>NW_022589753.1:4248870-4871711 GCF_004348235.1 Phoca vitulina | reverse complement strand
CCCCACGTCCCCCCGCCCCGCGCCCGGCAGAGCCCCGCGGACGGCCCCAGGAGCCTCCAAGCTGCTCTCCGGGTCACTAACTGTAACCTGGCAGCCCTGAGGACCCCTCCAGGCCCCCGCCGTTTGCAATACAGTCTTTGCAAAATTCAGGGCCTCCGGCCTGGAGTGAATCGCCCTACACCCTCCCGGCATGCCTCGTCCGGGGTTGTCAGGTGCGGTCTGCGGCCGTGCTTAACGATCCTATTTCTGGCACCGGTGAAAAGCCCCACGGAGCTGGGCCCGGCGCTCAGGCCGCTCCGGAAGCGGGAGCCGGGCCTTCGTGAGGGTCTGCAGAGCCCCATGAAAACCCATCAGTTCTGAAAACGCTCTCGAATTCTCCGAGGGAGAAAGGTGCTGATGAAAACACTCAGCAAGGGGGAAACGTCCACTTGGCGCGAGGCTGAGCCGGCTCCATTGTTAAGATGCCTTTCAAGGGAGCTCCATCTGTGAGAAACCCATCTCGTGCTTTTCCATTAATTCACCCAAGAGGAGGCAGAGTGTTCAAGTACACAGGAAGCTTACGTGTGATGATCAAATCACAAACACTCAGCACCCCACACCTAGGAACAATTAATACACAAAGAGCTGTAGTGATGGGGGAAGGAGCACGAGAGAAAGGAAGGCGAGGAGGGGGGCAGAACCACATCAGAAAAATCTCAGTTGTTACAAAAGAAGAATAAAATGTGAGCCTTAAACGTACTTTTTGCAGAGAAATTAGTCTTAAAACAAAAACAAAAACAAAACTTTGCACCGGAAAGGCATTCATATTAAGTTATAGACCATTTTTAGTGTATAAGCTGAACTTTTTAAGGTTGGATTTTTTTAACAGAGTCTCTACAAGCACATTTGTTTCAGCATGCAAATTCTACACATCGCAACACAGACTGAGGTTTTTTTTTCTCCTTAATGGAAAGTGAAGCTCTGCACAGAATACAAAATTCCAGGTGAATAATTCTACTTGCCGCCAGGTCAACAGATTTTAACAATACGACAATCGCAATTTCTAGACAATAAAAAAATTAAAAATTGTTTGTTACTGAAGCAAAACAATGTCTCCATCTATTTACTTTAGGCAAGTATTGAACACAAAATGGACTGATTGATTTTTGTTTCTCTTAATACGTAGCCGCCACAATTTATTAGCTCACACTCTGCGGGAGTTGCCCAAATGCTACCCTGGGTTACAATTTGAAATTCTCACACATGTACCTTATTTTCTTTGGCACAGTATAGATTCCTTCCTTTCTTTTTAAAGAATCAGCTCAGTGGAATTTGGGGGAGGGGGACAACATCCTGTATACCAGGAAATTCAATATATAGCTCCAGAAATTTTATTTTTAAAAAAGGGAGAAAGAAAAGACAAGACAGACAAGAAAAAGATCCAAGGAAAGAATGGCAATAGCAACATGCCCTTTGCGGCCAGCTCTTGAACCCCAAATGGGCCACTCCTTCCTTCCTTTATGCCTGCTTTCAAGAAGATTAAAAATAGAAGCAAGAAAAATAACATGAGCCTACATGTTATACAGAATTTAATGAAACGTTTATAGAATCTCAAATTATTCACAAAAACCCTGTTTAAGTTCTAGAGCATCTTAGTCTAAATTTTAAAAGCATGAAATCTAAATTCGGTGTACTTAAGTCAAATTGAAGAGTGTCATAATTTAACCCCCAAATCCCTGACAAGTATATGGACTGATCAGAACTGTGGGTTCCTAGTCTCTGTTAAAGATTCTAAAGCATTAGCTATAAAGTCACTATCCGTGCATCTCAATGATCAATTTCCCTCCTGCATTCTTAAACGTAGGATAATAAATCCATGTAAGAATGAAAAATCTTTCTACTTTCTGCCTCTGTCAAAGGCCAGTACAGCTTTATGGATACAGTCACCGCAAGAAGGGGAGGGACAAGTGCCTGAGGAAAAGTTCCAAGTACAGTTTATACAAAAGTACAACATTAGAAAGACTGCCATAAATCATTCTTTAGTAGATTTCCTTAACTATCACATTTTTCAAAAGTAAACAAATTGGGCTATATTTGCAGCAATTCAAAGTGGAGCATAAATTTAAATGATGTATTTGTTCTGTTCACTGATAGGAGGCTAATATTACGTTAATATATTTTCTTCCTGTCAGGAGTTATTTACATATGTACATTATTTCAGTTAAAAATAAAATGCAATACCATAAACTATATTTTACAGGAAAGCATGAGGGAAGCCAAATATGCAAGTCTCTTAAAGACTTAAAAGCTCCTAATAAACTACTTTATTTTGGGAGGAAGGGGGCTTTAAATAGTATAGTCAGTCTGTCATGGAGAAGGCGATCTGACGCTATGGAGACCCCCGTGCCCAGCTAACCACCTGGGCCTACCACCTTGTCGCGGGCATCCCTCAGCAGGCAGGGGCGCCGAGGGTGGTGCCCGTCCCAGGTGCAGTCCCTGGGGCTGCGGATGGGAAAGGGCTCATGTGAGTGCCCGGCCTCAAAGTTTCAGAAATCTTTCCTCCCTCGGCAGGTGCGGCACAGTCAGACCCCTGACAAGCGGAGGTGAGCGGTCTGTGGGATCCCGGGGCGGCTAATTCCGTTCCTCCAGCACAGGCCTGTCTGCGGTGCTCCGCCGCTTTGGCTCCAGGGCGGCAAAAAAGGACACATCTGGGTCCCGGTCTGACTGCAGAGCCAGGACGGTCTCTTCAACGACTTGAAGATGAGGGTTACCGGCATTTCTCAAGTACGCTAAAGAGAGAAAACGGGAGTTTGGCTCACATGCACCTTGAACTGGGCTCCGAAACAGACTCGAGTGCTGGGGGGTTTTTAAACCACACCTCAGGACAATAAATCACTTCACAGAGTAACCACATACGTAAGGCCTTCGCAATGATAACATGACTGCTTTCGTCAAGGAGTAACTTCCTCAATTTCGAAGATGGACTCCCAAGAACGGCTATGCGTATTTTTTAAATTATAGTTTAAAAACTTTGCATGTCACCTTTCCTTCCCTCCACTACCAAAGAACGGCCAGTGTGTGGCTGGCAGGGAGGGGAACAGGCGGCTGGCAGGGCGGGGCGGGGCGGGGCTGGGGGCGCGGCGGGAAGACAGGCACTTGCCGGGACCGGCTGGAAGGGGTCGGCTCCGCACGTGGGGCAGGTGCGAGCTTGCCGTCCAAAGGACGCAATGCTGCGTCACGTCCTATTCAGGACCTAGTAATAGGCTGCAAACCTCACCGTAATGAAGGCTTACGTTGGCTGCCTTTCATAATGTCTGTGTCATAACTCAACGTTTACCAAAGTTTCCCCCATTTCTAGAAGACTGTGAAGTTCTGCATTTTACCATGAAGCTCCTTAAATGTAAAAACTAAACCACCATTTTATAAATAACAAAATATTCTGCATAAAAGTTAATACATCAATTTATATAATGTCTGAAGTATGCGATCAGACAAGTTTCTAAAGAGGAAGACTAGTTGCTGCTTGGTGAACTTTAAACTGTGTAAGTTCGGAAAAACGGTCCACATACCCTTTTCCAACAGCGTCTGACGCAGAGCTTTGGCCAGCAGAACCCTCACATTTGGCACAGGATCTGAGGCAAGGCTTAAAAGGCTGGGGAGCAAGTGTTCAACGAACTGGTCCACAGGGATGCACTCCTCGCTCACCACCGCCTGCCACAAGAGAAAGCCACAGCCAAAGAATTGATACTTCTCCACGGTGGTCAGCAGGTTTCTTCTAAAAACACCCTTCCACAATTCCAAAGAAGTAATTTCGGGGTCTGCTGGTCTGAGGAGTGTGTGTGTGTGTCTGAATCTGAAAATCTCAACCACTGAATTTGGTTAGAAACACAGTTAACAATTTCTAAGTCCTCACCAAGGACTGAGTTATAGGTGGTATAAAATTTGGTGAAGAAAATAAAGGATTCTGAGTCAGACAGGCCTAGCTTCAAACCTAACTTGGTCACTTACTAGCTTCATGGCCTGGAGTGAGTGGCTTCACCTTTCTGGGCCTTGGTTTCCCCACCTGTATAATGGGGAAGTACGGGGGGGGGGAGAATGGCAGATCATTTTTGCAAAGAATCTAGCAAAGCACCCACCAATGAAGGCTGAGGGCCCTCCCCTCTGTTACTCACCAGAATTCGGGTTCTGAGGGCCAGCGCCAGGCCTGTCTAGTGCCAGCCAGCCCCAGACTCCCATGCAGGCCCGGCCCCCTCTGTGAACACCTGACAAACGCTGCCTCGGCACACTGCCACTCCGCTGACAGAGGCCTACAGCTCCCGGCCAGCCATGGAAGCCAGAGTGAGCCCAGTTTTACAGGGGAGGAAACTGTGGTCTGGTGTGGGGCCACCGCAGGTCTCCTAATCAACGAGCACCAGCGACTGGGGGGGGGGGGGGGGAGTCCAAACCAGGAGTGTGGATTCTAAATCCTGCACACCTTCCCGCGACAGGGTGACAAGAGCTGTGGGTGTCCACTAAGTGTTTCCCAGGTGCTGGGCGCATGCGAGGCCAGGCAGAGGCAGCAGCTCATCCCCCTCTGCAGCGTGGGCCCTCATCGGCCCCCAGGTCAGGCTCGCTCCCCTGAGCGGCACTGAAATAACCATCAAGTGACCCCCCCCTTCCTTTTGTCTGTCTTGTCGTGGGTTTTCTAAATCTTATTAATAATTCGTGAAAGCGCATACACACTGATTTTTCCTGAAGAAAATTAGTGGGTGTTTTTTTCCTTTTGTCTCATCATGGATTTTCTAAATCTCAGATCAAGAATTAAAAGACAAAAGCAAAGATATCTCATTTAGGGGCGCCTGGGTGGCTCAGTCGCTAAGCGTCTGGCTTCGGCTCAGGTCATGATCCCAGGGTCCTGGGATCGAGCCCCGCACTGGGCTCCCTGCTCTGCGGGAAGCCTGCTTCTCCCTCTCCCACTCGTTTGTGTTCCCTCTCTCGCTGTGTCTCTGTCAAATAAATAAATAAAACCTTAAAAAAAAAAAAAAGATAACTCATTTACCAAGACTTATACGGACTTATGGACTGAGCCCAATCCCTCATTTACAGGATTGGCTTCTTCCTCACAGAAGTCTGTGGCGTCAGGCCTGTGGTTGTGAATCTGGCACTTTACTCAGCCACCCACTGCCCTTTTCAAAGCAGACCACGAAAGTACCCTGTGATGCCCCGCCAGCCCAACAGGGGGCCCTGGTGAGTCCTTTGGTGGGGGAACTGGGTATGAGGGTCAGCCAGAGTCCAATTACAGCTTTACTGTAATATTGCAAAGCTGGGTGACAGGCTCATGGAGAGTCCATACTATTCCCTCTACCTTTGTACATGCTTGAAAATGTGCAAGGGGAAAGGTTAAAACTTTTTAAATAACACGTTAGCAGAAAAAAAAAAAAAAATCACGGTGTTAACACTTCCTGTGTGCTCTTGATAAAGTTACTTAACCTCTCTGGGCTTTAGCTGCTTCACCTTAAACAACTGGTCTGAAAGTACATGGGTGTGACATGCTTGATACACGGCCGATCTTAACCGCCGAGGATCAAATGTATGTATGATGAGCCACCTGGCATACAGAGGCGTCCAAGAAATGGCAGCCATCAGCCCCAGCCAATCTGACCCGCACCATTTCCAGGACACTAAGTAGAGAGGGTGACCAGAGATGCTGGACAGGCTGACATGAACTTCACTTCAGAGGGATTCAACAGTCTCTGCCCTAACCTACTGCTCTGTTCTTCACCCCACCTTCCCTGCCAGGCAGCTGGCTGAGGGCAGGGACAGGGATGACCACAGCCCTGGCCTGGGCATGGCAGAAGCAGGGCTCTGGGCCCCGCCCTCACCTCACCAGATGGAAGGTGCCGGGGGAGCAGGAGTTTGTTCACTCTCTGTCTGCGGCTTCTAGAACACGCCCAGCACACAGGAGACATTCAGTCAACATCCACAGGCCGAATGCACAGATGGGTGGGGTAACCCTGGGCCCATCCTTCTGCCTGACTGGGCCGATCACAATCTCCTGTGAGATAAAGGGGTTCGGTCCACTGATCCCCAAATTCCCAGCTGGTATTTCAGGGCTGGGATTCTGTGTCTGGTGCATCTGATTAACAGTCCACAGCAACATAAGCCCAGGGGAGATTCCCCCCAGGCCGTGCTAACCTGACAAATGAAAGCGAAAGCTTGCCTTCCAACCCACTTAGCGCAGTGCCGGAACCTTACGATGAGCTCACTGATGAAATTTAACCCCAGTGCGCGCTCACTGTGGGAGTAGAACTTCTGCAGAATGGCCACCACCTGTGAAAAGTATCAGAGGTGCACATTTAAAATGCTGCCATCCGTTTGAATTATGAATCCTACTCAACACAGAAACCAGACATTTTTATGCACCTTTAAAATGAATCTATAAGCAAGGGAGAGAGTCATTTTTGTCACGGTCATCATTAGAACACAGAGGAAAAAAGATGTTCAAATATATGACAACGCACATACACACACTCACCCACGTGAAACCCTTCATAAAAATGAAATTTAAAAAGGGACCGGCATTAGAAAAGAACATTCTTAATCTTAAGATTCCAAATTTTAGAAAATGGTCCCTTGCATAATAACTAAATCATTACCTTTCAGAACATGTCATTTTTATAAAACTGTAATAGCATGAGAGTACCTTAGTAAATCAATATTTTCAAGTGACACCCCCCCCCCCCCAGTATTCAGCTGGTATGAGCCCACATAAAACAGGATCAGCTCTTCTACATTGGAGCTCTTGCTCACTACTTTTCTACAAAACCATGCTGCCGAGTAAGCCCAATCTGTGTTTAAAAGGAACACTAAGCCATGGTTTGAAGGGTTTCTTAAATAAAATGACTTATCTACAATTTCTATCACTGAAGCGTACAACTTAAGAAAAAAACCATGTTATGTATTGATAAAACTGTAATACATTTCCCTAATTTCAAAATTTAAAAGCTGGTTTCATAGGTATACTGAAAAATCAAGAGCAGAAAATAAAGGAGTTAAAATGGAAGGAACATAAATATTCCTATTTCCAAAAATCACAAACAACAACAACAAAAGCCATGATTCCTTACTAGTTTGAAGGAGATCCACCGAACTTCAGAAACTTTATCTGCACACAACTTTAAGGCAATATGCATTAAGTAATCATAAACATCATTGGGATTATAGAGTTCCAAAATGAGTATCAGCTGTCTGAAATTAAAAAAGAAAGAAAGAAAGAAAATTATTTGGGGGGACAAAAAAAAAAACACCTTACTAATTTCTCTTTACTCTCACTTCATCTTACAGACAAAAATAGCCAGGCTGGGAGATTAAGGCAAATGAAGACCCAGCAAGGCTTTCCATCAGTGAAATGCCAAAAGCAGAAAGCGGAGTGAAATACCACGCAAAGAAAAAGTGGAAAAAAAAAATAAATCTTCATTCTTCATCTCACGCACTCAAATCAAACAAAAAGGAAATAAATTAAACTTTGTAAAACAGAGGCTGAGAAATTTATGAATAGGGATACTATTTCAATTTGAGGTTATCGGTTCGAGAGCACATAAAACTTTGCAAATCAGATAAGGTAAAAATAGCCAGGCCGCTGAAGTTCCCAGAGATGCCGGGGCGCAGGAAGGCTCGGGGAGCTCGCGCCGCCCGGCCCCGGCCCCCAGGCGGCGGGCAGCGAGCGGCGGGCGGCGGGCGGCCCGGCGCGGTCCGCTTGCAGAGAACCGCGCGCGCCAGCTCTTCACTCCGAGGGAAAGAAAGCGTGCGGGAGACGGCTGGCTGGGAAAACCTGCCACCAAAGCTTTCACTGTTTTCTAAATGGGGATGGAGAGAAGGGTATCAAAATAAATGGCATTACTTCCACGCTGGCAACGAAAGGAAATGAAAAAGAGATTGGAAGGAAGTTAGAATCAGAAACCAGGAGTGCCGGTGAATACTTTCATATCAAAAAGCACTGTTTTCAGAAAAATGATACCAATATCATGGTCAGGGGGAGCACAGAATTCATATCAGTGGCTCTGGCTTCAATAACCACGGCCGAGATGGAAGATAGCCAGAGCTCGGAGATAACGCTGTCGGCGGCGCGAGCCCTGCCGGCCCGGCCCCATCCCCGTGCCCGTGCCCGTGCCGGTCCCCCGGCCCCCGGCCCCCGTTCCCCGGCCCTCGGCAAGCGGGTCAGCCCGGCCCCGGTCTCTTGGTCGCGATCCTGGCCCCGGGAAAGCGGGTCAGCCCGGCCCCAGCCCCAGCCATGAGCCCGGGCCCCGGGCCCGTTCCGCGGTCCCGGCGCCCATTTCTGGCCCCATCCCCGGCCCCCACCCCGGCCCCGGGGAAGCAGGTCCGCCCGGCCCGAGACGGACCTGGCCGAGTTCCCTCGCACGGCCGCTAGAGGGCGCGATGCTTTCATGGAAAACGTGGGCCTGTTTTTCTCTCAGAATGTAAGCTGGGAACACGGCATAATGACTAAAACCTCAATCTCTCAAATTAAGCATAATGATTAAAGATCACAGCAAAGAGAAAATCTTTTAGTTTGCCCCTGGCATCGGCCAAATCATATCCTGAATAGCTGCAAAAGCCTGATGGATTTCTACAGCAAAGATAATGATTTGAGAGATTTCTAGTTGAGGGTAAGAAAAATGAAAACTAAAGCTGGGGAGATAAACCCCGGGCAGGGGCAAACCTAACACCAGGCCGCCCACCATCACCACCAAATGCACTCGGCACCAAGCAGAGCACGTCGCAAAGCACGCCTGGGGAAGGGGACTTTAGCTCTTTATTCAAAGCTTTAGCTCTTTTAGAACCGGGCACACCTTTGACATCTCACCGGCCAGCACAAGCCAGGATTAAATAAGTCCTTCACGCACAAAATGACGTGCAGAAAGCAGCCACCTTGGGGGACGTTTTTATCTAATAATCGTCTCGTCTGGGTGAGACCTTTCCGTGTCTGTCTCTGTCGCGTCATTTTCTTTAGAAGCTGAAGTGCATACACCACGCTGTGCCCTGCAGAGAGGGCTACACTCAATGTTCAGAAAAGCTCTGGCAAAAACTCTTCCGATTAACAGGAAAATATTGAAGAGTGGGTGATTCATCTTTTATTTGGTTCGAATAAATTGCCTTATAGAACAGCAGAACACACTAAGTCCACAGTGACTCGAGCCCTGTCTGCATCTGAAAATGAATGTCTCCCCGGAGACCGTGGTATTTGTAACTTAGAGCTTCGGAATTCACTTTATCCCTTAATAAAAACATAATCTCTTTATCCAAAAGAACACTATTACTGCTAGTTTAGAAATCAATTATAAGGTAGGAAAATTAAGAATTATTCCATCTAATTTGCCTTCTCATATCCCCAAACAGGTTTTACTTACTCTGCTAGTTCATATCGAAACCTCCAATTCCTGCTGTTATCGGTCACTACAAATTCTTGAAGCTGATAAAGATATTCTCTCCTCTTGTCTTCATGAAGCAACTATTTTTTAAAAATGTACACATAAATAAAAATAGAGAATCTCTCAAAATGACCCCAAATATACTGTCTGATCACACTTGAAGTTATACACTTGTTCCCAGCAAGAATTGGGCATTCCCCTAATGCCTTGAACTCCATCCATCACCCGGGGTGGCTGTGAATTAACGTTGCTGGGAACAGACCTCACGGGGACCCCTGAATGCTTCCAACCTTTCCCCCGGTGAGTGTATGTGCTTGTGTGTTCCCACATGCCCCCAGCTCTTCCTTCTCTCATCATTTCCTGCCTGCAAACAACACGTATGTGTGTGTGTTCCGAAGACAACGCCGCGGCTGCTTCCCGGGGAGCTGGCTCTGCTCATGTATGCCGGCACCACGAGAGAAAAGCCAACCCAGTGCATCATGCAGCCCAGTCTGTCAAGGGCAGCTCGTGGTCATGTGGATGCAAGTAATTAGTTTCTCTAGGTCATTTTTAAAGTCTTATTTTTACACTCATCATTCCTTTAGGAAAAAAAATTAAAAAGGCAAGCAGGGAAGCAGCAATGTCTTGCAGAGAAAGCCCTTCATGCAGAACTGAGATTGGGTTTCGGCTGGGCTCTTCCCCTGGGTGACTCCGGGCACGCTGCGCGCTACCCCCGGGGGGCCTGGGCTCCTTCTCCCTCACAGAGCATGCTAGGCTACATGTCTGCTATCCTCCACAGAATTAGGACTCCAAGGGACAGGAAGATTACGAGGAAAGATATAAAAATATTTACCCATCACTGAAAGAACACCCACTGTAAAGACTCTGGATGGTATACTTCAACCGGAGAAACCCAGACTAGCTGCTTTCTGTTGTCCATGGACACTTTCCACAGCCCGACTTTAAGAATTGTTTTGAAGAGGGAAGGTTTGTTTTTTATATGTAATCCTTCTTCCTACCTTTAGAAAATCATACAGGTGTTTAAGAATTCCTATTCGTACTTCATCCAGGTCCTTTAAAAATCCATTGAAGACGGGCACCAGGTCAGCTGCTGTGAGCTGGTCCCCCAGAATCACGGCCAGCTCGTGGATGGAGAAGGCCAGGGTCCGACGCACCTTCCACTGGGGGTGCACAGGAGCCCAGACAAACCGAGGAAAGCAAGCACAAGGCCATGTTACCAAGAGCGTTACGTGGCGCTTCTAGAATAAACCTGACACTGCCGGCGCGGGCCGCCACGGGCTCCATTTCATCGGAGCCCCATCAACATGGCGACGGCTCCCGCAGCAAATACAGGCCGGCGAGCCCCGCCGCGCCCCCCTTTTCTTCCCCGGCAGATGGGCCACCCCATTTCCATGGGTGCCTCTGAAAGGGCTCCTTTTACCTGCACGTCGGAAGCCAGCGTTTCGTACGTGTGTCTCAGGCAGTGCCAGTTCTGCCTGCCCAGGGTGAGCGCCACCCCGGGGAGGCTGTAGGCGCAGTGTTTGGCTATGTCAATGTCGACAGTCTGGGCGCGAGCGGGGTCGGTCATCGACACATACTGATCGAGCAGGGGCTGAGGTATTATATCCTGGGAAACAGCAGAGCAAGGAAACCATCATGCTTGCAGGAAAGAAGGAGAATACTCGGGAAAAACAAGGGGTCTGGGACTTGGGGGTGAAAACAGCAAAGCAGAGATGTCGGGGGAAGAAGAGGCCTCTGAGAAGCTCGGGGCTCTGGACTGGCGGACTTCTTGGTCTGCAGGTGAAATCTTCAACTGGGACGGAACGATGCTAAAGCAAGGCCCACACTAATCTTTTCCCCATTCGTCTAACATTTGATATCCCAGAGAACAGTGTGGGCACCAAGGTTTGGTTAGCCTGATGCACACAGCTCTTGAAAATGGAAACACTCTTCCCTTGTAGCTACCCAGCACCTAGAGCCCCGGCCCGGACACGCCGATTGTCACTAGCTTTTTCCAACTGACGGGACAGCGCCTTCCTATGACATCACTCACTTACCTTCTCTTCCGTCAGGACAAGGGGATACGATAATTTAAAACATTTAAGAGTTCTTACATAGCACAAGAGCCTAGCCACAAGACAGAACAAAGACAAACACAGGTCAATCAAAGAATCTGTCAAAAACTTTTCAGACAACAACATAAAAAACCCTGAAATGACTTGTATAAATAGACACTAAATGCTCATGTACAGATGTCAGGTTTTTTCTCCTATTTGACTTGTTTTATTAAAATACTATTCTAGATTGTTCAAAAGAGACTTTAGTACTCCTTTAGAATTTGTTTTTTAATAAGTTAGAGAGGAAATTGTAGCAACACAAACGAGTGAAGCTACGTCATTAATATTGACGGAAGAAAAATATCTGGTTCCCATGGCCATTCTTAAATTTGACTCCCAGAAAAGGTGACATTTTGAGCTGCTTTTCTTTTCAAGGAACAAACCTGTAATTTAGATTTATTCTCCTCAAGTGGGGCGGGGAGATGCCTCTGCTCCATCTCCAGCTGGTCAATGGCCCCACCGCAGGGTTTGCCGGGGTCCTGCAGAGTTGATTGGACACATTAGCAACTTACCCCAAACAGAGAGCCATCCTATCATTCTCCCTTCAAAGAATCCTCTTTCGGTGCTGGAAATGACCTCTGCAGACCAAGACCAGTGCTTCCCTGCAAGTCAGGGGTCTCTCTCCAGATGTTAAAAAAGACATCTGCACAGGCATAGATGACATGGTCGGTGATTTTAAGGGCCAAGGCAAACAGATATCATGCATTTTCATCTCAAGACTGCTTGAGGCCCTTAAAGAAGACAGGCTGGATGTCCATGAGGAGCCACCACTTGAGTCTGCACTGACCATTCTTTAAGCCCCAGCGTCCCAGGGTGGTGAACCAACCCCCTTTTAAGAGTCACACGATTAAGACAGAGACCACCCCAGACGGCAGGGCGAGCAAGCACATCCAGTATTTCTTGGGAGCTGGAGATGTGCAGCAATGTGGACCCGTCAGGGTGGATGGACAGGCAAGGAGAAGACCTGTCTAATTTGGGGGAAGGTGTGGCCGATAAAGGAGTATTTACCTGGAAAACTATCCTCGATTTTCACATGTACAAACACTTCTAATGTTTGCTGATGAACCTTTACAGTAGGTTAACAATTAAAATGAGCAAGAACACTCAACAGTGACATATTGGTCTCTGATCATTGATTACATTAGCGGAGATGAACCTGACCTTCTCCTCCACCTGTCACATGGGTTCCCACGTGCACTTGAAATGTCATACTGTCTACCAGCTTAATGGATCCTGACAAATCAGCTCAATATATGATCCAGGAAAGTCGATTAATACACCGATAGATGCTTCGTTTGCTCTGAGGCACACTACCACGGCCTTCAATTCCCAAGATTTTCACTGAAATATAGTGCTTATTTTAATAGAGGACAGGATAAAACAGAAATATTTTGGCATGATAACCTAAGACCTCAATTTCTCCAAGTTCATAAATTCATATATATTAATGTGTAATAAATCATTCTTCTTCTTTCGGCAGTTACTCTGGTTCCAAAGTCTTCAGCGCAGTTGGCATGAACAGCACTTCCTCCAGGAGCCACGTGAGGTTAGGTACACCACCACAGGCCAGAGCAACCTCCAAAGGCACTGTGAGGTCATCGCCCCAGAGAACCACCGGGCAGCCAAAAGACACAGGTGAGAAGCAACACACCTCCCCTCCCCGCCCTGCACGGGGCATCTCGCAACTCAGATGATGCACTAAGAAGGCAGGGTAGAAGCAGGGAGCAGGGTCAACGTCAAGGAGCCGAGTTAACCAGCCCCCTGGCCTCAGCCGCTCTTCTGTCGTCTCTACGAGACAACACCATCCTCATCATTTAAGCTCTCGGAGTTTTTTGGTCCCTTTTCCTTCTTTTGCAACTGGATGCATCCTGACTGATCCCAGTGGAACCTAAGAATCAAGCTGCAAATTCAAGAGCCCTGACATCCCACAACATAAACCAAAGGTCTGCTTGCACCAGCCCTTCAAAATCCTTCATGCAACAGAGCCAACTTGGAGGAATCTGTTCGTTTCCCTTTCTCTCACTTCTGCACGTGACAAAGAAGCCCCAGTCCGATCAGGTCTCCGCCACAGTAGACGTGGCCACGCCTTTCTACCTAACATGTGATTTCCACATTCCAGGCAACACGGGTAACAACAACCATTTTCTTGCCTATTTCTGAAAACAAACCAGCAAAATAGGATATCCCCTCATTTCTTACTAATCGAAGACAACTGTCAGCAACTCCTAAACACTTTATATTCAGGCTTTTAAGTGGGTCTTTTGTTTTGTTTTATTGGAACAGGCCTAGAGGGGAAGGGAGGTGGTAAGTTCATTTAATTGCTAAGATAGAATTATCCACTGCGTGGATGGTGGAGCAATTGGTACTCTGGCCTTCAAGACCACGGGCTGGAAGAGATATCCATCATGGCACAGGAAGTGAGGAGACGCCAACATGCCCAGGACTTTATGATCTTGGACCCCACCCTAATTTTAATTCTCTAGCCTTGCCCCGACCTGGGAAGGACCCCAGCTCAAAGTGGTCAGAGCAAGTCACTAGGAGTGAGGAAGCCATCAGAGCCTCCCAACCCCTCGCGAGCTGGAAGGCTAGGGAGACTTAAAGTGCGAGAGAGTTGTGGGCCCCTCCTCTCCCTGGATGTGTCTCACAGGGGCTAGTTCCAGGTTGCAGGATAAAAGCCACTGAGCCGCTGGCTTTTCCAAGTCTCTCCTCCAAGAAACAGCAGGCCAGTACCACTACTGGGGTGACCACGTGCCCAAAGAGCGTCTCCAGAGCGAGGGCCTGACGCGGTGGTCCGCCTGCTGAGGCCGAGGCCGACTTTCAGTTCTAGGAGCCGCGGAACCCACCTTGTGCTATTATGACTAAAAGCTGTAAAACAGCAGTGAAATCGGGCACTTAGATGGTTAATCCCCACAAAGAACTGAGACTCGACATCTTTGGAGAAGAGGGAAGGTACTCGTTGGTCTCTCCTCTCCTGTTTTTGTGGAGGAGAGTCAGGGTTATCAATCACCTGATTGATTGGTTGTCTAGTTATCCAAAACATGACCTTAAGAATAAAATTAAATTTGCCATTTATCATCTCTGCCAGGATATATTAATAAAAGAAAATGCAGCTTTGTGATTTCTGTCACATCGTCTGGGCAGAGGGAGAGGGCAAACACGTACTGTGCTTTGTAATATCCTGGGCTCGGAGAGCTCCTTCTGCGATGATGAAGCCGACAGAGCCGTCTGATTGTCCGAGGCAGGGCTGGGGTCGGAAACGGACCCCTCATGCCGACCTTCCATCGGCTGGTGCTCGGGCTCATTCACAGAGTCAAGCTGTGCGGCTCTCAGAGCAGCTGATAAGACCTGGACCTGAGCTGCAGGAAGAGAAGTTCCAAGAATTTTAATAACTTTATTTGATTTGTAGGGATTCACTTGAGAAGGATCTTCACAACGAGACAGTCTGGACGCAGGCGCCCCACACACGGGCGCACCTTCCACACACCTGTCCCTGCAGTAAGCATGCTCTGCAGTCCCAGAATGAGCTCTTGGGGAGGTGGTGATATTTAGGGCCATTAACTTTAACTATTCCAACTAAACGCCAGCCATGCACAGAGCATCAAATCTGAACTCGAAACGCCTCAATGAAGACAATCAGAGTTTGCTTCCATCATCTCTCACAGAAAGACAACACACTGTTCCTGAAGGCCAGTGTCTGGGAGGTCCACCTACTCGGTGAGGGGGTCCTGCTCCCCCATGTATAAAGGAGGATTGCTGCCTTCTCCGCAACTCCCGCCCAATGCACAGAAATCGATCCATCTCCGTACACACAGATGAGTACAGATCTTGCTCACCAAGCCCCAAGGACTATTCATTTGTCCACAGCATGACTGCTTGAGACCCTCCTAACAGCAGAAATGACATATTTCACACACCTTTCTGTAAAAACAATCTGATGTGCATGTCCCCAACCTCCAAACACACACACATACACACAATAGTTCCTACATCCTGTTTTCTACGAGGTAAATTCAGTAGACCTCAAGATTCATTAAAATGTTTAGAGCTCATAGCTGGCTCCCCACTCGGCCCAGGACAAGGTCCCACCTCCTTAGTGTAACCCATCAGGCCCTTCCCAATGGCCCAAGTCATGTTTCCAGATGCAGCCAGTCCACAAGTCCCCAGCGTGTCGTTTATTTCTGAAACTTTCGGGGTCACGGATCCCTCTGAGCTCTGATGAAAGCTATGAAAATGAGGCACACACGTATATGCAAAATTTTACAAACGATTTCAAGGGACTGAAAGAACCCTCTGACACATCCCTCCCCACTTCTCTGCATGGTGGGTTCCGAGCTGTCGTCTTTTGGGGCCCACGTGAAACGCCGCTCCCTCTGCAAGGTCTTCTCCCAGACATTTCCTCTGGCCCCAGGCGTCCTGCCCTGTGCTGCCACAGCACGTCCCGCCGCCTCCCGGCCCGGCCCCGGCCACACCCTGTACCAGTGGTGGCTTACGGAGCCCCCTCCATGAGACCCGTGTGCCCGTCACTGCTGCCCCAGCACCCAGCCCAGGGCCCACCACTGAGATGAATGCTGCTTTAGAAATGCGGTTTCCAAAACCAGAAACCAAAACCTTTGTCTATAGCTATTAGAAGTGATATGTTACATGTGCTCATTCCTTCGGCAAACATTGACTTAATTTCCTTTATAAATTTAAAGAGAAAGAATAATCACAGGGCTAACTGGATTTTCACATTTCCTTTCCCGAAAGCTTCACAAATCTTTGCCTGGCAACAGCAGCAAGTGTTGTTTTTCCCAATCTCCCCAACCCAAGGAAGAATACAAATATAGCACTGTTTAGAGCAAGAAGAGGCGTGATAATGGATATGGATCGCGAGGCCCGGCTCCCAGATCAGACGCTCAGTGGGAGCACTAGTCATAACATGAAAAACACCCCAAAGAAGAAGTTGTACTTTCCCTTGCTGTACAAAGACAAAAACCTTAAAGTTTGGCTAGGGCTGAGTTAATAAGCTCCAAAAGGAGCACCATCCTTAGCTGTTAATAACGAGAAAAAGCACTATAACGTGGAAAATGATGTAACAGCGTCCAAGCAGCTAATAAAATTTCCACTGTTATAGATATGCCCACAAACTCTGCCTTTCTATTAGAGCTGCCTTCAGCCTTACACAGCTGCAAACCAAGGAGGTAGAACCCTGGCGGGGCCCTGCACAGAGGTCCCCAGGGCTCTGGCAGTGCTGAGGCTGAGACCCTCTCCTGGCCATCTGTGCACAGTGGACATGAAGTGAGCGCACGCACACGCGCACCCACCCACACACACACACAGGCGCAGCGACACACAGGCCTGGCTAACGCCCAACCCAGAGACACCCTGTTTTCTCTTTAATCACAACGGACAACGTTTACCTTGAACGTCCGGATCATTCATCAGATGCTCCTGCAGACTATCGAGGACTTTCTGAATCTCGCTCCTGGCCACACAGCTGTGGTGCACGGTCTCGGGCCTGCTGCAGCCCTTTTCCTGGGGCCCAGCCTCACTCAGAAATAGCTCTAGGTCCTTGCTTATGTCAGGGAGAGGAGTTCGCCAATAAAGGAAATTACTGAATACATCCTCAGGACTCTCTGGGCAGGCAGAGGAGCCCGGCCCAGGGTGGCAGGGGCTGGGGAGGTTGTCCCCATCAGGGAGCTTCAGGGAGGCACCAGCCTCCGGGGAAAGCCTGGCTGACTCAGCTCCAGTCAAGGCAGGATCTTCCACTGAGTTTGCCATGAGGCCACCAGAGGAGCTACTGCTGTGCAGATCGCTGGTTCCTGTTGACGCGCCCTCCGTGGGCAGGTCCGGCTCCGTGTGTACCAGCTTCGTGGAACTAGGGGAAGATTGAGGGGAATACTTTTAGCGCCATGTAATGGACTGGAAGTAAAATGGGAAAACGTGAGCTCCACGTCCTCCCAAGCCCGGTCCTCCTCTCTACCTGGCCGCCCGACCTCCTGTGTCTCCCAGGGCCAGAAGCTCATAAGCTCACAAGAGCATAAAAGGTCCAATCATCCCCCTCTGCCCACCTGGGAGTATTATGTGCGCTGAAAATGTCTTGCACAGTTCAGCCGATCCCTCCATTCTATTCAAGTGGTGGATGAGCCCTGGCTTCTGCGGACACGCCCTCGGTGGGCAGACTGCATGCACTCACTGCTCGCCAGTGCCTCCACCAGGGGGCAGCCACCGGGACACAAGAGCCACCGAGACCACTGGGTGAGTCCTGAGCAGGAAGGTGCTGCACACAGGCCGGACACAGAGCAGGAGCTCAGTGAATTTTGACGGAGACAGATGGAGGGAAGGATGCACCAATGGTAAAAAGGATATGTACTCTCTGAGATGTAAAGTACCACTCTCCTGCTCCCGTGTGATGCTAGCAGGGGAGAGACGCTTACCAACGACCTCGAATGGTCTGGTTGGTGTGTACCCATCGGCCTCCGAGGAAAGATGAGAAACTCCAAGATCAATCACTAGAACTTACTAGAAAGGCAGGATGGCGTCCACTAATGGTGAGTCAGGACTGTCACCTGTACGTGCAGGTAACATCCTATATTTATGGGCATGTAACATTGCATGGTACAAACAGACATTTGGGAGACCTCACATCTTCCCTATGTAAATTATCCAAAGAACTTCATTAATCAAAAAGTAAGAGAAAATTTTCTTTATAGGTTATTTAATCACTACTCTCAATGAATATTTTATCTAAATTTAGGAGACACGGTAGCTTCATTATTTATAACCCAGTAGTCATGTTTCAAAATCATTACTGCAATTACTTTTGCTTCTTTACATAATTAAAGCTCTAATATCCCATCTTGCCCAGAAGGTCACTGTTACTAAAACTCCAGACAAGATAATTGCTAAAATTTTAGGTGGACACTTAAGGTGAAGCACGGGCCCTGGTAATTATCCTGCTTGGAGCTCACCAGGCCGAGGAAGTGTTACCACAACTGCCCGCACTGGGTGACCCGGAGGCAAGAGCAGAGTCCAAATCCTGAGCTGGTGGTCGGATGCTCAGGGTGCCGTCTTCTCGAATATAGAGGCCGGCCCTGGAGGGGTTCGCAAAGGTGGAAATGAAGGGGCCCAGGGACTGGAAGGCAGCCTGGCGCACCTGCAAACAGAGAGCACAGCGCGGTGAATGTGGCGTCGGCCAGGTGTGACCCAGGCCGGGCAGCTGGCCGACCACCAGGCTGGTCGCTGTCCGCCGAATTAGGTCCAAGCAGATTTACTGCTTTCTAAGGCGTTCTCCAAATTCCAAATTGACTCTTTTCAACAGAAATAAGGAGAACTTTAGTACCATCATGCAGTTTTTATTCTTCTAGAATTTTAATTCCAAATCAAGCAAGTCCAGACTTCATAAAGCACCTGACCAGACCGTATGAATCATGACAGGCGTGTTTGTGAGAGTAACAGCAAAGGTCACTCTCCACTGAGTGTTTCCCTTCTCACTCCTCAGCCCTATGATGTCCGGTCACTACAAATGTTACGGTGTGTGCCCCCTCCTTCACAGGCACCCAAGCTTTGGAGATTTCGAGTGCTCCAATCCCCATGAGGTCTAAGTAAGCCAATCAGGAACCGAAAAGACAAAATACATAGTCACAAGTCCAGAGGCCAAGATGAGGCCAGTCAGCGAGCTGCGGCTGGTGGCCCACGCGGCCGAGCTGCCCGCACTTACCCATCGGCAGGGGTCGCTGATGAGCTTGATGAAGAGGGGTGACAGCTGGGCTCTGCGGACCTCGGGGGACGCGCTGTAGGACACCGCCATGAAGCACTCCGCGCAGGCTTTTCGCATCCCCCAAACATTATCTGAGCAGAGCTCAAAAAATTTTGGGATCTACCAAAGCAAATAAAACCATGCTACTCAAACTTGGCTACCCTGAGGAAGGGCAGAACCTTTTTTAATGATGTAATTAAGGCACAGCCATAAATTAACGACCAAGAAGAGGGAAATATATACTAGTCTAAAAGGAATCATTTGAGACAAAGAGAAATTATGGTAAGAAGAATAAAGAAACATTTCCCTTACCTCTTAATTCTAGTAAATGACTTGGTTAAAAGGCAGAATGACTAATATTCACATAGCTATGTGAATTATATAGAGAAAAATTGTGAAATGACCTTGAAATTGAGTGGATATCCCAACTAGCTCACCCATCCAGGTATTACGACCTTTAACTAGGGTCTTTTAGTGATAGAAGGTATATTGTTAAAAACTGATAGTAATGCAAATAATTCCTGTTCACAGAAATGCAAATTGTGTCCAGTGGAATGCACCTGATTATCACCCTGGATGCTGAGCAATTTTGAATCCCCTTGCAAGGTCACTTCAGTATCCTCTGGTCAGACCATACATGTGTGGTACTTTGAGTTCTCCATTAAGCCAGGTATTGTACCTTACTGTTTCCCTCGTGAATAAATGACTTAAATAAAATCTTTGGCATGTTCGCTTTCCATCTGTATGAAGGTCATGATCACATCGTCTTTTAAAATTTATCCTTTAATGGGGCGCCTGGGTGGCTCAGTCGGTTAAACATCTGACTCTTGATTTCGGCTCAGGTCATGATCTCAGGGCCATGAGATCGAGTCGGGCATCAGGCTGTGCACTGGGCATGGAGCCTGCTTAAGATTCTCTCTCTCCCTCTCCCTCTGCCCATCCCCCCCGCTCCTGTGCTCTTTCTCTAAAAAATATTAATAAATAAAATTTATCCTTTA
The DNA here is from genome assembly GCF_004348235.1 of Phoca vitulina. NCBI lineage: Eukaryota > Metazoa > Chordata > Mammalia > Carnivora > Phocidae > Phoca > Phoca vitulina. Next base: position 4,851,493 of record NW_022589753.1, on the reverse strand, counting down.
AAAATGAGGCTCTGTTTTTTATATCCTAATGTAAAATAATCAGCCAAAATGCCCCACAAATGGGAATATATGATCATGGAAATATCCGCCCACAGGAAGGTTAGTATGTTGGTCACTGCTGTTCTTCATTCAGATACATTAAGTAGAAGACAACAGTTGCTGTACATTCAGAACGACAGCCCACTAAAAATTATTTTGGGGTCAGAACTATGTTGACATGGCTTGCACTTGAAATAAAATAAAATGAGCTTCTGAACTTAAATTTAAAAATCAATTTAAAGAGTATACTTTTTTGAGGTTAAATTCTAACCACACAGGTTAGATATCCTGTCCAATAAAAATCCTGTCCAGTAAAAGTCAAATAAAAATACAGGTTGGATATCCTGTCAAATAAAAGTGGCAAGCACTTATTTAGCATAGTTCTGCGTAGGCACCAGGGAAACAGAGATGAACATGATAGGGTGAAGATCCCACATCAGCAAAACTATAATGAGGTGTGATAAGAGACACGCACGTACTCTGAGCAAAATGTTATGGGGATGCTGAAAAGGGAGAAATTAATTCTCTCTGGCACAGTGGGTAGGTGAGTCTAGACAAGGAGAGGACTTGACAGAGGCATATGCACATTCAAGCTGGGTTTGAAGTGTGAGCTGGGTCCCACCAGGTGGGGAAGACACTGGAAAGAGAGGGGCAGTAATGAGCAGAGGTGTGGAAGGGGGAAAAGCAGAAAGCCTCAAGGGAGCTGAAAAGCCACCCACTGGCTAGTGAAGTGGTTCTCTGCCCTGCTGTGCATCAGAATCACGAGGGGATTTATCAGAAATGCAGACCCCTGGGCCTTACCTGCCTCCCCGCCTCCCTGCCCATCCCATGAGTCAGATGCATGGCCAAAGGTGAGACCTGCCCAGGCCGGGACAGTGTTCAGACTTGAGGAAGGCAGCTGGAGGTGAGGCAGGAAAGGCACTTATGAGGGGACCCAAAAGGCCAAAAAGAGTCTGGATTTTAACCTGTAACCTAGAAAAATCCCACTGGTCTTGAAGCCCAGGAGTGAGATGGTAGAACAGTGTTCTAGAAAGAGCAGTGGAAAAGAGACGGATAGAGTGGCTTAGACAGTGAGAAGAGACCAGGGAAAGCGACCAGTGAGGAGGTAGCAGCAAAAGCCCACAGGAAAGTGGGCTGGGGTGACATCCACGCCGTGCCATGGACCAGCTGCCTACTGCTTATGAAAAAACGTTGGCTTTGGAAGTCAAGAAATTTGGAACTGATGAATGCAAAATTGAGCTGTCATTCCAAAGTAACAGATTCATAAATACAAAACTTCACAACCAATTTTAAAAGCACCCTAAGAAATGCACTAGCAATTACGACTGGCAAAACTTCACATACCAAAAATTTCTCAGTGGCTTCTTGTCCAACGGCGTGACAAATATCACCAAAATTTGTAGCACACACCTTAAAAAGGCAAAAGGCATACCTGTTATTGTCTGCTTCTTTTTTGTCTTACCAAATTGTGACAGCTAACAAGCAGAAGCCTCGGGGGCAATGACTCCTCTAGTCAGGCACCTAACAAGCACTTACCGAGCCCACCACCTACACAGCCTAGCCCGGTGCCTCCAGTGCACTGGAAACAGAAGATTTACAACACAGTACCAAATCCTAGCACTTTCTGGCTCCTAATTGATCTCAATACATAAGGCATTTGGTTAGCAATAAAGCGAAAGAGACCCTTACTATTCTCTGCATGGTAAATGAGACCTATCTTCTTGCCGATGCGTCATGAGGAGAGACCAGAGGGAAGAGGGCCGGTTACACAGCAAGGAGGAGGAGGAGGACAAGGAGACTGTTGAGGGAGGTGTGGCAATGGCCTTCGAAAGGAAGAATCTGGTAACCAAGTGAACAAGCGACTGAAAGGGAAGGGGAGGGCAGGGGTTAGCATTGGAAGGTACGGCAAAGGTAAGAGGGTTCTGAGCAAAGCAGGCCAGATCATGAAAGGCCATGCATGTCAGGGCAAGGGCATCTAACTGCAAGCAGCAAGGTCCCAGAGCTGGTCCTTCTGTGTCTAAGAGCAACGGGCTTACTCTCACAGGATCTCGTCCTCAGGTCCCTATGCACGCCCTAGTTTCTGTAAAAATGGGCAACGCTGCTCACACGTTTTCCTCACAGAGGTCACAGGGGCCACATTTCTCTTCCAGCCTGCATCTACTGAAGAAGTCAGGACACTTCCAAGGAATCGATTTTGAATTTTCTAACTTTTTAAATTTGTCAAGTTTTGAAACTATATGTCCCAACCTTCCGGACTTGAAAGAACTTCCCATCACCACACAGTTCGCAGAATCGAGGCAGCAGCAGGCTTTCAACTGTGCTCTTGCTCAGCATGGAAGCCAGTTTGCAGATTATCTATAAATGAGAGAAAAATCAGAGTCACTTGAAATACCAAAGCACATGTATTGCACCACGTATCACTAATTAAATTCCAAAAGCTGATATTCAAAATATTGCCAAAATACCCAGGAAGTAAACACACAGAACACCTTCTTTTGAGTTTTGTCAAGTGATGCGATCAATAGAAGGCCAAATTTTCCTCAAGGTTTACTCAGATAAGAGTCTGTCTGAAGCTCAAGAGTTGCCATTTGCCAGGTACCCAGCATATGTCTGAAACATCAATGAACACTTTTTGTGTTCTAACTCATTTTACTTCCCTCAAACCCTATGACCTGGGTATTATTTATCCTTACTTTTGCAGATAAGGACACTAACACTCAAAGAGGTTAAGTGATACAACCAAAACCCAGCAGTGGTGAGGCGGGACACACAACTGGTCAGAGAGTAAAAGCAACCCAGGAATTGCACTACTTGGTATTTACCCCCAAAATACAAAAACACTAATTCAAATGGATACATGTACCCCTGTGTTTATTGCAGCATTATTTACAACAGCCAAAGTATGGAGGCAGCTCAAGTGTCCACTGATAGACGACTGTATACAGAAGATGTGGGGGGGTGTGTGTGTGTGTACATATATGTATATATGTGTGATGGAATATTACTCAGCCATAAAAAAGATGAAATCTTGCCATTTGCAATGACATGGATGGAGCTAGAGGGTATAATGCTAAGCAAAATAAGTCAGTTAGAGAAAGACAAATACCATATGATTTCACTCATATGTGGAATTTAAGAAACAAAACAAAAGAGCAAAGTAAAAAAAAGAGAGAGAGGCAAAACCAAGAAACAGACTCTTAACTATAGAGAACAAATTGATGGTCACCAGAGGGGAGGTGGGTGGGGGGATGGGGAAATAGGTGATGGGGATGAAGGAGTACACTTGTCATGATGAACACTGGGTGTTGTATGGAAGTGCTGAATCACTGGGTTGTATACCTGAAACTAACATTACACTGTATGTTAACTATACTGCAATTAAAATAAAATAAATAAAATAAAAAGAAAATGACTGGTAGGCACTGGAGAGTGACCAGGTGCTGGTGGAAACTGAAGGAAAGCAGATCCTTGAGAGAAGGAGCCATGCTGGGTAAAATGTGCATTGCTCCTGCTTTTCTGCCCAAGCACACCCCCTGTTCTGCATGGCTATGCAGTATAGCTAGACCTCAAGCAAAAGTTATAGCTTTACTGGCTTGAAAAGTAAGAGAACAAAGAGTGAGGTTGCCAAAGCAGCCAAAAAGTGAGGGTAGAAATCCTGGGAAGGAAGGAAGCAAGCAAGCAAGCAAGCTAAAAAAGGGAGAGCCCCCAAATCTGTGATCAAATACTACTCTAATCCTTGGCTGAACTCGGAGCCATGCATACACAGAGGAGATGGTAAGGTTCACAGGAAAAAGCCAAATGCTTGAAAGCAGAAGGAACTGAGTGGTTTCAGCTGCTGACTATTACAGAGGAAAGAGAATCTGAACTCTTTGCTAGAACAAAGTCAACACTCTTCAGAAGAAAGTAACAGAATCCAGAGTTTCTACAATGTTTCATCAGGAAGCTAATAAGAGGCAATAAAAAATTCATAGACATTACACTTATCATGATGAACACTGAGTAACGTATAGAATTGCTGATGTATAGAATTGCTGAATCACTACATTGTTCACCTGAAACTAATATAACTCTGTATGTTAATTACAGTGGAATTAAAATTAAAAACTTAATATTGAAAAAAAACAGGTATCTAGAAAAAATCCATAGACATGCGAGGAAATAGGAAAATGTGACCCATAGTCAAGAAAAATATGTCAGTAGAAACAAACTCATAGAAGATCCAGACGTTAGCATCAGCATACTTTTAAAAGGCTTTAAAGCAGCTGTTATAAATATGCTCAAAAAAAATATGAACTAGTCATACTGAATGAACAGATAGGAAATCTCATCAAAGAAATGGAAACTATAATAAAGAACCAACCAAGCCTGCTGGTAATAACATAGTAACTTGGTCCAACATACCCTCCGGCACATAACAATTAGAGAATCTTGAAAAAAAATTAAAAACTACCATTTGAGAGCCTGGAGAGCAACCAAAAGGCAGAAGCTAGAGGGGAGGTTATCCTTCAAAGATGAACTACAATGAGAAAGATCTGGAAGATAGATCCAAAATCTGTGTATTCAATTTGCTGAGATCTCTGGCTGACTGCTAAATTATACATGCATGAGGAAGATCCCAGGGGACCCAGCAAAGGAGCAGTGGCTGGAAACAAAGTAAGCTGAGCAGATATTTCAGCAGCTGCTCACCACCAAGGAGAGAGCAGGGAGGTGGAGACCAGACAAGACACATGCCTGCTACATCAAAAATCACTTTAGAGCACTTTATAAAATGAAATAGACATCTAGTACCAAAAAAAAAAAAAAAAAAAAAAAAAATCACTTTAGAGAAATAAAACAGAATCCAGAGTCTCTGCAGTGTATCACTTGTAATGTCTGGTGTTCAATTAAAAATAACTACCTATGTGTTGACAGGAAAAGGTGACCCATAATAAAGAAAAAAAGCACTCGACGGAAATCAACACCAAGATGTTCCAAATGTCACAACTCTTACACAAGGACTTTTAAAAAGCTACTATAGGGCGCCTGGGTGGCTCAGTTGGTTAAGCGACTGCCTTCGGCTCAGGTCATGATCCTGGAGTCCCGGGATCGAGTCCCGCATCGGGCTCCCTGCTTGGCAGGGAGTCTGCTTCTCCCTCTGACCCTCCTCCTTCTCATGCTCTCTGTCTCTCATTCTCTCTCTCTCTCAAATAAATAAATAAAATCTTTTAAAAAAATAAATAAATAAAAAGCTACTATAAATATAACAAGGATTAAGAGGAAAATGTAAGCATAAAAAACATATAAAGAATCTCTATATCACAGAGATACAGAAACTATAAAACAGGTCAGAGTGGAAATTCTAGAGTTGAAAGATACAATAACTGAAATTAAAAACCTAATGGGTAGACCTACCAACAGGTCAGAGATGACAAGAGTCACTGAACTTAAAGACAGATCAATAAAAATGATCAAATCTGAACATCAGAGAGAAAAATGACTAAAACAACAAAAAGAACCTCAAAGACCTGTGGGGCAATAGGAAGCACCCCAACTTTGTGTAATCTGAGTCCCAGACAGAAAGGAGAAAGAGAATGGTGCAGAAAAAAAGTACTCAGAGGAACACTAGCCCAAAACTTCCCTAATCAGGCAAAGAGCATCAACACACAAATCCAAGGACTTCACAAAAGGCAAAGCAGGATAAGCATTCACTCTGCAAAGATAAAGAGAAAAATCTTAAGAGCAAGCAGAGAAAAGAAGGATGCTATAAATATAGTACAGTATGCATGACAGCTGACTTCTCCAGAAGACAACAGGATGAGATTTTAAAGCGATGCCAGAAAAAAACAAAAACATACCAATCAACCCACAAGTCAATATCCAGTAAAACTATTAGCCAACAGTGAAGGCAAAATAAAGGCATTTCTGGATAAAAAGAGAAATCTCATTCTCAGCCAATCAAGCTCAAAAAAGGACTTAGGTTCTTTAGGCTGAAAGTATGATACCAGATGGAAACTCAGATCCAGGAAAGAAAGGAAGAGTACCAAAAATGGTAAAAATGTGAGTATAAAAGGCTATTTTTTCTCTTTTCTTAATTTCTTCAAAAGATATAATTGTTTAAATCAAAATTTATAATATTGTATTACCAGGTTCATAAGGGACATGTATGTCATAATGTATATGAAAACAATAGCACAGAGGAGGAGAGGGAGTGAATGGAATGACATTGTTGCAGGGTGCTACAGTTTTTCAAAATCCTCACAGAGGAATTAAAATATAGTACTATAAAAATACTCAACTAGTCCAAAAGAAGGCAGGAAAGAACAGAGGAACAAAAACAGATGAGATAAATGGAAAAAAAAATACCAAAGTGGTAGAACTACCAAATATAATCAATAATTATATTAAACATAAACAGACTAAAGACTCCAATTAAAAAGCAGAAACTGACAGACTGGATATAAAAGCAAAGCCCACCTCCATGCTAATGAAAGCAGGAACACTTTAAACATAAAGATATTTGCAGATTACTGTCAGAGGTAATGTCATTCCTTAATAAAAGGGTCAATATAGCACAAAGATATAAACATAAAAGCTTTACATGCTTAAAAGGGAAAAGATGGACTTAAAAAGTTTTTCCTCCTTAATAATCTAGAAAAATATAAGCAAACTGAATTGAAGTAAATAGAAGGAAGTAAATAGAAAGTAGATATCAATGAAAAAGAAAATAATGAAATCAGCAAAACCAAAAATAGATTATTTGAAAATATCAATAAAATTGATAAAGCCCTAGCAAGACTGATGATCAAGAAAGAAAAAAAGGGGGGAGGAAACACAAATTACCAATATCATAAATGAAAGGGGAACATACTACAGATCTTACAGGCATGAAAGGGATAAGGATATATTTTTTTCAAGATTTTATATATTTATTTGAGAGAGAGAGAGCATGAGCATAAGCAGGGGTGGGGAGGGGCAGAGGGAAATCCCCACTGTGCAGGGAGCCAGATGCAGGGCTTGATCCCAGGACCCGGCGATCATGACCTGAGCCGAAGGCAGACGCTTACCTGACTGAGCCACCCAGCATCCCAAAAGGGATAAGGAAATATTGCAAGCAACATTAGTCCAATAAATTTAACAACTCAGATGAAATTAATAAATTCCCTAAAATGCACAACTTACCCACTGACACAGATGAAATAACAAATCTGAATATCCCCATATCTGAATTGGATTTGCTATCAAAAACCATCTCACAAAGAAAACCCTAGCACCAGAGGTTTTACTGGTGAATTCTAACAAATACTTAAGGGAAAAACAACACCAATTTTGAACAAAATCTTTCAGAAAATAAAAGAGCAGGGAATGTTTCCCAACTCATTTTTTGATGCCCAAATAACCCAGATTCTAAAACCTGACAAAAACTAATAGGAAAAGAAAATTGCCTACAATAGTCCTCTTGAATACAGATATGAAAATCAACAACACAATGTAAGCAAATAATGGAGAAGGGAGCACTCTTCATGGTGGAAGATCAACTTGAACCATCAATGGACACCATACTAGTAGGGGGAAGTCTGATGAAAAGCACACTCTGACTCCCCTTCTTACGTCCAGAGGAGAAAGTAGTACATAAAAACTGGGCAGACACCACCTCTATCTCCTAAGTCCCCAGTTAATGACGGCCAAAGTCAGAACACACTGAAGTCTTGGGTCTCCCGCCGTGATACATGAGAACACGTTTCTTCACCTTTCTTGTCAGAAACGCAGAGCCTGAATCTAATCAGGGAAACATCAGACAAACCCAAACTGGGAGACATTCTGCCCAAGAACTGGCCTGTGCTCTTCCAACATGTTAACGTTACAAAATTCAAAGGCTCAGGATCTGTTCCAGATACAAGGAGACCAAAGTGTTGTGACAATTCCGTGCATTGTGTGATCCTGGACTGGCTCCCAGACAAATGACATCTGCATGTGAACTGTGGATGAGATATTAGCATCATATCAAAGTTAGACTTCTTGATTTTGATCGATGTACTATGGTTGTTTAAGAGAGTATTTCCTTGTTTTTAGGAAATACATACTGAAAAATGTGGGACGAAAAGGGCATAATGCCTCCAATTTCCTCTCAAATGGCTCAGAACAATACTTCATCACACATGTATGTGTATGTGTGTGTGTGTAAGGACAGAGACTGTAACAAACTACAGGAGGACCTGGTAGAGGGTATGCAAGAGTTCAAGAGTCCGTTCCTGAAAATTTTCTACAAGTTTAAAACTAAAACAAAATGAAAACTCACCCCCCAAAATTTTTAAAGAACTCTCCCACTCCCCCCACCAAAGAAAAAAAGATGGAAGGAGGAAGAAGGGGGAGGACTTCCTGTCTCTGTGGTCTGCTCTTCCCACCGTACACATGGCTTTAGCAGAGAAAGGTCCTGGGTTAGCAGCTCACCCACAGCTACTTGGAATCTGCACACAGCAAACATGAGGGAAAAGCACACTGACTGGCAGGAAGAGGGGTGGGGCCGAGGGGAGGGGAAATGATCCCCACAAAACGAAAAGGCTTGCGTCTTCCGAGCTCGGAGGACACATCTCTCTGACCTGACTCGAGGCAGAGTTGTACAGAGTGGTGGCCACAATAAATGAGCACGCAAAGCTCCCGTATCCAGGGGAACAGACAACTGAAGAGTGCCCAGTAGCTCCGTCTACCCCTCTCCATCTGCCACACCCACATGACCTTATTACTACCAGTATAAAACAAATACAGAGTCATTAAAAGCCAGCCAGCACACCAAGTGACAAGAAATGATATTCCCGTGGCCCTGGGAACTACTTGCATGGAATGACGATCTTCACTTAGTTGCTTGGAGCCAACTATTCTTTATAATACACAACCACAACATTCTTTTTAAATAAATGCACAAATAAAAATGAGCTTAAAAATAGGAATGACGACAAAAAATGAGGAAGCCTTAATGTGAAAACGTGTTGAGAGAGAAAAATAGGCTTCTGACAATTAGTTATAATCTCAGAATGCTAATGGCCTTCCTGCAAGCAAGAGGAATTATAATTGGTCTCTGGTGGCCTGTTTATGCTGTCTAGATATAATTACAGGATGCAGCGCTTCCAGTTTTTACCGATTCATTCATTCAACAACTAACATTTATTTAGTACTGACTCTGGGCCTGGCACTGTGCTGGATGCCGATGGCGGAAAGACACCTGTGTTTAGAAGCTCACACTTCTGAAGGAGAAATAAACAAGTCAAGTTCACAATTCGATTGCTAAAGGAGGGAGTCACGGACATTGTCTGCCATCTATAGAAAGATTTCACAAACCAAAATGCGCATGTCTGTGAGAAAGCAGGATGGAAGAAACCAGCCTGTAATTTACACTGCATAACTCAATTTAAAAATGCCCAGGCCATGTCTACTTGGCTACCTTTGATTTCCCTAATCAAGTATGCACTAGGGTTGCTGGCACCAGAATCAACTGATTGTAACCCCTAACGAGAATGAAAAGGCGAGAGCACAGACACACATTTTGCCGATGGAGGCATGCAGGTTCCTTTGGGCAAGAAGCAATTCCTTTAGAACCACACTATTCTGGGATGGTGCGTGTTTACGGACAGGGGGCTGTAGCAGCATTCACACCACGTGGCTGGAAAGAGAGCCCCAAACAAGCAGCACGACTGGTTTCTCTCCTCACCCATCACCCTCCTCACCGGCACATGGGGCCGGCAGTATCTGGGGGTCACTCACAGCCCAGCTGGGAACCCTGCCCTCCTTGCGGAGCTCTCCAAACCACACATTTGGGCTGCTTCTCCTTGAGGAATGAAAGCCACTCTCTCTATCCATCCTGTCACTTCCTAGCTAACGAGAACAGCACCCTCCGGGATTCTCGACACCGGGTGCCCAAGGAGTAAGATCCGTCCAGTGACCCCTTCCCCTTGGCCTCCAGGAGAGGAACTCCGGGGCTCCAGGAGAGGAACACAGGACAGCTTCCAAATCTGACCAAAGCACGCAGGGGCCTGACCAGGCACCCCGAATCCTGCTTCCAACAAGGCTCCGTGGGGAGAGAAGTGGAGCTCCTCCAGAAATACCCTGAAACGTAGGTGCACCTCAGCCTGAGGAGGGTTCGAGACTAATTGTTCTTGGCAGCCACATTTGAAAGCTTACACATTCGAGTAATGATATCAGCCACTCACTTAGAATGAAAAATACAATTTATGTGAACTAATTTGTTCTGTAAGTGAGTTGTGGAGATAGCTTTTTGAAGGCTTGTTGTATTTTCCAAATATTTTCACCGGAAGAAGAAGAGGGAGGAGGAGGACGGTGAGGAGGAGGAGGAAAAGAATATTGCTGGCAAGAATGGAGTGGCTGAAAACAAAACAAAATAAAAATCATGCAAAAACGCCTTGAGCATTATTTTTCATGCTATTATCAGTCTTGAGGGATAAGATATTTGGTTGTCGGTTGTAACCTTGGAAACTTGCCTAACCAACTTTCCAACAAAGAAGAAGATCTAGCTGGCAAAGTTCACTGCTCAACTGCCAAATATTCCAACTAAATGATATTATCCAGGTTCATTTTGCAAAATAAATTTAATTTCTTATAGGGAAACTTGAAATTTATAAAAGAACCCTGGAGAATTTGAATTTTAATAATCAATTATTCTTCAGCCTGATTCATCTTATAAACATATGGAATATGCAAAAACTTAAATTAGTTTAAAAAGCCAGCCCTGTAACTCATAGTTGAGGAAAACTTTTACATAAATGAAGAATAATTGCCAAATGCTCTGATGCTATAATACAATTTTTTAGCTCCACACTCTATGTTTCCTCACTTTGAAAAAGAATTCCTTTTTCCAATGTCATTCTTTTCCAACCAAGAAAACAATTATCTTCTAGATATTATTGTACTCATAACGAAGGCCCATGATTTTTTTTTTTTTAATCCTTAGGTATGATTTTCCTAAAATGCTGGGATAATCCTGAGTCTTCTGTAAGAGAAACAGGGGGCTGTTCTGTGCAGCACCGTCTGCCTGGGTCAGTGGAGGGAAGGAGCCACAGAGAAGATGGCCACGGATGACCTTCCCTTGGGCCACAAAGGAGAAGGCATGAGGACAAGCCAGGGAGTCTGTGTCTGGGGAAGCAGGGAGAGCCACCACTGGCTGATCAGCAGCTACTATGTGAATAAGGTTCCAGAAGCAGGTAGAAAGTCCTTGACTCTGCAGTCACGTTATGACGGGTACAGGATCTTACAAACCCAAGGAAACCACAAAATTAACTATTAAAGGAAGAAGAAATTTAGTATTTGTGCTAGTCCTTTAACTGTACACCTTTAACTGGTATGAGCAGATGCTTCAATAGGGCACATCCCAAACTGCCGTGGACATTCTGGCCAAACCTGCACTCTTCAGAGTGGACTCTCATATCTGCTCACATACCTACCCAGCACTCTCTTGTCCTAAACTATACACAGACACTCACGTCTACTGGATTTTCTTGAACTGCCCAACCACAACCTAAAATCATCGCCCATACTAGACTGGGTTCTGTACTCTGGGAAACAGGGCTCATGATCCCAGTGGGTCCAAAGACTGATTTACCTGTAAATCTCTGCATCTTGCTTCACCTCAGCCTAAACTACTTTGATTTCGACAGCTTTGCCATCTTAAAACACCTGGTGATCTAAGGATAATCATTTCTAAAACATGCTCAGATCTGAACTGTGAACGTTCTCTGACCAAGGCCACATCGCCAGCCACCTTGTTTAGGGGGAAAGTGCTGGCCAACAATGAACACATGTGAAACCTCAAGTCATGCACACCCCAAATTATGGGACAATCCACCAAGGTGTGGGGCTGTCGTTCCCTACACAGACTTACGTTCACAGCTTCTGCTTTATATTCGTCATCACTGTCCGGGGCAGAGAGCGCCAGCAGGATTGGACACACTTTGTTTTCAATATCGTGTTGGGAAATTAGATCTTGTTCCAGAAGGATCAAGAGTACTTCCTGACTTGATTTTCTAACCTAGAAGAGGAAAGAAAGGCAAAAGGTGAAACACCGAATGAGCTGAAGTGCTCTCAGGATCCAGACCAAACTCCCTGAGCAGAGTACCAAGCTGACCGCCCTGTCCTCTGCGGCACACGCGAACCACACAGGGCGTCTGGCCCGCCACGTGTACTTCCAACCCAAGGCCTCAAAATACGCCGCTCCCTCTGCCTGGCTGGTTCCTACCGTTCCTCTCTCAGGCCAAACATCCCCTTCCCCAGGACCCCATTCAGGTCATGTCCCCCATCTGTCCTCCAACAGTGCCCCCCACTTTGCCCTCATGGCTCAGACCCCGGACTTCTGCACAGACACACCCATACACGTCCACAGAAGGCCACGGGGCAGGGGCCCAGAGATGAGCCCCAACGAGGCAGGACTCGGAAGCCTTCTCAGTCCCAGGGAGGAGGGGCGAGCGAGCACTAGAAGGCAGAGGGACCCCAAAAAGCTGGACAGAGAACATATCTGGGGACGTGAAAGCACAGGAAACTCCCAATTTACAGAGCAAGGAATGGAAGATGCAGCCCATTGCAGTGACACTGAAGGAGGGAAAGAGCACCGGGACCCAGAGCGCACACAGAGTGGCAGGTGAGCAGACAGCAGTTACAAAATAAGCTACGGAGGCACTCTGACATGGAAGCTTCCAAACAAGTGACAAGATGAAAACGGTATTTTAGAAAGATCATTCCGGCAGCGGTGTTCCAAGTCAACCGGAGGCGATGAAAGGCTGAGGGCAGAGAGGTTAGCCAGGTAGCCACCGCAACAGCCCCAGAGGGAGGGGCAGGCAGAGGAAAGGGGATGCCCCGGCGATATTACCAGGCCTGGGTGACAGGACACAGTGTCCAGCCAGAGGCAGTGAAAGTCCCCCATAACTCGGAGATGTCAGACACTTATTGAGCTCTCCGGCACATGCCAGGAGCAGAGAACGTGCGAGGTGCGAGGAGCACAGCCGAGGGCAGACCCTTCGGCCGCCTCGCTACATGACTCAGTCCCAGGTAGCAGCTGAGGACTCCAGAGGGCGGCAGCGCAGGGAGGACACGGCAGGCAGGGGCAGGCGGGCAGGTCCTCGGCTGAGGACATGGAGCAGAATGTCAAAGGCAGTCAGAACCCTGCTGAGGGCAGGGGGTGAAGGGTGGACCCCAAACGTTATGTACCTCCAACCTCTGGAGTCTTTGAATGTGACCTTTTGTGGAAAAAGGGTCTCTGCAGATGTGATTGGGGGTCACGTTAAGGACCTGAGGTCACCTGACATTAGCAGGGTGACCCTAAGGGCAATCACAAGTGTCCTTATAAGAGAAAGGCAAGGGGAGAGGACAGACAGAAGAGGAGGAGGCCACAGGAAAACAGAGGCAGAGGCTAGGGCGGCGCAGCTGGAAACCAAGGGGGTCCACACCTCCAGAAGCTGGAAGAGACAAGGAACAGAATCTCCCCTGGAGCCTCCAGAGTGAGCAAGACCCGGATGATACCTTGATCTTGGACTTCCAACCTCCCCACCTGTGAGACAATAAATGTGTGCTGTTTTAAGCCCCCAGCTTGTGGTGCTTGGTTACGGCTGCCCCTGGGGACTGTTAGAGCAAGCAAGGAAAGGGAGAGGACAATGGGCTCAAAGATAGGAGATGAGCTCTGGGGACACAGGGCAAGTCAGGGCACGGCACCTCAAGCGACCCAGGGGAGGCTGAAGCCAGCTGGGGTGGGGAAGGGCACCGGGGAGCCCCAAGGGTTGCAAAGCAGAGGAGTGACAAGAGCAGACACAGCTTCAGTGAGGGTGACAGTTTAAGCCTCAAGTGGCTCTAAAAGCTGCAAGAGCGGGCGAGGGGCTCCCGGGCAGAGATGCTCTGGCTGAGGCCTGGAATTCGGGAGGGCAGGGGGGCCAGAAAGGAGAGGGGAGGTTTGAGAGACACTGCTGGAGAGAGCTAAGCTCGTCACTGGAAAACCAAATACGACCCTGGGGTCTTTGCCTCAGGCCACCAATCACCAAATGGAAAAAATGGAGAAGGAAGACTGAAGGTAAAGAGAACTGGTGTCTGAGCTTGGGGGCCCAATGTGATGCACTGGACGCCTCGGGAGAACCGTCACTGGGCGGTGCAGGCTCGTGAACTCCTAGGGGAGAGACAGCCCTGTGCACGTGGCTCTGCTCCACCCCGGAAGCAGACGAGACCACCAAGGGAATCCTGACACAGTAAGAAAAAGACCAGACCACGCCCTGGAGGGCGGGCAAGGGCCAGGGCCAGCGCTGGAGCTTAGGGAAGAGCAGACCAGCAGGAAAGGAAGGGGTGGGGGGACACTTGGGTCACCCACAGGAGACCCTGCACTGGTTTCCAGGCTGCGCCCCATCTGCATCCTCCGGGGCCAGGGGCTGAGGGCTCTCTGAGCCTCGGCTTCTTGTCTGTAGAAGTACACAGTGACAGCATCCGCCTCCAAGGGCAGCTGTGGGGTGACACAACCTACAGACACGAAGGGCTCAGAACAGTGTGTGGGGTGGGGCGCCTGGGTGGCTCAGTCAGTTAAGCATCTGCCTTCGGCTCAGGTCATGATCCCAGCATCCTGGGATCGAGCCCCATGTCCAGGCTCCCTGCTCAGCGGGGAGTCTGCTTCTCCCTTCTCCCTTCTCCCCCTGTTCTTACGCTCTTGCACAGGTGCTCTCTCTCTCTCTCTCTCTCTCTCTCTCTCTCCCTCCCCCTCTCAAATAAATAAATAAAATATTAAAAAAAAAAAAAAAAAGAACAGGGTGTGGGGTCCGGTCTCCCCCAAATGAATCCTGCTTTACTGTGACTAAAATCATATGACTAGTTGCCAAGAGAGGGATGTAAGAGGTAATAAGACCATCCCAGTGCACACTGACCTAATGCTGAGCTCCAGAAGGAACAGAAAACATGTCTCCGTCACCTGTGCATCCCATCGGTGGGGGGGAGCAATGCTAAATGTCTAGGAGGCAGCCAAGAAAGGTTTCTTCAAAGACCCAAAAGTCATTAATGGTGACAAATGGTGCAAAAAAAAAATCAAGTAAAGGCAAAAAAGAAGTCACTGGATAGATAAATTGTGGGAAGAATATAAATGCAATACCATCACCTGGTTAAAATGAATGACCACGAGCTCTTGGGATCGATGTGGATAGATCTTAAAAAGGGAGGGATAAAAGCAAGTGGCAGAATGGAAAGTACAGTGTGATGCCATTTATATAAGGTTTTAAAGCACCTAAAACAAGACACTCTCTTATTCAGGGCCACTTACACGAGTGGTGGGACTATAAAACTCTGGACACCCCGGGGCTCAGGGTAGTGGTTTCCTACAAAAGGGGAGGGAGGGAGAACGGCCTGGGGAGGGCACAGCACAGTTTTAACCAGATCTACAACCTATACATAAAAAATTAAACAGGTCTGAAGCAAAATTACAAAAGTTTAACATTTGTTGAGTGAGTGTAATAGGTATATGGGTACTTATTACACAATCCTCTCGTGTGATTAAAACTTCTCATGGTTTTTTAAAAATCAAAACTATCTTTGAAGAAACAAAAACACTGGATTTCACAGTGAGACGAGCTGAGTCCACGGCAAGACACCTCTCGGCTGCAGTGGGGCCAGCTGCTGCCTAGCTGGGAGCCCATGCAGGGCAGAGGATGCAGAGCTTCCTTTTTCGAGAAGCTTGGCAGTGGGGAAGGGAGTGGTGGTGCGCTCAGGGGAGAGGCCAGGGCACAGAGGGTTGAGGGAGATGGAGGCATGATGAAAATCAAAAGAGAAAAGCCAATGAGAGAGACTGGAAAAATGGGCCAGCTCTGAGACAAGAAGATGGGAACAAAGAGGGAAATGAAGACATCGCACTGAAGAGGGGCTGGGACCCCCGTGTCCCCTGAGAGAGAAGGCAAGTAGCTCAGGACAGCCAGAAAAATGTGGCCACACTAGCAAACGGAGAGGTGGCAGCTGCCTCAGTCCCACAACACACTACTAAAACGCCACCAGGTACCAGGCCCTGTGCTCGGGCACGGAGACAATCAAGTAAGACACAGTTCCGACAGCCAGTGCTCAGAGTCTAACATGGGAGAGAAAATACCAGTCACGACATCCAGAAGAGCCTGGGCGGTCCCAACACATACACCAGATGAGCCTCGGGAAACGGGGCCTGGCATCCCGGGCTCCCTCGGCAGCTCATGGCGCCCCAACACACACACCACATTTCTCTGCACTCGGCTCCCGCGCCTCCAAAACAAAGAGGAATGAACAAGCATGCCCATACTTCACAGGGTGGTTACGAAGAGTAAACAAGATAATCCTCACTAATCCTGGAGCACAGTGTGTCACACCCTGAGAGCTCAAGCAACACTAGCTGTTAGCAGTACCAGCAACGTGGTAATGATATCACTATCGTGCCTGATTTCGTGATTTCGTACCTCCCATGAGTCCCTGCAAAGCGCACTGGCCCTGAAGAGTACCTGATGACCAACGGAGGGAGGCCTGCGCCGCAGATGCTCGACCAACCTGACAGACCCACTCCCACAGGCAAAAAAATCTGAGTCTTGGCCGAATTCAGAATCCTACCTCCTCGGGGACCCTGCAGCATCCCCCCAGGGAGCAGGTCTGAAAGGGCTGGCCTCGGTTAAAGTGAGGAAGACATGGACAGGAGGAGAGGAGAGGCATCTGGAAGGAGCAAGGCCGCCAGCACGGGCAGAAGGGAAAGGGTGCACAGATGGGGCGGCCCACACAGGAGTCGGCTGTGCCTGAAGGCATTAGAGTCTGAACGAAAAACCTTCGGGAAGATCGGACTCTGCCATATTTCTGTGTTTAAAGGTGACAGGAATGGAGAAGAGGGGGTGTACCCAAAAGAGTTCTGTTTATTATGGAAACAAAGGACACCTGGCAAGGCCTGGCTGGGCAGGGGGGCGGGAGAAGGGAGGGTTTGGATGGCCCCAGGCTGGGGCTCCAGGGAACCAAAGGAAGTATGAGCGGATCCACTTGTTGAGAGAATAGATGAAGACGAAGGCCTCTGTTTTCTCACTCAAGCAAAAGGCAAGGTCGCCCATTTGGTGGACGACAGGCCAAGGTGGAGAGGCTTGATGACAGTGGCAAAGGTCTGCAAGAGCAGCCTTGGATGATGTAAGACCAGCTGAGGAGGGATGAGCGGCAGGGCCGGCAGGCAGCGCTGTGCATCTGGCTGCGATCAGAATCTGTAAGTCTGTGATGGCACCAGTCAATGCACGGCAGCGGCCCCCACCCGCACCCCGCCCTACACTCGGCCTCTGGGACCTGAGAGTCTGCGAGTTGTGGATGGGCGGACAGGCAGAGACAGAGTGGCGGGGGCACTGTCAGAAAGGCGTGCAGATGGGGAGGCCACCAGAAAGGGGAGGCTGACGGAGGGGGCACCCAAAGCAGAACAGGAAATGAAGGCAGGAGGACAAGGAGAGGTGGGAGCCACAGGCCTCTAGGACAGGAAGGCTCAGGGTGGTGGCAGAGCAAGGAGGGACAGGAGAGAGCCTGGGGTCCAAATCACAGTTCCAGCCACTCCCCTTCTGGAACCAAACAGATGGCAATGATATATGACAAAGGTCAAGGACATGTCAAGTTCTTTGACCCAGTACAATCGCATCTTCAAGAATATATCCAAAGGAAAAAAGAACAGCCAATGGAAGAATATAACTGCATCCTTTATAATGCTCACTGCATCCACTGCACAAAAAGGCTGAAAGAAAGCTAAGCACTCAACAAAAGTAAAAACAAAGATTATGAAGATGTACAATGTCTACTACACGCCAGTGAGCTTTCTGGGGCAGGAAATCTGTCCTACTCATGTCTTTATCCCCAGCACAAAGCACCACGCTCGGCTCATAACGGGCATTCAGAAGCCGTCGGAATAAATGAATGAATGGGAGAAACTGCATCACATTATGATTAGACCCATGTGGGAAAAAATGGAAGCACCTGAAGAAGAAAATGCAAAAATAATCAAAATACTGCCATTTGGAGAGTGGAAAAAGGAGGACTTTCTTCCTTATTCGAATACTACATTTAATCGTGTCACAGTGTAACAGTTAAAGTATTTGCTCTTTAAAAATGCTTAGATTAAGGGAGAAATACAAGCCAAAACTGCAGAACTTCTTGAAAACAACAATAATGAAAACTTGGCATATCATTAAAAATTATAAATATGGGGGCACCTGGGTGGCTCAGTTAAACATCCAACTCTTGATTTCAGCTCAGGTCATGATCTCAGGGTCGTGAAATCGAGCCCCGCGTCCCACTCTGTGCTGGGCATGGAGCTGCCTGGGATTCTCTCTCTCTCTCTCCCTCTGCCCCTCCCCCTGCCTTGTGCTCTCCCGCTCGCTCTCTCTCTAAAAAAAAAAAAAATTATAAATACCTTTAGCCTTTGTGCAAATCCATTCCCACAATAACTCAGAAATAGAAAGGCTGCAAGGCTACTTGTTGCAACAATTTTGAAGTGACAAAACAGTAGAAATAACCCAAATGTCTATCAATAAACCATGCCACATCTCCCCAGCGGAGTACATGCTGCTGGAAAAAGGGATGAGGAAGCTTTGCCCCACCTGCTACGGATTGATCTGCAGAATACCCTGGACAGCGGGGAAAGCAAGGGACAGAGCACCATGCACAGTATGCCACTTGCATCTGAGAAAGTAACACGGGGGTGCAGAGCAAAAGGACACGTGCATATGTGCTTCGAGTTATCTGTGTGTATTTTTTAAAGGTAAGAATAAACCAAAACCTGGAAAAAATGGCTATCTACAGGGGAGGGAGGGAACAGATGGGCGAGATAGGGATGGAAGTCAGATTTTTCTTTTCTTTTTTTTTTTAAAGATTGTATTTATTTATTTTAGAGAGGAGGAGGGGCAAAAGGGGAGGGAGAGGGAGCGAGAGAGAACCTCGAGCAGACTCTGCACTGAGCATGGAGCCCGACACGGGGCTCAATCTCACGATCCTGAGATCATGACCTGAGCTGAAACCAAGAGTCGGACCCTTAACCAACTGAGCCACCCGGGTGCCCCAGAAGTCAGATTTTTCCGAATGTACTTTGTTTTACAGTTTGACTTGGAATTATGTAAAAACATTTTAAATAATTATAAGTCTAAATTAAATCAAAATGTAAAAGCTAAAGCAATTCCTAAAAATAAAAAATAAATGAGCGTAAGTGTGGATCAAGTTGGCAGCTTAGGCACAAAGAGAAGGGTTCATACAAGTGACTTTGAAACACAGTCTCATTAATATTAATGTTAATATGACTGTACATCTCTAGTGGGAGACAGCCCCAACACAAAAAGAACAGCAAAGAAATCTCAAACTATATTCAGCTATCCTACCATACTGTTAGTAATAAATCATACTGTTAGCAATCATACTGGTATTTTTATTTTGGACACACACACACACACACAGACACATTAATGCCATTAAGAAGCAAGATTTATACTGTGGAAAAAAAAAGTCATGAATATAAAATCAAATAAGTAAAAGCCCTATAATCCTAAATGTGATGTTGGAAATATCAATACATACTCTTGGCAAAGAATTCTGTAATGAACAGAGAAGGCTGACACAACCCAAACACAATCCAATGCTCACACTTCCTGAGTGCTTCCTGATCTGATGTGCTTCCTGAGTGTTTCCTGATCTGATGCAGCAGGAAAACACAGTGGCGGCTAAAAAGGATTCTCACTATACTGCATAAAACTCTGAATCTGACCAGGCCTCTAGACTTAACTAGCAGTTCAGAGGAAGTACTGGGAACAGAGGAACATTTCAAACCACACTATGGGGATGTGATCAGCCAGATCCCAAATGCAGGGACTCCTACAGGTTAATGACCTAGTTTCCCAGAGCAGGGGAGTAAATGGGAGGATGAATGATTATAAATTAAGAGAGATTTAAAAGGCACATCCACCAAATGCCATGTGTGGACCTCATATGGATTCTGATTTAAAGAGACTGCCCAAAAAAAACCAGATTTCTGAGAAAACTGGAAAAGTTTCAACAATGACTTGAGATTATGTGATATTAAGGATCTATTGATAATTTTTATCCATGTGATAATGGAATTGCTATTATGTTTTTTTAAAAGTGTCTATATTTCTCAGAGAGTAATACTAAAGCATTTATGGTTAAAATGACATGGTATCTGGGAAATGCTTTTATCTGGGTTGGATTATCTCAAGATAAATGAAAACAGACTGGTCAAATGTTAATGACGGTCGAAGCTGGGTGCATTCATTTGGACATGGACATTCATTTTAAGATTCTCTCTGATGCTGCGTGTTTGAAATTTTCCATAAGAAAAAGTTAAAAAAAAAAAAAAAAAAGAAAAGAAATATCTCATGATAATAAGAGTGAGTGCTGTCTATCTGCCTGCGTGACTTGAGGAACCAGGCACAAACAGGTCTTTTGTTCTTGAATTGCTTAACTCTGAGAAGCTGTTCTCGGAATTATGAATATCAGCTAAAATAAGACTAAGGGGAATGTGCTGCACAGATCTTCAGGTCACAGTTTTTCACACCTGGTTGTTTGGATCCGTGAGGTGCCGCACTACAATCGGTGTGAGATATTCAGAGAGCACCACTGGAAAATTTGATCTGTTTTCTTGTAAAAAAACAGCAATAGGAGGAATCTGTTCCATCAGCTCAGTCCGCACTGTGGGCTCTGCAGCAATAAAAAATCAGAAAAGAATTATATAAGAATAAGCCAAGCAGCTTATAGAGTATATAGTGATAGTTTCTAGCTTTTCTTACTAAAATACTTCATCAAGGAAATTAGACAAATGCAGTTTAAAAATCATTTCCCATTTAGACTATTTATGCTACAGACAGGCTTAAAAAGCTAATAAGCTATGTGGCAATATAAAAACATAAAAGGAAGAGAGAATGACAACTCTATTATAACAAGCCATATATAAATCGAGGAGGGAGCAAGAAGTCTGCATGCTGGGCCAGCGTCCAAAAGCCATTACAACTAATGGCATATATGCCAGACCTATGGGTTGTGCTTATTTAAATTCCAGCCAGAATGTATACATTATAAATAATTCTTTCATAAATGCACTCCCCCACAATCCACGCATCCCAATTATTTCTAAGGCAAAGCATTAAACAAAAGAGAGGCTCTAGCTCCAATATACCACATTAAATTTAACACAAATATATAATTGCTTCAGCACTGTAAATGGTGACTCATTTACAAAGGAAATCCATTTAAGGACTCAAAACATCCACTTGGGCCTTCTAAAAGCATTGTGTCATATTCATATGAATATTTTAAATGAATACGGGAGCTATGTGGAAGG
The DNA here is from genome assembly GCF_004348235.1 of Phoca vitulina. Taxonomy (NCBI): domain Eukaryota; kingdom Metazoa; phylum Chordata; class Mammalia; order Carnivora; family Phocidae; genus Phoca; species Phoca vitulina. Next base: position 4,830,147 of record NW_022589753.1, on the reverse strand, counting down.
CTTATTTTTCTATTTTCAGTTAAAATGATCAAAATCTAAAGCAAGTGTAAGATTCCCGAAACTTTCTGAAGCTGTTCACCAATCATTACAAATGGGGGGTGAGGGGGGGGGCTGCAGGACGGCCATCAGTACCGGCAGCCCCAGCACCTGCTCCTCTCACTCCTCTCTCCTGCGTGTATGGGGGAGGGGAGCATGCGAGGGACCTCTTCCTGTCTCCCGCACAGCAGTGTGCTTCCCTCCCAGGACAGCAATCATGGAGAGGTAGAAAGAGAAAGAAAAATCAAGAGTAGCCTACAAAGATCATAGGTGAGGGAAACTAATGACTGGGCTTGTTCTAATCCAAAAGGCTTCTTTTGATTTGGTATTTCTTAGCAACCAACAGGCTGGCAAAACTCACGAACTACAAAGGCCTTAACTGCCACGGCAGATAGCATTCATGGCCAGTAGTCATTCTAATTTTCTAAAACTAAGGATAATTTGATGCCAAATAAGACATCCATTCTTCATGACAAAACCCATTCATGCTTAGACACTGCTTAAAATGTATTGATTAGCACTCAGGTTTTCTTTTTAATCCACTATCATTGGCTATACACAATTTCTTGGAAATACACAAGTAAAAAATAAAAGTATACAATCCTTGTACAAACCTGCGTCTTCTGCCAATCTGACCACGATTTCCATTACCGTTAAGAAGTCCTCCTCATTGTTACTGAAGTCCCGGAGGACATCGAGCAGCCCTCTGGCAATAATCTGACTGTGGAGACAAGAAATGATCCATACAGTTACATGGGCAACACGGATGGCCGCTGTGCTAATTACGAGCATCGTGTTAAGAGCAGGTAATAAAACCAGGGAACAAAGAAAAGTCAGCGACCTCTGTCCAGAGGGAGGAGAGGCCATCGAGGAACATCCAGAGATGGTCCGTACAATGTTGGTCCCCATCCTATAGGAACCAGACCTGTATCCTCCAGCCTGGTGGTCACTGGAGGTTGAAACTGTTCACTTGGGACTAGAGAAAACCCTTTTTCTCCATTTCTGATTGATTCTTCAGGCCTAGATAAACTCGGAACAGAGGCTCCATGATAGTGGGAGGGAATTAAGTGACCAAAAAATGCAGAAGGAAAAGGTAAAAAGAGGCATCCTGGGGGCGCCTGGGTGGCTCAGTTGGTTAAGGGTCTGCCTTCAGCTCGGGTCATGATCCCGGGGTTCTGGGATCAAGTCCCGCATCGGGCTCCCTGCTCGGCAGGGAGCCTGCTTCTACCTCTCCCTCTCCTCACAACTCCTGCTCTCTCTCACTATCTCTGTCTCTCTCTCAAATAAATAAATAAAATCTTTAAAAAAAAAAAAAAAGAGGCATCCTGATGTCCACCTCAATCTCGAATGGCCTCTACCCACTAGGTGTCAGTAGAATCCCCCTGGATGCCCCCCCACCCCATGATGGGACAACTAAAAATGTCTCTAGACATTGCCACAGGTCCACTGGGAGCAAAATCAGCCCTGGTTGGGAACCATCTCATTAGAAGATTAAAGGTACAAAGGGAACGCTCTGTACTAGCTTTGCAACTTTTCTATAAATCTAAAACTATTTCAAAATAAAGTTTAAAGACAAAACAAAACCAAAAGCCAAAAAAATAAATAAAAAGTCAGGAAGAGGTACTACTACACCCACTAGAAGAACTAAAATTATGGGGCGCCTGGCAGGCTCAGTAGGTAGCGCATCCGACTCTCGATCTCGGGGTCATGAGTTCGAGCCCCACTTTGGGCATAGAGCCTAATTAAAATAAAATTTTAAAAAAGAAAAAAATTACTAAAATAATAATAATACCTATGCTGGCAAAGATATGGGACAACAGGAACCCACAGACATTGTTGGTAGGAATGCAAAATAGCACTGTAATTTAGAAAACAATTGGCAGTTTCTCAGGAAGCTAAATATATATTTATCATTCAACCCAGTAATTCCCTCTTAGGTATCTACCCAAGTGAAATGAAAACTTATGTCCACACAAAGACGTGTACCCAAATGTTCACATTAGCATGATTCACAATAGCCACGAAATGGAAAACATCTCAACATCTCAGTTGGTTAAGGGTCTGCCTTCAGCTCAACGTTCCTCAACTGGGGAACATAGACACAAGACACCAACTATCCATACAATGGAATATGACTCAGCACTAAAGAGGAACCTTAGGGGTAACAACAGGGATGAATTTCAAACGTATTTTACTAAGAAAAAGCAGCCAGAGAGAAAAGACAACATACCACATGATTCCATTTATATGAAGTTCTAGAAAAGGCAAAACCTTAGCCTCCAGAAACAAATCGATGGTTGCCTGGTCTGCAGTGAGGAGGGATCGAGGGACTGCTGGTAAAGGGATGAACAAGGAAACAAGGGAAAGGCAGTAATGCTCAAATGTGACTGTGGCTGAGGGTCGCATGACTGTTTACATTTATCCAAACTCATCTCACCGGATGCTTTAGATGGGTGGATTTTACTGTATGAAAAATATACCTCAGTAAAGCTGTTTTAAACAGACATTAATGAGGGGAAATATCAGTGCGGATCAGCAGTGGCTTACAGTGGTGGCCTGGAGGCCTCGGGGCACAAGGGGGGACAGGCACTCCTGAAAGGCTTCTTGGAACGAATGGAAAGGAGCCCCTGACTGCCTCTGCCTGCCCCTGTGAGCCCGACAACCCAGACACAAGACGCATCATTTCTGGCCATGCATCAGAATTAGCTGAAGTCGAAAACCCACCTTGATTTGCAGGAAAAGACTAGAAATGTAGAATTCAAAGAGGTAGTCTTTTGGCCCAGCACACTACAGGAAGAAATCCATCAACTCAAGCCTGTCCACGGAGAGACTTATACCACTCCTGGGATGAAAGGTCGAGATGTGGCAGCCAGGAGGTTTAGGAAAGACGAAAACAGACACTATAAAGTCCCTGATTACATTTCACTGGACCACATTCAGGTCGGCCTCCCCTGGGAAATCAAGCAACTAAGATCCCCAATCTGCTTCTAGGGCCATAGAATGGATAGAGAGATCTGCATCCAGCCTCAAGTGGTCACAAGGGACCTGCCCTCTTAAGGAAAGTGAGGAGAGTGGTAAGAGAGGGCCCCTGAAACAGGGAGGGACAAATCCACCGCAGTGAACACAGAATGGGAAAGAGCTAAAGACTCAAACAAATTGGTGCTTTGGCACCAACACTCTGGAAAACCTGGCTGCTTTATGGAATGACCTGGAGAGGTCATAGTGGATAAGCAGAGTCCAGAAGTATCAGCCTCAATACTTCTCAGTGTCAGCTATGCTAATGAGAAGAAAGAAGAGAGAACGACTGTGCATGATTGGGAGAAGCGTTAGAAAGGTTAAATGAGGGCGCTTGGGTGGCTCAGTCGTTAAGCGTCCGCCTTCGGCTCAGGTCATGATCCCAGGGTCCTGGGATCGAGTCCCGCATCGGGCTCCCTGCTCAGCGGGAAGCCTGCTTCTCCCTCTCCCACTCCCCCTGCTTGTGTTCCTGCTCTCGCTGTGTTTCTCTCTGTCAAATAAATAAATAAAATCTTTAAAAAAAAAAAAAAAAAAGAAAGGTTAAATGAGATCATGCACGGGAAGCTCAGAGCGTGGTCCCTGGCCCACGGTGTGTCAGCCATCAGCGGTGCAATGTGAGCAAAGACTGCAGTCAGAACGTCTACCCAAGGGGGGACCTAAGTACATGACATCTGCATAACAGCACTCTGTACAGAAGCACTTTTACTTTTTTTTTAAAGATTTTTATTTATTTTATTATTTGACACAGAGAGAGAGAGACAGCGAGAGAGGGAACACAAGCAGGGGGGAGGGGGAGAGGGAGAAGCAGGCTCTCCGCCGAGCAGGGAGCCTGATGCGGGGCTCGATCCCAGCACCCTGGGATCATGACCTGAGCCGAAGGCAGCCGCTTAACGACCGAGCCCCCCAGGCGCCCCCGGAAGCACTTTTAAAGGTACCTCTAGGTATGCACTGACTTAGAAAGATGCTCCTGAAAATTCATGTAAATGAAAAAACATGTTGAAGAATTTTATATGCAGTATGAACCTATTTCTTAACACAAATTATATTTATGTATGTGTGTGCAATACATGTACTCATATATACATACACTCATTCAGGGAAAGTCTGGAACCACATATTACCCTAGGCTGTAGTGGGGGAAGAAGGGAAATTCTCACTACTTTAACTTCTGAAATTGCTAAATGTTTCAAGTATGTGTTATTTTTGTGAATTTTTTAAAGTATAAAGAGGATGGCTCAATTTTACATGGCAATGTCTCCTGGAAATCTTACCATGGAAGCTACCCCTTGTGTCTTTGTCCCTTCTCTCCCTCACCCACTCGTGCAGTCATTATCATGAGTTTAGCCCAATTAAGTAGCCCCAGACTCAGGGCAAGAGATGAGCAAGTTCCAGAGCCTGCCCTGAAGGGCACAGTTTAGACCCAAATGTAGGCAAGAAAATTGAAGATGATGAACAGTGACAAGAGCCTTAAGAAAGAGAAGAACGTGGGGGAGCGGAGGGTGAGGATGAGCAGGAGGCAGGCAGAGGGACAAGGAGGGGGAGGACATCAGACCCAGATGCGGGAACGATCAGACAAGGGTTTTAAAGTAAGTGTGATTAATATGCTGAAGGTCTCTTGGAAGAGTCGGGCATGCTTGGGCAGTTAAGGAACACAGGAACGCTCTGTACTCTCTGCTCAGTTTTTCTTGAAATCCAAAATCGCTCTCAAAATTAAAGTTTATTAATTAAATTAAAAAAAAGAAAGTGAAATAAAGACCGTTTCAGACAAAAGCTATGAAAATTCACTGATAGCAGTCTTGTGCTATCAAGAATTGTTAAAGGAAGTCCTTGCAGCAAAAGGATGCCAGATGAAAATGAGCATTTTACAAAAAGAAATAAAAAGCATGAAAATGGTATAAATCATGGTAAATATAAAAAATATTTTTGTCATTTTAATCGTTTTAAAAGATAGTTGCATATCTTCAGGAAATAAAGTAGCAAGGTATCATGGGATGTATAACGGTGTGTGGAAGTAAAATGCAGAAAAACAACAGAACAGAGGATGGGGAAGAGGCCACAGCAGCCCACGGGGCACGTTCTCACACTGTACCTTGTACTGTATGAACAGCGGCATCGTTCACCTCATCTGACTATATGTTGTAATGAGTTAGAGAAGTATATTACAATCCCTAGAACAACACAATAACAATTTTTTAAAGGGGACATAACTAATAAGCCATAGTGAAGATACCCGGGAATCCTAAAAAAGAAAAACAAAGTCCATAGGACAAAAAAAGTGATTCTTTTATTTCAAATAATGAAATAATGAATAATATGAATAACAATGAAATAAAAATAGCAAGAGTTGAGTCAATAGAAAACAAATAGCAAGATGGTAGATGTAAACCGAACCATATCAACAGTCACTTCAAACGTACATGATGTAAACATTAAAATGAAAAGGCAGAGATTGTGCAACTGGGTAAAAAAGCAAGACCCAACTACATGCCTTCTATAATAACCACACTTTAAATATAAGACATGGGCAGGTTAAAAATAAAAGTATACACAGAAATATATCATACAGTCAGTAATCAAAAGAAAGCTGAGTGTAGGGGCACCTGGGTGGCTCAGTCGTTAAGTGCCTGCCTTCGGCTCAGGTCATGATCCCAGGGTCCTGGGATCGAGCCCCACATCGGGCTCCCTGCTCAGCCGGGAGCCTGCTTCTCCCTCTGCCACTCCCCCTGCTTGTGTTCCCTCTCTAGCTGTCTCTCTGTCAAATAAATAAATAAAAATCTTTAAAAAAAAAAGAAAAGAAAAGAAAGCTGAGTGTATATATTAAATTCAGACAGCAAGCTTCAGAGAAAGGGACAGCACTAGGGACAAAGAGGGACACTATACAGAGACAGACAGATCAACTCATTCAAGAAAACAGAACAATACTAAACGTGTATGCACCCAAGATCAGAGCTTCAAGATATACAAAATAAACTGTTAGAATTGAAAAACAGAAAAATCCAAAATTATAGTTGCAGATTCTAACATTCCTCTCTCAGTAACTGACAGAGCAAGCAGACAGAAAATAAGTAAGAAAACAGAAGACCTGAACAATATCCTCAGCCAACTTGTTCTAACTGACATTTATAAGATACTCTACCCAAAAACACTGGGATGCACATTCCCTTCAAGTGTACCTGGAACATTCACCACCATAAAACAATTCCAAAAAATTAAAAAGAGAAATAATACAAAGTATGTTCTCTGACCACAGAAGACTTAAACTCAGAATAAAATAACAGAAAGATACCTGGAAAACCCTCCAATATTTGGAAATTAAACAACATACTTCTAAATAACTCATTGATCAAAGGAGAAATCATTACAGACATTGAAAATACTTTACACTGAAAGGTAATAAAAATATTAATACCAGAACATGAGGATGCACCTAATATAACACTGAGGTACTTCCAGTACTTAACAGCAATCTTACAATTTAAAATGCAGATGTTATTTTAAAAAGGCCAAAAAAATAGTTAAACATACCTCACAAGAAGAAAAAGAACAGCAACTAATTTCCCCCCAAAAAAGAAAATAATAGAAATTAAGAGCAGAAATTACTGAACTAGAAAATAAACACACAATAGAGAATATCAAAGCCAAAACTTGATTCTTCAACAGAACTAATATACTTGATAATCCTCTGGTAAGAATTATCCAAGGGGAAACAAAAGAAAAGGCACCAATAACCAATAACAGAATGGAAAATGGGGCCATACTACAGATTTCACAGACAATAAAAAGAAAATTGCCATTTTCCAACACATAATGAGATAACAGATCTAAGCAATGATGATTTGTGACCACTAAAGTCATGAGAAGAAAGGCTGGTGGGGACTTTTATAATGAAAGAATCCAACACCTGCGCCCACTGCTCAATATGAACATCTCCAAAAGTGGGACACCCAGACATTGTTTCCTGATGTTTTGTAATGAGAAGTATACAAAACAACACATGAAGTATTGTTTAAAAAAAAAAAAAACTGAAGCAGAATCTAATCAAGTCTCCAAGTGTAATTTTCGGTTTACAGAAAATACAAAGAACAAAGGATTATGTTAAATTACGCCATGAGAATAATGACCACCAAATCTAGAATGTGGAAAATTCTACAAGACTAATGACCCCTTCAAACAGATAGATGATGTAGAGAGAAGATGAGAGGGATAATCAATTAGAGATTAAAAGAGATTTAAGATCAAAAGGAAAAAAACTATAAACAAAAAAAGACTTAAGAGACACATCTACCTATGAAATGTGTGGACCTTATTTGGATCATGATTCAAACAAATCAACCATAAAAAGGCATTTTTAAGACAGTCAGGGAAAATTTAACATAGACTGGTAGACTGGAAGGCATTATTATTAATTGGGTTGAGTGTGATAATGATATTGCAGTTAGATTTAAATCTTTAACTAGATAAAATATGATGTTTTGGATTTCCTTTCAAATACACCATCAAAAAGGCACAAAACTTCTACAGAGAAAATGACCAAATTTTACTGAGACATTAAAGAAAACCTACATAATTAGAGAGATATACCATGTTTATGGATTGGAAGTCTAAATATTGTAAAGAGGGCAATATTCTCTAAAACAACCTATTCATTCAATGCAAACCCAAGCAAAATCCTAATAGGTGGGGGTGCCTGGGTAGCTCAGTTCGTTAAGCATCTGCCTTCAGCTCAGGTCATGATCCCAAGTCCTGGGATGGAGCCCTGCATCAGGCTCGCAGGGAGCCTGCTTCTCTCTCTCCTGCTCCCCCTGCTTGTTTGCTCTCTCTCTCTAGTGCTCTCTCTCAAATAAATAAATAAAATCCTTTAAAAAAAAAAAAAGACTTTTAAAAAATACTAATAGGTGTTTTATCTTGTTTTATTAGAATCTGATGAGCAGATTTTGAAATTTATATGAAAATGCAAAGGACCAAGAATAATAAATCATGTCAAAGAAGAACAACAAAGGGCAAATCTTGCTCACTCAAGTATCAAGACTACTACAAATCTATAGTAATCAAGACAGTGTGGTCTTGGCTGAGGGGGAGACAGACTACTGGAAGAAGAGATAGTCCAGACAAAGACTATTATAGGCTGGATTAGAACAGAGGTGGCACCCTAGAGCAATGGGGAAAAGACATAGTTTTGATAAGTGGTATTGTGACAATTGAGAAAATGAAGCTGGACCCCTTTCATACAATGAACAAAAATTACTTTCAGATGGATTGTAGACCTAAATGTGAAAGAAAAAAAGATAAAGCTTTTAAAGCCATATAAAACAGTATATTTATGATCTTGGGGTAGAGGAAGACATTTTAAAGAAGCTCCAAAATGCACTAAGGATAAAGGAAAATGTTGATAAATTTACACCAAAATGAACAGCTTCTGGTCACCAAAAGAACACTATAAAGAGAGCTGAAACACAAGCCACAGGATGAGGGAAGATGTTTGCCATAAAGAATTGACCAAGGTTTGAAATCAAGAATATACAAAGAGTTCCCACAAGTCAACAATAAAAAGACAATCCATCTTCCTCCTACCTACCAAAGAAAAATTTAAGTGGGCACTTCACAAAAAAGAAATACAGATGCCCAACAAACATATGAGAAGGTGTTCAAACTCATAAAGTAAGATGTAAATTAAAACCACAAACCGATACCGTTATATACACTAGCACAGTACCAGATTGGCTAGTATCTTCAAATCTGACAATACCAATTGTCAGATAAAATGTAGGGCAAAGGTGGGAGTGCACACTGATGCAATCACTTTGGAAACTGGCACTATCTCCTAAAGTAGAAGACAAGCGTGTATCTTCACACAGGAACTCTCACCTGGTTATATGCCCTGCAGAGATGTGTACTGATGTGCACCCAGATACGTATACTAGATTGTTCATAGCAAAATTTTTCATAAGACTGAGAAAACTTGAGCTACTCCAACAACAGATAAAATGTCAGGATACTCAGGGGCACCTGGGTGGCTCAGTCGTTAAGCGTCTGCCTTCGGCTCAGGTCGTGATCCCAGGGTCCTGGGATCGAGCCCCGCATCGGGCTCCCTGCTCTGCGGGAAGCCTGCTTCTCCCTCTCCCACTCCCCCTGCTTGTGTTCCCTCTCTCGCTGTGTCTCTCTCTTCAAATAAATAAATAATATCTTAAAAAAAAAAAAAAAATGTCAGTATACTCAAACAACAGAACACTGTTACAAAATGAACAAACTCAAAACTACATGCAAAACCACAAAGTAACATATCCTATATGATTTCCTGTATTTCAAGTTCAGAAACAACAAAACAAACTTATTCTCTTTGGAAGTAGACACTTAGGTGCTAAGGCCAGAAACAAGATTAAGGATGTGATGAACATAACCATCCGAAGACAGTCACCGCATGGCAGGGAGGGAGTGGTGGTCAGGAGGGCGGGGAGGGCACACGTCCAGGATGACCTCAGTAATGGCCACGTGGGCATGTGCTTCATAAAAACTCCTTACGCAAAAAATTAATTAATTAATTAATTAATTAATTAAAAAGAACTCCTTATGCTTTACATCCAATTATCTGTATGCGGTATATTTTACAATAAAAGAAGTTTTAAAGAAAGTTGAAAAAAAGAGAGATTAAAGGAGAAAAGGCATCTAATATAGAGATGTAAAAGAAGCGTTATATAAAATTCAGACCTCACTGAGGAATTTTAAAAACTCTTAGTGAGTTTATTCTATATAATAAATCACCTGAACTCTTCAAAACTGTCAATAGTATCATGACAGGCAAAGAAAGGCTAAGTAACTTTAGAAATTAAATGAGCCTAAAGAAACATGACGATCAAATGCAGTCCATGATGCTGGGTTGGATTCTGGACCTAAAAACCAACCAAACAGATAAAAACCCGAAGGACTCTCTGAGGATCACTGCACAATTTGATTAAAACCTAGATATTAGAGCGTACCTGGATGTTTCAGTTGGTTAAGCGTCTGACTCTTGGTTTCAGCTCAGGTCATGATCTCAGGGTCCTGGGATCGAGCCCTGCGTCGGTATCCAAGCTCAGTGCAGGGTCTACTTGGGATTCTCTCCCTCTCCCTCTGCCCCTTCCCCTGCTCACATGCTCTCTTGCTCTTTCTCTCAAATGGAATAAATAAATACAATCTTTTTTAAAAATCTAGATATTAGATAACAGTATTCTATCAAAGTTAAATTTCCTGACTCTGATCACTATACTGTGATTCTATAAGTGAACAGCAAATGTCCTTGTTAGACAAATGCACACAGCAGTCAGCATGGAGAAAGCAGCGTGATGGCTACACTTACTCTCAAGTGGCTCAGAAAAAAATGCGGAAATAGAATGTTAACTCGAACATTGCAAATTGTTGACAATTTGATGAATCTGAGTAAAAAATAGGAATTCTTTCTACTATTCTTTTTTTTTTTTAAGATTTTATTGATTTATTTGACAGAGAGAGACACAGCGAGAGGTAACACAAGCAGGGGGACTGGGAGAGGGAGAAGCAGGCTTCCCGCGGAGCGGGGAGCCCGATGCGGGGCTCGATCCCTGGGCTCGATCCCAGGACCCTGGGATTATGACCTGAGCCGAAGGCAGACGCTTAACGACTGAGCCACCCAGGTGCCCCTCTTTCTACTATTCTTGAAACTTCTTTAAGTGCGAAGTTATTTTTAAAAGTTTAAAAACAGGGGCCCCTGGCTGGCTCAGTTGGTAGAGCATGAGACTTTGGATCTTGGGGTTGTGAGTTTGGGCCCCACATTGGGCATAGAGATTCCTTAAAAAATTTTTTTTTACTTTTTTTAAATTAAGGGGCACCTGGGTGGCTCAGCTGGTTAAGCATCTGACTTCAGCTAAGGTCATGATCTCAGGATCCTGGGATCGAGCCACATCTGGCTGCTTGTCCCTCTGCCCTTCCCCCTACTTGTGCACTCTCTCTCTCTCTCTCAAACGAATAAATGAAATCTTTTAAAAAATTAAAAACTTTTTATGGGGCGCCTGGGTGGCTCAGTCGTTAAGCATCTGCCTTTGGCTCAGGTCACGATCCCAGAGTCCTGGGATCAAGCCCCGCATCAGGCTCCCTGCTCCACGGGAAGCCTGCTTCTTCCTCTCCCACTCCCCCTGCTTGTGTTCCCTCTCTTGCTGTGTCTCTCTGTCAAATAAATAAAATCTTTAAAAAAATAAAAAATTAAAATTAAAAATTAAAAACTTTTTTAATTAAAAAAGCATAAAAATAATCTCTTAACAAATTAGAAATATAAATTATCCTAAGCTGATAAGATGTAGCTACTAAAAATATAAAACAAGATAGGAAAAGAAAAAATCAAACTACCGAATTTCACACACGACATCATGCAGTATGCAGAAAACCCAAAGAACCCCCGGGGAAGTTATTAAAATTAATAAGTGAACTTGGCATAATCAATGGAGACAAAATCAAAATAAGAAAATCAATTCCATTTTCATATTATCAGCAGCAATTAGAATTTAAATTTTAAGAAATGATACCATTTACATTCATGTGGAAGATCAAATACCTAGAGCGAAATCGAAAAAGGTACAGAAGATCTCTACAACATAAAACACACACACACAGACACAAAGCAATTGAAGAAAATCTTTAAAAAAATGGAAGGACTAGAAAACTAAATATTGTAAAGGTGCAAATACTTTACAAATTGATTTACAGATGCAATGCAATTCCAATGAAAATCCCAGCGGCTTTTTTTTTTCTAGAAATTGATGAACTGGTGCTAAAATGCATTTGGAAATGCAGAGTCAAGAAGAGCCAAGACAATCTTGAAGAAGAACAAAGTGGGAGGACTTACTCTACCCAATACCAAGATTTTGATGATAAAATTGCAGTAATGAAGACAGAGTGGTCCGGGCACAACGAGAGATGACAGACCAAGAAAGCAGACCAGGATGTTCAGATATGCACACCTGATTTAAGACAAAGGTGGCAAAGCAGAGCATAGATAAAAGGTAGTATTTTCAATAAATGGCACCAGGTCAAGTGCATACCACATGGAAAGAAATGAAACTTGACTCCTACCCCACATCATACACAAAGAAAGTAATTCCAGGTGGACTGTAGATCCACATGGGAAAGGTGAAACAATAAAACATCAAGAAGACAATATAAGGAAATATCTTTTTTTTTAAGTAGGCTCCATGCCCAGCAAGGAGCCCAATGTGGGGTTTGAACTCAGGACCCTGAGATCAAGACCTGAGCTGAGATCAAGAGTCAGACACTTGACCAACTTAGCCCCCCAGGTGCCATAAGGAAAATATCTTCATGGCCTTAGGGGAAGAGAACGTTCCTTATACATGAAAAGAAAGCACTGAGCATAAAAGAAAAAGTTGAGAAACCGTGAACTACATTTAAATTAAGAACTGCTCATCAAAAGACATCATTCAGAGTATCATCATTTCCCTATCTGTAAAATTGGGATAATAATTGAACTCACTCAGCAGCAATTGCTGTGAGCCTTCTACAATTTAATAGATATAGATATTAAATAGATATTTAATAGAGACTCAGCGAGTATCATCCAGTCTTCACAGAACAGTGTACTTAAGGAAAGATGCGAGGGAAGGCTGCAGGTGGGGGAGCCCAGAGGACTGCTCAGAACAAGAAACATGCCAGGGCTCGTGCGTGGAAGGAAAGGGAGTGTGTCACAGGCAAGAAGGAAGAAGCAGAAGACAGAAGGCATATCTGATAGAGGAAGGGAGACCAGAAGAGAGATACCTTCCCCTCTGAGACAGGAGGGAAGAATGCCCTCAGATTCAGGTTGGGGCGGGCTGTCAATGGAAAGAAATGTCCGAGTTTCTGCTTTCTTCATGCAGTAAGGGTCAAGGTCATCCGTTGAAGAGGCACGGTCTGAGGCTGGAGTATAATCCTGCCAGCACCATGAGGAGTGACAACACAACACAGCAGGACAAGTGCACCGAAGTCCCCGGAGCTCAGGGCAGTCGAGAAACAAAACGAGCAAGCAGTGCTCCAACTGAGGCTTGTCAATTATGCGATGCATTTTCCTTTTCTGAGGACGGCACGTGTGAAAGAAACCTAGTTAGCAATCCTAATTATTTAAACCCCATTAACTTTCATCAGCATTTTATTCCTGGCTCACCAGGTGATCAGTAAAACAGTAACAAGAGTAATGGGAAAACCTAATCCAAGGGTGCCATTCAGACAGAATCCCAGCCACCTGGAACAGCCTGCATTCCACCTCCTCTATGAGAGTCCTCAAAGCTGTCACAGAGAAGTGGTGACCACTGTCGGGCTTAAACCAGACCCAGCGGAGGGCTGTAAGCGTGGGAAGGGCTGGGGAGCTCACCGGTTGAAGATGTTCTCACTGAAAGCATACTTTTCCAGGCGAGCGAGGGGAGGCAGATTATCCTGGCCTGGGATGTCCAGAAAGGCCGTTACCCTCATGCTGTCACGATCTGGGCCGTAGTCTTCAAATCCATCTGAAGGGGAAGAGGGGACAAAACCACATCCATCAGGTCACACTTGAGCAAAGGCGTGCCCTTGCAGCACACTTTTCCACCCTCATGGCCCTTTCCAGTGGGAGCCTCTGGGTCTCCAAACTTGGCAACTCATCTAAAATGAAGTGGGTAGATTTAGAATCCAAGAGAAGGGTGACAAGACCAGATCATAAAGAAAAGCTAAGTGTCCTTCTGTCAGTGCCATCAATCTGACGCGAGTCACCTCTAATCAACATGGATGGAATCTCTCCTCTGCTGGGGAAGTCAGAAGCAAGTGAACAAAGCGGCCAGCGGACCCCTATGAGAAACATCCATGGAGGGCTATGCAAGCAGGTGTAAAATGGTCAAAAGAAAAACAGAGGAGTTAGATCTCATAAGCAAGAATATGCTAGAAAGTCGGCCCCATATTTTGTCTTGTCCTAAACATGCTTGTCATACAGCTTCATGCACCACGTGATATTGATTCCCATCAAACCATATGACAACACCCAACCAGACTCCTCCAACATGGATGTCCAACAGGTTCCTCCAACCCCTCATTCTGGCCAAAAATGAGCCTGTGGTCATACTGACTCTTCCCCCTGAAGCCTGCTCTTCCGCACACCCCCAACTGAGGGCAGGCAGACCTTCCCTCCAATGTAGTGGAGTGGCGTGGCTGAGCTCCTGGGCACTGGAGCCAAACATCCCTGGAATAAGATGAATCCCCCAACCACAACTTACTAGCTGTGTGACCACAGTAAGTGATTTAACCTGTCTACACTTCCATGTTCTTTTATCAGGGATGATAAAAAATGCTCCATCAGGATGTTGAAACAAGGGAGTCTGGGCATGTCAAGACCTGCAGGATCTAGCCCCTCATAATCTGGCCAACCTTGACCATGGCCACCACCCTTTACCCACCCACGCTTCAGAGGCATAAATGTTTCCCTACTATCATTTGCACTGAAATAACTGGGCAAGAAACACTATTCATGCAAAAAAGCAGAGGATTCCTACCTGGCAGAGAGAAAAAGCAGTTAATTCAGGCAGTAACTGATAAGAGTTGAAAATAAGTAATGACACGTTTGTGCCTAGGTATTTACTTTGAAACACTAACCATATTTTTTCTCCACAAATTCTTCTACGCTAGTAATTAGACCTTATTAAAAATTTACACTGTATAACAGTTACCCAGAGAATTTTAATAAAGAAGTATACATTTGTAGAAAATATATGTGTGAGCAATCAAATACATAATCTCTTGCAGGATCCTTGCCAGGGAGGAATGGGTCCCCACTGAGTCACAGCCAAGTCCCACCAACCACAATCACTTTGTATGAGCTATTTTCAGTGCATTTCAGGACCCAGGAGGAACACGCAGCCTCCATCCCACAGATATTTACAAAGCAGTGTGGCCCTAGCTTGCAGTGGACTTTAAAATATTAAGTTTAAAGCAGAGTTTGCAGGGTGCCTGGGTGGCTCAAGTTGGGTAAGTATCTACCTTCAGTTCAGGTCATGATCTCAGTGTCCTGGGATCGAGCCCCACGCTGGGCTCCCCGCTCAGCAGGGAGTCTGCTTGTCCCTCTCCCTCTCCTTCTGCCCCTCCACCCCACTCATGCTTGCTCTGTCTCTCCTCTCTCTCAAATAAATAAATAAAATCTTTAAAAAAAATAAAGCAGAGTTTGCTAAACTTTGGGGATCACAGATAGTTTTGGAACCTGATGATGGCCACGGATATGCATACTCAAAACTTGTCATGAAAAATCTGGGGTTTCAGGGCATCTGGGTGGCTCAGTCAGTTAAGCATCCAATTCTTGACTTTGGCTCAGGTCATGATCTCAGGGTGGTGAGATCAAGCCCTGCGTTGGGCTGTGTGCTGGGAGTGGAGCCTGCCTAAGACTCTCCCTTTCCCTCTGCCCCTCCACCCCCTCTTAAAATAAAAGAAAAAAGAATCAGGGGTTTCAAAAGATCCTCTGAGGTCCACCTGTGTACTTCGTGGGTTAAGAACTGCTGTTTAGAAGTAACAAAAAATACGCAGGCACTCTTCAAAAAACCTGTCAGAGAACTAAAGAACTTTCCAATTAGTTCCACGAAAGAGTAACTGTTATTAGAGAATATTAATGATTCTACTATGCTAACTACATAACATTATACTAACTACATTCATGGAAATAAAAGCCATAAACCACATAATACTGGATAATAACTAATGTTCATTGGTTACTCCCAGGAACTGTGCTCAAAGCTTTGTTTATAGCAGTGGTTCATTAAATTCTGACAACAACCACATTATCCCTGTGTTTCTGGGAAGAAAGCTGAAGCTGAGAGAAGCCAAGAAAGCTGCCAAAAGCCACATGGCTAGAGAGGAGCAGGTCAGAATCTGAACTCACACAGCTGGACTCTAAACATTGCACTATGCTGTACGGCCAGAGGAAACCTACCTTTTAATTTTCAAAGAAATCCCTCCCACCTCCCCATCTGAGCTTCAGGCATGGTGACCTTCCTTTAGTTCTTCAAATGCACCAAAATCCTTCATCTCGATGATTTTCTACATGCCCTTCCCACTGTCTGGGACACTCTCACGTCTTTCCCCCCGCCCCACCCCTACCCCAGCTTAGGTACCCCTCCCCGAATCCACAGGAGAAGGCCACTCTCCGGTTACAGCCTCTCCCAGAGCTGAGGGCTCTTCTGTCCTAACACTCCCCACAAAAGCAGTGGCACCGGGTTTTGTGACTGTTTCATGCTTGTCTCCCAGTGGCTCTGTGAGCTCCGTGAAGGCGCTGTAACCCCAGGGCCCAGTGTAGTACCTGACAAGTAGTAGGTGCTCCATAAGAAGCAGCAAAATGAGGAATGACACTACCAAAAGAAACTTGAATGAAAACAAATATCAACGCAAATGACTGCTCTGACACAGAATCATAAAGAAGGAACCTTAGAACATGCCTTGATAAATTCCCTCATTTTGTGGACCATTAAATAGATGCGCCCCCAAAGCCAGCAGCAGAACCAGGATTCTTAGCACCCAAATGCTCGGCATTCCAGTCCAGTATTCTTTCAAGATGTGCAGAAAAGTCTACTAAGATGAAGGCTGAAGGAATCGAAGAACACCAAAGCCAAAGGGAAGGGTTATGGTCTCAGAGGCAACTGAAGGAAGGTGAAAGGCTTCTGTTTCCAGCCGAGACGGTAACAGACTCTCACATTTTACACGTCTAGAAGACCAGGAAACCATCCAGGAAACAACAGTTTTCAGGCACTAGACAACAGGCAGCACTGACGAGGGCCCTCAGAGAAGGGACACAAACAAGGAGCCCTGAGACGGCCACCTCTGACTGCCCAGAGATCTTCCAGAGTTCCAGAGAAGGAAGCGTAAGGGGGCCAAAGAGGTCGGAGTTTGCAAAGGAGGGAGTGGCAGAGGCCAGCAGAGTGGCCCCCAGAAGCTTCCACCGAGGACTGATCCACACACACATGAGAGAATACTACCAGGACTGGGGAGGAACCACAAGAGAGGAGCCGGCAGGTCCTTCCCGGCACTCACGTGCATGGAGCAGCCGTCCCTTCCCACCCTGTGACACATGGCATGGCTGTAGCAGTGGCTAAATTATCTAGACTAGAGCCTGCTCTAGACCCGCCTGATGGAGCTTACATCAAGCCTCACCAGAATCCAGCCCAATCCAAAAAAGTTAACTACATACCATAACAAAATCTAACACTAGCGGATTTATACAATTTGGACTGTGAAATCTAACAACTAACACCCCCAAATTCTTAATGTCCAGCATCCAATCAAATATTACCATGCATGAAAAGAAGCCAAACAATATGACCATAATCAGGAAAAATGAATAAACTGAGAAAGTCCCCCAAATGTCAGAGATGGTAGAACAGAAAATGATCTTTAAATAGCAATTAAGGGGCTCCTGGGTGGCTCAGTCGGTTAAGCGTCTGACTCTTGGTTTCGGCTCAGGTCATGATCTCAGGGTGGTGAGATCGAGCCCCACACTGGGCTCTATGCTCAGAATGGAGTCTGCTTGAGATTCTCTCTCTCCCTCTCCCTCTGCCCCCCCCACCCACACTCGTGCAAGCATGCACACACACACATGTGCGTGCACTCTCTCTAATAAATAAATAAATCTTTAAAAAAAATGCTCCATATAGTCCAGATATACATGCAGATGTTGATGAGAGAAATGGAAATATAAGAGACCCAAATGTAAATTCAAGAGATGAAAAACACAATAACTGAATCAAAACATAAACTAAAAGAAATGAACAGATTTGAGAACTGGAAAAAATCAGAGAACTTGAAGGTACAGCAACAGAAACTATCCAAAATGAAGCACAAAGAGAAAAAAATAAAATTAAAAAAAAAAAACAGAACAGACCATCAGTTATTTGGAGACATTATCAAGCACTATAACATATATAGAACTGGAATCCCAGAAGAAAAGAAGAGGGAAGAAAAAGAGAGATGGAGAAAACATTAAAAATTTTAGAAGAATAGCTGAAATTTTTAAATTTGACATAAACTATAAGCCTACAGATTCAAGAAACTCAACAAACCCCAAGCAGAATATACATAATGAAATATCACATTGGGGTACAACATAATCTATTGCTAAAAATCAGTGATCAAGAAAAAAAAATCTTAAAAAGCAGTCAGAAAAAAATACACATTACATTTTAAAAAGAGATTAGGGGCGCCTGGGTGGCTCAGTTGGTTGGGCGACTGCCTTCAGCTCAGGTCATGATCTCAGGGTCCTGGGATCGAGCCCCGCATCGGGCTCCCTGCTCAGCGGGAAGCCTGCTTCTCTCTTTCCCACTCCCCCTGCTTGTGTTCCCTCTCTCGCTGTGTCTCTCTCTGTCAAATAAATAAATAAAATCTTTAAAAAAAAAAAAAAAAGAGATTAATAATAGACTTCATGTCAAAAATCATCAAGGAAGGAGAAGATGATATCTTCAGAGTGCTGAAAGAAAAAACACTAATCAGAATTTTTTACTTCAAGAAATCTTTCTCAAATTGTAAGGGGAAATACAGACTTTTTCAAACAAACAAAAGTGGAAAGAATTCACTGCCAACACACATGTTCTATGAAAAATGTGAAAGGAAGTTCCTCAAACAGGAGAAACAGATGGAAATCTGAAGCTACTCAAATAAAAGAAGAGGCTCAGGAATGGTATATGTGTGGGTCAGTATAAACAACAACTTTTTTCTCATTTTATAAAATCTCTTTTAAAAATGCCTGACTACTAGGGTGCCTGGGTGGCTGAGTCAGTTGAGTATCTGACTCTTGATCTCAGGGTCGTGAGATCAAGCCCCAAACCAGGCTCTGCGCTCAACACGGAGTCTGCTTGAGATTCTTTCCCCCTCTCTCTCCTTCCCCCTCTGCCCCTCCCCCACCACCCCGCTTCAAATAAATAAATAAATAAAATCTTTAAATAGATCCACAAATCTAAGCCCAATGCATTTTTCACAAAGGTGCCAAGGTAATTTAATTCAGCAAACAGAGCTAGAATAACTGAATACACAGGTGAGGGGGAAATGTCCTTTGTCCTTAATTAACTCAAAATAGATAACAGACACAAAAACCATAAAATGATAAAACTTCTAGAAGAAAACATAGGAGAAAAATCTTTGTGTTCTTTAATTAGGCAAAGATTTCTTAGAGGGGGTACAAAAAGCATGTGCCACAAAAAGAAATATTCATGAATTCAACTTGAACAAAACAGAACTTTTGCTCTTCAAAAGACACTGGTAGGAAATAGAACACCAATTGGGGTGCCTGGCTGACTCAGAGCGTGCAGCTCTTGTTCTTGGGATTGTGGGTTCAAGCCCCATGTTGGATGTAGAGATTACTTAAAAATAAAATCTTAAAAAAAAAAAGAAAAGGAAATGGACTACCAAGCCATAGACTGGGAGGAAAAGATCTGTAAAACATATCTGATTTCCAGAATATAGAAAGAACTCTTAGAGCTCAATCTTTAAAACAGGAAAAAAACTTGAATAGACATGTCATCACAGAAGATACACAAATGACAGCTAAGCATGGGGAAAGATGGTCAACATCATTAGTCATCATTAGTAATCACGGAAATGTCAATTAAAACCACAGTGAGATAATACTACCCACCCACTAGGAAGGCTAAGAAAATTTTTTAAACTGACTCTATTAAATGTGTTGGCAAGAGCAACTGGATCTCTCATACGTTGCTGGTAAAAAATGCAACATGGTACAGCTCCTATGGTTTGGCAGTTACTTAAAAAAAATAAATATATACTTACCATCTGAGCAAGCAATCCCACTCCTAGGCATTTACACAGGAGAAATGAAAACGTGTATGTTTACGCTAAGACTTGTATTTGTGTGTTCAAAGCAGCTTTATTCACAACAGCCAAAAACTGGAAATAACCAAAATATCTATCAACTAAGTGGCTAAACAAATTGTAATCTATCCATACAAAGGAATACTTGTCAATAATAAAAGGGAATGAGCTACTAATATGCAACAACATAGATGCATCTCAAGAGCATTATATCAACTGAACGAAGCCGGACAGGTAAGATTTCATTCTGCATAATTCTGCCAACATGAAATTCTAGAAAAGACAAAAACATACTAATATATAGCAGATCAGTGGTTGTCTGGGATCAGGGGTGGGGAAAGGTATGATGGCAAATGGTCATGACATGACTTCTGGTAGGTGCAGGAAATGTTTCGTTTCCTGGTTGTGGTTGTGTGGTTGTGGTCACACAACAGAATATACTTGTTAAGACTCATTTTAACAAATTGCCCTTCAGTGAATATTATTATATATAAATTATACTTCAGTACAGGTGAAAGAAAGGAAAAAGAAAAAAGGAAGGAAGGAAGGAAGGAAAGAAGGGAGGGAGGGAGGAAAGATGAGCAGAAGGCTGGCCATTCTTCTATTCTTCCCAACCCCACCTTACAAAGGCTAGAATGAAAGTACCTGGCAAGTTGCTGGCACCACTGTGATTAAAAGAATTCTTAAGAGTATCTAACTTCCCTTGCTCTGATTCTGTATTTATGAAGTGAGCTTGAGATCTTAATCTCCTTGAGAACTCCGAATCAGATCCAGAGAATGCACAGTACTTATGAGACCACAGGGAGTTGTGTGTGGTCTTCAGGTAAACCTTCAATTCATTTTAAAGGCATGCAGGAATGTATCTTAAAATTGCCAGGCTATTCATATTTGTCAGTTTGGTGCTATTTGCCCCTGAATGGTGTTAATAAAGCACTGTCAAGTTCTTACTTTAGACTTTGTCCGGTGGGGAAGTGCTGATCTATCAACCTGAATACCTTAGCCTTCTAGGCAAATATTCATCTCATTCTAGTAAGTAATAAACTGACATTCTGATTTCTATTCTAACATCAGTCCCCTTTTCCCATCCCCATTATTACCACCTTAACCCAGTAAAGATTACCATAGGAGCATGGGCTTTGACAACTACATTCAAACCCCAGTTACTGTGATTTCCAACAACATAGGGTGGAGTTGAAGAGAAAGGAACCCCTTTCCACCACACACACAAAAAAATAAAAAATACAGAAATTTAGATAAAATAATTAAAAATGCAGGAAGGCAGCAGTAAAGGCAGAAAGGACATCCTCAATGCCAGTAAGGAAAACGGTAATCAAAGTGAGAGCAATTAGCATAAGGTGACACCCCTATGATCAACACTTAAGACCTACATATAGGTCTTAGGCACTAAGATTTCTGAAGCTCACATGGGGATAAATGATGTGGATGAATTTAAATCTAAGCCCCCAAATATTAGACAGCTGAGGAAAGGGGACTACAGTTAGAGTGCAAGTGGCAGGTGTAGTCAGTCCTGAGAAATCAAACCACAGGCCTACATGACCTGTGAGGGCTGAGTCAACTTACAAGACCTGCAGAGCCCCACTCCGAGCTCTTGGGAGAATCAGTGTTCAGAGGTATTCCAATTCCAGGCATCCCAGCACAAGCAAACAGGAGCCTTTCACAATCCAATAAGCATGCCACTTCACAAAACTATCCCTGCTGCCGAAAGGCTACGTGCACCCCGATGTTTATAGCAGCAATGTCCACAATAGCCAAACTGTGGAAAGAGCCAAGATGTCCATCAACAGATGAATGGATAAAGAAGATGTGGTATATATATACAATGGAATATTATGCAGCCATCAAAAGGAATAAGATCTTGCCATTTGCAACGACGTGGATGGAACTGGAGGGTATTATGCTGAGCGAAATAAGTCAAACAGAGAAAGACATGTATCATATGACCTCACTGATATGAGGAATTCTTAATCTCAGGAAACAAACTGAGGGTTGCTGGAGTGGGGGGTGGGGTGGGAGGGATGGGGTGACTGGGTGATGGACACTGGGGAGGGTATGTGTTCTGGTAAGCGCTGTGAATTGTGCAAGACTGTTGAATCTCAGATCTGTACCTCTGAAACAAATAATACAATATATGTTAAGAAAGAAAAAAAGAAGAAGAAGAATGTAGCAGGAGGGGAAGAAGGAAGGGGGGGAAATCGGAGGGGGAGAAGAACCATGAGAGACAATGGACTCTGAAAAACAAACTGAGGGTTCTAGAGGGGAGGGGGTTGGGAGGATGGGTTAGCCTGGTGATGGGTATTGAGGAGGGCACGTTCTGCATGGAGCACTGGGTGTTATGCACAAACAATGAATCATGGAACACTATATCTAAAACTAATGATGTAATGTATGGGGATTAACATAACAATAAAAAAATTAAAAAAAAAAAAAACTATCCCTGCTGAAGATAAATTCCAAACATACATGGTTACAAACCTTTGAGAGAAAGAACAGACACAAGAAATGAGAATTTGCACCCCCAAGACAGAAATATTAGAAAAATCTAAAATAGACTATCAAATAATTATGCATAGAATGAGTAGGATTTAAAATACAGATGTCAAAATGAAAGAAAAAGAAGAATGAGATTGGGAAGAACAGGCACATTTGAAAAAGAACCACGTAGAAATGAAAAATAGAGACAACTTAATTAAACATTCAGTAGCTGGCTTAAATAGCAGTTTAGACACAGCTCAAGAGAGAGTTAGTGAGCTGGAAGATTGATCTGACAAATCACCCAGAACACTGCACAGAGAAAAAAGGAACTGGAAAATATGGGGACAGCAATTAAAGGACAGGAAGAACAGAATGCTAAGGTCTGAGATAAGTCCAGTGATAATTCCAGAAAGAGGGATTAATGAAAACAGGAAGAGGCAATATTCAAAGAGATAATGGCTACCAGTTTTCCAGAATGGGGAAAAAATGCATATTCAATTTGAAGAAGTACAAACCCTGAATGAGTGATTAATAACAAAACTATCCTTGAGTGCACTGTAGAACACCCACAGCAAAGAAAAGCATCACAAAAAACAAAACACTAACAAACAAAAAAAAAAGCAGAGAAAGATTACACATTAAATCCCAGATCCCTCACTCAAAAGATGTTAGAGACATAGTATTTATAATCAATAGAAGTGTGGGGTCTTGAGTCAAAATACCTGGTTCTGCAATCCCACACTGCTTCTTACCAGGTATGTGACTCTGGATAGATACCCCACCTCTCTGATTCTCGGTTCCCTCCCCCTAAAATGGACACCTGCCTCAGATGATGGCTGCAGTGTAGAATAAGGGACATTAGACAGTCAGATATAGTTATACAGCATCTGAAACACATAGCACTTTGAAAAGATGAGCTGCTATTAGTAGTAGTAGTGGTATTAAGTCACTGAGCACATTATATTACTAATACTGCTTATGTTTCTTCAGGGCAACCATAGCCACTACAAACTGTGTGTGTGTGTGGCGGGGAGGGGTGTCCTGGAAAGAAAATCAACAGGGGGGAAGCCTCTGTGTTAAACTTGGCCTGAAATCTAGCTTGACCCCTAAACCATGCATGTTTGTGGCAAACTCTACAGCACAGCTAAGGCTAAGAGAACCGAGCTGAGATTTGGGATACTACCTGCCACAGGAGAGACAGTTAACGGGGGGACCTCATTTAAGTGCCTACTGAAACAAGGGGCACCTGGGTGGCTCAGTCAGTTAAGTGTCTGCCTTCGGCTCAGGTCACGGTCCTGGGGTCCTGGGATGGAGCCTCACGTTGGGCTCCCTGCTCAGCTGGGAGTCTGCTTCTCCCTCTCCCTCTGCCCCTCCCCCCCACTTGTTCTCTCTCTCTCTCCCTCTCTCAAGTAAATAAAATCTTTAAAAAAAAAAAAGTACCTACTGAAACAAAACAAAGAAACCAACACTCTTTGGAGGCATGTAACAGAATCCAGAGATTGTATAGTGCGTTAATAGTCACAATATCCAGATTATAATCCAACATTACTCAATAAACAAAGAAACAGAAAAACATGAACTAGCTAGGAGACAAAAATCACAGAATGACTCCGAAGGGACCCAAATGCTGGAAACACAGACAAGGATGTTAAAGTAAGTATTATAAAGCGCTCACGGACCTGAAGGAAGCACGCCTGCAAAGACTGCAAAGATAAGGACTCTGAGCAAAGACGTGCTAACTACTAAAACACACTGAACAAAAACTGAAGTTGAAATAATATCTGCGACTTAGAAATTCGAGGAGCGGACTTAACTGAATGATCAAATAATGGCAAATTCCCCAAATTTGGTGACAGAAATAAGTGTACAGAATCAAGGATCTTAACAAACCCCAAGAAGATACGCACGCAGAAAACCACACTAGACACATCCAAGTCAAACTGCCCATAACCTTGAAAACAGCAGAGGAAAGCAACCACGGCGCGCAAAGGATTCGAACGCCCTATACCGCCACACGGGGAGCAGCCAGGCAGAAGACCACGAGGCCACACCTGGGAAGGACCGGAGGGAAACCGTCAATCCAGGACGTGACACCCAGGAAGACACCCTTGGGAACGATGATGAAAAAGACACTGCCAGATCACAACAGAGGGCAACAAAGCATTTATTTGTCACACACCCTTTTAAGCAGAGCCAGCCAACACAGACTGTGAGAAATGGTAGGAGAAGGGCTCTGCAGGCTGAGGAGAAAGGATCCCATTTAGAAACTGGATCTTCAAAAGGAATCAAGAACATTGGAAATGGTAAATATGTCGGTAATTTTTTAAAAAACTGTATTTCCTCTTAATTTCTTCAAAAATATGTCCGATAGTCTGGAGCGATTCAAAGCAAAAATAATTTTGTACTGTGGAATTTATAACATACGCAGATAGACCACATAATAAAAACGATAACATAAAGTAGGAGGGTAATAAATGGAACTCTACAGTGGTCAGGTTTCACCATTTTACATAAAGTGCTGCATTATTAACTCTAAGTAGATGGTTTCTGTCTCCACAGCTAGACGTGGGGACCCTTTAAAACCCCGGGACCGTGTCATATAATGCCTGGCACACAGCGGACACTTAATAAATATTGGCTTCTGTAGAAGTCAGTCTCCCGAGACTTTGATTACCAGGATTCAATTCAGGAGTCCAGCAGCCCCTGAGAAAGCGGAGAAAATCTAGTTTCCACAACGACAAACGTGAGACGCAACAGCAAGCCACCCCCACAACCTGAGTTACAAAGCAACCAGGACATTAATTCGCTTCTGCTTGCAAAAGTGAGAGATCTGAGTTTCAAAAAGGAAGAAAGCAGGTCAAAAACTACCCTACAATTGGTGAAGGAAGGAAGGAAGGAAGGAAGGAAGGAAGGAAGGAAGGGAGGGAGGGAGGGAGGGAGGGAGGGAGGGAGGAAGGAATTGGAGCATTCAATATAAAATGCATGAGTTAATCAAAAATACCCAATCATCCCAAATTTGGGGGAGTCACAGTAACTATGTGAGGAAGGGCAGAGGGAGTAAGGATGTGTAAAGCACATCTGAAACAGTAAGAGATCTGAGTTGCAGGGATCTCTGTTTTGTTTCATTTTAAGAACTGGAGCTACAGATTTCGTCTCATACAGAACAAAGACCCACGTTATGTAAATGCGGCTGGTCAGGGGCGTTCTGCATGAATATGTTGCTGTCGGCCACCCAGAGCCAGAGAACCAGCCTCCCCAGAGCCCCAAGTTGGTCCCACACTCTCTGACTGCAGCTCTGACCCCGGCCAGGCGGCCACCTAGCCTCAGAGTATGGACAGCTTGGGACATCATGTCCCCCGATGTGGAACAGGGAAGGTACACTAAGTATCCCTATATCACAAGGAGGGCAAGTTCTTCCCACCCAATTTTCTAATGACATCAAAAAAGTTGCCTTTTGGTGCTAGTATGTCTTGAACGCTTCCCTAAAACTGGCTAATCCTCCTTTTTAATACAGCGCAGGCCTCAAGCTCTGAATCTTGGGCAGGCAGCTGTGTCTATCTAGAATTTAAGGTTATTTTATTTTTTATCATATGATATTTTGGTTAAGTTTCATGTTGAGCAACTGATACAAGTTTTCCAAATTTGTTCAAAAAGAAGTTATTGATACAAAGAAAAATACAGATGGTATATAGATAAAGCAAAAATAGGAAAAGCAGTTCAGAAATGACTGACTTCTGAAAAATAATGGATTAGTGTAATCCAAGGAAAATATTCCCAGTAATAACATCACATTCGTGTGCAAATAATAATGCCTTTTATTTCAAGTACTGAAAATCCTTTTTTTTTTGGTAGAGGTAAACATCTTCCCTTGTGTGGATCAACATCCTGGCCCCTTTCAAAATTAGAAGATCCTACTTGAGTCTAAATTAATGAGATTATCATTGAGATTATTACTATTTACCTATAAATGATATGTTAGATTTTTTAAAACTATTTCATGAAAGCACCAGAGTTTATTAAAGTCTTCCAAGTCTGCCATTGCCATATTCCCCACTTGAGAACCACTGTAAAAGAGGAAGACTATCAGGTGGTGTTACCTGAACAGCCTGTGGTGAGTGCCTGGTCCCAGGAGGGGAGGGGTCTGGGGTTCTTTCCAGGAAAGTTCTGGCCCACCTTTGCCTCTCTGAGCTCTCCCTCTACACCTTCTCCCCCTCACTGCCCTCTCCTCCAGCCACATGGCTCCTTGCTACTTCCCAAACACTCCAGTCCCTTCCCTGGCTAAGGGCCTTTGTACTGCAGGGTGGTTCCCTCTGCCTGGAACTCTCCTCCCCAAGATGTCCTCTCTG
The DNA here is from genome assembly GCF_004348235.1 of Phoca vitulina. Taxonomy (NCBI): domain Eukaryota; kingdom Metazoa; phylum Chordata; class Mammalia; order Carnivora; family Phocidae; genus Phoca; species Phoca vitulina. Next base: position 4,803,442 of record NW_022589753.1, on the reverse strand, counting down.
ATAACCTCCTTCTCTTTATTTTTTTTAAAGATTTTATTTATTTATTTGTCAGAGAGAGAGAGAGAGCACAAGCAGGGGGGAGCAGCAGAGGGAGAAGCAGGCTCCCCACTGAGCAGGGAGCCTGATGCGAGACTCAATCCCAGGACCCTGGGATCATGACCCAAGCTGAAGGCAGACGCTTAATCAACTGAGACACCCAGGCGTCCCCTCCTTCTCCTCTTTAAAATCTGCTCATTCACTGTTGTGAGTTCCTCCCTGACCACTTTATTTTGAAATTGCAAGCCTCCCACCTATACCCCACCTTACCATGATCTACTTTTCTATTTTTCCAGAGAAATTATCACCTTATAACACACAAAGTATTTACTTCTTATGTTTACTGTTGATCAGCTGGTTCACTCCCCCCCCAAGCCCCCCCCCCCCAAATCTCTGACTCATTGATCTGCCTGGCACACAGTAGGCACGCAGTTAAAGTTGCTGAACGAATAAATGAATGAATGAATGAATGGTAAAGATCTGCCAAGCTAGCGTGCTGTGCCTGACAGCGGCAGCAGCACACAGAATGACTCCTGCTTTGATAAAGAATTTTCTAGAAGTTACATTTCTAGCCACTGCTAAGGGGGCATATTGTCTGGTGAACTGTTCACAGGAACAAGAGCTGAGGTCTACATGGTGATATCATGAGCAGTCGATTATTCTCAGACCCAACAAGTCCAGGTCACCCACAAACATCAGGAATCTCAAGCTTTCAAGTTAGAAATGAAATATGAAGTAGCAGATAAATAATTCCTTGTTCAATTTTTTTCTCTGTGTTTTCTTATATTTATAAAAAAAAAAGTTGCCCACTCCATTCATGAACACTGAATATACTGCAGAAAAGCAAAGCCCTCTCAAGAAAATAGCTTCTAATAATAACTTCAAGCCTTCTTGGCTCAATTTAAAATCTAAAAACCAAGACTGACCCTGACTGCCTTCATCTGCCATCTCTGCCGTGACGGACTTCTGAGCCGTGGCCACTCTCTGGGTTTCTGCCACACATCAGGTTCACCGGCAAGTTTACACAGGACATTACTAACCCTTTACCAAAAACGAGTGAGAATTTAAAGCTAACAAAGACCAGTAGGGGAAGGGCTTGGAATGACTGCTAGTTTGCTACATCTGGGTGGGCGGCCTCTCCCATCGTCTTATGCTCAGCACCCTGTCCCCATGCTGCACCCCCACGTGCCACCACGCCTCCCTGAACTGTATGGCCAATGTCCCCGGGACTCTGCTGCATCCCAGTCAGTGGCCGTGGCTACCACCTGCCCTCCGGAGGGACGGGCCAAGTTTAATAACCCAGCTAATTAGCTAAAAGATATGCATCGTACCTCCACCATCCAACCAAAACCAGAATGGTTCTGCAGCAGCAGCCGTGAGCCCACACAACCCGAGATGAGACTGGCTCCTCTTGCTGAGGTCCTGATCAGTCAGCAAAGAATCACAGAACCTAGAATCCTTTAACCTGATGCTAGGTAACTAAGTAAAAATTTTAAAAAATAAAAATAAAACCCTATTCTTGATTTAAAGTTCCACCAGAAAAACGTATTTCTGGAACCTACAACTCTGAGAAAAAAAAAGGATTTATCCTCTTTTATGCTAACTCAAGGGTCATCTACTAAAAATAATGAACAGTGCCAGTATATTCATCATTTAAAACAGTCTAGGGCATGAGATAAATGAGATGAGGATGCTCTAGCGGAAACACAATGGATCCTCGAGCACTCGCCTATGTGTCAATGCTTTTCAAAAGACACCAATCTGTCTTAAAACAGGCTAAGCACAAATTAATGTTTTAAGTATAATTGTTAGGTGAATGTGCTTTACAGGTTCAAAGTACAGTACATACAATCTAAGAAAACAAAGAAAAGAAATGATGCAGGCCATTTTGCATTAAGAAAAACATCAAATGATCTAGTACCAAAACAGAAAGCATGTTAACAGCAAACCCACCTCAAACATATTTTCCTCCCATTGCGGTTAACTTCAAGTGACAAGAGTAAACCATAATTCAATATTCGACAGAGTACTGGGGATTCAGAGACGAGAAAGACACCACGGTCCCAGACTCCAAAAGCTCCCCAGGGAACAAAGATCGTCACACACAAAACAACTCACAATACTCAGGTGGCAAGAGCCGTAGGATAAGGTATAAACAAACTGGGAAGAAACCAGCTCTGCCTGGAAGAGGGAGGGGAGACAGGAGATGCTTCCCTACAACAGTGATATTTGAGCTGGGCCTTGAACAGCAGGTAGGAATTCACCACAAGGGAAGAGAGAAAGAATCTGGGAAAGGGAAAAAGAACATTCCAGATGAAGGGAAGAGCACAGCAGAGGAAAGTACACTGAGCACTGCCTTTGAGCAGTTCAGGGAAGTCAGAGATTTCACACAACGCCACCAACCCCCGACTGAAGAGCCACACTACAACTGGTTTTAAGTGGAAAGGTGAGAAAAAATAAACACAATAAAACATACCCAATGAGCTACCTTTATGGGCCCAGACGTGAACAGAGATAGTGACGGAGGCAGAGATGTTATAGCATGTCTATCCCAGCAAGCATTTTCATTAAGAATCCATTCTCCAGGCATACCCAATATTTACGATTCCCCATTCAACATGTCATTCTGTCACTATAAGTCTATGTGAGAAATGCCACCCTGGGCCAGCCCACTTATCCATACAATCCAATATTCTGTCTGACACAGCACTAGGGGACATTGGTGGGGAGAACATGATGGATGTGGCCCGCTCTACGTCCATCTCAAAACATTAGAATATTATTGGCTGGTGGTGACCAAGAAGTTTAGCCTATTTGCAAAATTTGTACTTTAAAAAAACCCAGAAGAATGTAGCAATATAGAACTTACATAATTGATAATTTTATAGAGTTGCTCATTAGCCATTCTTCAATGAACAATTACTAAGTCTTTGTGAGGCCTTAAATGATTTTGGGGGGGAACTAGAGTAACCCATCCATTAATGTGTTATTTCAAGTGGTTTCATTCTTCTTGCTAACGGGCTTGTAAGTATGAATGCAGATTCCTACACTGGGATTATTTCTAATAGCGAGACTAGACAAGCCTGGCCAATCTAAATGATAAAGAACGCTCTTGATTCTTCACTGGCTTTTGGGGGGAATCTGACCCCCGCACACTGCAGGTCCTTGTTGACTTAACTAAATTTCAACAGCAAGTTGCACGAGCAAACTTTCTCTATATAAATGCCATTCTCTAACAAGACCCATGCTGATTTATTAGCTCTTGTATGAGCAGATCCGTCCAATGCATAATGTTTTATATTGCAAATCTTTGAGGGCTACTGATGGTTATTACCAGCACTACGCAATGGGCTGGCTGAAAAGACCAACTTAATTCATGAGCAGCCGTCCTTTCTATACCATGCATACATGGAAATTCCTCTTTGATTTGTGGCTTTAATCACGCTTCCAAAACCTGTCATTATTTATGACTCTGACTTTTACACTGATGGTCAATGGGAAACATTTACTCGAGTTACCTGATAGGAAAGAACTCTGCAGCTCAAAGCGGTTCGTGTGCTCCATTTTGATATTACACATCTCAATTTTCCTGCCGACTCACCAGATTGGGGACAGAGCTGGAGGAGGTGGGTGCGAGAGTGCTAGAGTCTACATAGTATTAATGAACGGAGAGATGATACTGAAATATGCAGTGACTTCGCTAGTCAGACTTAAGGCAGATTTGAAAAGGAAAAAAGGTTGTAAAAGAAAACCAACAACCTTTGGGGTGAGTATATGTGCACGTGGGTCTCCATTTTCCTACTGTTCAAAATATTTGAAACCATCAAGTAACACTAACCAACATAAAGTCCCTTCTTTACTGACCACCTTGGCCAAACTGCTAAGAAGGGTGCCCTCCTCCTTTTTTTTTTAATGATTTTATTTAGTTATTTATTGGAGAGAAAGAGGGAGAGAGAGGGTGCACACGTGCGGGAACAGGGGAGGAGCAGAGGGAGAGGGAGAGAATCTCAAGCCGACTCCGAGCTGAGTGCAGAGCCTGACGCAGGACTCGAACTCACAACCCTGCCATCATGATCTGAGCCAAAACCAAGAGTCAGAAGCTTAATCAACTGCACCACCCAGGTTCCCCTGCCCTCCTACTTCTGGAAAGAAGCAAACTCTTCCATGGATGCACCAAGCTCCATCCCGGTCTCATACAATCCAACCCCCATTGTCTTCTACCCTCTCTTTCTGCTGTCATCTTTCCCTTTAGGAGGCACCTGGCTGGCTCAGTCAGTAGAGCATGCGACTCTTGACCTTGGGGTTGTGAGCTCCAGCCCCAGGCTGGGTGTAGGGATTACTTAAAATTAATTAATTAATTAATTAAAAGCTTTAAAAAATAAAGTCAGTATGTCATCTTTCCCTTTTCACTGACTCCCTCCCCTCAGTCCATGGTTATGCTTTCCTCTATACCTTGATTTTAAAAATCAGTACATTTTAGAAAATCAAAGTATAACACTATTGAGAAAAGTGTATAAATAACAACTGTCCCACCTGACAGATTTTCACAAACTGAACACACTGTTGTAACCAGCACTCGGCTCAACAAAGAAAATTTTACCAGCATCTCCAAAAGCCCCTCATGCTCCCTTCTGCTCACTATCCTACCCCAAGGGTGACCACTCTCCTGCCTTCAAACAGCCTGGATGACATTAGCTTTGCTTGTTCTTCTACTTCGTATAAATAGAATCACCCAGTATGCACCCTTTTGTGTCTGGCTTCTTTCACTCATCATTATGTTTGTGAATTCATCCACATTATTGGGTAGACTTGTAGATCATTCACTATTACAGCTGCACAGTTTTCCACTGTGTGAATGGAACCACAATTCATAATCCATTGTATTCATGATGGACATGTGGGTAGGTTCCAGTTTTCAACTATGAAGAATAGTGCTATTATTTGATGGGTGAAACAGATAAAGGGGATTAAGAATACAATTATCGTGGTGAGCAGTGAATAATATATAATATTGTTGAATCGTTATATTGTACAACTAAAACTAATATAACACTATATAATATACTTCAATAAAAAATTTAAAAATAAAAAGCAAAAATAATAAATATATATATAACATGGGGGGACAAAAAAGATTAGCTACAGAATTACTAAGAGAATTTATCCAGAGAGCATAACACAATGTCAGGTAATAGTGCATAGTCAATAAATAATTATTACTTGATTTTTTCCCATAACTACTCAATATATCTAAAGTTTTAATCTATGGATAGAGTTAACAAGGCTCTGAGACCACAAAAGGTGCTTAAAGATTAAAAACAAACAAAAGAACAGTGCTACAATGACCATGTCCTTCTGAGAATAATACATTCACATCTTGTTGGGCATATAACCAGGAGGAGAATTCAAATCTTTTTTTTTTTTTTTTAAGTTTCCAGAGCAAATATAATAATGCAAATGTGTTCTGGGCTCTTCTATCCAAGAAAAGCAATTGACCTCAATCCTTCCAGCTGCTTCTCCTTGAAAGGGTCTGTTTTCCCCTGCTAGGCTGTGGGCTCGCAAGAACAGTGACCATTCCCAAAAGTATCCAATTACCAGCCAGTGCCTGGAATACAGGAAGTACTTAATAAATAACCATTGAGCTAGGGGACTACGGGTGACGCTATAGCTCCTAATGCCTTCCCAACTAATTCTGCTCTGGCTTCTGCTCCTTGGCTGCATTGGAAAAGCTCTCACTAAGTTCACTGAAGACCTTCTAACTACCAAGGCCTGTGGCCTGTCTTCAGGACTCCTCTTCCCCCATGCTTCCATGGCAAGTGGCATGAACAATCAGCCCAAGCGAAAACTGGCTTCAAGGGTCCCCTGGCTTCTTACCTCTGGGATGTTTGTTCTCCAGGGCTCACTATTAGAAGCTTTTGCTGCCGGGGGCTCCACCCTTGACCTTCTTCTCCTCCAAAACCCACGGTGCTGCTCTTATCCATTCCCCTGGCTTCAGCTTCCATCCACCACTAATGACTCTCTTCAGTCCTAACTCTGCTCCAGAACCCTACAAGCGGGCTTTTCAGTGGCCTCCTGGACTATGCCCCCAGGATCTCCTAAACACACCTCAAAAGTAACTGTCTCAGATGGAAAACATAACCTCCACCCTGGCATACTGCCTGGTGTATTTATTCAACATGCACTTCTGCTTGTCTGTTATGTGCCACTCAGCATGCTAGACCCTAGTGATCCAAGATGGGGAAGACTGGGTCTGATGGACCAGAGCAGGCATCTGGCCACGCCTGGCTTAAATGCTGCCACAGGGTTCAGGGAGGATGAGGAGAGGAACCAGCCTAGCCTGGGTGGTGGGAAGCAGAAGCGCTGCCACAAGGTCTGTCTCTGAGTTGACTCTTCCCTGTTGGAACTATCTATAGACCCCACTCGCTGCTCTGACATCCACCTCCTCCATCGAGACCCCACTGCCCTTGCCTGGGTCCCTGGAACACAACACTTTTTCCATCCCTGGCTTGTTTCTCCACAGTCTGCCCTTTACAATGTAACTCAGCTCTGGGCACTCCCCTGACTAGAACTCTCCAGTGGCACCCCACGGGCTCCTTGAACAAAAGGCAAACCCCTTATCCTATGAGGGGCTGAAGGCCACACATGGTAGGCCCCCTCCCCCACTGCTCTCCCTCCTGTGTCCAGTGCTCACTGTGCAGCAGATGCACGAGTCCTGGACAACATGAGCCAGTCCAGCCTCAGAGCCTGTGCCCTTGTGCTATGCCGGATGCTTCCTCCAGCTCCATGGAGGAACATCTCCATCTTGTTATTCAAACCTGAGAGCGCTTCTCAGAGCTCCAGATGAGCCTCCTCTGGCCACTCAAGGTAAAGGAGCAACTCCATCCCTCCAACAGCCCTGCCTGGCACTTCGGATCACACTCACCTGTCATGCGTCCTGCACCACACCCACCACTCCTGAACTTAGCTCACTCATTTATGTTGGCTTTTTTTTTTTTTTTTTTTAAGATTTTATTTATTTATTTGAGAGAGAGAATGAGATAGAGAGAACATGAGAGGGAGGAGGGTCAGAGGGAGAAGCAGACTCCCCGCTGAGCAGGGAGCCCGATACGGGACTTGATCGCGGGACTCCAGGATCATGACCTGAGCCGAAGGCAGTCGCTTAACCAACTGAGCCACCCAGGCGCCCTATGTTGGCTTTTTAATGGCTGGCTCTGTCACTGGACTGAAGCTCCAAGAGAGTAGAAATCAGATTTGTTTCATTCACCTCTGTGTCCCTAAGGCCTAGTGTAGTGCCTGGGACTTAATAGGTCCTGAGTAATTATTAGTCATGTCCATGAACGAATGAATGAACGAATGGCAAGTCCGCCAAAGCATGGCGGTTAAGTACAAATTCTGTAGCCAGACTCCCTGGTTTGAATTCCACCTCTGCCACATGCTAGCTGCGCTGTTTGGGGCAAGTTACTTAGTCTTTTTGTGCCCCTTGGGAGCCTTGCTTGGCAACAAAATAAAGTCAAAAATACCTGCTCCGTAGGGTGTTTATAGTTAAATACTAGAAGCACTCCCAGCAGAGCTTGGCACAGTATCAGTCCTAACTAAATGGCAGTTCTTCTACCACTGCCCGGGTTGCCTTCCTAAAGCGTAAGTCCCAGCAGCACATCTAGGGACTCCCTACCACCTCTCAGGGGAAGTCTAAACCCCATGACTGGGAAGGCAGATTCTTGTTCTTCATGGGTAGGCCCCCAACCCACCTCCGCAGTCTCTCCCACTCCTCGGCCCTGTATACCCCTGGGTCCCAAGTCCCCAACCTTTTCACCACATGTCCACCTCTGCACACACGGGCCCTCTGCCCAGAATGCCCCTCGCCTTCCTCGGCCTGACTCAACTCAAACGGCACCTCCCCTCCTGGCCCTGGCAGACACGTGGCTCTGCCTTGCCACTCCGCCTGCCTGAGCCCTCGAGCGGGCTGCCTTCTGCACCACCGCTAGCATGCACCTCCCCACCAGGCAAGAGTGTCCCTGAGGTGGAGCCCAGGGCTTCTTCAGCCCCCCATCCTCGGCACCTCCCGCAGGCTGGCACCTGGAAGGATATTACTGGATGAATGACTTTCCAAACATGGACAGCAACCACTTGCCCTCATCTTACTTTTTTCCCCCATCAGGGCTCAAATTAAGTGTTTTGAGGGCCAAAACCACTTTCTTTTATTACCTAGGTTTTGTTCCAAATATTCTGTTTAAAAGACCTTACTTTGGGGCGCCTGGGGGGCTCAGTCAGTTAAGTGTCTGCCTTCAGCTCAGGTCATGATGTCAGGGGTCCTGGGATTGAGCCCCGCATCCAGTTCCCTGCTCAGTGGGGAGTCTGCTTCTCCCTCTCCCTCTGCCCCCCCAACCCCGCTCGTGCTCTCTCTCTCAAATAAATAAAATCTTTAAAAAATAAATAGATAGATAGATAGATAGATAGGTAGATATCTTAATTTGTCAGGGTGCCTGGCTGGCTCAGTCAGTAGAGCAGGCAAATCAATCTCAGGGTCATGAGTTCAAGCCCCACGTTGGGCGTGGAGCCTACCTAAAATAACTAATTAATTAGTTAATTTAAAAATAAGAATAAAATAAGAAAGATCTTAATTTGTGATGTAGAAAGCCATTTAAAACTCTCTTTTTAAAAAGAGAAAATTTCAGGGAATCTCTGATGTTCATCTGTTTGTCTCACAGGAAATGGAAAATAGAGAGCAACAAAAGTAAAATGCATTATAATGATCAGAGAGGGGAAGCACAGTTGATTCTACATCCACCACTCTGACTCTTCTGTTCCTCGCTGCCTCATCCTGCTGGGATGACAGAGGTACATGTTTTTATCCCCAACATACCAACAGGAAAAATGAGATGCGAACTTTGAGCAATATGTCAAGGATTACTTAACAAAACAGAGGTTGTGCTAAGCAAAAAGCTCAGCTCTTCAAACTGAACCTGGTGGGAAAGACAGCCTATAAAGTTGGCTCAGATAACAGACAAACTTAGAGGCTCTGATAGAATGAAGTCAAGTTTGATTTAGAACAGGGTTGGCTAACTATGGCCCGTGGACCAAATCCAGCCCCCTGCCTGTGTTTGTAAATAAACTTTTATTAGAAAACAGCCATACCCATTCGTTTATGTAGGTCTGTGGGTGCTTCCAGGCTACAACAGCAGACTTGACTGGCTGCATCAGACCTTCTAGCCCACAAAGCCTAAAATATTTACTATCCGATCCTTTACAGGGAAAAAAATGTGCCTATCTCTGATTTAGAGAATAGTGTGATATCTGGATTTTTTTTCCATTTCCCAAGTATTAGCATACTCAAGTTCCTGTTCCTATTCAAGCTAGTTCACTTAACCGGGCTGGGGGGGGGAAGGGGGGGAGTTGTTGTTGCTGTTGTTGTTAATTGACAATCTTTGATTCAAGTTTATCTTATGTTCAGAGAAAAAGTTCAATGGTTTGGTTTTGGGCTCAAATTAATATAGCTTCTCCACTTTCAGGGCACACAGCCTGGCTGTGGTCCTTGAACAGAACATTTTTACAAACCTGGAACAAAGCAGGCAGGTGAAATGGAATGCTTTTTGCTCTGGAGGATGTCTTTTATTCCAGCTTAACCATACCCTGCTCCTTCCAGCACTAAGGTCCAAAGAGTCTGTCTGTATTCCTCTGCCCTAGCTAATCCTATTTTCTATGAAAGTTCAGATATCATTGGTTGGCACCTAGGCTTTCTCATCAATAGAAGTATGCCCCCTTCCGACTTCTTTCATAGATACCTCTTAAAAACCAAACATTTGAAAACACATTGTTCCCTCAATGCTAATATATTCTACCAGTCTGTCTTCAGAAGCTAAATGCACCCTACAGTAATGTCACAGGGACTTTAGAACTGGGATTCAGCTCTCCAAATCTTTGTACAGATGTTGGATCACATATGAAACTTTTACCTCATTTTTCAAAAATCCGTATTATGGAAATTTTCAAGCACATGCAAAAATAGAGAGAACAGTATAATAAATCCCCATGTCCCCAGCAGCTAGCCTCAACAAGTATCAATATTCTGCCCTTTTTTCCCCATTTATCCTTCTCCCCAACTTTATGCTTGTTTATTGTTTGTTGCAGCATCTGAAAGCAGACCTCATATGTCAAATCATTTCACCCATAAACGCTTGTTTGTTCCTGTAGATAAGGCCATTCTCCTTTGAACAAAACTGTGTTACCACTATCACATCTGACAAAGTTCATAATAATTCTTAACATTTAACTTAACATCTACTACCCAGTCCAAGTTCAATTTCCCCCACTCTTTCCATAATGTCTTGTTAAAGCTGGCTTGTTCAACTAAGAGCCCAAGTATGACCACACAGTATTTGGTGATCACTCTCTCAGGTGTCTTTTCATCCACAATAGATCACCCTCATTTTTGTTTTCAACTACCACCGGCATATGCTTAGATGCTAATTGGCCAAGCAAACCTTACCAAGGGTAGTACCTCTTCAGGCTGCACATGCTATAAGCAAATTCATAGACCCCGTAGGCACAAACTCACACGGCTCCACTTTCCAGTGCGATCCACCATGGGGACCAATATGCCAGGCCACCCCACACACTTTCTGCTCTCAAGAGAAGGAATTTAGCAAGCTAATTCTCTAAAATTAAATCTTTTCTGTGCTGCAATGGCCTGAAGACTCTGAATGATTTTAAAAAAACAAGGCATCCATTCATTAAGGCTTTTTTTTTAAGTTAGCCAAATTTAATCAAGAATCACAAAGTAAATCAGACAAGCCTTGTAATCCATTATTGTTACGAGTAACAACATTAATTAAACACCTAGCTCAAACAGGACATTCGGTTATAAAAAGGATGACCTGTCCCTGCCCAAAGCGACTTACAGCCTAAATGAAGCAGTTACCACATCACTTACACAAAACACCCAAGGAAGACGACAGACCTAAAATCACCCAAACTGACATCTATGCCCCTACCTTTAGGTTAAGAGTATTTGTGAGGCTGATCTGGGTGGCAGAATAAAAAGAACAAGAGTCAAAAGGAACAGAGTGTGACTGCTAGTTCTATCATTTACGAGCTGTGCCACACTAGGTAAGTTACTTAACCTCTCTGATTCTCAGTTTTATCATTTGTAAAATAGGAATAATCTCACCTACCTCACAGAGTAGCAGCCATAAACACTGAATCAGAAAATCTTACATGAAAGCCCAGCACTAGTAATGACGACGAAAATAATAATAAATTCATTGGCTATAAAACTCATTATGCCAGGCACTAAGCTAAAATGTTATATGGGTACTATCTCATCTAATCCTATCAGTTCTATGAGGCATCTCTTATTCCTATATAATTTTCCAGATTAAGAAATTGAACAGAATGAGTGAGGGATCAATCTGCTTGTCTAATATGACACAGCTAAAGGTAGGAAAGTGGGTCACAGGACCTCAGCGTTCTTGCTGTCAATCATGGCATAATAATGCCTCCCAAATGCCACCACAGTAAGGTGTAAAGGTGGGACCAGGGAGTTTGGGGGGGGGGGGATAGGCCTTCCTACTATGGCTATTAAATCAATTATATTGTAAAGTCATTATTTGTATTATATCATAAAGTACAGCACCTCGTAGCTCCCCACCCCTGCTCAAACAGGAAGCCCCTCGAGACTCCCAAAGATGCAATCCTAAGGCATGGGTATATTCAGAGCCATAATGGTGGTTTCCTTCCTTGTTGGGGCAAGTCTTCAGCCATCTGCTACAGATCATTTAAGGCCTTCTCTATTGTGAGTCTCAAACACCCAATACTTGTTCAGACAAGGCCAAAGTAAAATCAATTATTTTTTCCTATATAATCTCTTACTTTCTTTTTGTACATATATACAAAAAAGACTGAAGAAAGCTAGCCACCAGGAAAGAGGTCCAACTGCCACCATGGTTTGAGAAGCCCAACCAAGCCAAGCGGAAAATGTATCTGGACAAGAACTGAGGTCCTGCAACAGTCCCGTCAGATCTCCTGTGTGTGAAGCCACCTTGGACCTTCTCATCTTCCCAGAGTTCAACTGCAAACACATGAAGCTTCTATATCACCCAGGCAACCCACAGAATTGTTAGCAATAATAAAATGCTGTTGGCTTTGGGGCGCCTCGGTGGCTCAGTTGGTTAAGGGGCTGACTCTTGATTTTGGCTCAGGTCATGATCTCAGGGTCATGAGACCGAGCCCTGCCTCGGGCTCTGTGCTCTGTGCCAGTCTGCTTGAAATTCTCTCTCTCCCTCTCCCTTTGCCCCTCCTCCCACTCACGCGTGCTCTCTCTCTCTAAATAAATGAATAAAATCTTTTAAAAATAATAAATAATAATAATAAAATGCTGTTGGTTTAAGCCACTAAGTTTTGGGGTGATCTGTTAGATAACTAAAACAGCCAGCAATCAGCTTTTCCAGCCAGGCCAAATATCAAATCTATGAATAAAAGGGGCCTTAATAGAAGTTCACTGATGTTTACCAATAGAAATGTTACATTCCTTCCATTCAAGGATGGCTATTGGCTGAAACACTTATCTCTGTAAACCCAGGGTCTATACTGTACCTGTCTCAACAGTGTTAAATAAATATGAATAATGATCACATTGATAATAATAATGGCAGCTAATGTTTACTGAGTGTTTACATACACGGCTTCACGCTAAACCTTTTATTCATTTAACCTTCACGAAAGCCTTTGAGGTGGAACACTATTATGCCCATTTTACAGATGAGGCCACTGAGGCTCAGAGTGGTACAGTGACTAGTCCAAGATCACAGAGCCAGTAAAGAGCCACACAGGACCTCTTTCACCTTCTGGCCACCTGACTCCAGAACCGGTGCTCCTACCCACTGGCTTTATTACCCCTTCAAGTGCCATCCTACTTTAATAATGTTGCTTCCTTCTAAAAGAGATGTCTATAAAGAGTTTAAAACTGTGCCTGACCTGCAGTAAGTTTTCAATAAACATCAACTCTTAGGATGAGGAACCCGCAGACGGGGAAGGAAAGAGGATAGCAAGCCCTGATTAACGTTAGCTGTCTTGATGTCGTACAGGCGTCCTTCACCAGCAAGCATCCCAGGGCTCGGTAATTTTCTGTGTAGTCTGCTCTCCGCCTGGACTGTGAACCCCCTCGAGAGCTGTCCCTGTTTCTGATTCATCTTTGTAGGTCTAGGGCGCTGCATGCTGCACGTGGCCTGGCCCAGAACAAGTAGGTGCTCAAGAAACATTTGTTGAATGGAAAGGAAATGCTTCATTTACCACAAATGCGAACTTGCACTTCCAGGATGACACCTCGCCCAGCCAGCAGTCCTTAAAGTGACCCCAAAGAAAAGGAGAGGGCAGGAAGGGCCAAGTGAAGGAGAAGCAGCCTAGGAATGCCCGCCCCCAAGGGCTCCTTGGGGTAACAGATGGGGCTGGCTTGTGGCCAGAACACGTGAGGAGTCCGCACGGAGGGCCGGACCTCCCAAACTCCCAAACTCCCCTCACTCTGAAAAGTCCCAGGGAAAAAGTGGAGACCCCAGGTGGAAGTCTCCCCAACCCCCAGGTGGCCTCGCCTCCTCCCGCCCTGAATCACCAGGACTCGGGACGAGCCCTCCCACCCCTTCCCGGCCGCCGCGGGAGCAGGACGAGGAAGAGAAAGAAAGTGACCGGAAGTCAGAACTTTCCTAACAACGACCAAAATCCTCCCCCAGGAGGGGAGGGCTCCCCATCCCCGGCCCGCCCCGCCCAGTGAGGAGGGACCGCCACAAGTGCATCCAAGCAGTTGGGGGTCCCGCTCCTCTGTCCCAGCAAGGAGGGCCTGGCCTGTAGCTCCCCACTGGCGTTCCGTACACCCAGAATTCTGTGAGAGGTTCCCAGGGAGGGGCGCGGGCGCCCCAACTGTTACTTACAATCGTCTAAGTCATCATGCAAGTCCACAAAGTACAGAGGGATCTCTGAAAATCAAGAAACACACAGGAGTTACACACAAGGAGTGGGCGCGGCAGGTGGACTCAGGGCGGGCGGGGGTCCCCGGGCCTTGAGGAGTGGTCCCGGCTAGGGGGGGAGGGGGCCGCCTTTGCGCCCAGGGAGCCAACCCCACTCACCCGCCATCTTGGGATGGGCCAGGAGGCGGGGTCCTCGCGGGAGGGCGGGGCCGGTGGGGCGGGGGGCGGGGTCTGATGCTCCGAGCCCCCGCCCCCCGGGCGGGCACCTCCCCGCGAGCCTCGCGGCGCCGGCCGGGCCCCGCCCTCGCGGCGAAGGTGGCTGCCGAGGTGGGCGGGGAGGTCAGGTGACCCGGCCGGCGTCCCAAGATGGCGGCGGCATCGGCACCCGGGAGGCCAAAGCACCGTCCCGGCTGCTGAGGCGGGCCCCGCGCGGCTGGCGGCGGACGGGCCAGGCCGAGGGCTGGCGAGCGGACGGCCGCCGCCCCTGCGCGCCCCGCGGCCGGGGCTGAGCCGTGCGGCGGCGGCGCCGGGGTATGCTCGTGCTGGGCCCGGCCTCTCCCTCCTCAACTTAGGGCGGCGGCGGGCCCGCGCCCCTGGCTCCCGGGCCATGGCGCTGAGGGAGCTCAAAGTGTGTCTGCTGGGGGTGAGTGGCGGCGGACGGGCCGCGGGTGGGCCGCGGGAGGCCGGGCAGGCCGGGGACCCAAGCGTGCCCAAGTCCTCTGCGCCCCTTCCCCCAGCCTCGGTGCAGGACCTACCCCGGGACCCTCCCTCCGGCCCCGGGCCATCCTGCCCACCTTGCCACCCACCCCCGAGGGTCTTGCTGGCAGGAGGGACCCTCCCCCCCGTCCCTTCCTGGAGTCCAGGCGCTCAAACCGCCCCCAGAGGGTAAAGAGCCTTCCCTGCCTCTCCATTGCATCTAGGTTGAGAGCAGTTCCTAAATAGTTTCCTACTAAGGTACTAGTTAGAAGTTGGCCAAGTCTTCCAAAGTAAAACCAATGGCAGGTCTTAAGGTTTTACGAGCAGTTTGTCTCCTTTCTCTTTTGTTTGGAGTTTCTGAACTTGTGGGATACCCGTGACACTTCTCATAGAGTTACTTTCTTGGGGGGATGTTCAAATGAGGAAGCCCCAAAAACTAGTTGGAAGCTTCTGCTGCTTGTCTAGTCAGGGCAACTTTGCTCCTTCAAATCATGCTCTTTTGCCTGAGTTGCTGCTTTAAAGACTGAAAAGGATTCCAATAACTAGTCTTCCCCCTGCCCAAATAGGGCGGGGCTGTGATTTATCAGGGATTACTCAGGAGTAATTCAAGAGTTCATAGTTTACTTATACGTGTTAAAAAGTGAGTGTGTCACTTTCCACACTAAGCAGAAACTTTGGGTTTTTCAAAAGGTTCTCATGTCCTTAAAAACTGCAAACCCCCTGTCCTACAGTACATTTTGAAATCTAATTACTCCCACTGAATGTTTATGAAAACCTTCTTTATGGGTCCCTTAACTTCTAAAAATTAGCATATAAGATGATTTTTCTAAAATCTTGAGCTTAAGGCCCAAAGTAGTTTTCTTTGTCTGCAAGCAGGTAAACTTATTTGTATTCACCCATCTCTTTCTTTTTCAGGATACAGGTGTAGGTAAATCGAGTATCGTGTGGCGGTTCGTGGAAGACAGTTTTGATCCAAACATCAACCCAACAATAGGGTAAGAGATTAAGTTTATTGAACATATATCTAAACACGTATTTGCAGTCCTTCAAAAATTAAAAGGTATGTTACGGGAGTGGGGAGGTGTAGCCGTTTTACATTCCAGTGCATTCACAGATGGTGGTTTTCATCGTCTCTGGAAGAACTTGAAAGTGTACAGTGAGGAGTGGTGTATTGTAGGAAAGTTATCTTTTGATGTGTGAGGGGGACACTTCAAAATAAAAATAATGAATGAAAGTTTTGCTTAGTAGAGCATACTTCAGTCTATAAATATGAACAGCATTACATCTTGAAATAAAGCAGAAGAAAGCAGGTCCTGACACTATTCTTTCAGGCATTCAGCTAAAAGATATTTAGATGGTTTTAGTTTCTCCTGAGAAGTAGGAGGTATCTGTCAGACTGGAAGGGCTGGCAAATGGAGATGTGGACGCGCAGGACAGTGCTGTGGGCCCCATCACCACTGCGACCTGTCTGAACCCTTCTCATACATCCCTGCA
The DNA here is from genome assembly GCF_004348235.1 of Phoca vitulina. NCBI lineage: Eukaryota > Metazoa > Chordata > Mammalia > Carnivora > Phocidae > Phoca > Phoca vitulina. The sequence goes on along the minus strand of NW_022589753.1, from coordinate 4,787,261 downwards.
CTAGTAGTAATAATGAATTAATACATTAATGTTGAAATTGTCAGCTTTTCCCAGGTGTCTGGTTCTTTGGATAAGTGAAATTGACTGGCTATAGGTTTTTGCCTGTAAGAAAACTTTCAGGGTATTTAAATATTGTAATATTAATACTTACCCTGTGAGAAGTTGTGTTTTATAGGTTTTAATACTGTGTTAGGCTTAGAAAATTAAATAGCTGCTATGCAATTTTTATTGCGCACCCCCCATCAAATGGTTTCTTCCATTGAGAGAAAAGTCTGCCCAATATTTTACAACATATACATTCGAAGGCATGGAGATGAAACCACCACTAACTTTCTGAAATTAAAATGCCCTTTGATATCCTTCAAGAAAGAACTGGGTATGAGCACATGTTTAATACATGACCTCATCTGCCTCAAGGCCTGCCTACTGCCACCTGCCTGGGAAAGAGAAATGGCAGGAAGTGATAGCAAGTAGTGCTCGTGACTCAGTGAGTAACACCTTTCTTACTGGGTCAGAGTTGAAAACCACTCTGAAAGACGAAAACACCTCCTTGGTTAAAAGTGGTCTCTGAGAGACGGCCAGAGAATAGGGAGGGGTATAGCTCCGGCGACAGTGACAGTCCTATCCGGGGTGTCCACGTGCCCATCTGCCGGCCCTCCCAATCTGACAGATACTGCAGATCCTCACCTGAGTCCCACCCTCTTAACCAGGTGGTCTTGGCTCACATTTCACAGGAAGGAGGAAGATGAGATTTCCCCCAGTTTCCTTCCACTTTTCCTTGTGTCTTGTTTCTCAGCCACAGCGGGTGTTTTCCTCCTTTGTGACCACCTCCTCACACACCTGAGCTCTGAGGGGCCCTCCTCAACAGTTCTCCCTTTCTTCCCCTGCCCTGCCTTCTCATCACAGCCTGCAAACATGCTCCTCTTCACCCTGCTCTACTAAGATAATACCATTCCCCAAGCCTGCCATCCAGTGGTGGCACTCTTGGAAGAGAAGTCACTCCTTCCTCAACTGCTGCTCCCTCTTCAACCCACTGTTGCCTCCATTCCACTCCCACCATTCCACTAAAACCACCCTCCCTGTGTACCAGTTTCCATCTCATTGCCAAAACCAAGGGCTTTTTCTTCTTTATTTATCCTTTGAGTGCCTTCTACATGCCAGATGCTAGACTGGGTGCTGGTGACTAGGCCAGGAGTCAGAAAACTCTGGACCTTGGCCCACCTCCTGTTTTAATAAATAAAACTTTATCAAATCATGGTCACTCTCGTTCATTCACATATTGTCTCCCCTGCCGTCCAGCTACAATGGCAGAGTTGAATACTTGTGACAAAGGCCCTATGGCCCAGAAAGCTGAAAATATATGCTATTTGGCCCTTTTCAGAAAAAGTTGGCTAACCCCTAACTTAGATGAACTTGGTTCCTGCCCTCATGGGCCTTACCTACAAGGAGGAAAGAAAAACATTCTAAAACTAATGTACAAGAAATGATTTATTTGACCTTTTTCTGTGCTGCAAAGGAGAAACATGAGTGCTCTGAGAGCATGTAACAGGCGCCTGGCCTAGGCCCAAAGGAATGGCCGATGCCTAAGGGAAACAGTGGAAATGTAAAGCACTTGGAAGCCCTGACATTTAAATATTGAAAGATGGGTGGCTTATACAGTCTATAATTTTAGCTGTGTTGGAAGGTGCATGGTAGTACCTCATTCTGGTTTTAATTTCCATGTCCCAAAGATGGAGGGAGGGCAGATGTGCAGAGGGAGGCGGGAGGGGCAGAATGGCTAAGTTTCCATTCTCCAAAGAAAGCTCCAATTTAAGTCCAGGCCAGATGACTCTTAGGGCCCATGCTTGCCTCCACCCTGCCCAGTGTGACATGTTTGGCCATTAGGGAAGACCGTGAATATGGGAGAAGTGCAGAATTTAGGACAGGAGAAGCAATGGACACAGAGTTCTGCAGGGGACGAGGTCCAAATCATGGGTTGGAAATATGGGCCTGGCCCTAAGGAGAAAGGCTGGTGAAGTTGACTTGAGACTTGCACAGGTGAAGCTGAGTTGTGGGAGGAGATGAGCGCACTGATGGGAAACGTGGGGAGCAGAACACAGCTGGGGAAGACCTGCCTGTGCAAGACAAGTGTTGGGGGGGGTGGGCAGGAGAGTTTCGTTCCAACACAGCCCTGTGGTAAATGATGTTGGAGCCTCCCGCAATCTCCAGGACCCGGCCCCTGCTGCCTCACCAGCCTCCTGGCCACCCCTCCAGCATATCCTGTTCTACTGCCTCACAGTTCCTGCTGTCCCCCATGCTACTCACTGCCCTCAGCACCACCAACTAGTTAACTTCCACTCTTAAAAAACTTTTCTTCTTAAACTTCTATTTACAGTATTTTTCGAAGAGCAAAGATATTTAATTTTGATCAAGTTCAATTTATCAATTATTTCTGTAGTCATGTTTTTTGTGTCCTTTTTTGTGTCATCCATGTTCTTTGTGTCACAAAGATTTTCTCCTACGCTTTCTTTTAGAATTTTTATAGCTTTATCTTTTAAATTTTAGTTTATGACCTATTTCTACTAGCTTTAGTTTACCATGCGAGGGAATTCAAAGATCATTTTTTTTCATGTGTCAATCTAGTCATTATAGCAACATTTGTTAATGTTGAATTCTGCATTTATTAAATTACCTTGGTGCCTTTGTCAAAAATAAACTGATAAGTATGTATGGGTTTATTTCTGTTCCATTGATCTGTTTGTGTCTCCTTGTGCTGATACAATAAACAGTCCTGATTGCTGTAGATTTATAGAAAGTCTTAAAATCAGGCAGTATATGGCCTCCCATTTTATTTATATTTTGCAGATCTGTTTGGCTTTTCTCAGTCCTTTGTTTAAGTTTTAGAATCACAATGTCCAATTTCTAAAAAAAACAGCTGAAATTTTGATTGGGAATATAGCAAATCTGTTGATTAATTTGGGAAGAACTGACAACAATATTGCGTCTTATCCGTAAACATGGTATACTTTATACTAATTTAGTTCAGATTTCTGTCAACAAAGTTTTTCAGTTATCACTGTGCAGGCTTTTCACATATTTTTTAAACTTATCCCAAGATATTTCATGTTATTTTATGATTAGCAGATGGAATTTTTTCATTTCAATTTTCAATTGTTGCTAATATATAGAATAAACTTGATTTTTACGTATTGGCCTTGTGACTTTAAATTCAGTTAGTTCAGGCACCTTTTTCATAGATTCCTTGGGATTTTCTTAGGTGTACAATCATATCCAATGTAATAAACAGTTTTACCTCTTCCTTTCCAATCTATATGTCTCTTACTGCTTTTACTTGCCTGGTTGTATTAGCTGGGACCTCCAGTACTTTGTTGAGAAATGGTAAGAGCAGACGTCCTTACTTTATTCCGAATTTTGGAGTGGGAAGGGTTAGGTCTTTTACCATTAAGTTGGGTGGCTAGGCTCTAGGATTTTTATAGGTGCCCACTATCAGGTTGAGAATATTCTCCTCTATCCCTAAATCAGTGAGATCTTTCATCAAGAATCATGTTGAATTCTGTCAGGTGGTTTTTGTTTTGATTTTGTTTTTACGTCTTTTGAACTGTTCTTATGATTTTTCTTTTTAATCTTAAAATAGTGAATTACAACAATCTATACTAAAATATTAAACAAATGTGCTCCTAGGATAAATTTTACTTGGTCATTATGCATTATTTAATACATTATTGGGTTTGATATATTAAAATTTTGCTAAGGATTTTTGCCTCCATGAAGTGGATAATTATCTTGTAGTTTTCTGTGATATCTTTCTCTAGTTTTGGTATCAGGGCCTCATAAAATAAGTCGGGAAGTGTTTTCTCATCTTCTTTTTTGCAAGAGTTTATGTGGAATTGGTATTATTTCTTAAAGGTTTGGTATGATACACAAATGAAGCCATCTGAGCAAGGAGTTTTCTTTGTCAGAAAAATTTTAACCACAGATTCAATTTCTTTAATAGATAAAGACATATTCATTTCTTCCCAAGTAAGCTTTGGTAGTTAGTGTCTTTCAGTGAATTTGTCTATTGTATCTTTTTTTGATTTATTGGCATAAAACTCATAACATTTTTTAATTGTCCTTTTAACATCTTTAGGATCTGCTAGCTATACGTTTATAATTTTAATGATCTTCTCAAAGGACCAGTTTATTTCATTAATATTTTTCTATTTTCTATTTCATTGATTTTTGCGTTTATCTTTGTTTTTTCCCCCCTCGTTTGCTTTCTTTGGCTTAATTTGTTCTTTTAAACTTTTTAACCTGGAAGTTTAGAATATTGATTTTTTTAGGGCCTTTTTTTTCCCCTTATATGAGCATTTAGAACTATAAATTTCCCTGTTAAGTACTGGTTTAAGTGAATCCCACAGATTTTGATACACCATATTTTCATTTTCATTTAGTTCAGAGTATTTATTTCCCTTGTGACTTGTTTGACCTGTTGGTTGTTGAGAAGTATTCTCTAACCTCCCATTATTCAGGGATTTTCCAGAAATTTTTTGATTATTGATTTCTAGTTTAAATCTGTTCTGGTCAGAAAGTGTACTCACTATTATTTCAAACCTTTTACGTTTGACATTTGTTTCATAGCCTCAGATATGGTCTTCGTGAATGTTCCATGTATATGAGAAAAGAATGTGTTCTATAAATGTTAAATTAGTCAGCTTGGTTAATAGCACTGTTCGTGTCTTCTGTACCTTTACTGATTTTTCCCCTCTCATTTGCAGTGACAGGAATGTTTGAAATCCAACCCTAATTGAGAATTTGTCTATTTCTCTTTTGTAGTTTGATCAATTTTTGTTCATGTATTTTGAAGCTCTTATTGAGTGTTTCTACGTGTAGCATTGTTATTTTTCTTGATAACTTGACCCCCTCACCATCACGAAACACTTTTTTCCCTGGTAACAGCCTGATTCTGAATTCTACTTTGTCTCATATTAATACAGGCTCTTCAGCTCTCTGTTGATTAGTGTTTGCATATCTTTTCCCATCCATTTACATTTAACCTATTTATATCTATCTATTTGAAGGAGGTTTCTTGTAAACAGCATTGTGGGTCCTGCTTTTACACTTAATCTGACGGTCCCTGCTTTTAAATTGGAGTGTTGAGACCTTTGCTGTCCAGCACAGTTGCCAAAGCCACATGTGGCCATTTGAATTTAAGTTAAAATTAAAAATTCAGTTCCTCAGTCACACTAGCTATCTTTCAGTCCTCCCCACAGAAAGCTATGTTACGTAATACTGATTTAAACCATTTTTATTTATTACAACTGTCAATATGGTTTGGCTTAAATCTACCATCTTGCTAATATTTCCCTATTTGGCCCATGTTAATGATTCCATTTCATCTTCACTGTTGGCTTGTTAGCTCCATTTCCTTGTTTTATTATTGTAGTGGTTGCACTAGGATTTACAGTATATTTCTTTTTCAGTCTACTTTCAAATAATATACAATTTCACGTATGGTGTAAGAACCTTATGAGAGTATAGTTTCATTTTCCCTCTCGTCCTTTGTGCTATTAATGTCATGTTTTACTTCTGCATCTTATAAGATTCATAATACACTTTTGGGGGGGGACCCTTAGTCATTGATCCTTTAAAGAGACTATTGGTCATTTTTTCTGGGTCCTTGTGCCAGTATCACAGTTTCTTTACTTCTGTATCTTTGTAATAAGTCTTAATGTCCAATGATATGTCTTCTGTGTTATTCTTTGAGAATGTCTTGGCTTACATTTCCATATAAACATTAAAAATCATCTTGTCCATTTTTACATATCCCAACACACCAGTCTCTACTGATTCTGATTGGCGTTCCACTGAATTTATAGATTGGTTTGGAAAGAAATGACATCTTTATGATATTGAATTTTCTAATATATGAACATTGATTATTCTTCCATTTACTAGACAAGCTTCTTTATTTTCTCTCAGTATTTTTTCCTACTTGTCTGTGTAGTGGACTTGCACATTTTTCATTAGATTTATACTAAGGCATTTGATGTTTCAAAGCAATTTTATGCTATCAATATACTACATGGTATTGTTTTGAAATGTATTTAATTCCCATCCTAAACTTTTTATTTCTTTTCTTATTGAATTGAGTAAGATCTCCAGTACAGTGTTGAATAGAAATGTGGTCCTGGGTATTCTTATCTTACTCTAATCTTAGTGGGAAAGCTTTCACTGTCACACCATTAAATTAAATGTTTGCTGTAGGTTTTTTGAACATATCCCTTATCACATTACAAAGTGTCCCTTCTTTTCATCATTTGCTGGGATTTTTTTTTTTTACGTGAATAAATGTAGGATTTATCAAAAGATTTTTCTACATCTACTCAGTCATGCAATTACTCTCTTTTATGCTGTTAATATGGTAAATTACACTGTTGAATTTTCATGGAATAAGCCCACTTAGATTGTGACGTGTTACTCTTTTAGTAATCATTGGTTTTAGTTTGCTATTTTTTAGGATTTTTGTGTATGTTTAGAAGTAAGATTGTCATGTAATAATGTAATAATCCCTTTTGTAATGTATATGTCAAGTTTGATGTCAGGTTTTGCTTCCCTTATACAATAGGTTAGGAAACTGTTCCAAGGAAGAGTTTGTATAAAATTGCTCTTATTTCCTAAGTGAAAGAAAAATTCTAGTAAAATTCATCAGTGATGCTGTCTGAGCTTCAAATTGTCCTTGTGGAATGGAGTTTAAGGAGTCCATTTCTTTTCATAGTTGGAAGATAATTCATTTACAGATTTTCTATTTCTTCTTTTATTGGTTTTGATAGATCGTGGGGTTTTGTGGGGTTTGTTGTTTTTTTTTAAGGTTTTTGACTTTCATACACTTTTTCCAATTGGTGTAAAGATAAGATTCTAAACTGATACCCCTTTTGCGTTTCTGACATTAGTTTTGCCTCTGATCAGCTCTACAGTATGTCTACTTTCCAATTCATTAATTTTCTGCTCCTATCTTGATTGTTTCTGTCCTGTTCAATGTGCTCTTCTTTTCTAACTTCTTGAGATAGATGATTATATCATTGACTTTCAATCTCTATTATTTTCACTTGTATTCCTTATATTTTAAAACCTTAACCATGGCTCTTGCTGATTCCAACAAGTTTTTATATGTCATAATTTCATTATCATTCATTTCAGAATATTTTCCACTTTCTATTAGATTACATCCTTGATCCAGGTGTCATTTAGATGTGTGTTTCTCAGTTTTCAAATATAAGGAGGTTTCCTAGTTAACTTTTTGTTAATGATTACTGACATTATGAGGTGACAGAACATATTTTGCATGATTTAAATACTTTAAAATATGGTACAGTTTACTATGTGTCACAGCATATGTCAATTTTGGCAAATATTCCATGTTTGAAAAGTTTTTGTATACTGTGCACCTGTTCTGTGAATGGAATTAGGTCAAGTTTATTGATCATGTTGTTCATTCTTTCTGTTCCTTGTTCGTTCTTTTGGTCCACCCGAATCCATCAGTTACCGAGAGAAGTGGGTTAGAATCCCCGCCATGGTTATGTATCTGTTTACCCTTTTCGTTCAGTTTCGTTTTATCAATGCTGCAGCTACATGAAGTACCTACAAATTTAGAATTTTATATCTTACTAATAATGCAAACCTTCTAGCATTCTGAAATGTACTCTTTAAGTTCTAGGGTGCATTTTGCCTTGAAGTCTGATTGGTCTATTATTAATATAACAACACTATTTCCTTTGTTGGTATTTGCATGGTGCATATTTTCTCATCCTTTTGTTTTTCAACCCTTCTGTATCTTATATTTAAGGTGGGGCTCTTGTAAGCAGCTTATGATTTGATTCAGATAAAATATACTCCATATAACCAACACCCTAATTAAAATCCAGAAATTTCCCTCACCTCAGAAAGTTCCTTCGATGAGTCCCATTCCCCATAAGCAACCACCGTGGTGATCTCAATCACTATAGATTAATTTGCCTGCTCTTGAATTTCACATAAATGAAATAGATGGTGTCTAGTTTCTTCTCCATAAAACAATGTTTTGGAGTTTCAACCTTGTTGTTGCCTGTACTATAGTTACCCCCCCCCCTCGGCTTTTTAATTGGTGAATGATGTTCTCTTGTATGAATAAATCACAATTTATCTCTTCTGGTTATGGATATCCAGGTCATTTTCAGCTTTTGGCTATTGTGAATATAGATACTGTGAACTTTCTTTTATAAGTCTTATGGACAAAGGTCTTCATTTCCTTTTGGGTAAATAACTAGGTTTAGAATTTCTAGTTTGTAGAATAAGTGGATATATAATGTCATAAGAAGTTTCCAGACAGCTGTCCAAAGTGGTTGTATCATTTTACCCTCCTGCTATGATGTGTAGAATTCCAGTTGTACTACTTGCTCACCAATATTTGTCTGTCTTTTTAACTTTACTTGTCCTAGTGGATACAAAATGGTATCTCATTGTGCTTTTAATCTGCATTTCCCAGGTGACTGATAATGTTAAGAATCTTTGCGTGTGCTTTTTTGTCACTCATATCTTTCATGAAGTCACTCTTCAAGTCTTTTGCCCATTTTCATTTGGAGTTTGTCTTATTTTTTAAAGATTTGTGGAAATTCTTTATCGTACCACTGTACCACAGACACAGCTCTTTTGTCAGGTATGTTCACCACATACATTTTCTTCCATTCTGTGGTTTCCCTTTTCATTTCCTGAATGATGTCTTCTGAGAAGAGAAGTTTTCATTTTATTGAATTCCATGCTGTCAATTTTGTCTTTTTTGGTCCTCTCTGGGAAAGCTCTGCCTGTCCCAAAGTCTCCACAACATTCTTCTATGTTTTCTTCATAGTTTTAGTTTTACATTTAGCTCTTTGATCTGTCTCAAATTAATTTTTCTGTATTGTGTGAGGCAGAGGCAAGGCGCATTATGCTCCCATGTGATTATACAGTTGTCCCAACATCATTTGTTGAAAGACTTTCTTTTCCGCACTGAATAGCCTTGGCACTTTAGTCAAAAATTATAATATTGAAAAAAAATTATAATATTGAGTCTTCTGGGCTGTGCACTAGAATGGTCTCTCTCCGCTTACTTCAGCCTCCTTTAATGGCTCTCTTCATTGTTCTTTGGGTTTAGGTGGGGGAGTCTTAAAAGTATTTCTGTTAAGTTTTTTTAATATTAATATTTTTTAAACTATTGTTAATGGAATTGTATTTTTTCATTTTATTTACAACTATGTATTACCTGTCTATAGAAATACTGCTGATTTTTGTATATTGACCTTATACACTTTAATCCTATTTAAATTCATTTATTCTAGGAGTTATCTTGTGGATTCCTTGGGATTTTCTACATACATCATTATGTTGTCTGAAAGTAAAGACAATGTGCATCCTTTCCTTTTATTTTTTTTTCCATACCTTGCTGCACGGGCTAGGATTTCCAGTACCGTATTGAATAAAGTAGTGACCAACACCCTTGCCTTTTTCCAATCTTATTGGAAAGTCATTCAACATTATACTTTTAAGTTTGGTATTAGTTGTAGGTTGTCCATTATTAAGATGAGGAAGTTTCCTTCTATTTATAGTTTGCTGGGAGTTTTTATTAAGAATGGGTCTTGAATTTTACCTTAACATTTTTCTGCATCTTTTTTTTTTTTTAATTTTATTTATTTTAGAGAAAGCACAGGTGGGGGGTGGTTTGAGGGCCAGAGGGAGAGAGACTCTTAAGCAGACTCCAGGGTGAGCACGGATCCCAATGGGGGGCTCAATCTCATGACCCTGAGATTATGACCTGAGCCGAAACCAAGAGACACTCAACCGACTATGCCACCCAGGTGCCCCTTTCTGTATCTATTTAGATGATAACCTGGTTTTCTCCTTTTTTCTAGTAATGTGGTGGATGATTGTATTAGTTATATATTGTTAAGAAATCATCCCAGTGCTTAGCCTCTGGCAACAACAAACATTATCCACTCTTTCTGTGGACCAGGAATCTGAGTGGCTTAGCTGGTAATGGTTCTCACTCTGGCTCTCACGATGTTGCAGTCAAGATGGCAGTTGGGGCTGCAGTCAAGTGAAGGCTCGGCTGGGGCCGAAGGATCTGCTTCCAGGTTGGTACACTCACATAGCTGTTGGCTGGAGGCCTCAGTTCCTCAGATCTTTACCATGTGAGCCTCTCCATAGGGCTGCTTGGATGTCCTCACAAGGCAGCTAACTTTCCCCAGGGCAAGCAATCCAAGAGGAGAGCAGGGAGGAGTCGGCAGTATCTTCTGTGATGTATTTAGGAATTACTACCATGGCTTTTGTTCAGTAGAGGGGGTGACTGAGTTACCCATCCCAGATGCACAGCATACAGAATGAAACTCCACTCTTGAAGGGAGGCATATCGAAAGACAAAAAAGTGAGCATATTTTGTAGCCACCACAAATACATTAAGTGAACTTCACAAGTGTAATCGTCCTTGATGGATCCAGTCATGAGTCAACATCAGAGAAACTCAAACTGAGAATAACATTTTACAAAACATCAGGCTTGTCATCTTCAGAAGTCGAAAAAGTCGAGGGAAGACTAAGAAACTGATCCAGATTAAAGGAGACTAAAGAGTCATGACAACTAAATACAGCATGTGATTTTGAACTGGATGTTTTAGCAAAAAGGCTATCACTGGGACAATTGGTGAAACTCAAATGGGTTCTGAGAAATACATGGTAGTAATGTGTCAGTGTTAATTTCATGATTTTTATGATCTTGTTCTGCTCATGTAGGAGAATGTTCTGGCTGTTAGGAAATGTCCACTAACCTTCAGAGGTAATGAGGCAGCTTATGGTTCAGTAACATGGTTGCATGGTTCAGGATAAATAAATTCTGTGCTTATAAGTTTTCTCTAAATTGGAGGCTGTTTAAAAAAATTTTTTTTTTAATGATGGTTATTTTACTGCAAAGAAAGGCATTACAAAACAACTGGCTTTTTTCCCTAAAGTCATTAAAAGACAACTGGCTATTTGGTATAAAACATGGTAACATTGTATTGTTGGTGCCTTCTTCACCTTCCACAGGCTCTGAGAGCCCAGGCCACCTTACTCTCCCTAAACAGAGGTGCCTCACTTTGGCCAGCCTTTGATACCTCCCTCTGGGCCACTCTGCCTCTCCACCTGAATGGCCCACCGAGTAGCAACTTTGAGATTAAGGAATTATTCACTGCAGGAAAACAAGGAGGAAGAGCAAAAATAATTTCTTTTTATTTTACACACATAATACTATTCCCATTGCTCTTCATTCCCTCCTGTAGAAGTGAGTTTTCACTGGATGTCATTTTCCTTTGGCCTAAAGAACTTTCGTAGTATTTCATGTATTCTGAGCTACTGGTGACAGATTCCCTCAGTTTTTGTTTATCAGAAAATGTCACGTCTATACTGCATTCTCACATCTGAAGGATATTTTTGCTAGAGAACAGATTTCTGGGCTGATCTTGTTGTCATCGTACACCACAATGATTCAATATTTGTGCATATTGTGAAATGATCACAATAAGTTTAGTTAACACCTATCACCACACATAGCTACAAAAGCTTTTTTTCTTGAGATGAGAACTTTTAAGTTACTCGCTGAATAACTTTCAAATATGCAAGAGAGTGTTAGTAACTATAGGACCATGTTGCACGTTACATAGTTGAAACAGCTAAAGGTGGTCAGAAGGTACAAACTCCCAGTTATAAGTCCTGGGGATTTCATGTACAGGTTTTTCTTTCAGGATTTTAAATATGTTATTCCATTACATTTTGGCCCATGGTTTCTGCTGAGGGGCCTCTAATCATGCTTAGTATTGTTACCCTATATATGATGGATCTTTTTATTTGGCTGCTTTTAAGATCTGCTATCTTTTAGGGCACCTGGGTGGTGCAGTCAGTTAAGCGTCCCACTCTTGGTTTCCGCTCAGGTCATGATCTCAGGGTCATGGGATGGAGCCCCACATCAGGCTCCGTGCTCAGCAGGGAGTCTGCTTGAGATTCTTTCCCCCTCCTTCTCCCTCCCCATCTGTTCCTCCCTCCACTTGCAGGTGCTCTCTCTTCCTCCCTCCCTCCTTCTCTCCCTCTTTCTCTCTCTCTCTAAAATAAATAAATAAAATCTTTAAAAAAAAAAGCTCTGCTGTCTTCTGTTTTCAGCAATTTACTCTAATAGCTAGGTGCGTAATATACTCTACTTTCAATGGATCAGAGTTTCTTGCATCAGAAATTTGATTATTTGGGACATAACAGCCATTATTTCTTTAAATGTATCATTTACCCCATTCTTTCACTGCCTATGGGATTCCAATTGTACATATACTAATCTGTTAGATACTATCTAACAGATGACTGCATCCTAGAGTTTCTGGGGAGAGGGGGGTTTCCATCTTTTCCCCTCTGTTCTTAGGATCAGGTTATGTCTATTGATCTGTCTTTAAGTTCAGTTGCTCATTTTTTCTGTCTCTTAAGTACATCTAGTATATTTTTTTCACTCAGATACTATCCTTAATTCTAGAATTCCATATGATTCCTTTTTTATATTTTACATGCTTCGATTCCCCATCTGTTCACTCAATATGACTCTTTTTCTTTAAGTCCTGATTATATTTATAATAGCTTCTTTTAAAATGTTATGTCTGCTAATGCCAACATCTGGATCAGCTCAGGATCTATTGCTCTTTATTCTTTTTCTCTTGACCTTGGGTGACATTTCTTTGCCTATGTAGTATTTTTTATTGTATACTGGACACTGCAGAAGATAGGTTGCAGAGATTTTAGATTCTCTTATCTTCAGTTGAGGAGTGCTGAGTTTTGTTTTAGCAGAAAGTTAAATAAGGAAGCTTGCTTTTACACTTTGTTCAGATGGTTCTTTTGGAGTGTTGCCCTTAGCCTCGTGGCACATCCTTATTCCCAGGATATTGTCTTTACTTCTAAGGTATTGTCTCTCTGCATATTCATTCAGGGTGTTCCCTGGGCCCTGTAAGTTGGCAGGATTCAAATTTCCAACTCTTTCCTCAAGTTGGCAGCAGCTAAAATCTCTTTTTTTTTCCAGCCTTCCAGTTGTTGCTCTCCTTGGCGTCTCTCCCCATGTGTGTGCAGCTTAGGCGTCAGCTGTGGATTCGAGATGAGTGTATGGATAGATTGAAGGCTCCCTCCTCTGCAGCTCCTTCCTTCCCAGGCCTGCCCTCTCTGTTTCCAGACACACTGGGAGCCTTGCATGTCGTCCCCCAGCCAGGAGCACTGGCTTTCCTCTTGACTAGTTTATGAGGGTTTTTCCAGTGCAGGCCACCACCACCACGACTGGACTCAGAGCTCCCCAGCTGGACTTCTTATTGGAGTATTTATTTTACTTTTCATATAATTACTGATGTCTTTATGTTTAAACCTACAGATTCACACTTTGTTTTTTATTTACCCTGTCCTGCATTCTTTTAGATTGAATTTTGTTTGTAATGCTGTGTTTCTCCCTGTTGTTATCTTGGTAATTATACATTCTTTTATTATTCTTTAAGTGTTTACTCTAGAAATTACCTTATGCATCCTCGACTTATTTGAGTCTAACATAAATTACTTTTACCACATTCCAACAATGCAAGGTTCTCAAATCTAATTTCTCTGCTTCCTGCCTTTTATGCTCTTACAGTATATTTTAATTCGAGCTCTCACAGGACATTCATTATTGTTACACAGTGAGCATTCCTGTTGATTTCCTCCATATGTTTACTCTCTCCAGTGCTTTACATTCCTGCCTGCATTTCTCACCTTCCATCTGGGATAATTTACTTGGTTCTGAAGAACACCATTTTGTATTTCCTTTAGTATATGCTTCTGGTGCAGGGTTGTCTATCTGAAAATGTCTTAATTTTATCTCTTTTTATTATTGAGCTTTTATTTACATGCAATAACACGTGCGGCTCCGAGAATGTTTACCTTGTGCTTGTTTAAGGGCCATCAAGACCCAGAACACCTCCATTGCCTCTGAGAGCTGCGTCCCTCGTGCACCCACCCGCCTCACTGGCCTAACCAACATTCTGACTTCTGTCACCAGAGAGGACGTGTGTGTGTTAAAACTTCATTTACATGAGTCACATTATATGTAGTCATGTATGCTGCCTTCCTTTGCTCAAAACAGTTACTGAGATTTATCCATGTTTTTGCATTTATCAGTAGTTTGTTCCTTCTTATTGTTGACTAGCTTTCTGTTGTGAGAATATGCCACAATTTGTTTCTCCAGTGTCCTATTGATGGACATTTAAATGGAGTCCAGTTGTGAGCTCTTATGAATAAAGATGCTCTGCATATTCATATACAGTTCTTTTTGTGGACATATACATGTGTTACTCTTTGAGTATATACCTGAGGGTAGAATTTCTGGTTAATAGGCATATTTGTTACCTATCTTTGTGTAACAGATTACCCTTAGATTTAGCAGCTTAAAAACACAATGAACATGTATTATCTCTCACAGTTTTTAGGCATCAGGAATTCAGGAGCAGCTTAGTGAGGTGATTCTGGCTCTTGCCATAGAGACCTCTCCACAGGACTACTTGAGTGTCCTCACAGCATGAGAGCCCTCCTCTTCGGAATGAGGAGTCCATAAGAGCCCAAGATAGAAGCCACTGTGTCTTTATGACCTCACTGTCATTTCCATAGTGTCCTCTTGGTTACGCAGATCTACCCTGTTCACTGTGGGAGTGGACTGCCCAAGGACATCAGTGCCAGGAGAGGACCCTTGGGGCCGTCTTGGATGCTGGCTACCACGAGAGGTTTAAAAACATGTTGAGGGGCGCCTGGGTGGCTCAGTCGGTTAAGCATCTGCCTTCGGCTTGGGTCATGATCCAGGAGTCCTGGGATTGAGCCCCACATCAGGCTCCCTGCTCAGCAAGGAGTCTGCTTCTCCTTCTCCCTCTGCTCCTCCCCCAGCTCATGCTCTCTGTCTCTCACATTCACTCACTCTCTCTCCCTCAAATAAATAAAATCTTTTTGAAAACTATAAATAAATAAATAAAAGCGTGTTTAACTATTAGAGAAACCATTGTCTTCCTAAGCGGTCGCACTACTCCTCCCTCCCCACCAGCAGTAGGAGAGGTCCGAGTGCTGCACATCCTCACCAATGGTTGTTTTTAATTCTAGCAGATCATAATCATGTGTGAGGTTTGTTTTCACTGAATATAGAATTCTTGGTTTTCAGTTACTATCTTTCAGACCTTTGAAACTATGCACCCATGTTCTTAGAGCCCCTCTGCTTTCATTGACTGGTCAGTCTTGTTCCTCTCTTGATGCGAATGTGTCATTTTCCTCCTCTGAGCACCTTCAAAGTTTCCTTTCGTCTTTGGGTTTCAGCAGTCTTACTTTGATGTTCCAGGTGAGGTTTTCATTGTATTTATCCTGCTTGGGTTCATAGTATTTCTGGAACCTGTGGTTTGATGTCTTTCAAGTTGGAAAATTCTCCACCATTATCTCTTCAATATTGCTTTTGTTCCATTTTCCCCTGGCACTCCCAGCCTGCTGTGACTGCAGTGCAGAAGGTTTTCATTTCTGTGTCTCTCCTACTCCTCTGTATTTCCCATCATTTTTTTCTCATGCTTCAGTATAGGTATTTTTCCTAGCCCCTCATCCAGTTCATTAATCACTTTCCTCATCTAATTCTAATCTGATTTTAAACCTACTTAAAGAACCATTAAGTTCTTGATTTCTGTTATTATTTTCCCAAAGGTCTACTGTAGCCATTAAGTTTTTAGTTTCCTTTTCTCTGCTGAAATTGTTAGTCTGTGTTTTGGTTTTGCTTTTAATTTAATTTATTTATTTTAAGTCATCTCTATACCCAACATGGGGCTCAAACTCATGACCCCGAGATCAAGAGTCACGTGGTCTACCCACTGAGCCAGCCAGGCGCCCCTGGGTTTTTGTTTTCTTAAATGTATTAGGCATAGTTATTTTCGAGTCCCTTTTGTTTTCCCCTCCCAACTCCCAAGTTCATTTTTAATGACAAAAACATAGTGGAAAGTGGATGATTATTGGAGTTGGGTAATGGATTCTACTTTTGTGAGTGAAAATTTTCATGACAAAGATGTCATAACCAGTCCATCCTCCAGGTGACCTGTTTCTCTTCATTGTCTTTTGTCTTGATTGCTGATCACAGTGACTTATCCACTTGTATGCATAGCATTTTTTTAAAGATTTTTATTTATTTATTCATGAGAGACAGAAAGAGAGGGAGGGAGAGGGAGAAGCAGGCTCCCCACAGAGCAGGGAGCCCGATGGGGAGCTCGATCCCAGGACCCCAGGATCATGACCCGAGCCAAAGGCAGACGCTTAACTGACTGAGCCACCCAGGCGCCCCTGCATGGCGTTTTTTAAATTGCATTCCAGCTATTGTTTAATTAAAGTTTTATGAATAATTTGAGGCTCTAGATCAGGGTCAGCAAACTTAGGACCCAGGAGCCCAATCCAGTCACACCTGTTCCTTCACATACTGTTTCCGGCTGCTTCCATGCTACAGCAGCAAAAGTGACAAGAGACTACAGCACGCAGAACTGACAGCATCTGCTGTGTGCCCCTTTTACAGAAAGAGTTCACCAGTTCCTGCTCTGCAGGTTTTCCTCCAGACACCCGAATCCAGTCCTCACTACCACTCTGATTCCTGATCACTCACAGGACAAACCCAAATGGTCGTTTTTTGTTTTGGTCTGCATCCATGCCAGCAGTCCGTACTACGGCCTTCTGCGGCCTTCACCCCAAGCCTGGGGCTCGGGGCCTGGGTGATGGCTTACGCTCTCACAGCCTCTGCACTTGTCCGTTGTCTTCTCTTTTCATGCACGATTCCAGCTGCCTGAGCATGCTGACTGCCGAGTATGCCTGCTGATTTCTGGCTCATCTCATAAGATGTCAGTCACATTGTTTTCTCCTTATGGAAGCTCTCTCTGAACCACATAACTTTGTCCTCTGTTTCGCCAGCTTGCCACCTGGAACCGTGTGCTCTGTCCTCCATCCTGCCTGATTTGACAGGTGTTTGCCTGGGCCTTGCTCTAGCCTGAGTCCTTTACGGCTTTGTTTCTCAGGCCTCACAAGGATTGGCCCTCTGGGTGTGTTTTTGAAGGGATGACAGGAAAGATGTCTTACTCCACTCCTCCAAGGGTGTTTCCTCCTCGCTCTAGAGTTCATCGATTCCTGTTTCTGGTGGAACCTGGCTCTCTGAATTGAGCCCTTCTTTTCCTCTCTATCCAAAGTCTTGATCTACTCTAGTTCCTTCCATTGATCCTAGACACATGACTTCCAACTGAAAAGCATTCTGACATTGGATCTGTGTTCATTTGTTAGCCTTTTAGGAAACGGTACCTGTCATCTTCCCTTTACTGTCCATCCCATCAGACCTCAAATCCCGGAGGCATCTTTGAATCCTCCCTCATCTTTATACTTAACTTTTAATCCCTATGCAAGTCTTGTTTGTTCCTGTTGTTAAAACCAGCTCACACCCCTCACTACTCTCCAAATAGTCTTATTTTGAGAATATCAATTGGATCATGTTATTTTTCTTTAAAAATCTTTAATGACTTGCTGTTGCCCTGAGAATAATAACCAGAAACTTCACTGTCATTTTTATCACTTTTTCCTCTCTTACTACACTGCAGCCACGGCCCTTTCCAAACACCTGTTCTCTCCTACCTCAGGGCCTTTGCACTTCCTGTTTCCTCTTTTTGAAATGTTTTCTTCTTTCCCAGTATTCACATGGTCAGATCTTCTCACTTTATCTGAGAGGTTTTTCCTACCACCCTATCTCAAATTACCACTTCCATCACTATCAGCACTCAATGGTTTGATGTCTCTACAGTAAGTATTAAAATCTATAATCATGTGTCTATTTACCTATTTATTGTCTGCTCCCACCACTGTCCTATAAGTTCTATGAGAGGAGAAACCTCATCTGAAAGTATCACCAAGTGATATCTCCCGTGCCCAGCCCATAGTACTCGCTCAATATAAAGTTATTCTTTAATTACAAGATAGTTGTAATTGTGCATACTCAGTGTCTCTGTTTACCCATCTTGCATGCACTTTGGATCCTCTTCTTAGCTTCTGCCCCATCAGTCCACTGAAACCACGACTGCAGAGTTTAACATCCGCTTGTGTACAGCCAGTGTGATCCACAAGGTGCTTTTTATTGTGTTTGTCCTCTCTAGAAGTATCTGGCATTATCTTGATACCCTCTTTTGCTGCAGAGCCTCTGGTTACCCGGGATACAGTTCTGATTCTTCTTCTTCCCACCTCTTGGGGCAGTCCTTCTTGTTGTTTCTCGGCCTCAGTGTCACCCCTAAAATGTTGAAGCAGTGAGGATTTCTTCCACAGCCCCGTGTCTTCCTGCATGATTTCATTCATACTCACAGCCCTGAGGGCCACCTTTCTCCAGTGACTCCAGATGACTGCTGTGTCACTGCAGAGACACCTGGAACTCCACGTGTCTGCCACTGAACTCCTCTTTCCACCCTCTCTCAGCCCCAAAGACCTCATCCGACTTTGTCAATAAGTCCACCACTGGGTATGAATTGGTACAACCACTGTGACATGTAAGTAGTAATGATAATCTTGTTTATACGTTATAGACATTAAACATAGTAACTCAGCCCTTAAACAGCCCTGTGTGCTTTTCGATTCAGTTATAAAGAGGCACAAGAGTCTCGTCCCAAAAACCAAAACAAGCCAGATAAGATTTTAAAAGCCCATTAGAGGGGCGCCTGGCTGGCTCAGTTGGAAGAGCATGTGACTCTCGATCTTGGGGTCGTGAGTTCAGGCCCCACATTGGGTGTAGAGATTATTTAAATAAATTTAAAAACTAAAAAAAGTAGGGCGCCTGGGTGGCTCAGTTGGTTAAGCGACTGCCTTTGGCTCAGGTCATGATCCTGGAGTCCCGGGATCGAGTCCCGCATCGGGCTCCCTGCTCAGCGGCGGGTCTGCTTCTCCCTCTGACCCTCTTCCCTCTCATGCTCTCTGTGTCTCATTCTCTCTCTCTCAAATAAATAAATAAAATCTTAAAAAATAAATAAATAAATAAATAAATAAAAACTAAAAAAAGTAATAATAAATAAAAGCCCATTAGGTATCTGAGCTCACAGAGAAACCGATGTGAACTAAACTTGAGAAGGTGACAAACCACTCCTAAGAGGGAAGCGATCCGTGGTGGCTCTTGATCCCAACAGAAACAGAGACAGGGACAGTCTGCCGTAGGTGGGAGCACTTGAGCTGTCAGCTGTGGAGACTTGAAGTGGGGCAGGCGAGCTCAGAGAAACGTCTCCAGGGGGTCTCTGCCTTCACTGGACACAGGGCGACAGTAGCCAAGGCACAGGGACCCAGGTGGGGAACTGGAAAGCCAAGAGAATTCCTCAAAATCTTGATCGGTTTACTGATCTTTGCTATGTCCAGTCTGAGCTCCTCTCCTAAAATTTGCATATAAAGTCAGGTCAGTAGAAAGTATCCAAACTGAAATACGAAGAGGAGTTAACAGCAACGAGAAGAATTTGAAATCTGTAGATCACTGTCAGACAGTCTCACCACGAACTGTTCTTACTCATCACACCTCTTCTGCAAACTGTATGTTTTATTTCCACACCAACAACCAATTCTCCAACTCTCCAGACAGCTCCTGGGCATTCTCCACTTCAGGTCCCTCCTGACAGTCCCTGGAGTTACGTCTGCTTCCCCGGGCTGAAGGGCTCCATCCCACAGGACTGCTGGCACTTCAGATGCCGGGTGCAAGTATGGCGTACCCGCACTCAGCTCTAACATGGCCATAAAGTTGAGAGTTCCCACAACTGCCCCCCACCTTCAGGTTGAATAATTCATTAGAACAGCTCCTGGAATGCAGGAACACACGTTACTTACGTGTACTACTTTATTACAAAGGACACAAATGAACAGCCAGATGAAGAGGTACATAGAGCTGGAAGGGCCTCAAGCCCAAGAGCTTCTTGTCCCGTGGAGTTGGGATATGCCACCAACCCAGCGACTCTTCAAACCCCATGGTTAAGGGATTTTTATGGAGGTCTGATTACTAGGTGTGAAGGATCAAATCCCTAGCCGTTGGTGATTAGCTCCATCTCCAGCCCATCACCACTCCCTGTGCTCAGCAGGATAGGGCTGAAAGTTCCAACCCTCTAATCAATATTTAGTCTTTCTAGCAACCAGCACCTCCCTCCCCAGTCCTGGGGCTGCCTGGGAGCCCACCAGGAGTCACCTCATTAGAACAAAAGACATTCCTATCCGGAAATTCCAAGAGATTTAGGATATCTGTGTGAGAACCTGGTGACAAAGACCAAATATATATTTCTTATACCACATTGGCATATACCTAGTTGGCATCCCAGAAAGAAAAAGAATGGAACAAAAGAAATAATTCAAAAGATAAAGGGCAATAACTTTCCAGAATTGATGAGTGATCAATCTATAAATCCAAAAATATCTCTAAACTCTAACCAGGACAAATATAAAACAAAACATAGCCCAGATAGGCGATAGTCAAACTGCTCAAAACCAAAAAGCAGATCTTAAAAGTAATTGGGGAGGTGGTATTAAAAAACACATAATATGTAGGAGAACAGTGATAAGAATTATCACTGACTTCTCAGCAGAAACACTGGTGGCCAGAAGACAGTGATATAGCATCCTCAGTTTAGGGGTTCTGAGGGGGGCCTGCCAAGCAAACATTCTGTATCCAGCAAAAATTTTCTTCAATAGGGATGCCTGGGTGGCTCAGTTGGTTAAGCGTCTGCCTTCAGCTCAGGTCATGATCCCAAAAAATAAAGGTGAAATAAAGACATTCTCAGACAAAAGCTGAGAGAATCTGCCAGACTGATATCATAAGAAATGCTAAAAGAAATTCTAAAAAGACTACTGGCTTTTAAAATAAAAATAACAAATATTGTATTTATAGCAAATGAAGAAGTTAAATATAAGGCAACAAGAGTACAATGGGTGGGAGGGGGATACATAGAATTAGACTGTCCTACAATCGCGAGTTATTCATGAAATAGCATGTGGAAATAGACCAAAAGTTATAGATTCATATTATAATCTCTAGAGAAGCCATTAATAAATGGTCACACAAAAAGAGGTACAGCTAAAAATTCAATACAAGAGAAAAAATAAAAGGAAAAAAAGTGATTTATCCAAAAGAAGGCAGGAAAGGAGGAACAGGGAAACAAACGCCAAAATGGGAAACGTGACACCAGCCATGTAAATGATGACATCAAGTGTCAGTTTTCTTATTTCTAGCATTTACATGTTTTACGGACTCCATAGAGCATAGTACGTTTCTACATATGCTATCATGCTTGTATGACCTGTGACGGTTTTACAGTTTTTACCATCTTGGTGCCTTTTTCTCCTTTTTGATTTGGCTAGACCCTCCAGTGTGACGTTGAATAGTAGTGGTAAGAGTGGACATCCAGGCCTTATCCTTAAAGCATGGCTATAATTCAAGAGTAACAACCAAAATGTTGGTGGGGGATGTGGCACAACTGGAATTTGATGCATTTCTGATGGGAATATAAATGGTATGGCTGCTTTAAAGAGCTGTTCTCTGTTTTAAATAAATTAAACATGCATCTGCCCTGTGACTCAGCAATTGCCCTCTTAGGTATTTACCCAAGAAAAATTAAAATACATCCTTACAGAAAGACTCATGCGATATGCCTTATTCATAATAACCAGAACTGGAAACAGCCCTCAACATGAGAATGGGCAGAGTAAAATAGTCCTACAATGGAATACCATACAGCAATAAAGAAGAATTAGCCACCAAATAATACAGATTAATTTCAGAAGCATTGTTAAATGAAAGAAACTAGACACAATGGAGGATATGAAGTCCAAGGACAATCCAAACTAATCTGTGAAGTAGAAGTCACAAATGGTTTGCCTGGGATGGGTACAAGAGTGAAGTGGAAATGGGCATGAGGGAACTTTCTGGGGTTATGGAAGCATTCTATATCTGGTTTGGGACCATGGTTCAACAGTTACAAGAGATTATGAAATGTCAAAACTCATTGAACTGAAAATCTATACTCTGCATTTTGTACGATAATTATACTTCAATAAAATATGTTAATTTTTTAAATATTTTTAAAGCCCTGTGTTATAGGTACTGAAGTTATTCCCAGTTTCCAAATGAGAGAACTGAGGCAGAGCGAGATCTGTTGACTTGCCCAGTGATTCGCAGTTCGTGGCAAAAGCAGGGTGGTCTGGGTGGTCTGGCTGAACAGTCCGCATTCTTGCTCCCTGTGCTCATCCCGCACCCTGGCCCAGCAGTTCATTCCCTGTCGTGGACTTTATTCTTCAGATAAGCTCATATAAGTCCCAAACCCCAAGGTTAATAATTGTACAAGGCTAGTCACTGCAGCACTGCTGGTGAGTAGGGGTCTGGCTGTATTATGTATAGTGCAGTCACTCAGTATAATACGATAGAGGGAAAGAGCCAGCTTGAGAAAACCTTATGTATTTCTGTTGGACGATCCCCTAGGTGTAGGGTGGAGTGAAGCGAGTCAGAGGTACGGACCGTCTGCCACTATCTGTGTGAGAAATAAATGAAGGGGCGGGGGCACTGTGTAGACCCGCGCTCGTGTAAGCCTAGAGCACCTCTGGACGGAGGCCTGAGGAGTCATCCGGTTAGTGTCCAGGGAGAGGAATTGAAGATCCAGGTGGAAGGGACATTGCAGCGGGCACCTGTTCTGTACATCTTGGGTAATGAAGCATAGGAGTCTGTAGTACCTATTCAGAAAATGAATGAGTACAGTTCCAATTTGGAAATGACTGAAATAGCTCATCGCACACACAGTGGCCTGAGCTGACGGAAGCCGGCCTCAGACTCCTCCCGCTGTCCCTCTCTCTCAAGTCAGTCAAAACCCTGTGGCTTTTGTGTGTCAGCCTCAGAGTTGAGCCTACCGTATCTCTCTCCGGAATCACTTCCCCTCCTTATTTGCTTCCCTCCCTTGTTGGCCTTGTCTGCCCATTTCCCTCCATCTGTCCATGCTCTCACTCCTTGGTGTTTCCCGGGGTTTGCCGGCATAGCCACACCCACTTCCACTCTGCAAGATCCTTAAGAACAGAGAGCTGTCTTACTCCTCCGTGGCTTATGAAGGCCCTGGCATCTGACAGAGGCACCCCAAAGGTCTGCTGCCTGCTGCCAGAATTCACCTCTAACACAGGTCTGATAACACCGTCCCTTCCCCTTCAAAAGCTGCCTTTCCCAAAACACCATCTGTGAGTGACTTGAGATGGTGCACAGATGAACGTTTTAAATTTATATCAAGTGTTTTATTGTCTGTTAGGCAAAATAAAACTAGTCCATGAAATCTGTGGGTTTTTAATTTTACCGATCTTATTGCTTAGACAGGGCTAAGTTAAGAAATAGGAGAGCAAGGGGCGCCTGGGTGGCTCAGTCGTTAAGCGTCTGCCTTCAGCTCAGGTCATGATCCTAGGGTCCTGGGATCGAGTTCCACATGGGCTCCCTGCTCCGCGGGAAGCCTGCGTCTCCCTCTCCCACTCCCCCTGCTTGTGTTCCCTCTCTCGCTGTCTCTCTCTCCCTTTTGAAAAATAAATAAAATCTTTAAAAAAAAAAGAGAGAGAGAAATAGAGCGATTTTTTTACAGTATTCAGTAGTAAGTAAGACAGATGGGACACAGGGCAGAAATGGTGATGGTGGTGGAGCCCTGGCCTTGGGGGAGCCACTAACTTATAGGAAACGGGACCTCGCACAGAGTAGATGCTCATCCGTGTTAAGAGTGCAGTGGCCTGGGGCACCTGAGTGGCTCAGTTGGTTAAGCGACTGCCTTCGGCTCAGGTCATGGTCCCGGAGTCCTGGGATCGAGTCCCACATCGGGCTCCCGGCTCAGCAGGGAGCCTTCTTCTCCCTCTGACCCTCTCCCCTCTCATGCTGTTTCTCTCTCTCTTTCTCTCTCTCAAATAAATAAATAAAATCTTTAAAAAAAAAAAAAAAAGAGTGCAGTGGCCTGCTGACCTTCACCAGCTGTCTGTCCCCACCCTGCCCAGAGCTTTTTCTGTGGTTACTGAACTGCACTCACCACCCCACCCTGCCCACTCTAACCATGTAGAGCCACTGGGATTCTCCTTGTACATTCACAATTTTGTGCTTTTGTTCCTGCTGTTTATCTTTATAGACTGCGACCCCCCTCCTCCCTTGGGTCCTATCCCTATCAGCCGGGCAAACTCCCTCCTTAACTTCTGGGTTTCTTCTCTGAAGTCCTCCCCAGTGTATTAGTTTCTCGTTGCTGCTCTAACAAGTTACAGCAAACTTAGTGGCTTACAAGAACACAGGTTTATCATTTTATCATTCTGGAAGTCAGAAGTCTGAAGTCCAATTCGATGGCTTAAAGTCGAGATGTTGGCAGAACTGCTTCCTTCCAGAGCCTCTCAGGGGAGAATCCGTTTCTAGTGGCTGCCTTGGCTTGTGGTCCTTTCATCTGTCTTCAGGACACATTGTTCTGGTCTTCACTTCCATCTTCATATCACCTTCTTCCCTGGCTCCAACTCCTCCATCTCTTATAAGGGCCCTCGTGATTTCATTGGGCCCATCTGGATCATCCAGGATCTTCACCCCATCACAAGATTCTTAACCTAATCACATCTGCAAAGTCCCTTTTGCCCTAGAAGGTAACATAATCACAGGTTCTAGGATTGGGGTGTGGACATTCTGTTGGGGCAGGAGCATGATTCAGACTCCCACACCTGGCATCACCACTTTCCTAGGTACTTAGACTTGGCTTTCCCTCGGTGCTCCCACAACTCTTTCCGTCCTTCAGGAGCTCACTGAATATCTGCCTTTTAATTGTCTGTTCACCCGACCAGTCCTCCCACTGTGAGCCGCCTGGGGGCACGGACGGAGTTAGACTCCTGTTGCTTGTGACCCCGTTCCTGCCATGCAGTAGAAGGCCACGTGTCCGAGGGAGTAGACCGCCCAGTGCAAGACGGCCCTGCAGAGTTGTGGCTCCAAGGACGGTCTGGGACCTGGCCAAGGGTCCTAGCTGCGACACTCACTTGCCCTCTCCCCCCCATGTCTTGTCTGCAAAATGGCAATGAAGAGTCAAACCCAACCCAGAGACTCACAGTAAGGACTAAAATGATCATAAAGTATGAGAATAGCTGACAATAATGAACACTTTGTCAGGGCGGCTAGCTAGCTTCACCATTGTTGTTGATTTTATTGTTTATGGTGTGAAAGGTTTTATATTACTAGAAGTTCTTGACAAACTTAGGAAAAGGGGAGCTAAACTGTTATTAAGTTATCTTTTTAAAGTAATGTTTTCCTTGATTTTAAATATTTTTTCAAAAGTTGTTAAAATGACAAAAGCGTCAAAAGTCCTAAATGATTTGCTTAGGGTGACCATGAACCTGTCGAGCAATCCATCCGTTGTGCAGGGACTGCCAAGAAGGAAGCGCTATGCGGCGCCATCGTTAACCCTTAGACCTGGTTAACCTAAGAGATGCTCATGTTTGAAGGAAGGGATAAAGATAGGCCTGACTGCGGAGCCCACAGAAGCAGCTGAATTTATGGAGACTCAAAGCCTTCTGGTTCCTTAAAGCTACTCTAACAGAAGCCACACGTGCCCTTATATCCAGTTAATTCTCCCTGAGCATCTCAGTTCCTGGCACTATTCCTAAACTCTTCTGAAGACCCCTGGGTCTGTCCTCTGGAGGAATGACTAGATCTCATGTACTTGTGGTCTTATGTCTCACTCTTGGCGCATCCAACGGCATTTCTGTCTCTATATATCACCTAGACATGCAAGCATTGTTTGCGTGAGATTTAGAGTTGGCTAGAAGTTATGGCCCTTCGTTAATTTTAAAATACGTTGAGTTGTTCATCGTTAAAAGGCACCACACAGCATCGTATGGATGACAGTATCCCCTATGCCATTCCAAGAAAAGGGCTTGCAGTCAAGTGAGGTGCTGGAATGTGGTGGCAGGGCACACTCGTGTTCGGAGAGAGCTAACCAAGTCTACTACAGTTAAAGAAAAGACACTTTTAAAACACGTTGTGGTAAGTATTTTCATTGGGAACACGTATTCTGACCAAGGATCATGACTACTTGGTGTGCATGGAAGTCATATTGTTAGAATGTCGTGAAAAATGGAGAAGTATATGAAAGGCATTCTAGCTTTAGGAAATAATGCTAGTGGGGATTTTAGATTAAAGAGGTAATAAGATCTGCCTAGCAGAGTGAAGAGAGATGGTTTAGTAGTGAAAAATAAGGTTATCAGACAAGTAAATGGCAGGCTGGAAAATAAAAATGTATCATTTGGATGGCAGGAAGCCATTGCCTGTTTTTCAAAAAGCAAGATATTGAAGTTATCATACCCTCCGCATCATTTAACTTGAACACTAAAGGAGCGATTCTGGAGCTCGAGTGACGATGGGAGGGACAAACTGTAGTAGTCCTGCTCAAAGATTAGGGTCCAATTTATGAATTTATTTCAGGGGTTGAGGTTCAAGTATAGATCAAATATAAAATGAAGAACCAGACAATTCTACAAAACTGGATGCAAGTAACAAAGGACAAAGAATAGTTGCAGACCAGCCTCTGTTCTGTGGAAGGCAGGCATAATGTTCTGATTGAGAATGTGGAGTTTGGGACTATTGTTGGGGAATGTGGAAAAGCCCTGTCTTCACCACAGTAAGTGTGAGATGGTGACGAAGTATCCGGATTGTATGTATAGTTCAGGTAAAGTCTATCAGATTTACAAAAGTGCTGTCCTCAACAGATACGAATGTGAATCTTGGTTAAGGGATTCATCCAGGTGAGTATGCAGGAGACCTTCTGACCCAGGGCCCTGTAGGGGTCACCTGGGCAACACCCCCTCCTGTGTCTGGCCCTAAGTCCAGGTGTTACCACTATGTAGACTAACCAAAGAAAACACTGAAAAGGAGGATTTAGTTCTTACAGGTGTAATAGGCCAAGATTTCAGGCTCTCAAAAATCAACAGAGATGTTCGTTGCAATAAAGAGGCGTTTGTGGGGCTCAGGGGAAGCGAGGCGAGGGAGGTGCAGTCATCTCCCCATAGCCACTTGAGCTGGGGCCTCGGGTGGGGAGGAGCTCCTGACTCAACACATGAGCCAGCAGCCATGAGAGCCCATAAAGGGCCACAGCTTCTTCCTGAACAGAATTCCAGAGGTCTGAGTGATGGAGGGACATGGTGATTGTTCGATGCAGCTGCCCAGTATTGCCTCTTGCCCTTTGGCTAGCAGAGAGCTAAGAGCTGGTGGCTGGGCAGGAGTGGGCAGGAAGGACTTCCCATGCATGTTGAACCACATCCCTCACATCCAAGAGGCCACTCACCTGGCTGCAGTTGAAGAGCCAGGGTCACCTGTAATTTCAACTCTACCTGCCCTTCAGAAGCACTTCTCACTTTATGCTTCGGGAAGTGTTTGGCCAAGATGCCCTGGCGCTGTTAAAGTAATGGAAAGCAGAGTAGTCGATGGGAACGTGGGAAAATGTTTTGTCAGAAATCTAAGGTAGCTTGGAGAAGGTAGATGAAGATACCTCAGTTACAGAGGAAGAAGGACAGCAAGGTCGCTGCCTTCATGGAGCTTACGTTTTCCCTGGTTAGACAGGTAAATTAAAAGACACACACACACAAATAAGCCAAGCAGACATTGTACCGATATGGTAGTAGGCGTCCTGAAGCCAAAACAGGACGGTGTGCAATTTGCAGAATGGAGTTGGAGTGGGAAGCCGTCTGGTTTGGGTGCACTGCGCAGGTTTCTGTGATCACTGGCAGTTGAACTAGGACCAAAAGAATGAGGAGCATCTAGCCGTGGGTGAGCCAGGGGAAGAGCATTCAAGGACAAGGGACAGTCGGCGTAAAGGCAGAAGGAGGAACAGTTGGGAGGATTTGAGACTGGGAGCGGAAGACCATGGATGACTGTGGTGGCCCGGACAGGACGTGCTGGGTCACGGTCGGGCAGCATGATGGAAAAGACCTCTCTGACTCTGCTGATGTCAGGAGAGTGGAGACCACAGCCAGTGTGAATGGTAGTGTGTTGGGAGGGCTGTGACTGGAGAACACGTTGGGTCTCTGTTGTCTCTGAGAAGGTGGAACCAAGCTGCTGTCCTGCAAAGGAGGGTAGGAGGAAGCGGAGGGGGGCTGGCAAGAAGTCATAGGAAGAATTATTAGTAATTAGGAGTATTGCTGTGTGGAACAAGAGGCCTAAGAGGTGGCCCAGCTTAAAAAGGACAGTCTTCCCACTGGTCCACGGAGCTTTATGGCTTTCCTTCAGCAAGGCGGCCCCCACTGCTAGAGGAGAAGCAGGTACAGAGGCACGTGGGGTCTTTCTGGGTGGTCAAGACGGAAGGACAGACAAGATTCTTCAGGAACTGGCAGTATGGGCGAGTGACGCCGGGATAAAGGACAAGAAGCCCACAGCTGTGGACCCAAGAAGACCCAAGTAGAGAGCTTTGGGCTCACCAGATATCAGTGTAGACAAGAAGGAGGTATGCTGAGAGTGACGATGGCAGGGGAGCTGGAAGGATGGTCTTGGGTCAGACAGGAGGTTGGCTTTAATCTTTAAGATACTAACATTGCATTACGGCTGCCATTTTGTGTGTCTTTCGCCTGTCTGAGTAATGAATCTGTGTGTTCATTAAAGGAGAAATGGTTGGCAGGTAGCTTGAACTTCAGTGAATTCTGATCCTGAAATGAAACATTTCCTTTTAATTGTTGCATATACCTTTCTCAGCTTTTTGTCTACTTGAAGCATATTTCTTCTCCTGCTCTTTGAGCAGCCAAAGTGGGTGTGTTGGATGCATTGGCTCTGTTAATAGGCCTCTATTGGACGCCTGTTGTCACTCTTAAATGTAACACCACAGCCATAATTGATGGAGAGTTGAGTTGTAAGCTTTTAGGACTAATTGCAAAGTCTAAACTAAAACATTTCCTGGAGCTGCCTTTAAATACTAATAATAATACCTTGTATAGGTTTAGTGCTTTACAATTTACAAAGCACTTCTGCATACATCATCATTTAATCCTTACAATAAACAAGGCTTTTTGAATGCTTAGATCTTTCCTAAGTGAGAAATCATGTTGCACATCCTGATTTAATCCTGGTGAGTTGCCAGAAGTTCTTGATACAATAACCATTTATCGAGCACCTTCTATGCATAAAGCACTTTACTAAGGATAAGGATACCAAGGGGTAAATTTCTAGTAAATAAATATCCAGTAAATGGTACCTATCCAATAAATGTGATCATGCTTCCCAGCCCATTTTCCCTTCCTTATCACAGTCACTATTTCAGAGGCTGCTTGCTAAACCATAAATTGATATAAATATTGCTGGGAATTCATTGTATCAGAGTTAAAGTTTTTACAACTAAGGATTCTGATACATATCTAAGCTCAGTGATTCTTCAGAAAGTCGTTCTATGGATTTCAGCTTGCACTTTCTTGAAGAACTTGCACAATTAGTTGAATCTCAAAACATACTTCAGACATCCAGCATATTTGAAAATGCCTAGCCATTGCATTCATGTCCTGATTAAGATGATTACGGTATGATTCCAAGAGTAGAACTCGGCCCTCGGGCCCCAGAAGGCTTGTTACCAAGTACAAAAGAAGGCATAATCCTCTCTGGATTCTGTGAGCGTCCTGGGATGCGTGGAGGAGCCTGGAGGAGCCTGGAGGACAGAGGACTTCCCAGGAGGGAGCTCTGTGCGTGAGGTGGGGGTGAAAGATGACACTGGAGCCGAGCCCAGCCCCAGGACTTTGAACCTGTGTCCAGGAGCCCTTTCGTTCCAGGCACATGCTCTGGGCCCCGGTGGCTCCTCACACGTTCTCCAAAAAGTAGAAGACCCCCAAATGATAGGAGCCTTCAAAGGCCCCTGGGCAGAGCAGTCCCTCAGAGTAAGTGAGGTGACCTGCATACCATCATTCCTTCCCCCGTCGAGGGCACGATCAGGCCCGAAGGGCTGATGTGGCCTGTCAGGTCAGCCAAGAGGCTGTTCTGGTTCCGAGACTCAGAAGTGGTCACTGGGGGCATCCCCGCTCCGGCCATCTTCCTGCTCCTGGATTGGCGTCTTAATTTTATTAACTCTAGTGTTATATTATCTCTTATTCAGCTACTTCTATGGTCGTTTGGTTTGGGAATGGGGGAGGACAAACCCCACTGGCCCAGTATGTTTTCCTAATGCACTCATTGCCCGGACACACAGGTTTTTTCGTAAGTCGTAAGTTTTTCCATGATACCATCTTTTTAAATAACCGCTTCGGTGTACAAGGAGGCTGATGTCTGGGTTGCCAAATTATCTCTTGGTTCTTTTGATATGGAGCTTAGGCGATCACACACCAAAGACCTCTTCTGGGCAGATGTGCCTAATGCTTTATTTGGACCCAGAATATGCAGTCAGCATCTGAGCATCCCATAACTACTCCAGAGAGGACCACAGTTAGGAAATAGGGTGGAGCGGGAGTTTGAGCATTAAGTCTAAGTGATGTTTCCAACTGGGGCTGGCATCGTGCTTTAAATAACTGTGTTCTGATCATTTAGGTCTCTCTTTATAGGGCATCTTTTATGACCAAGACTGTCCAGTACCAAAATGAGCTACATAAATTCCTAATCTGGGATACAGCTGGACAAGAACGAGTAAGTCGCCCTTTAATTTACTATGTGTTTTTCTGAGGCCCACATTAAAGCCCAACCCCACTGTCAATGTCCCTGTCATCTCAACGTTACTCACTTCTCTTCCATGCACCAGAGACACACTTATTTCCATTTGCATAGGCCAGCCTTTTTCTTTTCAATTAGAGCCACAAAGTCCACTGATGGAGAAAGTGATAATGAGCACTGAGGGCATTTTTATACTTTTTAGTGTCTTAAAGTAAATGCTGACTAACAGGCCTGATAAAATCCCGCTCAGAACATTGTGTGTAATTTGGGGCTTCATCCTCTAGCAAAGATATAAAAGAATTAGTGGTAGAAAGGGAGAGTTAAGCACATCTCATTTATAGCTGCCTTTTAAAAGCTCTTAAAGAGGGAACTTTACAGCATATAAAGTTTGAGATTTAAGTGAAATGGATGAGCTAACACAGAGCCAAGCAATAGGTACTTAATAAATGCCTGATGATAAAATTGTCCAAGATGGTTATCTGCTTAAGGAGGAGCCCGAACCAGAGGTGGGGCCTGGGCCGTGGCCTCCCAGTGCAGAGTGGGATTTGGTGAGGCCCACCCGCATCAGACAAGGGGTGGGGAGGCAGGGCAAGGAACAGACACTTCCTACTGCCTCATTTTCCCTCAGGGCCCGATGTCTGATTTCCCTGTCGAGGTGTGCCTGGCAGCCACCCCATTATTCAACTGCTGTTTAATTTTGTTTTCAAACAGTACTATCAAAACAGAACATCTGATGGATGCACAGTGCTATCGTAAGCTCTTAAAAGTATACCAGAAGTAATCAGGAGAAATAGTCTGTCATCACGGTCTTATCTAAGACAGCATAGATACTGTGTATGGTATAAAACCTGACAAGAATCATCACAGACAAATGGGGGAAGACAAAACAAGCCATTACTGTTGTCCTAGACGTAGACACCATACATTTGTACAGATTTAACATCTTAAGTTTGCTCTGTTTGGTTTCTTCTGTTTGTTTTTTTTTAACACCGGATATCATGCTCTGCGCCCAATTATTCATCTGAGATACATCTGCTTAATCTCCCATCCCGCACTCCTACTTTGTTTGTGCATCTAGAATGGAGTATTTAGGACAGCTAGACCTTTGCTAACCATCACTCTTCCATCCTTCACAAGTGTTGCTTCCCGTAGTCTCCGTGAATATATCTGTAGACCCAGCCCTGGTGTCTGTCCTATTAGCCAAGAACGCCTGCAGCTCTTCATACCAGTAATATATGTACCTTTCACTGAATCCCAAGTTTCAATTACCCCCTCCCATATATTTGATGATACAGCAAAACCCTCATCATAAAGAATCATGCTCTAATATAGACTCCATTACACTTTGAATCAGAGCCTGTCCTTGTATACACGGTGATGTAGAGCATCTTTTTTCTCTAGAACATAAAAAAAGAATAACACAAGGCTTTACGCCTCTCCCTTACTGCTACTGTAATAGCAGGATTCTTTTAAGTTTTGTCATTAGCTGGTTTGCCTGCCTCTTGTTTCCCTACTTCTAATTGATTCTGCACCAGGGGTAGTTGCTCTGAGATGCAAATCGGCCTCACCCCTACCTGAAGCAGGTCACTTAGCCGGGGGCTGGCATGGGGAATGGCAGGCAGGCAGGGGTCAGGAGGACTGCCCGGTGGAACCCCGTGCTGTGGAGGCCGTCAGGAGAGGAGCACCAGCTGCTGAGCACCCACTTCAGCCGGATGTTGCAGGGCAGGAATTCGCGTCCAATCTGGCCAGGTCACAGGGTTTAAGAAAAGCAAAACATCTGACAGCTAACCACACGTGGTTTGAAATGCTGTGAGCCTCATACCAGACACATCTGGGAACTTGTTCTGACTGCCAGTTTTTCCTGGGCAAGGCCTTTAAGACCTGACTCGGCTAGACTCCATTTTCACTTCCCACCAGCTTATGTTTTTGGACCAAACTGCTTATAGTTCTCCAGCATGCCATACTGTCTCACCCTCCTAGCCATGCACTGTTCCCTCTGCTCGGAATACCTTCCCCGCCCCAACTTCAGCCGAGAAAACATACACAGCCCTCAAAACTCGCCTCTGATGTCACCTCAAGGGGGCCTTTCCTAACCATCCCTGTTGTGTTCAGACAAGTCACGGCTTTGCCATTTGCCCACGTTGCTCAAATCCAAGTCTGGAGGTCACCCTTGATTCCTCCCTCCTCATCTGTCCCTCAACATTTGTTCTATCAGCGTGCCGCCCAGCTGTGTCTTCTAAATGTACATCATCACGTTCACTTCCGTCCACCTCCACTGCCAGCCCTCTGCGCTCGGCCACCTGTGACTCACCAGAGGGTCCCTGTAGCCTTTTAACTGGTCCCCAACTTCCCTCTTCCCAGCCCGCCACCCTGCATCACTTCTCCTCACAGGACCCGGAGGGATCTTCTGAAAACAGAAATCAGATGCTATTGTCTTCCTGCTTAATACCCTTCAATGACTTCCCACTGCTCTCATCATAGTCAAGGTCTGAACTGCGGCCTGCAAAGCCCTGCACGGCCTGCTCTGCCTTCTCGGCTGGTTTGCCCTCCTGGCTCCTCCCTCGCCCACTGAGTTCCAGCCCACCGGCCTCCATGCAGTTCCTCCAACGCCCCAAGGTCCTTGCCTCTCGAGCGTTCACGTACATTGTTTCTTCTACTGGAACTCTCTCTTCCCTCTGTTCAGAGCATGGCCAGCTGGCTCCTTCCCAACCTTTTAGTCTCAGGTTCAGTGACACACGCTCAGAGTTTTCCCTGACCCCCCTGCCCTAAGCAGGGCCCCAGTGCGTTCTCCATCACTGCCTCCCATTCATTTCCCTCAAGACCCTCATTACAAGTTGTAATTAGATGATCTGTGTACTGAACTTGATTGACAAGAGCCAGAACCGGTGTCTTGTTCACTGTCGTATTCCCACTGCCTGACAAAGCACTGATGCTCAGAGACTGGTCAAACCGGTCAGTGAATGAACTCTTCAGAGTATTTCCTTGTATCCTACACAGTCTTTGATTGCCCCCATCCATAGGATTGTCTCGTGTTTCCTTACTTGTCTGTCTTCTGTTAGACTGTGAGCTCCTTGTGGGCAGGGACTGTATTCACGTCTGTGCTCTCAGCCCTGGCACACAGTACTGATGTCAGTGGATTTCTGTCAATTGCTTGCCAGCCCTACTTTTGCACAGACAAGGAAGGACAGATCCTCTACCATTACCATGTGAGTATTGCATGCCTCAAATTATAAATTTCTGGTATTTGCATATGTATTGTCCCCTACATTAGTAAGTTCCCTACAATAGTAAGACTCATCGTGGAACCAAAAGGCATTATAAAATGAGAATTCTTTCTGATAAATGACCCTTCAAACCTCCTCCCCATTTGACTCTCGCATCCCTTGCTGTCTGTGGTTTTGGCAGGTGGATTGTCTTTTTGATGGTCCAGTTGCAATTGATTTGCAAATTGATTTCATTAAGTCAATGAAAGTGATTTTGGAGAACTTCACAAATGTCATGCAAAGCCTGCTGATGGTAGGGATCTTGTTGAATGAAGGGGAAAATAGTGATCAGGATGATGATATAAGTATTTCAAAAGATAATGATTTGTGGACCAAAGAGTTGAGCAGCCTAGGAAAAACTGATGGAGTCCTCAGATATTTTTGTAAAAATTCCCTTTTTGTGACTGGATAGGAGAGTCAAGCATGAAATGAAAGATAGACATCGTATTGTGCTAGCATATAGTTTCATCAGAAGAATCACAGTCAGGTCCTCAATCAACTTCGATTCAGTGTTCATTCAGGACACTGCAATAATAAACCTAATTTTTTTCCTAACATCAGATGAAATGCAACTTGTTCTCCTAATTTCAATTTATTTTTTCAAGAGAGTACCTTTGTCAGATCTTTTGTCCCTGTTTGCTATCCTAAACGAATTCCTTCATTCCCCAGTCATCCTTTACTAACAAGGACTCGCGCAGTAGCGTGGAGACAGACCCAGCAGCGTGCACACATGAGCACCACAGATACCACACATACACCAGAAGTGGAGCAGGAACATTTCAGATACTTGCCAGGAAAGCTTCTTAACTAAAATCTAATAGATACTGCATCCAGTCCTTAGATGTAGATACATGAATCTTCACGTGGTTTCTCCTGATGACCGTTTACAGAGGCCAGAGCTCCAGGATGGCACAAACTCAGTAATTGTCATGTGAACAAGGAATCATTCTCATGTTTAAAATCAGGAAAATGGGGAGTCTGGGTGGCTCAGTCAGTTAGGCGTCTGCCTTCGGCCCAGGTCATGATCCCTGGGTCCTGGGATTGAGTCCCAAATCAGGATCCCCGCTCAGTGGGGAGCCTGCTTCTCCCTCTCCCTGCCACTCATGCTTGGATGCTCTCGCACACACAAAAGTAAATAAATAAAATCTTTTTTAAAAAATGTTTTTAAATAAAATCAGGAAAACGTGGTAGCTGAGTATCCTCTAGAGCTGGGGTTGACACTCTGGCATGTCGGCCAAATGCAGCCTGCTGCCTGTTTTCATAAAGTTTTATTGGAACACAGCCATGCTTGTTTGTTTACACATTGTCTGGAGCAACTTTCACTCTTCAGTAGTAGAGTTGAGTAGTTGTGATAGAAATCATATGACCCACAAAGCCTAAAATATTTACTACGTGGCCCTTCCCAGAAAAGGTTTTGCT
This sequence comes from Phoca vitulina, assembly GCF_004348235.1. NCBI lineage: Eukaryota > Metazoa > Chordata > Mammalia > Carnivora > Phocidae > Phoca > Phoca vitulina. Next base: position 4,751,886 of record NW_022589753.1, on the reverse strand, counting down.
GACCTTGGTCTCTTGGAACAGAGATGTGCTGACATCCTTTGAGTCTCTTTTTTAAGCTGCCACTTTCTTTCTTTACGCCAAAAGGTCATGGAAAGAGTTTCAGTGTTAGTAATGGCAGGGTGGCTTGTAAGGGACCAACCCTCCCAGAAATAACAATTATACACGAACTCTGGACAAAACATTTAAAAACAATTCTCCGAAGGCACTGCCAGATGCCATCAGAGACTGCAAAGGGCATTAGGGTGGGTGAGGCTCATGGTTTTACAGCTTCTCCCCAGGGGGTGTGCGCTCGTCCGTGCCACACAGCGTAGCTGGGACTCAGGCAGAAAGCCCCAGTGTTTAGCTTATGGTATTGAAGGGCAGAGTTTGATGCCGCTAGAGCAGCTGGGGGGAAGGGGACAAATCCCAGAAAAGATGGATCCAACAAGGAAGGGAGCTCCCAAATCTGCTTATAAATTCCCTTCGGGCCTTCGCTTGACTCCCCGCTGCAGGTGCACAGGGGAGACAGGAACCTAACAGAACAGGAGCTGGGGTGTCAGTGACACTGAGCAGAGAGACAGCTGGGGCTTCCCCCGCAACTTCAGAAGGGCCAGGCCTTATGGGGAGAGACCACGGCCCAGAACGACAGGCAGGCCCAGCCTCACCATGCGTAAAACCAATCTCAGGGTGATTGTCCAGGTTTTAACACTTCAGAGAAGATCATAGAAGCTGGACAGTTTACATACACTCGCAGACTTCAAGGAAAAGTAGTCTTACCAACTTAAGTACAGGTGGGGACCCTCACACAGAATGGAAACTGATCAAACAAATGGAAATGCTAAAGCTGAAGACCCTGATACCTACGATGGAAAGTACCCTAGATGACTGGCAAAACAAATTAGCCAATCAGAAATACAGAGAGTGGGAAATGTGAACAGTCTCAGCACCATGGGGACAGATCCCAGCAACCTGAGGTGTGTAACTAGAGACCCAGAAGTTGTGAAGAAACAGGGGAAACAATAAAAAGATACTTCGAGGGGCGCCTGGGTGGCTCAGTCGTTAAGCGTCTGCCTTCAGCTCAGGTCATGATCCCAGGGTCCTGGGATCAAGCCCCGCATCGGGGTCCCTGCTCCGCAGGAAGTCTGCTTCTCCCTCTCCTGCTCCCCCTGCTTGTAGTTCCCTCTCTCGTGTCTCTCTCTGTCAAATAAATAAAATCTTTAAAATAAATAAATAAATAAGATACTTCAAGAAAATTTCCTAAATGTGGTAAAACATATCAATTCACAAATCCAAGAAGTTCTAACAAACCTGTAAGTACAAAGGAAACCACACAGACCGCTGAAAACCGGAGCGGAAGAAGAAAACCGTGACAGCAGCAGAGATAACGGGCCCATGCTGCGCAGGGGACAGCAGTGCACGCAGTCCCCAGGCCCAAAGATAGTGGGACACAAGCCTCTTGAAAGTGCTTCAAAGCAGAAAGATGTCAATCTGCCAAAATTGGCTTTCAAACATGAAGTCCAAGGAATGACCTTTTCAAAAGAACAAAAGGTGAGAGGATTCGGCAGCAGCCCCAGAAAGTTTTTCAGGCTGAAGGGAAGCACCACCGGGCGGTCACTCATATCCATAGGAAGAATAAGAACTGCTAGAGGTGGTAAATAGGAAAATCTGTCTTTTTTTCTTCTTATTTAGTGGCTATTAATGTAAAAATTATAACACTGAATTACATGGCTTCCAGTGTATGTAGACTTTAAATATTTGACAGCACAGAGGACAGTGGGGGGAGAATTAGGCTCTTGCAACATTGTAATATTTTATGTGAGCTGGTACATTTTAAATTCTAAGTAGTCTGTGAGAAAAAACATGTTGTAGTTGTAAGAGCAACCACTTAAAAAAGAAGATATAGCTAAAAAGCTAATGAGCAAATTAATATATTAAAATTGAATACTAAAAAATAGTTGATGCAAAAGAGGGGAGGAAAGGAAAAACAGATTTTTTTTTTTTTAATGGAGCAAATATAAAACAAACAGCAAAATGTTTGACCTTATAACCAGCACATAGTTGAGCCTGGTTTTTGATCCAGTCTGACAACCTCTGCCTGTTAAGTGGAATGTTCAATTCCTTTACATTTAATTACTTCCTCATATTAGAGGATTACCTTCACTATTAAAACATAGCTTGAAAATAAGGGAATGGAAAAGGATATCCTATGCAAACCATAAGCAAATGGAAATTATTCCAGTTACATCATTATCAACAAATATCAGTAAGGTAAGGTAGACTTGAAGACAAGAGTGATTATGAGGACTAAAGAAGGGGCATGATAAGACGGGCCTTAAGGAACTTTCTGTACTGATAGAAATATTTTACATATTGGTAGGATGTTTACATGGATGTACATACACATTAGTCATTTTATCAAAACTTAATTAACCAACTGAGCCACCCAGGTGCTGCAAGATCTTTTATCTAACGTAAGATCTTTGCATTTCTCTACATGAATTTTACCTTACAAATTTAAATGCTAAAGAAAAACAGAAACCCAACAACCCTGTAAAGGATGTTGCCAGTATAATACATCAAAATGAAAGCTAAAAATTATATATCTGATAAGGGGTTAATACCCAAAATAAATAAAGAACTTATACAACTCAGTACCCAAAAAGCAACAACAACAAATAATCTGATTTTTAAATGGGCAGAGGAACTGAATAGACATTTTTCCAAAGAAGACATACAGATGGTTAACACACACATGGAAAGATCCTCAACATCACCAATCACTAGGAAAACACAAATCAAAACCACGAAGATATATCACCTCACACCTGTCAGAATGTCAAGTATCAAAAAGTCAAAGAGGGGCGCCTGGGTGGCTCAGTCAGTTAGGCATCTGACTCTTGATCTCAGCTCAGGGCTTGATCTCAGGGTCATGAGTTCAAGATCTGCCTTGGGGGGGCGCCTGGGTGGCTCAGTCGTTAAGCGTCTGCCTTCGGCTCAGGTCATGATCCCAGGGTCCTGGAACCGCGCCCCGCATCGGGCTCCCTGCTCCGCGGGAAGCCTGCTTCTCCCTCTCCCACTCCCCCTGCTTGTGTTCCCTCTCTCGCTGTGTCTCTCTCTGTCAAATAAATAAATAAAATCTTAAAAAAAAAAAAAAAAAAAGACCTGCCTTGGGCTCCACCCTGGGTGTGGAGCCTACTTAAAAAAAAAAAAAACGACAAGAAGCAAGAAGTGTTAGCGAGGATGCAGAGAAAAAGGAACCCTCTTGCACTGTTGGTGGGAATGTAAATTGGTGCCCCTACTGTGGAAAACAGTATGGAAGTTCCTCAAGAAATGAAAAATAGAACTACCATATGATCTAGTAATTCCACTGCTGGGTATTTACCCAGAGAAAATGAAACACTAATTCAAAAAGATAGATGCACCCTTGTTTATTGCAGCATTATTTACAATAGCCAAGAATATGGAAGCAGCCCAAGTGTCCATTGAACAATGAATGGATAAACAGGTGTGCTGTGTGTGTGTGTATATATATATAAAATGGAGTATTTCTCAGCCATAAAAAAAAAATCTTGCCATCTGCAACAGCGTGGATGGAGCTAGAGGGTATGATGCTAAGTGAAGTAAGTCAGAGAAAGACAAATACCATATGATTTCACTCGTATGTGGAATCAAAAAAACAAACAAGCTATGGGTCTACATAGCTACAGAGAACAAAGTGGTGGTTGCTGGAAGGAAGGGGTTGAGGAGGTGGGCAAAATGGGTGAAGGGGAGTGGGGGGCACAGGCTCCCGGTATGGAATGAATCAGTCACGAGGGTGAAAGGTGCAGCACAAGAAATATAGTCAATGGTATTGTAATTGTGATGAATGGGGACAGATTGGTAGCTCTACTTACTGAGAGCACAGCACAGCGTATAGACGTGTCCATACACAGTGTTGTACGCTTGAAACTAACGTCACATTCTGTATCCACTGTATGCACGAAGGAATGAACGAAGTGAAGGAAGGGAAGTGAAAGGAAAAGCTAATACCGTCACCAATTGTGCTCTTTGCATGCTCCTGCTAACCCTCAGCCCATGAAAGTCAGTCCAGAGTCTTCTCCATCTAATAATGTTTCTTATTCTGTAGTGCTTTCTTGCTTTTACAGGCCTTAGTTTTGTTATTTTCTCTCTCCAACTTATTTTATTGGAAGTTACCTAGCTTTCACCCCAGTGGCAGAGATTTTTCTCACAAATAGTAGTAGGAAAGCTTCATGATGCCAGATCTGGTCTGGCATTTAGTTTCACATCACCTCATATTTAAACAGTTCTTATTTATTCACCAATTCTTGCTTACCTACAGTGTGCCAGGCATCAGGCTCCAGAGATAAAATGGTATATACTGAGCAGACATGCTCTCTTCCCTCCTCGAATTTACAGTCATAATTTCACTTTCTTTTGCAAAATTCAAAATAACTTAAAAGTTTAGAAGCCAAAGGTTAAGCTCATTGGATAAGAAGTTGCAGAATCTGTAACTCCATATGTAAATTGTACAGTACACCAGATGCTCACCTCTGACGACAGTTCCTACCCGTACTTGGGGGTCAGCCACCGGAACAGAGAAGCAGGATGAGAGTACAGGGGTATCACATCAGCCATAGGCATCAGGTTTCAAAGGCAGGGTCTAAGACAAAGATCTAGTTGGTACATTTCTTATCTGCAAGCATGGGCATCACATTCACTGAGCAGGTTGCTCAGGATCAGCGTCGACTGGGTAAAGAGCCTCACATTTTCCACTTTCCATCTCACGCTCATCAGGAGAGGTGACCTGTTGACTGAGCCCTGCGGTTATCCCTCTGCCTCCCCTTCCCATCCCTTCCCTCCCTGTCACCAGGTAGGGGTGGGGGGTGGCGGGTGGGAAGGGGCCATGTGCACAGAGTGAAATGCATATAAATGAAATGAGAGTTGTACCCGCATTTGGGAATTGCCACGTGTGCGGATATCAAACAAGCGAGTTACAGACTCATCCAAGTAGCGAATGTAAATGTGTACTCATTTCTGTAGTACAATCAGCATTTAGATTACAGGCTTATCTTTACGGCACCCAAATGCAGCCACTTCTCCAGAGAACTATTTACAGCATTATTTTTATCTTCTGGGTAGTTTGGGAAGCCAAAGTTTAAAGGACTATTGAACAAATGAGTTTGGGAATTACAACATTGAGTTCAATTAAAAAGCCTTTTTAGCTGAAACAATTGTTTATAGCACCATATTTAATTTCTATAAAACTGTATTGTAAACTATTTTCTGAGAGATGGAGTTACGTGAAAAGTTTCTTGCCCTTGGTAATTGCCGCTTCCTCTGCTCTGTGGCGCCGGGCTTGGGCTTAAGACAAAGATTACCTTTTGTGCAGGGCCACTGGGCCTAAAAGTCTGGTGAGAAACATCTTTAACCCGCTTTCCCAATTGTGTTGTTTCTTCTTTGCCCTTCTCTGCAGTTTCGTGCCTTAGCGCCGATGTACTATCGAGGGTCGGCTGCGGCCATCATTGTTTACGACATCACAAAAGAAGTAAGCCTTTACATTTGCCATAGACTGTTTTGAAAGCTCTCTCTCGGCTGCTTCAGCCTCCAGTCGCTTTCGTGTTCTGTGTTCCAGGAGACGTTCTCAACACTGAAGAACTGGGTGAAAGAGCTCCGGCAGCACGGCCCGCCCAATATCGTCGTTGCTATTGCCGGGAATAAGTGTGATCTGATCGACGTCAGGTGCGTTACGAGACCAGGAGATGACAGTGCTGATTATGTGTTCCCTTTGTCCCTGAGCAATATCCAGTATAAGAATCTTGCTTTTATTTTATCTCTGACATTGAAAAATTCCTTTTTGTTTAGTTGAAGTCCTGAAGTTTCAAACAAAAACTAAGAGTTCAGACCTTTGGGGCTGATTAGATGAAAGAAAGAGAGAGAGGCACAGGTGTGTGATTTATGTAAACATTGGTTACATCACACTTGACATTATCTGAGATGAGTGTAGCCCCCCAGGTCCCATGACATCGGGTGCTTGAATGGGGAAAACATACCTACTTTAAGGGAAACACATTCACTGGCAATTTCTCTGGACTACTTCCATGATTCCCAAAGCAAGGACTTGACTTTGGCGGGAAAAGCAACCCTTGCCGTTCTGTGATCGTTCCATCAGACGGATGCATCGTTAGTAGTGCTGAGTTCAGTTTTGTGCTGTGTAACCACAGCAGTGGTATGATTGGGAAGACCACATGTCAGGGCTTGGTCACTGGCCGTTCATGACATCCTTTGTCATCACTAATCTGGTTAATTACTGGGTAGGTGGGTAGGGTAGGGTAATTACTGGGTAGGTAGGGTAAGCTCTTGACGGGTAGAATTTCTGATTTGCCATTGTTGCCTTCCAGAGAAGTCATGGAGAGAGATGCTAAGGACTATGCCGACTCCATCCATGCGATTTTTGTGGAGACCAGCGCGAAAAATGCGATAAACATAAATGAACTGTTTATAGAAATTAGTGAGTATCTCTGTGCCCTATGGGTTTTCTCTTTGCAAAGCGCCTTAATACAGAGTTACACGGCTGGGGAGAATTCCCTCCGCACATCGAGTGGTCTGGTCTCCGCCATTGTTCTCAGTGGAACGAGGTGGGAGAACGTAGGAGTGGCGGCCAGGTCTCAAATCATGTTCTAATTGCTGGGGAGCTGCTGCCTCCCTTCTCGAAGAGTGTTGCTACCGAGTAAACAGTGCACAGGGCCTGGAAGCTGCCACCTCTCCCTCGGTCTCTCTTTAAATGTGTTTCAGTTAGTCATCCAGAGTCATCGAAAACGAACAGGTCGGTAAAAGGAAATGAAATGCAGGTGTGATTCCACTGTAAGAAAACCCTCAAAAATGAAATACCAGGCGAGCAGAAAGTAAGGCCTCTTTTTCCACCCTTCCCCCTTCCCTTTCCAGAAGTGTTAACATGATGCCGCTAGATGGAAGGAGGCTGCAGCATCCCTTTGGGATCCTCTACAGATTGTATCTGTGTTTATTCATTTCATTCAAATTCATCAAAATATTTATTGAGAACGGCTCCAGGCCCAAGGGAGACCATGGCAAGCAAGACGGGCGCAGCCCCTGTCTCCTGAAGCACACATTCTACTGCGGCGGCCGGGCAGTGACACAGACACCATTGAGATCCCTTCGGATGATGCGCAGCGATGGGGAGAACATAATGTGGGATGGGGTGAAGGAGTGTCTGTAGGTGGTCCGTGAGGGCCTCTCGGAGCAGGTGACGTTGGAGCTGAGGTTGGGCAGAGCAGGCTCTGCGAGATCTGGGATTCACGTTACCGTGTCAGACTTCCAGGTGGAGAACAGGAGAAGGCAGACAGGGCACAGTGAACTTCCTGGGTGAGGTCAGAGGGGACCGAGGCTGGAAGCGCACTTGGCCATCGTGTAGAGGAGGGAGTGCAAAACCCAGCGCCCCACAAGGCCAGGCAGGGATGGGCTACCAGCACTGGGACATGGGAGCGGCAGAAAGCCCGTATGACCCCAACAGCTGGCACATGTGGGCCCTGCTCCAGCAGGTGGGGTCACACTGGAATGGAGGCTCCTGGTTGCCCAGTTAATTACTGGGGTTATTTTTATCTTTTTTGATGACTTTAGTTAGTTCAGAGATCTGGATTTTATGTAATGTGTCGTGCTGTTTAGATTTGGCCGTTCAGATATTTTCAAAGCGCTGTGCAGGCCTACCAAGCCCATCTGGGGCCCTATGGGGCCACTGGCCTGTGGGCCCGCAGCCTCTCGTCCAGTCCCTTCCCTTCAGTGTTTGAAGTCATGATGTCTGTTGTGTTCCTCAACTATAAAGAACAGTCACCCAGATGCATGTTTGAAAGGCAGCCTGAGGCCAATCGGGAATTTTTTAGTTCAAGCTAAAACATCTAAGTGCATGGTGTTGTGAGTGTGCCAAAATTATCGGGTTTTTTTAAGTGTTCTTTACTCCAGCGGTATTAAAAACAGGAAGGTAGTGAGTTATGCCAACAATGAAAATTCTTATATAAAACTAGCATGTACATACTCATTTTAACTGTGAAAAATAAAATAAATACATGTTCACAAAGATTAGAAAAATTTAGAGAGATGTAAATTGAGTTTATTGTTTACTGGGTGTTGTAAAATTGCATTAGCACAGTGCCTGGCATGCTAACTTTTTATTGAAGTGTAATATACGTACAGAAGGGTGCTTAGCACTATAAAACAGAAGGAATTTCCACAAACTGAGTTTATTCCTACAGTCGGCACTCAGATCGAGCCCCCAGAAGCGTCCCCCATGCCGTTCCAATTCCTCCCTATCCCCCCGCCCCCAAGGAAGCACAGTCCTGACTGCTAGCTCTTCAGATTTGTTTTGCCTGTTTTTATACTTTATATTTTCTAAAAAACATACTGTCTATCCTCTTCTCTGTCTGGCTTCTTTAGCTCGACATTACATTTGTTAGATTCATCCATATCATTCCATGACTCATCCTCATTACTGTAGTGTGTGTGTAGCGGGGAAGAATATCCACCGTGTCGTTCTCCATCCTGTTGATGGGCATGTGCGTAGTTGCTTGCAATTCGGACCTGTGGTAAATAGTACTTCTGTGAGCACTCACTTCATATCCGGTGTGCACACTTTGCGGACACATATTTCTCAGGTCTGTTTATACCCAGGAGAAGATGGGTGTGCAGGTGTTCGGGAGGAGGTCTTCAAAGTGGTTAAACCAGCAGGCACTCACACCAGTGGTATATGGAACCCCAGTCACTCTGAGTCTGCTGTGTGTGTCTTGATCTGCATTTATGATCGACAGTTAATGAAGTTGAGCCCCTTTCTGGATATTTATTTATTTTTATGTGAAAATATCTGGATATCCTCTTTTGTGAACTTTTGCCTATTTTCCTGTTGGGCTACCTGCCTTTTTCTTAATTATGTTTATAGTTTATTTTGGATATGAGTCCCATCATTGATTATGTATTGGAAAGATCTGCTCTGTGGCTTGACCTCCATTTGTGAATCAACTGTTTCATAGAGCTGGGATTTTTAATCTTGATATAATCCAAATTATCCTTATTTCCCCTTACGGTTAGCACTTTTAGGTTCTAGTTTAAGAGGTCATGGTCTATTCCCAGGTTATAAAGATGTTCTCCTCTGCTTTCTTCTAAGACTGTTTCAGAGATGGCATGTAATACCAGCTGGATTTCCATGATCCATTTATTAGAAATATGTAACAACAAGAAGCTTCAGTAAAGCTTTTAAATAAATTTGCAATTTATTCACAGCAGTATCTACAGGCATTTGAAAAGTAGTTATAGGACATTCTGGGGGACACTTTGAAGTGTAGACACCATGCTGTGTACTACCCTCCTGGCTTTCCAGGCTGCCCAACATGCTAGAGGCTCCAGGCTTGGTGACCAAGGACCTAAGAATTGGCAGCCTTGTTAGTGCCACAAGATGCATGTGTCTCTTCATTCCATGCTTTCAAAATCCCTCCGTGCCCGGTACTGTGCTAAATAGATACCAGAAACAAAGATGGAGAAAAAAGAACCTTTTACCTCGAAGAGCTTAGGGTCTAATTCAAGGGACATAGCTCTGTAGGCAAGTAAGTAATGTGCTTCTGGCTCCTGGCTGATTTTAGTGTGGGAGGTATTGGAGAGAGCTAAGAAGTGGGAGGGCATCTGGAAGGCCTTTGTGCATGGACACAGCCCTTGCGTTAGGGGCTGGGTAGGTGGATGGTGATTTAAGGTTTCTCCTGAAATTGACATTATGCTTCACGGAGCAGTAAAGGGAAACCTCTTCATTCTCATGCATTGTTGGTAGGAGAATAAAGTGGCACAGCCTCTTCAGAGAGCAATTTGGCAGCATCTGTCAAAATTTAAATTGCACGTCCTTCTTGCATTTGTGCTAGATAGACACTGGGAATATGGTGTGTGTGTCAGATAAATACCCAGGAGTAGAATAGCGTGACCCAGTTCTTCCACTCCTGTTAATTTATCTTACACATTGGTTCACAGAGATATTTTTTACATTGTTGTTAATACCATCACAGTGTTGGAAACAAACTAAATACCCATCAACAGGGGGATGGATAAATAAATCACAGTACACCCATGCGGTGCAGTAACACAGAGCTATTAGAAATAGTGCTGCAGGGGACCGCCCCCAGAGCGTCTCCAGTGGAAGCGGCAAGGTGGACAACAGTGCCCCTGTCTGCTCCTCCCAGGGCTTGAGGAGGGGGCCAGGTACACGTGTGTGTGTGTCCTGTAGGCCTCTCTGCACACCTGTCTCTGGATGGTGGCTCTGCCCCGAGGCCGAGGGACAGCATGTTCGGATGGAATTACCAAAGTGCATATATTCCCTACTCAGAATGTTTTGTTGGCATGTAATTTCTTTTTATTTAAAAACATTTTTACTAAATGCAATGTGGTATTCTTGTTCAGACCCTTGAACAGAAATAGGACATGAGTAGAAAAACTGACGTCGTCTGCACAAAGTCTGGACCTTAGTTAGTGATGGGCCAGTGCCCAGTTCTTCATGTCCACAAATGTCCCATGGGAGTTAAGATGCGGCCATGCCCTGGGTGAGGGCTAGGTAGCAGCTCTCTACGTTATCTTTGCAACTTTTCTATAAATCGAAAATGATTCCCAGATTGAAAATTTGTTCAACTCTTTTTATTTTAGTGAAACCCGTCAAATTGCATCTGCACAATTGTTGCATCTGCGAATGAACAGATTTGGAAAGTTAAAGTTCCTTCCCTTCCCTCCTCTCCTCTCCGTCTAGGTCGAAGAATTCCGTCCGCTGACGCCAGCCCGCCGTCTGGCGGCAAGGGCTTCAAGCTCCGGAGACAGCCTTCCGAGCCGCAGCGGAGCTGCTGTTGACCGAGCCTCGGCCTCCCAGACTCGATGATGAAGTAGGTGGTCCAGAAAGTTAACAGGAGGGCTGGGGTCCCTGCCGGCAGGTTTCGCCTCGCCGGTTTGGGTCTTCATGCAAAAAGGACTCAGAGAGGTTGGCCAGTTCCGCTTCCTCTTTGGAGGCTGCGGCAGTAACATTTCCGCCTGCGGACCGCCGTCGTGTCACGAGTCTGGTGTGCAGAGGGACTGCATCGTCGGCTTTTGACCTTGCTGAAAAGGAACATGTAATTGTGCGGATGGTAGGATTAAATTGTTGAGTAGTTTTGTAATCAAGATTTTATGTAACATTTGTAAAGGGAAAATTAGCACTTTCATGGTTCTTGAGGAAGAAAAGACCTTGCCGAGATTGTAATTTCCTTGGTTTCCCGTTACCACTGTTAGAGGGAATCGTATCATTTAAAATGTGGTAGGTGATCGTAAGTGGAGGGATGGCAATCATTATTGGGAGCTAAACTGGGTTATTTATAGGACTGATGGAAATGACTCCGTCCCCACCATCTCTAAAGCACTTTAGCCCATGATAACATACAGTAAATTAATAACGGTAACAACAGATGCATAGCTCACCCGAGGTTTGCATTCCAGCCTCGTCCTGTATGTGTCACAAAACACATCATTGGCACCTTTTTAAATAAGCTCTCATGATCAAGATGGTGGCGGTAGAGAAGCTGCGTGGAATAAATTGAATTGCATATGTTTGAACTGACTAGCAGTGGTTTAAAAAAGAGGAAGAAGAGAGAGAGTAAAGAAAGTGGTGTAAATTCTGTCAATTTTTTATTTAACCCAGATATTTTGGTGGGGAAAACAGTTATCTGTTGCTTAGCATATGTAAAGTTGTAGTCTATATTTATGAGACCATTGCTTAAAGATTATAAATTATGTAAATACATGAATAAATTCTATGTTTCACCCAACACTCCATTTAATCTCGCAGCCAGTGTCTTGGTGTGCCCACCCACCTCTCAGCCTGTCCGTGGGGGGCTCTGCCGCACGTTCCTATTGGGTGAGAGCACAGAGCACTTGGCTTACAGTCTTTGAAGAGGTCTCTGCCTCTCCTTCCACCCACCCCTCCCTTCCACATCCCATCTGGAAATCATAATAAAGACATATGCCACTTGGACAACCTGACTAGCCCTTCCTAGCCTGGGGGTAAAAGATTACACTCCAAGTTCAAGTCATTTCACCTGGTCTTGGTAATAAGTTTCTTTTAGCATTTACAGCGACCTCAGACAAGTGTTTCAAGCAAGCTTTCCTTGTTAACAATTCAGCTTATCTTTCCGTTTCCTTTATCCCCCTGCCTCTGTTAGTGGTTAACACTCTTTCCCTCAGGGAGCCTAATGAGGTTTTTAATATAATCTAAAAATAAAGCACTGAAGTGAAGTTGGTGACAATTTGCTCCTGGTCTAATTTGGCACCCTTCCAACCTGAGTATTGTAAGGGAAGCAAATTTACAAGATTAAATAGGAAATGAAACAGCTTGAATTTCAAACTAAATTGTGTTTTCAGAGCTATCCTTAAACTGAACAGTTGAAACTTTTAAAAATAATTGTTATTTCCCTGTGCCCCCCACTTGATATGGGTAGATTTTAATGGGAAAATTATAACCCAGATTAAGTAAAAAGCGATTCCCTTTTCCCTGGTGTATATCTTAAGCATTTGAAATTATTTATTCTCTTGCTGAAATCATATGGAAGGACTGTAGTTAGGGAAAATTCTAACGTTTTGTTTAAAATACATGCGGACTCGATACCCTCCTAGCAGCTTGCTCCCTTCCCACCATGAAATGAGCAAGCTGTAGGAAAAAACACATGATTCTAAGGGTGGGCTCTTGACACCTGAAGAGGGTTGAATTTCCTTTCCTATCCATGCAGATGAGGGCATCTGGCCTCGGCCGTGGTGTGTCCCTAACACTCCCACTGCTGGGCCTCCATCTCCACGACAGCGAACAAAATGAAAACAAAGGGTGCTTGACTCACTACCAAGAGGCGGTGCACGGGTGGCCCTTTCTGTCTTACTTCACCAAAAGATGACGCACATCTGTGACCTTCACAGTCTTCCCACCAAACCTGTCAGCCTGTCGATGATTCCCTGGGGTCTGGGTGCCCAGGGAAGGCCACTTGTTTCCGTGCCTCTCTGACTGGCAAGGCGTCGGCCTGCCTCTCATCCTGTCCCCACTGTCACTGCATTTAGCCCAAAACAGGGCCGACTCTTCAGGCCCTCCTTGGCTGTTCTTTCTTCATGACTTCTCACGCTCCTCCCCGTTTGTAGAGAGGGCTTCTGTTTAGTTCTGGCCACATGTTTTAGTCCCAGAATGAATGACGGGTGGGTGGCTCGTGCAGCATCGCTGTCTTCCTGAGTTCTGGGGCCTCTTCTCTTCTGCCCTCCTTTTCATCAGACTGTCTCAGGAATCCACAAGACCCTGCTTCTCATGTAGCGCCTTCTTAACCACTAGCAGCAGCACCTTGTCATCTTGGATCTTTGTGATCCATACCCCATGAAAACGGGGAAATGTTTCCATTTGTTTTGTTCGCTTGTGTGATGCAGAGGTGGAGATTAAAGGCGGAAGCAGTGTTTTATTTTGAACATGCTTTGTATTAATAACCTGACCAAGCAATGATCTAATACACATTTCATATATTCTCAGTTATTTCTTATGGGAAAAAGCCAGATTTCAAAGGAATTGAGACACAGCCCATCTATAAAAATCTTCTTTTTGGTTCCCTTCTGACAAAGGGCCATTTTAAAAAACTTTGGGGACTGAAAAAAGAGAAAAATCATTAATTAGCTGCAAGTGTGTATTGATTCCTCTCAGAGAAATTGAAATGAGCTCTTTGCAGGTGCCCAGTCCTAGGAACCATCAGTCTCCAGAAATCTCCTTTCACACAAGTGTTTTTCCGATTCTGTGATAACTAATTAACCATCATTTGGTGATTAAAAGAACATAAAGTAAGAGTATGATTAAGTGTCCTTCATTTTAAACTCTCTTTAAGAAGTGATTAGGGAGAAGTACCTATTGCAAGCCCTTCTGGTTCCAAATGAAACCTCCATCACCTGCTTTTCAGCCATAGGCAGGGTAAGCGCTACGCAGAGCGGCGGTGAGAGTTGGTTCCTTTAAAATAACACACGTCCTTCTTGCCCATTTATGATTCTGGTTGACGCGGACGCCTCCCGTATCCGAAGGTTAGCGCCTTTTGTATTAGAGGCTTGACCTCCTCCCTGGAGTGGGCTGGTGCCCTTCTCGAGGCGATCATTTTTCATTATTTTTTAAGTATATAAAAAGGGAAGGAAGACCACACGTAATTTTAGAATTTCTCTTTAAGTCTTGTATTTTTTTTTTTTTTCTCAAGAAGGAAAACAGGTCTAGGAGACCTTCTAAATTAAACTCTGGGAGATAGAGTAATGAAAATGTCCTTTAGAGAACCGCTCCATGGCTTTCCTGGAGATGTCAAACCAGACTCTGGCTACCTTCTCGGCAGTGTGTTAAAATGGACAGGTTTGACTCAGATTACACTGCACTAATTGGCATGTCCGCCTCGGGGCTTGAAAAGACATTTGTTCACCATTAGATGCCTCTTTTCTCTTCTGTGGGTGAGTTGCAAAAGAGGTTATATAAATTCTTACAAGCATTTTTTCCTACTCATTTTTTTCAGAACACACTGAGAACATGATTCATGGCCCTGCGGTTGTATAAGATACAGGTGCAAAGAATATTATATACAGCAGATGAGCCCCCCACACACACACATTCAGATATCTTTGCAAGAACCTGTCTGTAGAAGTAATGAGGGAATCCTTCCCTTCTGAGGAAGAGCTACCGAGAGCCCCTTAACTCTGATACCTACCAGGTATCTGCTTCAGAACATTGGGGGGATGACAGCCCACACACTCAGGCTGGCTCTCTTCTCTAAGCTCAGTAGTCTGTAAATGTTCTTCCTGGCTCTATAAGGAAAGTTAATGATCACGATAAGCTAGATGGTGTGAACTCGTGGAAACATCTTCCTCATTTAAATTTGTTGGAAAGGGACTGGCAGCATGACTTCTGTTTACTGTTTGACTTCAAGAGAGTCTACCTCTTAACAGTTAAAGTATTTTAAAAAAGGAAGAAGTGGAATGTACTTTTATGGATCAAGCTATCACTATATACCTGCCTTCAATTAGCTTGGTGCATGAAAAGCTCAACAATGATTCAAGGTGATGTTTAGGAGACTTACCTTAACTCCTACAGCACGATCATAAAAAAAAACAGTCCAAGTAACAGATCTGTCCAGGAGATACACATTATAGGCACAGTTTTAGAAAAGGGAGGTCATGTGGAAATCCAGCCTAGGCGTGGAAGAAACGACCTCTGCCAATTTCTCTTGACAGCAGAGTTACTTGTCTTGACTTCCAGTAATAGAAATCCAGGCAATTTGATTATCGGATTTGCAAGAAACATTAATGGAATTCTGGGGCATTTGTCCTGTTTTATGTGCAAATGAAAGTCTAAAAAATATTAGAAGGGTATTACATTTTTCAGGAGCCTCCGCTTTTTCAATCTAAGAGAATGGTTAGAGAGACCTGGCGTGATGAAGTTGCATTAGACATAATGAAGAAAGTGAATAAATAAAACCAAGAATTCCCATATTTCTCGGTTTGTCCTTCAGGATGCTCTGAGTATATAGGAAAATGATTTACTTTCCAAATCTAGAAGGACTTCCAGTAGCATAGATCAACTTTAATTTGATGGTCTGCACCATCAGAAATAACTAATATCTGTGTTCTTTCCTTTTAGAGTATAATCAATTACAGATGCTAGAATATTTTTGCCTCAGAACAAAAGGATTCAGAAGTTTAATAAAAAAAAATTTTAAACCTTCCATCTTCTCTTACCACATTGAACATTTTAGATAGTAAGATGAGGATGTGCCCTCCATCGGTACTGGAATTAAAACCATGGAGTCTGAACAAATTTAAGAAAAAAATATTTCATTTATTGTTAGCTCATTTTCGAATCTGTATGGTGCCCAGTACCTCATCAAAACGCTTCGTAAATGAAGCAAACCAAATTCTGGATAGCTTCCCATGAACAGGAATTCAAGTGCCCAGAATTCAGCTAATAAATGGGAAACCCTAAGATAGTCATGATTTTTTGAAAAAGCCTTCTTTAATTGGTACTTTTAAACTGTAGATTCTTGATGTTCTCCTTAATCACGCCACAGAAACAAAACATGCTGGTTTTGATGCCACTTCTTGATTCGGGAACGTGTCCTCGTTTCTGGAAGCAGATTGTGTTGAATGCAGGACTGTGAAGGAAATCCCCTTTAATACAGCATATTGCACGGAAGGCTGGTAGTCTTTACTCAGAACTGAAATGGCCCGGGTGGCTCCCAGGACAGCGTAAGTCAGGTTGTGGAGAACGGAGCACGCGGCTCCTTGCCCACAGCGAGTCCAGAGCCGGCTCGGGCGCATTGTTCAGCACACAGCAGCGCGGGACTTCGCCTCGGGGCCTCAGTCTCACGTCATTTGTCCTTTATCAATTTTTTCATCAAATCTGTGCTTGAATAGTGAGTTTTACCCCCTGAAAAATGTTGAAAGCGAGGCTGAAGTGTGCATACCTCTGCTGACTTCGCATATGAGGTTATCACAGAGTTTATGGAACTTTTTCTGAATATGGGTCATGCACGTGATGTCAGAGTGACCGGTCGATTCAGCGCGGGCGGAGGGAATTGTGGGCAGCTGGCTAGTCAGAGCAACTGATTGGTGGCTCTATTTTTAAACCATTTGTTGTCTTGTGTAGACAGGGCTATATTGGCCTGGAAAAGATTTTTCTTTTTTTACTCTCATCCAGCTCAGTCTTTGCATCATTTCCACCTTATGAGTCATTCACATAATTGTCAATCATGCCTCTGACCTTCTTAAGAATTGATGTCTTGCCTTCTCTGTGATCGAAACAGACTCCTTGCCTTATTTCTCTTCTTCTCATTTTGCGGTGGGCTCTCCCTTAAAGACGCACGGCACCCGCCACTCCTCAGGGCACGCAGCATTGTTTCCCGGGCCACCTGCCACGGTGGCCGCAGCGGGCTCTGGCGAGTGCCGAGCGCCGTGGGGAGACGCAGAGGCTAAGTCTAGGTGAGGAACTCCCATCTTTCCAGAGAGGGAGCGGGCAGCACTAGCCGGCGGGGGCAACATGACTGAGGGACAAAACAGGCTTTCGAGTCGGTGACGAGATGGCTGAAGTGTCAGAACATTTCTTCGTCTGTCACAGAGCACCTGTTAACGTATGTAAAGATACATGTCTAAAGTCTTGAAGAGAAACAGCTGCGGAGATGAGCCTAGACTTTTAAAAATAAATAAATAAAAGCAAAGCTGTCGTACCAGCAACTCTTATTTCTCCTAAGAATGTCATGCCTTTTCAAGACCTGATGCAAGGAGTAAGATATTTGTGCCTTTTTATAATAGCACCTATTATGGGGAAGGAAGAAAAAAACCAAACCATTAACGTTGCTTGCAGGTTCGGCCGCTTTGTAGCCCTGTAAACAGCCCAAATGTGTAGCCACGCCTTCGCTGCATGACGCGTCGCTTCATCACCTGAGATGGAACATTGTAATGGGGATGGCCAAGCTCGCGTGGATGTCGAAGACTTTATTTTTGCAGTCTTTACCTTGGGCTGGACCTAAGTCTACATGTAAACCATATGATGTATGATGTCTGTATTGTTTGTAGATGCTGACGAAAGAAAACTAGATCTTTTGATTTTTTTGTTATAAGACTTTTCTTTTTATACTTAGGCTGGTAGTAGGTAGTTTGCAGACGGTGGTGGATTTGGCATACTTTTAAACTCTATCGTCTTAGCTTGACTATTCTACGATGAACTTTACAGAGTATAACATGCTAAATCACCACAAAATTTGTTGTATTGTAAGAAGGGTGTAAACATTTTGTTAATAAAATGCTATGTTTACAAATACATGTATTTGCCTTTCAGATGGTTTGGTTTCTCTTTGTGGTTCGTCACATGCTTTTCTCAGCCAAATATTCTGAAGTAACTTTAACGCTATTTTTGGGAAAACTGAAATGCCCAAACGTCGACAGCCACCGTGTATGGTGAGCAGCGAGGTGTTTTTGTCTCTGCTCCGGCCTCCCGGCTTCCTGCGTCTCCCTCTCCGAGTCCTTCCTTAGTTAAGGTGCGGGAGGGGGCTGGAGGCAGGCCAGGGGGGGGGGGGGGGGCCCTGCAGTGAACATAGGCCAAGTGAGGACCTGCATCCCGCCCTCTCCCCTGATCGGCGGGGTCTTGTCCAAGGTGCTGGCATTTCCATTCCAGTGTTGACTCGAACCCTGGAATCCCCCAGGGCCACTCACCACCTATAGGAGCACAGCTCCGCACACCTGTTTTCTCTTCGATGCTCCCCCTTACATGGAAGCACCGTGTCTGTACGCCGTGACTGTCCCGAGAGAGGGCAGACGGGACTAGAGATGGACAGACCTGGGGTGGAGTCCCATCTAGCCCCTTTCTAGGCTGTGTGGCCCTGGGGAAAGCTCCTAACTTCTCTGAGTTCCATTCCCTTCGTCTGCAAAACGGGGAGGTGTTACTTGGGGAAGATACCTACGTACCTGGCATTCAGCACAGCATTCACAGAGAGGAAGCACTTGTGTCTAATTTGTTTTCGAGAGAGAAAGAGAGCAGTGGGGGCGGGGGAAGAGACTCTCAGGCAGACTCCACGCTCAGCACGGAGCCCGACGCGGGGCTCGAGCTCAACCCTGAGGTCATGACCTGAGCCAAATTAAGAGTCAGATGCTTAACCGACGGCGCCACCCGGGCGCCCCTCACCTATAATTTGCTTTTACAAGCCATCTCCCTGATGATCTTTATCTGATTCACTTTAAAAAACTATTTGTCATTAGTTTGTTGTTTTTTACATTTCTTCTGAAGTATAACATGTATAGAAAATGCTATAAATACGGTGTACACCTCATTAAATTTTCAAAAAGGAGACATACCCTTGTAGCCACTCCTCAGATCACAAAAAGACATCATCCACAACCCAGAGGCCCACCCGGTGCCTCCTTCCAGTCCCTATCTTGTTTTCTAACGTCACAGGTCAGTTTTGCCTGGGTTTGAACTTGACATACACACCCTGTGGTTCAAGTCTGGCTTCTTGCATTCAACATGGCATGTAGTATTCACATTCGTTCTCAGCTGTACAAGATTCCGTTCGGTGAATCAAGTACCATTTATTTATCCATTCCCATTCCTGGGCACTGGATTTTTGCTGTTCTGAGCGTACCACCACAAACATTCTTACACTTGTCCTCGGTGTCCTGTGCAGGTTTCTGTTGGACATACACCTGCGGGTGGAAAGATTGGGTCATAAGAGATACATGTATTTATAGTTCGGCTTATCTTTCCTTTAGTAGATACAGTTTTCTAAAGTAGCATACTGATGTATCTCCCACCTGCTGTATGTGAGAATTCCAGTTGCCAGCATCTTTACCAACACTTGATAGAGTTTTCATTTTATTTTTTTTTAAGATTTTATTTATTTATTTGACAGAGAGAGAGACAGCAAGAGAGGAACACAAACGGGGAGAGGGAGAGGGAGAAGCAGGCTTCCCGCTGAGCAGGGAGCCCGATGTGGGGCTTGAACCCAGGACCCTGGGACCACGACCTGAGCCGAAGGCAGACATTTAGCAACCGAGCCGCCTAGGCGCCCCGATAGAGTCTTCATTTTAGCCATCTTGGTAGGTGTGTAGTGGGGTCTGACAGTGGAATTTGCATTTCCCTATTCAATATATGTTCTGTCGGGCTTTTTAACCGTTACTGGAAGGAAGTATATTTCCTAGCACATACCCTCCAGTATTACAGACGATACGTCCACCGACAGTGGGAGCTGCCTGAGGTGGACGATGGAGGAGGTCGATGCCGTGGGCGCAGAGCCACGGGCGCAGGGTCAACTCTCAGGTCCCCGCCTGGCTCTGTGATAAGATGGAGCAGGAAAGGCCCTATCCAAAGTTGAAAGGTGAACCAAAACCTGGGGAAGATGTTTGCTACGTATATAAAAGAATGGATTACTATCTTTGGTCTACTAAAGATGTGGATAGTGTCCACAAAACAGAAAGAACAACCCTCAAAAAGGGAAATGACCCACATTTAAAGACACACACACACACACCAGGTTCCGTACAAGAATTCCTGAGTCGACAAGAATAGCCCCGCAGCCTTGTTTATAACTGCCGGAGAAAGAACACAAAAGAAGCAAACTGTCACGTACAGATTAGTGGAGACTTGCCCAATATATAGTTGAATGAAAAAGAAAAGATAACATGAGTATGTATGTGGGATCTGACTCTGTTTCGATAAAACAAGTTACGCCCATGCACGTACCTTTACAAAGTATGTGCGAGCTTCTAAAATCCGGAAATCTGTCCTCCAAGCTGTTAGTCATTATCTCCGAGGAGAAAGGCTTGGATGACAAATGCCACCTTCCCCTCGCTTTGTGCTTTATATATACTTGCATCCTTTTTTACACTGTTTTACTGGGTGCATGTGTGGGTTTTTCCTTATTAAAAACAAACAGGGGCCCCTGCTGGCGCAGTCGGTAGACTCCGTGGCTCTTGATCTCAGGGTCCCGAGTTCAAGGCCCACGTTGGGTGGAGAGTTTACTTAATAAACAACAACGACAACAAAATTAAAAATAAAAATTCAGGAATTCCTGCACCCTAATCCCCTCTCAGATCCTTAATGGAAACTGGCTGAATAGATAAATGGAAGTGACATTCGTCTTTGTTTTCCTTTTTAGAACATGCCTTCCCTTCCAACCCTTGTGCACTGCTGGTGGGAATGCAGCCTCTCTGGAACACAGTATGGAGGGTCCTCAAGGGGTTAAAAGTAGAGCTACCCAAAGATCCAGCAGTTGCACTACTCAGTATTTACCCCAAACACAAAAATAACTAATTCGAAGAGATACATGTACCCTGATGTTTATTGCAGCATTATCCACAATAGCCAGATTATGGAAACAGCCCAAGTGTCCAACAATTGATAAATAGATAAGGAAGATGTGGGGTATATTTTTATATACAATGGAACATTACTCAGCCACAAAAAGAATGAAATCTTGCCATTTGCAACAACACAGATGGAGCTAGAGAGTATAACACTAGGTGAAATAAGTCAGAGAACGACAAATACCATATGATTTTACTCCTATGTGGAATTTAAGAAACAAAACAAATGAGCAAAGGGGGGGAAAAAAGACAGGAAAACCAAGAAACAGACTCTTAACTACAGAGAACACACTGATGGTTCCCAGAGGGGAGGTGGGTGGGGGGGGGCGGGGGAATAGGTGATGGGGATGAAGGAGCACACTTGTGATGAGCACTGGGTGATGTATGGAATTCCTGAATCTCTATACACCTGAAATTAACGCTGTGGGTTAACTAACTGGAATTTAAATAAGAATTTCAGAAAAAAAAACCCAAAAAACACACACCTCCCCTTCAATGTGGTCAGTAAAAACCTTAGAGCCACATTTGGAGCAAGTGGGTAGAACTTTACAGAACAAATTTTTTTATTTTGATATTTGATGTAAATCTTTTCAAGCTGCCCTAAATCCTCTTAAGAAAGAGGGGATATAAATAAATATATGTTAAGAAGAAGAATATTAGTCTATAGCCTGTCAAAATAGTACTGTTGGGGAAGCCAGTCTCATTTATGGATGCCAAGAAAAAGAGAATGACTCTATGCCAAAAAGGAAGAAACAAATTAGCACGCACCCGAAACAAACAGGGATGTTTTAAATGCATACACAAAACAAATTTGCTTTATTTTTCCACAAGCAACTGGCTGCCTGCCTTAGAGCATGTAAGAACCAAATCATGGACCGGGGTTTCTAAGCAACCTTAACGTTTATTGCAGACTTTTTTTTTTTCCATTAAAAGTTAAGAACTAGATTGCCTTTAAGATGGTAAATTATAAAATAAAATGCAAAGCCTTTTAATATTTTCAGTCGTTTGGCTTATGTTAATACTAGCCACAAACATGATTCTCTACTGAAAAACATCAGTGTTGTTTGGGAAGTCAGGCATCTCAGCTTTCTAGAATTTACCCCCCCAGAAGAATCAAATGATCACTTCCCTTTATACCCTCTGCAAGGGACCGCTGCTGGAGCTTACAGGAGAGAGGGAAGGAAAGAAGATTTGACAGCTAACACCTCGTCAGAATGAATCACCTTGTTAATTATGATTTTAACCTGACCTCTGGTCACTTCAGTTTTTTATCTTGAGCACATCCTTTCAGCAACTTCCGGGAAACAATGTAAGCCTGCAGAGATCACCTTTTTAAAGTTGACATAAGCACAAATACCACTGTTAAAGGAGTGGGAAACAAGACGAGGACCAGAATTCTCTTCATTAGTACTCAGTGGAGAATGTTACCTTCAGGTCTCTGTTAAAATAAAATATATGGAAAACATAATGAGGCTATTATGTCTCCATTTCATTAGAGAAGGCATTCTTAAGAAGAAAATTGTAGGGCTGTGAACATAAATGGGAGGTTAACGCACAGTCTTGGGGCACAGAAGTCACGCCCATGGTATACTATCATCAACGTTCCCAGTTCAATTCGTGGCTCCAGCAATGGGGTCGAGTGTCTTCCTTGCATATAAATGAGAACACATCATAGTTTGAGCAGATACTACGGCAGTGATGTGGGGGTTCTTTATCAACGGATTCAGACCTGCTGTCTGAATCAGTCAGTTATTACCGTCTGGTCCTCCAAATCATAAAATATCCCACCAAGCATGTTCTGCTTGAATTTATTTCTCTATTTCCTATTTCCAGCATGATAGCCTTAAGTTAAAGAAGTAGGATCCCTGTGGGTTTTCTTGCCCTGTTCTTAAATTACTTCTCCCAAAACAAATCATCTGAATGTAATAGGAGTTGGGAACATGGGTGGCCAAGTGGCAGTTTTAATAAATGGCCTGTTAATCTTGCAGGTGCTGAAGTTTTGAAGCCTCTTAGAGTCCGTGTAAGGAGATGATCATTGAGTAGATCAGATTACCTCCCTCCCCCACCAAAAAACAAAAACAAAAAACAAAAAAAAGAACAGCCACCTCGAACAGAAGAAGAAGAATCTCACCAGCTCTTTGGCATGAGTTGGATTAAATGATGTGCAGATTTCCGTGATCCAGAAATCTTGATGATGGCATTTCAAGAAGTAGAATAAAATTGCATTTACTTGGAAAATGGGCTCCGAGATGAATGACTCAGGGCTCATGTTTCAAAGAGGGCTCCAAGGCCAGCCAGAAGACACTTAGTATTTTGCTGACTCAGGCACTGTGCTGAAGCTTTGGCTGCCTCCTCTGTGAGTCGGAGTGTGATTTTATTTGTGAAATGATAACGATGCATCTTCACGCGGTGACTGTGAATAGTTAATGATGGCAAACAGTCAAGCTGTGGAAGCCAATATTACTGATCGCATCAATAATAAACATAGAAGTTTCATGACTAGCCCTAGCATCCAACTATCTGTTACCAAACCACACATTCAGTGCCTGCTTTTTTTTTTCCCACCATGAATCCATCAGCAACTTCTTTATTGTTTCTCTAATACAGCCTAAAACATAGAAAAATTCGTCTTTACTTTTCATAATGCTGTAGTTTAAAAAAATACACCCACACATGCCCATGAGTACACACACAAATGCAAAATGAAGAAAATACAAGTGACTTCAATTGCAAAGTAAAATGAGAAAAAGACAAAAGATGGCTTGTGACCCCAGCTGCAGGAGAACAACACGGATCCGAGGGGGTCTGAGCGGGAGGAATCCGAGGCTGGGAGCCCGGAGCAAAGAGAAGATGGAAAGGGGCCCAGCAGCTGAAGAGGCGGGGCATCTGTAAATAGTGCCGTGGGCACCACAGCTGACACTTGTCACCCCCACCCCTCCCAGGGACCCGCTTCCGGAGGCTGACCCAGCACCGTTCAGTATCCAAATTAAAGGTTAAAACGCTAGCCACTGGAAAGCCCTACATCTCAGCACGGAGGAGTACATAAGTGAAAAATCGGGACTGCTATCATACACTGTGCATTATCACAGCACAAATACCTGAGGACCCCCACAGGGAATTCATCTGCTCAGAGGTTCTTTGGTGACACCTTTCCCATGGTGGGGGGGGGGGGTGCTAACAGAAGGTCTGCACTGCGGTGGTCCCTTTTCTAATTGCTACAGTTAAGAATCGGTTACTGTTACTTAGTAACATTTACAGATTGGGGGAGAGGGGAGATCTTCACAGAGTTACAAATGGATGATGAAGAACCAGTTTCGGAGGGGTTTTATTTTAAGTCATCTCCATGCCCAACGTGGTGCTGAAACTCACAAATCCCGAAATCGAGAGTCTCGTGCTCCACCCACTGAGCCAGCCAGGGGACCCAAAGAATGTGTTTGTAATGCCTTGTTTCCTGGATGAGGGGTGCGGGGGGGGGGGGGGGGGGGGGGGCTTTTCATATGTGATGAGCTCATTTCCTCACAAAGTACAAAAAGACATACAAACCTGCCCTGCAATGTCCTCAATCCCCGGGAACGGAGCAGCTCCCCAGCTCACACGCCCCACAAGCCTCCCAGGTGTCACACGGACCCGGGGAGCTCTCTGAAATGCGCCCCGTGTTAATAGCGAGTATCTTAGTGAGGGTTGACCATGTGCTAGCCTAGAACCTCACTTGTATTCGCTCGCTGGATTCCCCCCCAAACCTAGGAGGCAGAAACCATCTTTATTCCCCGCCTTCCAGACAGGGGACAGACACGGGGGGCGGCAGGGAGCAAGCAGCCCCCGGCACCCACAGCCGGGCTTGGTGCTCTCCCTCGGCCCGACACAGTCCCGCAGCACATCACACGAGGCCACCCGTGACCACCGTGGGTCAAGACAAGAAACAAGACCCGTCCGTGATCATCCTGAGCCCCAACAGAAGCAAGACCGTTGTCCAAACGCCCTAAGTCAGCCAAACATGCCCTCTCCCAGCGAATCCGAGTGACGGTCCTGGCTGTGGCTTTGCCAGTTGGCTGTAGGCCGGCTCTGGTCTGCCCGGCCCGGGCACCCACCCGATGGTAGGACCACCCGGTCCTGGCCGCAGCCAACCCAGGGCAAAGCCCCACTTCCTCCAACCTCCCCCCCATCACCTCCCCCAGGTGCAGGGCTGCTTCCCTCCTCCCTCCTTCAGTGGCAGGTGTGTCCCTGCGGGCTTTGGCTGGGGGACGTTGCCTACGGCTTAGTAACTTCTAGTGAACCACAGAGTTGCTGGCGCTGGGGGGGAACCAGCCTGCAGGGCTCTGGCACGTGGGAGGAGCAGGCCGTTCCCGGGGGGGAAGTGACGGGCCTTCCGCAGCCATCTGGATTCCATGGGAACCCCTCCGTGGCTTTACACGCTGGGATGCCCAGTTTTGTTTTTCCTCCACAAAGAAATGCAAAGTTGTAACAGTCCCTCGAGAATCCATAGCCCTAAGCATCCCTGGGAGTGGACACAGGAAAATGGAACCAGAGGAGCAAAACTTTAAACTCCTCCACCTCCATCCCTCCCTCTTCCTCCTTGTCCCTACCCCATTCCATCCTCTATCCCTCCCTCTTTCTCCCCTCCCTCTCCCTCCCTCCTTCTCCCACCCCCTCCCCCTCCATTCCTCTCTCTACCCCTATCCCTCTCTCTCTCTCCCCTCCCTCGTCCTCCCTCTCCTTCCCTCCTCCTCCCACCCCTCTCCCCCCTCTATCCCTCTCTATCTCTCTCTCCTCCCTCTCCCTCCCTCTCTCTCCCTCTCTCCCCTCCATTCCTCTCTCTACCTCTCTCCATCCCTCCCTCCTTCTCACTCTTTCCCCATCTCTTTCTCCCTCTCTTCCTTCTCCCTCTCTCTGTCTCCTTCTCTCTCTCCCTCCCTCCCCCCTTCCTCAGTTCCTCAGCTCCCAGCCCCTGAACGGCTCTGCTCCACCTCTCTGCTGGGGGTCCCCTCCTTCTCTGACGCTGCCGGCCAGGGGCGGCCCGGGGGTGGCCAGCGGGTCCGCAGGACGTGGGGGTGGGGGCCTTGACGCTGCAGTCCCAGAGCCAGCTGCGTTCTTACTCAGATCAGTGACCGCAGCAAAGCTTTCTAACGATGCCTTCCCTGTTGCCTATAGTAGGCAGAGAAAGATAAATGTCTACACCTATACCTACAGATTTTTTTTACATGCTCTTGTCATTTATCTAGGGTGGCTTGGGAGAGACAAACAGAGATGATGGGAAGAAGTGGAACACTCCCAGCGCTGGTCACTCTCTGGAGGGGCCACTGGAGACTCTGTCTTGCTTTGCTTTGTCTCCTGGCTGGACAGGGCAGGAGGGGTCCCCAGCACTCAGCCCCTGTGTTCCTCCATGAATGAAGGCCACACCGTGGGCAATCACTAGGGCTTGGGAAAAAAAGAGAGGTATGCAAATTTTACATACACACGAACACACAGACAACACACATGGATACATTTCCTGTTCCCCCAACCCCCAATACACTGGAAATAATCTGTGGGGACCCTATAAACCCTTCCCACAATAAGACCATGCTCACTCCCTGCCTCATCAAACATTTATCATGTAGCTCTTCTGCCTCACACTGCCTTGGGGGAACAATGAGGTAAATATGCCTTCCTTACCCCTAAGGAGCATGGAATCTAATTATCTTCTAGAGATCCTTTGGGGATCTGCTTAATAAATCAATACAAATGATTTGTAATTAGAATATCAATTATTTGTATGCAAATGTGGCCTTCTGGGTGCTTAGGGACAAGTCCTAAGGACTGAAAAGACTCTCTCCCCCACCCCCCCTCCAATTCTTAATTACATTATTTCGTTCATTCATCAAACATTTATTGAGCACCTTTTACGTGCCAGGCACAGAGACGGGGACCAAGAATCCATCCCCAGTTGCTCCGAGTCCGGAATGAAGAACCAAGGGAGTTCTGGGCAACGGGAGAGCTTGCTTCTTGTGGGGGGGTGGGGGGGAGGGGGAAAGCAATGGTCTTCCTCTGCCCCCAAATCTGCCAGCACCCACCTTGTTCACTGAGACCCTCAACTGAGCAGACAGATGCTCCCAAGCACTCCAGCCTGAGGCTGGAGGGGCCCCCTCCTGGGGCAAGGGTCAGGCTCCATCACTGCCCCCCACCCCCCGCACCCCCCACCCCCTCACCCACGTCTGCAGAGATGTGGGGTGGCTCCCCAGCCCCCACCCAGGCCAGTGCTGAGCTGCCAAGTCTGTCCGGATTTCAACAAATCCTGTGCACAAGCCAGCCCTGACACATCAACGTCGGGGGACCCCAGACCATCATTCATTCATTCCATTCATTTCTTCACTGGTTCCTCTATTGATTGCTGTGCTTCAAGCCCCTGCCAAGCGTTGGAGGTAGAGCGTCCAATCAGGGATGCATCCTGTACGAAGCTGGCTTCCTAGCAGGAGACAGACAGCAGAAGGGCTGGGAGGGGAAAGTGTGGCTGACATAGAAGCCGGGTTTGGAGAGCCCCGTGAAACCCCCTCCGGAACAGCTTTCTAGGACCGGCATCCAGGACAGCCCACACCCACCCTCCGTCACCTTTTCCCACTCCATCCCTACGCCAGCCGGTTTTTCTTCAGAGGACTCCCTTCCCAAGGTCCATTTTCACTTGAGTACGTCTGTCTCCTGTGCCCCTCCCTCTGAGAGCAGGCTCCGCATGTCCCCAGCACCTGGCAGGATGCCCAACACATAGCAGGTATGTAGGAAGTCGTGTGATGACGGTGACAATGTACCGGCTGCCTCGGTAAGTCCAGCGCAGGAGACGACAGCGAGTGCAAAGGGCCTGTGGCAGAGCCACTGGGACTCCTGGGCCTGACCCCACTCCGGCACCTGGGCCCCTGGTTGTAAGAAGTGTGCCTCTCACCCGCCGCTCCGGTCCCCTTCACCCAAGTCCTCTTCTCCAGCCTCTCACTCCTCCTGGGCAAGTGGCTAAACCTCGGTGCCTTGGTGTTCTCATCTGCAAACCAGAGAATATGACTATGCCTACATCATGAGAATGTGTGAGACGAACGGCGTCCTCAGCACAGTGCTTAGCACAGTACCCGGCGCGGTGCCCTCGGTCCGCCGCGGCTGCGTATGCCGGTTTCATATCAGGCCATCCTCCAGTCGGCTTCTGGAGGATCTCTGTGAAGAATAAACTGGCTGAATGCAAGGTGGGATCTTGGGGGTGGGGAGGACAGTAGGGGAGAAACTGGTGACCTCCAAAAATCGCCTGGAGTTTAGTGGATAATAATGTTCCAGCAACAATAATGTTGCTGCCACTGTCATGTGAAATGACGTTAAAATGATAATGCTGGGAATACTGGCAGAGGGGTAGACAGAACTCTCTATACGCCTATTGCAACTTCTCTGCAAAGCTAAAATCACTGCCCCCAAAAAGGGTATTTAAAAAAATACATCTTTTAAAAACACAAATTTAAAAAATAAAAAAAACTAAACAAACAAAGTAAAAAAGAAACAAAGAATTTCTAAAAGCAATACAATAAAACAAAATAATAGGTCAGTTGCTCCTCTGTATAAAAACATTGTGAGAGGCAAGGATATCCAAGGATAAAATCTAGACTCTCGAGCCTAACAGAAGATTCCCACCTCCCCTGACCCTTGCTGGCTATTCTTCTCAGTCTCTTGGTCTCCTCATCCGTAAAGTGGGGATAAAGGACCCCTCTCGACGCTGGGTTGAATAAATCAACATAAACAAAGCTCTTAGCGTAGTATCTGGCCCCCAGTGACATGCTCAGTACAAAGGAAGCAGAGGTCTAAGAGAGAAGATTGGAGATCCCGCACTGCTTTCTTTCAAGAGGAAGGGAGGGCCTCAAGGCAAGGAATGTGGCCAACCTCCAGAAGCTGGACAAGGCAAGGAGCCTCCAAATGGAAATCACATGGATTTTAGCCTCTTCAGACCCAATTTCAGACCTCCGATGTCCCGAACTGTGAGATAACAAATCTGAGTTGTTTTAAGCCACAATTTTGGGGTAATTTGTTACAGCACCATAAGAAACTAATACTTATGCTAATATACCGCTTGACACAGAACAGGAGCGAGATACATTTGAGGAACCATTACAACTCCTTGCCTTTCCCCAAGCAGGCCCTGGCAGGCCGTGTACCCCAGGGCCTTTGCATGTGCTATTCCTCCACCTTTTTTTTTCCTGTCTGGCAAGATCTTTCTTACGGTCTTTCCAAGACAATTCTCTAAATACTCTCTGAGCATTTACATTTTCCTCCCAGCCCCCAGAGCAAAGTTTACTGTCTCTTCATAACTTTCTTCTCCTGTAGTTTAGTATTTATCACAGATTGTCATTATTCTGGTGTGGTGTTTCTCCCCCAACTCCCCTCACTTGACAGTGAGGTCCTTTGTAGCCAAGGCTAGATGCATCGCTGCAGGATGCACACGCAGGAGATTCTGAGGAAGACCTACAGACAGGCACAAGGGGTGGAAAGGATTGCTCTTCCTTTTTTTTTTTTTTTAAAGATTTTATTTATTTATTTATTCATTTATTTATTTATTTATTTAACAGAGAGAGAGAGAGAGAGAGAGCGAGAGAGGAAACACAAGCAGGGGGAGCAGAGGGAGAAGCAGATTCTCTGCTGAGCAGGGAGCTCGACGCGGGGCTCGATCCCAAGACCCTGGGATCATGACCCGAGCCTAAGGCAGACGCTTAACCGACTGAGCCACCCAGGGGCCCCGGGATTGCTCTTCCTGTTGGCTTCCTGTTCCTGCCTGTATCACCTCGGCACCGACCCCTCGCCTGGCAGCACAGTTCTGCCAGCCCTCGGCTTTTATATAGTAATCCCAGGAGAAGACGCGTTGCATCCGCTCAGAGGCCTCCAGCGCTGGCCAGTCCACACCGCCTCCTCAGAAGTCCGCTCCCACCTCCACGAAGGCCCTCTCCCCAGCTCCTGGGGTCTAATGACCCGGCACTGCCCCTCTGCTCCACCTGCCCTAGGCGGTAAGTCCAAGACCAAAGCGCTGGCAGACTCCATGTCTGGTGAGACCCTACTTCCTGGTTCACAGCCTGACAGTCTCCTGTGCTCTGGGGCTTCTCTCTAAGGACACTAGTCCTGTTGATGAGGGCTTCACCCTCATGACCGAAGCTCCTCCTACATGCCCCACCTCCCAACACCATCCCATGGGGGATGAGGTTTCCACATAGGAATTGGATACAAACCTTCAGTCTATAGTCTATAGCATTTACATTGCTTGAATTCTCAGGGTTTTCTGTATTTGTTGTTTAATATCTTTCATCCTTCTGGAAAATTCTCAGACAACATGAAACATTGGATTTTATTGTTGTAAGATAAACATAACACATAATTTACTAGCTTACCTATGTTAAGTGTGCCATTCGGTGATAGTGAATACATTCACCCTGTTGGGCAACCATCACCACCATCTATCTGCAGAACTCTTTCTCTTGCAAAACTGGAACTCCACACCCAGTAAACAATAACTCCCCATTCACTTCACTAGCCTTGTGATACCTTTGTCTTCTCTTCTGGCTTTTACGGTTTTTCATTACCTGTTTAACCATTTCCTTATTCTAAATGATCTTTGTCAAAATAACTGTTGTGGGGCACCTGGGTGGTTCAGTTGGTGAAGCGTCTGCCTTCGGCTCAGGTCATGATCCTGGAGTCCTGGGACTGAGCCCCTCATTGGGCTCCCTGCTCGGCAGGGAGTCTGCTTCTCCCTCTCCCTCTGCCCCTCCCCCTGTTCATGCTCTCTTTGTCTCTCTCTCAAATAAATAAACAAAATCTTAAAAAACAAAAAACTGTTGTAATTTCTTCTTTCCTGGCTGGACCTTGACTGACACCACTTGGTACTGAGAGTGGTCCCAGGACACAGACCCTTGAAGAAAGTATTCCAGGACTGATGCGGCTACATCCTCGTGCCCGACAGCAGTGTCAGCCAGACGGGATCCCAGCAGGGCTGGGCTGGAGTGGGCTCATACCAGCTGGTGACTGGTTCAACTCTGTTCAGTGACATCCCGTAAGTAGCTTAAAATCAGTCATGGTGGGAGCGTTTGCACCACAGAAATCTGAAACAACTACAAATCAGAGTTATTCTTTTCTCCAGAGGGCTAGTTCAGCATAGCAAAGGTTACAAGGAGTCCACCAGTAACCCATGGTGGCATCACTACTTATTATGTTATCATCCACATTGGATTGTGCCACAGTGCCCACAGAAGAAGGGCCTCCAAGAGCTGGGTGGATGCTACGCTTTTGTAGCCGTGAGGACAGAAGACTGTGGGGTGGTGTGGCTGCATCTGAGTTCACTGGAGCTCTTGCAGAAAGAAAGTGACAAGCTCTTTAAACACGAAGCTTAACTCACAGTCAGAAAACCAGGGAGATTCTATAGAGCCCAAAATTAATCTTTTATTTCTAGTAGCTATAGTTTTTTGCCCTCGCTGGAAATCATACCCCAAATTTAATTAGGCAGGTGGCAGAATTACAACCTAAATGGACTTCATAGATTTTCCCAAATCTCAAGCAGTACATTGGGATGCCTACTTTGTCTGGCTGAGCCATGACCAGAGAGCACAAATGTACACTCACTGACAGCCGTGGCCAGGGACAGACATGGCGGAGCTGGGCTGGGTGAGAAAGAAGTGTGGGAAAGAGGGATGTGGATGGTTCTCAGGATGGGAACAGTGAGAAAATACCTGTGTCCCGTGTGAATGCCCACCCAAGTGCATCTACAGAAGCAGTGACTCTCCAGTAATCAAGTGGACCAGGTGACACATTTTGCAGATGACAGTGCTTTTTCCCAGTGGTGCCACTGTTCGCTCACTGGGTTCATTTATGAAGTGGCCGTCGTGGCAGATGTGAAGTCCTGCCTGGGCCCGAGAACATGGACTTCCCTCATCAAGCAGACCTGGCCACTTGCCACTGCTGGGTGCCCCAGGTGACAACAGTGGAGACCAGCCCTCACACCTCAAAGGGCACCATTTCCTGGGGAGGGGTGGAGGCTAAAACCAACGTCAGAAACCTGCCAGTGTGACCACTAAGATATGTAACAAAAACGAAACAGGACTTATAGACTCAAAAAAAATCCTGAAATGAAAAATTCCTGGAACAGGTTTATCAGCAGCCTAAAGGAAAATTAGTGACTGGAGGGGAGGTCTGAAGAAATATCCATGATGTGGGACATAAAAATGAGAGATTAAGCTATGACAGAGAAGTAAAGAGATATGGAGAATGATATGTTTTACAGACTTCTCTTTCTCTCTCTCTTTACCACAGTCCACAGTAATAAATGCATTTTATTTGTGACTCACTACATAGATATATGTATAAGTATGTTAATAAATACAACTGAAACAAAAGTTTCATGAAATAATACAACACACTCTGATATTTGCTATTTATTTTCTTTCTCAGTGCTGGTAACAACCTACTAAATTGATTTTATAAGTCACTCTTGGGAAACAACCTACAGTTTGAATAACACTGGTTGAATAAACTACTAGTCAGACTTCCAGAAGAAAGAGTGAGAGAATGGGGCTGAGGCAATATTTAAAAGAGATGCTGTCACACATGCTCCAATATGGATGAACCTGGAGGACGTTATGCTAAGTGAAATTCGCCCAATACAAAAGGACAAATACGGTATGATTCCACTTCTGTGAGGTTTCTAGAGTAGTCAAATTCACAAAGACAGAAAGTAGAGTAACCCCTGGTTACTAGGGGTCAGGGGAAGGTGGAATGGGGAGTTATTGTTTACTGGGTGTGGAGTTCCAGTTTTGCAAGAGAAAGAGTTCTGCAGATGGATGGTGGTGATGGTTGCCCAACAGGGTGAATGTATTCACTATCACCAAATGGCACACTTAACATAGGTAAGCTAGTAAATTATGTGTTATGTGTATCTTACAGCAATAAAAACCAATGTTTCATGTTGTCTGAGAATTTTCCAGAAGGATGAAAGATACCAAACAACAAATACAGAAAACCCTGAGAATTCAAGCAATGTAAGTGCTATAGACTATAGACTGAAAGTTGGTATCCAACCCCCTGCCCCAATTCCTATGTGGAAACCTCATCCCCCATGGGATGGCGTTGGGAGGTGGGGTGTGTACGAGGAGCTTCGGTCATGAGGGTGAAGCCCTCATCAACAGGACTAGTGTCCTTAGAGAGAAGGCCCAGAACACAGGAGACTGTCAGACTGTGAACCAGGAGGTAGGGTCTCACCAGACATGGAGTCTGCCAGCGCTTTGGTCTTGGACCTCCTGGCCTCCAGAACTGTGAGAAATAACTGCTGTTATTTAAGCTATCCATTCCATGGCATTTTGTTATGGCAGCCCGAATAGTCTAAGACAATAAATAAAAAAACACATCATGGTAAAACTGCAGAACACCAGAATAGGTGGAGAAACGGACCATCTTTGAAGGGATGATGAGGAGATTATCATCTGAAATCTCAACAGTAACAATGGTAGCTGGAAACCTTAGTTAACCAACCAAAATATCTTTCAAGAACAAGGGCAAAATAAAGTCATTTTCAGATTAACAGAAACAGAGTTTGGCCCAATAAACCCTTAATGAAATAGAATTTAAAGAATGTACTTCAGGCATAAGGAACGTGATCCTGGTTGTTAAGTTCTGAGATGCAAGAAGAAAAGATGGGCAAAGAAATTGGTAACTGTGTGGTTGAGTCTAAACTAACATCAACCGTATAAAACAATTTAGTAATGACTTATGGGATGAAAAGGAAAAGATTAAACCTGAAATACACCACAATTAAGGCATATAATTTGGGGGATGGGTGGTTAGAGTTAAAGTGTCCCAAAGTCCCTGTATTTTAATGAAGCATGGTAAAGACATTTTAAAAATTGGACTTTCATAAGTACCCATGTCACAACTTCTAGGGTAATCATGAAAACAATAGAGATAATGTATAAGAGGAAGAAAAGAGAATGAGAAAAAAGAAAATCAGCCCTAAGGAAGAAAAGAGAGGAAAAAGAAAAAAAAACATAGGCACAGCAAATAGAAAGCACAAAATAAGGTGGTAGAAATAAATCCAGATGTATTAGTAAATATAATAAGTGTAAATGGACCAAATGCTCTAGTTAAAAGACAAAGATTATCTTTAAAAAAACTTACTACGAAAAATTTCAAGTATACAGAAAAGTAGAAAGAATAGTATAAAGAATACCCAGATGCCTACCACAGTAGAGTCAACATTAACTATTCGCTGTTTGTTTTCTCTACACATATATATATGTATAGGAGATGATTAAGAACATGCATATTTTTTTAAAGATTTATGTATTTATTTGAGAGAATGAGAGAGAGAAAGGGAGAGAGAGAGCGCACGAACATGCAAAGTGTAGGGAGGGGCTGGGAGAGTCTTAAACAGACTCTGCCTGAGCGGGGCTGGATCTCATGACCCTGAAATCACCACCTGAGCTGAGATCCAAGAGTCGGTCACTTAACCGGCTGAGCCACCCAGACGCCCTTAAGAATACATATTTTATGTAGTAAACATTACATAATGACATAATATTTAAATAGCAATAATGATGTAATGTTCACTTCGGAGGCCAAGCAAATTTAGGTTCCCAGCAATTTTTAATGACATAACTTATTTGTGTGGTTATTTTTTCAGAGGCTAGCTCTCCAGCTGGTTCTAGTTAGAGGGTAGGAACCAGGTCAATTTCTCTGATCATTTTATTTGTAAATGTTTGTTGCATATATTAGTAAAGGATGCAGTACAATGCTTGTTACATAGTAAACATTTAATAGAGAGTAGCTTTCATTCATTCGACGGTGCTGTTATTGAAAGCGTTCAGCAGAGTGGCACAAAAGCAGCAAGCAATAATTGGTAGCTTGCTATATATTTATTGCTTACCATACGTCACAGTGCCTAGCACATACCACTCACTTATAAACATGCTTATGATAAGAATAAATAGTACTTTCATTATTATTCAGTCTCTACCAGTGCCTGGCACTACATAAGCAAGGGTAAAGTGGAAGCTGCTTCTTTTTATTATTATTGACTAAAGCACTTTACACAATGGTTGGTCCCCATGGGCCCTGAGTAAATAACCTTTGAGATGACTGTCCTCACTTCTGAGCATCCCGGGCGGCCCCGCCTCCAGACCTGCATGACGCCCCGCCCCCTGCCACTCGGTAGCCCCGCCCTGCGGCCGCGCCGCGCCTGCGCACAGCGCCGGGAGGGGCTCCGCGCGCGCAGCTTCCCGCCGCCCGAGCGCGCGCAGGGCCCAGCCGGCCAGCCCGCTGCGTGCGTGCGTGCGTGCGTCGCTGCGTGCGTGCGTGCCGTGCGCTCGCCGGGCACCGCGGCCTCGCCCTCGCCCTCCGCCCCTGCGCCTGCACCGCGTAGGCCGCGCCCCCCCCCCCGCGCGCACCCCGTAGACGACCCCCGCCCGCGTCCCGGCCGGCCCCCCCTTTCCGAATTTAAAGGGGGCGCAGCATTAACGCCTCCCGCCTCAGGTGACCTCTCAGGGGGTCTCCCCGGCAGAGGTGCCCCGCCGCTGAGGAACATGGCGAAGGTGGAGCAGGTCCTGAGCCTCGAGCCGCAGCACGAGCTCAAATTCCGAGGTAAGCCGGAGGCCCGCCATGTTCGGCCGCGGGCCCGGCCCTGCCGCCCCGCGCCCCCTCCCGCGCTCGCAGGCACCGGCGGCGCGGCGGTGACGTGGGTGCCCGCCCGGCCCGCGGTCCCCGCCCCGCCCGACGGCGCGCCCGCCCCGCGCCCGGAGTCCGTCGGGCCGCCGGGCGTCCCGGGCCCGCGCCTCGCCCCGAGCCTCCCCGCGCGCCCCCGGCCCTCGAGGCGCTGGGCGCGGTCACCGTCCAGCCTCCGGGGGGGGTGGTCCTCGGGCCGAGCGCGCGGCGCCCTCCGCGGGGCTGCCCTGACCCGGGGCTGCCTCCTCCGGGCGGCCCGCGGCGGACAGCTGCGGTCGTCCCCAGTGACACCTCGGTTCCGCGCCGGCAGGGCACTCACACTACCTCCGAGGACCGTTTTACGCACTTGTTTACTGCGTCTGTGCACGAGAAGGGAAACTCCATGAGGACAGGACCTGGCCGTTTGTCTGCCGGTGCCCAGCACGCTCTAGCGGCCCGATCAACGTCTGTGGGATGCGTGAGCGGAAGCGCCCCCGCAGCTGTGATGGGACGGGGCTCTGCTGGTCTTCTGCTGGCCTCCTGGTGCCCGTGGCCCACTTCTGTGAGGCTGGGGGCGCGCGGGGGGCCGCCGGGGGCCGAGGGCCTTTCCCGCCCGGAGCAGCCTGGACCTGGAGCCCGGGGAAACCCAGTGCGCCCCGTGTGCTGGTGGCAAGCCAGGGCCCTGTGTAAAGTGCAGCTTTCGACTTTGTATGTTTTTTTTTTTCCTCCCCTGCCTTCCCCACTGAAGTACAAGTGTCATGGGGCAGTGGGGACCACGTAGACTTTCCCAGTCCTTCATTTAAGACGTGTTGAGTAGCCGTGTACTAGGTATGTGCTTGGCACTGGAGAGAGAAAGGATGAACAAGAGACCAGTCCCCTGGCATCATAGAGCTTACCTTCTCGTGCAGAAGGTGGGGGGAGCAAATCAGCAAAGGAGAATATCTCAGGTAGTGGTAAGGTCAGTGAAGGAAGTACAGCAGGTGATGTGATGAGAGTAGACTTTATGTCAGATGGCCGGGTCACCAGGGACCGCCAGCGCTTGGCCCTCCGTGGGTGCTCAGCAGCTATCTGTGGAATGAATGCTGGCCAGGGGCACCCTAGGTTCTGTGGACTGGCAGGAGGTAGTCTAGGGTAACTTACCCAAAGTTACGCAGCTGGCACGTGGCACATTTGAACTCAGACTTCAGGGCTCACACTCTTTAACAGTTATGCTGTCTGACCCCTGGGGAATACTCCAGAACTGTGGCTGCCACTTTGCCTCCCCAAATAACAATCTGAAATGCCTCCACATGGTATAAAGAACCAAAGGTTTTCCAGTTAAAATGAAAATAAAACAAAAACAAGAAACCCCACAAACCTAACCTGGATTGTAGTTCTCTGACGGTACTTTGGCTTGGGTGATGTTCTCATGGCCTTCTCCTGGAGCAGCCAGCCTGGGAAAGGAATCCAAGTAGCGAAAGTGAAGGTGGAGGGCGATGGTTTGCACTCGAATTGTCCGAAGTTCTCTACCCCAGAAGCATGGTTGAGCTACTCCTGAGTACTGGCACATTCATTCATTTAGTTCACAAACATTTACTGAGTGTCTGCTCCACATGTCAGATACCAGGGAAGACGAATTACATTCTCCTTCAACACCCCACCCCAGAACTTAAGTCTAGGGAAGGGGGCAGATGACAGAATCATCCAGGACGGTGCCATGATAGAAGGTAATCAGAGTGCTCCAAGAGCAGTAAGGAGGTCAGCTCCTGAAAAATACGTCATTTGAGCTGAGTTTAAAGGTCAGATGGAAGCAGACTAAAAGAAGAAATGGGTGGGGAGCATGTCAGGCAGAGGAAATCCCATGTATAGAGGCAAAAAGACTGAGATGATTGGGCCCCTTTGGGATGCCACTAGGAGTTCGGAATGACAGCCGCAAAGAGCATTTGTTGGGGTTGCAAGGCAAGGTAGGAGATGAGGCTAGCTAGCAGGTAGGAGTAAGATCAAGGCCTTCTGTGCACAGACACAACCAATACCCAAGTTCAGATTGTGTTGCTTTTCCTTAGCTAGTCCTTCCTCCATTGATTCCCATCCCCCCACCTGCCTCCCAGTACATACACTCCTCTAATGTTATGTTATGGAAAGAGGTCCTGATTGGAGAAAATTAAAGTTTTCGTACCAGTTCTTTCATGTAAAGATGTTTGACCTTGGGCTGGCAGCTTCGCTCCTCCACGTCAGGTCGTTCTTCAGTCCATGGGGATGGAACCCTTGCCTCCTGTAGAGAGTTTTGTTGTTGCTTAGGAGTAGGTACTATGGCTGTTCAGCAGCTTTGTAAACACACAATATTATAGATATTGGAGGTTGTATTTAGACAACTGGTTTAATCATTTCAGCTTCTTTACCTGAAAGGTAAAGCAGAGAACAGTGATCTTTCTGGCCCTGGGTTGGCCAAAGTAATGACGGCCAAAGTCACTGGATATTTTTACTAGGGAAGTGGTCCAAGAGAAGTCATGGTGTCAAATTGTTGAAGGCTGTTGGCTCATGACTTCAGAAGAGGCCTCTGTAGGCATGTGTAAACTAGTTTATGAGATTGGTTTATTTGTCTTAAGCTGAGCACTAAGACAAATTAGAATAGAGGCTCAGTACTCTGGTTTGCTATATAGAGTTCATTCATTTCAGGATGAGAACTGCCACATTTAACTGATCTCTTCCAAGTTACTCAGGGTGATGACTCTGACTTCATTCAGGTGGTTCACTTAGATGAATCAAACCTGCAAGCTAACTTAATAAGAAGGCAATAATTAAAATGTCTAAAACAACACAACTTAGCATCCAAAGGAAAAAAGTTAATTATCTTTTAAAGGAAAAAAAGAAGCATCTTTTAAATGCAGTTTAAGATGATATGGGATTAGGGGCACCTGGGTGGCTCAGTCGTTAAGCGTCTGCCTTCTGCTCAGGTCATGATCCCGGAGTCCTGGGATCGAGCCCCGTGTCCGGCTCACTGCTTGGCAGGAAGCCTGCTTCTCTCCCTCTCCCACTCCCCCTGCTTGTGTTCCCTCTCTTGCTGTGTCTCTGTCAAATAAATAAAATCTTAAAAAAAAAAAAAAAAAAAAGATGATATGGGATTATATATGTTGGATTCTTTTTCATCTTGGGCATTTTTTGTGATTATGTTGAAGTTAAAGATATCACTGAGGAAAAGGGAACGCAGACTTATGTGACTTTGTTCAGACTGCTAGAAAGTGCCAGGCTGCATTGTGTTAAGAATCAGAAAAGAAGCATGACACTGTGACGTTTGCCCTGGTGAAATAGTACGAGCTCTTCTGGGGGCGGGGTGGGTAACGTTTCTGAAAGAGTTAAAGTTCTTTGGAAACCTGTGAAAAGTGTGCTTTCTGTTGTTACTCTTTCTGTTGATCTGAGGTCTTCCAAGGCCTAACTCTTCCTTTCCCTTGCATTTCCTGACCCTGAGGCCCCACTTGTTGCCCAGCTCAAAGACAGCTTTCTGAGTGAGTCACTTTGTGTCTGTTCTTTTCTTTCTCCTCTCTGTCCACTCCTATCAGATTCCATCTGTGGTAAATAGTATGTCTTGTGTTTTTTTTGGTCATTGTTCAAGACTCTTAATCGTTCTTCACATCCTAGCACCCCCTCCCGCCCATGAAGCAGTCACGTGAGAGTGGGCTGTTAACTGTCCTCATGAGCTGATTAGTTGAGGTTTAAACCCACTGTGGACCTTTGCTTTATTCTGAGACGAACCCAGTGGCCTTCAGGACATCTCGCTGTTGGTCAGTAGGGATGACACCGATAGATTGGTGTGGTTGATGACCACTTTGGGGAGAAAATAGGAACCTGGGTGCTGTAGATGGAGGATAGGTTAGTGACACTGTCTTTTGTGTGAGGAGAGCATGCTTAGAATCATTAGTTCACCCCCTTAAGTTAATGTGTAATTTAATATTGTTTAGGAAGCTAAAAAATATAAAACCCTATAGATATAGTCCGTTAGATGCAGTAATTATCTTTCAGATGCTAAGTACAGCATTAATTCTTTAGCTTTAGTATAGCACTGATTTCCTTAACATTTCATGATCACATAGAACAGACTGTGTTTTACAGCACAACAAAATGTCAGCAGTGTGCTTAAGATTCTTTATGGTAGTGGTTTAAATCCATCCTGAATAGATTATCTTCATTTATTTAATTATTAACCAGCTTGCTCATCAAAAGCAAGTGGCATTAAACTTACTAAGCTTTAATCAAACTTAAATCTTCTTAGATTGTACTATTTATTTCTGAGTTTATGTTCCTGGGAGAAAAATGTGAATCAGAAGTTAACTTTCTTTTATTCACTTACTTACTTCTCTTCTTCATGGTTAACTCCTCAGGGGGAGAAATGGATCCACTTGGCCATGTGCTTATATCTGGAAAGTGGTGACAGCTCCTTGACGAGTATGGTTGTGACACGTACCATAGTTCTCTTCATGATTGCTTGGTAGCTTTGCATCTGTGTATGGCTTTATTAAAATAATTACTCTGAATGGATGCTCATCAAAGAGGTGAACTCTTAAATATTATTAACACTGTCCTTTATTTATTAAAATTATATAGCGTTCTTTTTTCCAGTTCTGAGGACAAAATACTGAGAACTTTGACCTGCAGTCCCAACCACTTGGTAGTTGAAAATTAGGGGAGGAGTCAAGGGAGTAAACTGTTCTGGTTATCACTTAAGTATTACCCTTAGGCTCAAATTTTAAAACCTGAAGCTTGAATTTTTACGTAAGGAATTACCTCCAAGATTGCTTCATCCATCCCCCATTTGTATTTGAAAAATTTGCCATCTGAAGGATGACCATGATTTGGAACAAATGAGCACAGCTTTCAGCAAGATGACAAGAAAGACCAACACAAAGAGTGCTGGGTTCCATTAGTCAAGACAAGGTTGCCATAGAGTGTCTTTAATAAAATAAAATAAAAGCCTTCTGCACAGTTATTTTGCAGCGGGGATTGTGTTAAAAACAAAGTTACATTATGGTTTCCAGGCTTGCTTCCTCGTTTTCTGTCATTTTCGGCCCCTTTCAGGCTGTCATCAGCATAGCACATCTAGGATTGCTTTGGCCCTTGCTCAGTGGATATGTGCCTTCTTTGAAGTTTTTACCTGACGGACCTGGGCTGCTGGCTTTATAAAAACAAGAGTTGTTTAAAGAGCTTTGTTTATGGAAACAAAGTTACTGAACTTGACAGACATTTTAAGATTATTTTTAAAAAAAATCAACGTGGCAAAGAAGTATCTCTAGAATATCTCTTTTTCAAAATGCTAAATGTGTTAACAGAAGCCATTGATATCTAGATACAATGCCTTAATGTGCTTTAGCGTTTCCTTCCTTACATAGAAAAAAAAATCATTGAGAAAATGGGGATAGTTCCATGGGAAACAATCTTTAAGTGCTTTCTTTTAATAACATTTTAGCATTAATTGCACAAAACTGTAAAGCTGTAGAAACACCTTCTTAGAGTTTTCCTTTATCATTTCAGAGGGTTATCATCAGGTTTTGACTGGTAGGTTAGTATTTCTTTTCATCAGTGTCAGATAATGTCTTCAGTAGTCAGACTTTTGGGTTGTGTGTATGTGTACATGGCCACGTGGGCACCTCAAGTATGGCTGGTGGGTACACATTCCTACCGATAACTCATAATGTGTTCGAATTAGTACACGTGGGCAATTCGGTAGGCTCCTACATTAGCCTATCTGGGAAGGGTGGTTAGGGAAATAAATATTTTGGGGGAGAGAATGAGAGACTGTTGTTTGAGTCTTTTGGATTGTTCTTTAAGGCAGTGGAGTGGACTCCTGGACCATTTACCTAGATTTGCATTGCTTGTGATGCGGCTTGGAACCTTTACAGCTCAGTTGCTTGGATTGTCTGTACAGGCTGGAGGGTGCAGAGAGAATGGAGTGGAACAGAAAGCTGAACCTAGGGAGCTAGGAGCAGAGGGCGTATTTGTAAGGGGCCAAGTGGTAGACTCCCCCTGCTTCCGCTCTGGGTTGGGTCTGGAGCTAAGAGCAGCAGCTGTGGTGGTATGCTGATGTTCGTTTGGAAAGAAAAGGTAGGGGAAGAACGAACATTTTTAGAAGATAAATGTTTCATTTTCAGAAGGTAGTCCACAAAGTGTAGGGACTGTTGTAGATGCTTTATGTTCTTTGTCTTGCTTAACCTACGGCATAATCCTGTGAGGCCAGTTACTCGGTGGTTAGACAGCTGGCCCCTGAATGAGGCTATAGTGGTAAATGGGGGTGCAGGGATTTAACCCTGGTGTCTAGCACCAAAGCCCATTTCTTTCCAGTATATCACTGTCATCTCTTTAGAACGAACTCATAAAGGGGTTCATTCTTGGGGGAGGAATGCAGAGAATTCATAACCATTAAGGAAGTATTAGTAGCTGTCAGGATAATTGCTTAAGAACATGAATTAATTAAGAATTATTCTTTGTGGAATTTTTTTAAAAGATTTTATTTATTTATTTGAGAGAGAGAGTGCGTGCATGCATGAGCTGTGGGGAGGGGCAGAGGGAGAGGGAGAAGCAGACTCCCCACTGAGCAGGGAGCCTGATGCAGGGCTTGATCCCAGGACCCCGAGATCATGACCTGAACTGAAGGCAGACGCTTAACCGACTGAGCCACCCAGATGCCCCTCTTTGTGGAATTTTTTTATGAGGGATTTTGTACCATACTCTTTAAAAAAGTTTATATTGATGACAAATGCTTTGGAAGCATTCTTTGGTTTACCTTGTGAATATTCACTTTTTATATCAGATTTTGGTGGTTCATGATTATGTACATAGAAAACATTAGCTTTCGAGTAATTTGCAGTTCTGTTATTGAGTCTTTGGACGGTGGCGTGACATGTGCGTGTGATAGGGATGTCACAGGTTTGCAGGTTTGTGAAGGGGGAATTAGAGAAGTTTGAAGGGTGTTTATGAAGATAGGAGTATCTAACATAAATGACCTTTATAGATGCCACCTTAAACTTTAAACTTTACAGGTAGGGCTGCAAAGCCTTTAGTCCTGAGTGTTCCTGATAGGTCCCTCCCTTCAGCAGGAAGCAAACAGGGTAAGTTAATATATAACTAGAGATTTCTCAAATGCTGAAAGAGACTAACTCAAGGTGTATAACAAAAAGTGCTCTTTTATTCTGTATGAGGTGTACTTTGGAAGTCCTCGTTTTCCCAAGTGATGACCTGCAAGCATAGGAATCCGACTGGAGAGGGTTTAGAGACATGCATGGATATGATGATTGTGTGCATAACAGATGATCATCCAATTGTGAATATTTGGGGTTTCTTCCTTTTCTGCAACTCATCCTTTGAGGTTTTTTTCATGGACAGACAACCCCTTCTTGTCTGGTGGAATAAACATGACTGATTCGGGGTTGGTTCTATCACCACATAGTGAAGGCTTCCTATGGGCCAGGCATTGGGTTGGGGACTGGGGAGGAGTCCTGGCTCTTAAAGTACCCAGCTTCTAGGTGGTAGAGGGGGAGAGAAGACTATGGAGACAGGACACTTATGTGTTGTCCCCAGTTGGGAGCCTAGAAAAAGCTGTGTTGTTCTTTGGGATTTCGATCTCATGGGAAGGAGGCATGTGAGATTTATGACTCTGGGCTTATACTGTGTGCTAGGCAGTTTTCTAAACCTGCTCGTTTACTTAATTCTAACAACAGGCTTAGGAAGTAGACACGGTTATCTTCAGGTTCATGAACCTGCATTAGAGGCGGAGCTGGGATTGGAGCCAAGGTCCGTCTGACTGCAAAGCCCGTGTCCTTTATCACCATGTTGGCACTCCTTCTTCCCCTGAACCATGAGTGGGAGCATGGCTGCCTAGGAAGGCCCTAGATTTTCTTATGTATTCTGTTGTTAGGAAGATGAAAGAAGGACTGGAAACAGGACAGTGGGAATCGAGAAGAAGTGAAAGAGAAATGAGAGAAAAAGGAACGGTGCTTAACTGTAATCGTAATCCAGTAATGGCCTCCGTGGCCTCCGCGGTACTGCTGCCACGAAGTACAGAGTTGTTCTGGAACCTTCGAGTGACTGAGTTTACTGACTTTCAGCAAATCTTTCTGCCACTTCTTTTTTTCCCTTAAGAACTTCTGTTCTAACTTGATCGCTTCTGACTGTGTCATTAATTTATTAGTGTTGACAATTATGTGCTAATGTTGTCACTGTATCTTCCCTTCTACCTACTGGAAGTCCTTTATTTTCTCAGTGCCTGAGACCCCAGATGATGTCACTCTACTGCGGACGAGTTTAGCCTTTAGTTTCACCATTCAGCATGTATAGTACAGTAGAGGGAAGGGAAGGAAAGGAATGGTACCTATCTCAGAAGTCCTGTTATCACCATTTCCGGTTTATTTTTTATTTTTTAAAGATTTATTCATCTAAGGGGGGGGAAGGGTGTGGGGTAGAGGGTGAGGGAGAGAAAGAGAATCTCAAACAGACTGCACATTAGCACAGAACCAGAAGGGCTCGATCCCACAACTCTGAGGTCATAACCTGAGCCCAAACCAAGAGTCAGACACTTACCTGACTGCCCCACCCAGGCGCCCCACCATTCCCGGTTTAGAAGTGAGAGAACATAGGCCCAGGACTTGGTGAAAGGTGTCATTTGCACCGAAGTCTTTCAGCCTGCAAAGGCTGTGTGCCCTGTATTACAAAGGGAAACTTTGTGCCTGCCCTTGCTGTCACTTGGGGACACTCAGCGAGGATCACTGGCTTTGATTTCCTCTTCTGTTGGGGGAGGGCGCTTGAACTGAACATCTCTCTCTTTTTTTTTTTTTTTATTAGTTATTTATTTATTTGACAGAGAGAGGCACAGTGAGAGAGGGAGAAGCAGTGTGGGGCTCGATCCCAGGACCCTGGGATCATGACCTGAGCCGAAGGCAGATGCTTAACGACTGAGCCACCCAGGGGCCCCTGAACTGAACATCTCTTGGTGTTCCTTCCAGCTTGA
Organism: Phoca vitulina; assembly: GCF_004348235.1. Classification (NCBI taxonomy): domain Eukaryota; kingdom Metazoa; phylum Chordata; class Mammalia; order Carnivora; family Phocidae; genus Phoca; species Phoca vitulina. The sequence continues at coordinate 4,707,374 of NW_022589753.1, read as the reverse complement.
GCCTTGAGAACGTGAGATGAAAGTTTACTTTAGCTGAAGAAGAAAGATGGAAAGCTCCTTGAGGGCAGAAATGGGTCTTGTATTTCCCATAGTTCCTACCAGTGTGCTTTGTACTAGCAGGCGCCTGAATATTTAATTAACAAACGCTCTTTTCCTCTTTAAAAGCTCACTATTCTATTGACCTTTCCTGAGTATTCTTGGAGATATTCTCATCTAGTTTTTTCTACATCTCTTCAAATTGTACAGATTGTATGTCATTTGCATATTTTGTTTATGCCTTACTCTCAGTGCTTCATTTTCTAACTGCTTTATTTTTTCTTCTAGAATGCAAACTCCTTTAGGTTCTGTTTCTTTAGTTTTTCCCAGTAGTGAAAAAAAACCCAGTAGGTACTTTTTAAGGACCACCCTCCCCCCTTTTTGGGAGCAGTTTTAGATTCACAGTAAAATTAACAGAAAGGTACAGAGATTTTGTATATACCCTTTGTTACCATGTGCATAGCCTCCCCAGTTGTCAGCGTCCCCCCACCGGGGCGGCACATTTGTTACAACTGATGACCCTACACTGACCCATCATCATCACCTACAGTCCACTCTGTACATTAGGGTTCGCTCTCAGTGTCATCCATTCTGTGGGTTTGGACACATGTACAATGACAAATATTCACCATCATAATATCATACAGAATATTTTCACTGCCCTAAAAATCCTGTTTTCCACCTAGTCACCCCTCTCTCCTCAACAGCCCCTGGCAACTACTGATCTTTTTACTGTCTCCATAGTTTTTTCTTCTTCAGAACGCCATAGAGTTGGAATCATGCAGGCTGTAGCCGTTTCAGACTGATTTCTTTCACTTAGTAATGAGTGTATTCTTTTCTTATCCTTTTCTTCTGCTGACTCCAAAGAAGGGGTACAACCCTGTACATGGTCGTTTTTTTAGTGTTTGGTATGACCGTTTGAAATAGAAGCATACAGAAGAATAAAACCAGAGGTTTGTCCTTGTGGAGCCTTATTTGAATTCTCATTCTGCTGGTTGAATTGATTTGTTGGCATATAAATGTATCCTGATGGACTGCTCTGAAAATCTAAATCCGTGCTTTTTGACCTTTTTAAAGTCAGACACTGCTTTACTAATTGGATGAAGGAAAGCCATGAATCACTCCTTAGAGAATCTGCAGGTGTGCTCATTCAAGACTTCCTCCTGTGATTTGGGGACAGAAGGATCACAGTTACCGTGGGCGTCTAGCTGACCTCTAATCTCACTCGGAACAGCAGAGGTGGAAGAAACGTGGGAGGTCATCTGAAGAAGTCCCAAGAAAACTTCCAACGTTCATTTGGGTCTTTTTATTTTATCGCTACTTTTTTAAATGAATGCCTTTGTTGCCTTTTTCCTTCAAAGCAAGATTATTTCCTTTTTTCTCTACATATCCCGCTCGCACGGAGGCCCTGAGTGTAGTGCTCGGCCAGTCAGTGGTCGCCAGTAAGCCTCCGAGTGTGCTCTCTTCCGCCTTTGACTGCTTTCTCAGTCATGCTTGCCCTCTCTCACGGCTCCCCTCACGTCCCCTTTGGTCCCGACAGGCTTCTGCAGATAGTAGTCTTAATACCTCTTCTTAGGGCCCCTCGCTCCTGCTGCTGGTGCCCAGGACCCTCCTTACCGTTACCGCTGCGCTCCCACGTGCGCAGTGTCCCTGTCTTCCGTGTGCTCCCTGTGGCGCTTACTGGTGCCATCCTGCCTCTGACGCTCTTCCTTCCCCTCCCTTAGCCTTGGGGGCTTCTTCCGCCCCGCGGGCCCCTTTCTCCCACTCTTCCTGGAGTCCTGTTGGTAGTGCGGAGGGCTGCAGGGTTTCCTTCTCTGCCTCTTCTCGCTTTTCTTTCTCAGGTGCCCTCCCTCCCTTCCTCCCTCCCTCCCTCCCTCTGTGTTCACTTTTCCCTGCTGGGGGGCTCTTCTGCTGGCACTCATGCATGACCCCAGGCTTGCCCCAAGCCCATACACAGGGCTGCAGGGACCTCAAATGCAGCAGGCTCCAAGCTGCCCTCCTCACTCCCTTTGCTTTTTCTCTTCACATCTCCTCTTCCTGCAGCCGTCTCTCTGTGTGAGTGGTGCCCATATCCACACAGTGACTCAGAGAGCCCATGACTCAAATCTGCCCCTTCTTCCTTGTCCCCTCTGTGGCTGCCTCATTCCCCCTGGATGACTGTAATAGCCTCTTGATTGGCCTTCCTGTCTGAGTCTTCTCCCTTCTCTCTATACCAGTGACACTTTCAAATATGCAGATCTGAGCTCATCTCTTGCTTGCTTAAAATCATTAAATGTCTCTCCATTGTCAAAAGAATGATTTTAAATTTTTTAGAAGATTTATTTATTTATTTTAGAGAGAGGGAGAGAACGAGTTGGGGGGAGGGGCAGAAGGAGAGGGAGAGAAGCAGACCCTGCGCCGAGCACAGAGCACGATGTGGGGCTTGATCCCACGACCCTGAGATCATGACCTGAGCTGAAACCAACCAGACACTCAACCGACTGAGCCACCCAGGCCCCCCTAAATTTTTTTTGTAAGGTTTTATTTTTAGGTAATCTCTACACCCAATGTGGGGCTCGGACCTACAATCTTGAGATCAAGAGTTGCGTGCTCCACTGACTGAGCAAGCCAGGCATCCCTGAAGTTTAAATTTTTTAACAGGACCTGGAAAATCATTTTTTTTTTAAAGATTTTATTTATTTATTTGATAGAGACAGAGATGGAACACAAGCAGGGGGTGTGGAGAGGGAGAAGCAGGCTCCCCACTGAGCAGGGAGCCTGATGCTGGCTCGATCCCAGGACCCTGGGACCACGACACGAGCCGAAGGCAGACGCTCAATGGCTGAGCCACCCAGGCGCCCCTGGAAAATCATTTGGGCCTGTTCCCCTTGATCCCCTGTCTTTCCTTCATCTGTGTTCCAGCCTTTCCTCCTTCCTGGTCTAGGGCTTTGCAGAGTGAGTATGTTCCTCGTCACGTCTGCTGCCCCTCCCACTTCCCTTCAAGGCTCAACACAGCTTCCGTTCTTGGGGTCACTCTTCTGTCACTCTCCACTCACATGTGTCTGGGTCCATAGCCCCACACTTAGTAAGGTGTGTTTGGTTTCTTGACTCCCCTCCTCGTTAATCAAGAAGATCTGTGCCCTTTCTGGACGACGTGTCTGTCCTCCCCAGATACCGGCGCCTGTGCTGTGCGTGGCACGGGGCAGGGCCTCAGGGCACTCACGGTGTCTGGGCATCAGAAGGCTGAGGAAGGAGAGAAACGGGAGAGAGAGGAGGGACTCTGTATGGTGAGGGATGGTGAGACCCACCAGTAAAGCCAGTGGGAGTAGCTGATCCGTGTGGGCACAGTGCCTTCCACTCAGAAGTATGTACGGAGTTTCTACCCTGTGGGGCACTGTTCTCTCTCCTGCAGACTTCTCTCCTCACCCATCCTCACCTCCTGTTTCAGAGCCAGAACTGGCTTCTCACCCTGTGTTCTTTACCCATTCCTTCCCCGTCACGTATGGTATCTTGCTCCATTAGTCAGCCTATTCTGGTGTCTCAGATTTCTCTTCTACTAACTCCTGCCCTGTGCCTACAAACATGCTGAAGTGTCCCCTTCCTGAAAAGAAATCGCATTCCCCAGACCTTCCCCCACTTAAGTGAATGCCCAGTCTTCCATCACAACTAAATTTCTGGAAACAATGAATCTCAATTACTGGTTTACGTCTTCACTTTCCTTTCAATTCTCAGGCCTTACCACTCCACTGAAACCATTTGTAGTTCACCAGGTTTCTGTCTGTGACACTTACTTTTGACTTTTCTGGTGAACTGCCCACCTCTTTATCATTTCTTTTACTGGGTGTTGACATTTCCCAGGCTCTTTCCTCTGTCTTCTCCACTTAAGTGCCATTCTCTTTATGTTTTCTCATTAACAGTGCTTTCAGCTGTCACTCCTGCACAGAAAATTTCCAAATCTGTATCTCCAAGCAGGTCTTTTGATCCCTGGGCTATGCCTACTAGGCATCCCTCCCTGCCTGTCTGGTTATCATGAAAGCACCTCAGACTCAACATTTTCCATACTGCATTCAGGATTCATCCACTTGTTCCCATCGAGTGTTTCTTTCATATCTTGGGATGGTCCTTGCACCGTGCTGGGTTATCTGGAAGTCCCAGACTCATCTTTTATCCCCCTCCCCCTTCTTCTCCACCTCAGCACCCTCTGCACCACGGTGTTTCTTTTATCCCCACTGCTGTATCCTGAGGATAGGCCCTGTCCCTTCAGGATTATTGCCCCATGTCCCAACTCTGTTTCTGATTCTCCCTTCTTCCCCCACCCTTAAAGCTCTTCTGTGTACAGTTTTCAGAGCTGTTTTTCTGAAATTGAAATCTGATCATGCTATTTCTTTATTTTAAAGCGTTCATTGGCTTCCTAGATCTTACAGGTTATTGTTCAGAATTCCTAGGCCAGGATCAAAGTCTTTCAAAATTGGGCCACACTTTTTCTCTTCTTAAACAGTGTCAGCTTTCATTTTCCATTTTAAATGACTATTTATAAGCTGTTTAGAGTAAGAAACCCTCACACACACACACACACACACACACACAGACACGTGCAAACACATGTCTTAGTTCTGGTTTATTCTACATGCTGTAAATGCTGTCGAGGCAATCGATGCTTTCAGAACCCATGTCAGAAAAGAGAGGCCTGGTTTTCTCCCTCACACCTGTCTTCCTAGAATTATTTTTAATATTATTCCTTTCATATCCTCATGCTTCCATGCATTTCTCAGCTTCATTCACTTCCCTCATATCCCTTCTGTACCCCTGTGACGTCCCCTGAAGGCCCCGCTTTGATCACACCACACGGCTCTCACCAGGGCTTTCCTGCAGCTCAGAAGGTGGATTCCTTCATCTTTTCAGACTCCAGGACTTCCCTCAGGGTTCAGCCCCCCACCCTTAGCTTTAGTGCAGCATTCAGTGCGATGAGAGGTAGTGTGCAGCCCACCAGTTCAGAGGTGAACTCTGGGGCCAGACTGCTTGGATGTGAATCCTGGACCTGCTCCCTAAAAGTCACATGACCTTGGATAAAGTATCTAACTTCTCTGTGCCTCATGGTCTTCGCTATGGGGCATGTTAGGAGTAAATGAGTTAACACACGTGAAGTGCTTAGAATAGACCTGGCACAATTTTTTTTTTTTTTTTAAGATTTTATTTTTCATTTTTGTGTAGTCTCTACCCACAACGTGAGGCTCGAACCCATGCCCCTGAGATCAAGAGTCATATGCTCTACTGTCTGAGCCAGCCAGGTGTCCCAGACCTGGCACAATTAAACGTTAACTAATATCACTATCATTTGATAATTTCTCTCTCTCTCTCTCTCTTTCTTCCCAAAATATATCATCCTAGAGCCTCAATCCCAGATTCTTATTTCTTAATTCTGGATGGGTCCTGGAGTGGTTCCCCAAGCATGCTTACTGTCTTCCCAGGGTTCTGGCAGGAGGAGCAGAGCCGTCTCTGTAGCTGGAGGGCTTTAGCACAGCACCTGGACAGTTCATTCATCAGGTACTTACTGAATGCCTACAGTGTGCTAAGTACTGTTCTGGATACTTGAGAGACCAAGGTGAAAAAACTGACAAAACCTTTGCCTTAGCTCATCTTCTGGTGGGAAAGATGGGCACTAAATAAAAAACCAGGAAAGACATATAACATTGTGCCAGATAATGGGGCAGTGGAAGGGGGGGTTGTTGTGTAGAGGTGAAAGGGGTTTGGCATTATATTAAAGGGGTTCTGTATTAAAAAGGGTGATTGGAGAAGGCCATGTCCCTGAGAGGGTGATATTTGAACTGAGACCTGTATCAAATGAGTGTGCAAGCCATACACACATTTGGGGGAAGACCATTCCAAACAGGGAAGGGCAAGTGCAAGGCCCCAAGGTGGCACTGAGTTTGGTGTATTCACGGAGCAGCAGCAAGATCATTGTGCCTGCAGAGGAGTGATGGAGTGGCTCAGGAGATGGACTCAGAGAGAGAGGAGGAGCCTTCCTGGTAGGCCAGCCACAGGACAGACTTGGGATTTTGTTGTGGGATGAGAAGCCATGGAGGATTCTGAGCAGGAGTCCGTTTTTAAAAGACCACAGTGTGAAGTAGGGAGAGTAGGCTCTGAGAGGTGTGAGATTGTGAGATGGTATGTGTGCAAGCCGTAAGGCTACTGCATGAATCCAGGCCCAGAGTACACGAGAGACCGTGGCTAGCACCAGGGTGGTGGCGGTGGAGAGAATGTGGTGAGAAGTGCTCCCGATTCCAGATCTGTTCTGAAGGTAGAACTGGCTGACGGGTTAAATGTGGAGTGGGGAAGGAAGAGAGGAATCTAGGGTAATTGCTTTTGGCCCAAGCATGTTAATGAGTGGTGGTTCCTTTTCCTGAGATGGGAAGCAGTGGGTTTGGGGGAGGGGAGTGGGATTTAAGAGTGTTGTTGCAGCTTCAGATGCTTAATACACTTGTAAGCCGTGATCAAGGGAGAGGACCAGGCATGGATATAAATTTGGTTACCATTAGCTTATTAGAATATGGTATTAGAGGGAATCCTTTTTTTCAATTGAGAGATTAGGAAGCCTTTCCAAAAGAGAAGGCATTTGAGCAAAACTTTGAAGAATGAGTATGATTTATAAGGGCAGAAAAAGGGGGAAATAGAAGATATTTTTCATCCAAGTCTCAGAGCCTTTTTCCCTGGTCCCTGGTTGAATTTGTCTAAGAAGCTGCTGACCTGGTTGATAATCTCTTTTCACTGGTATAGCCACTTAGGTTCTCTGTTGAAAAGGAAACCAGAGCAGATTACATACTGACTGATAAACCATATTCTGCTATTCCTCATTGTTCACAAGTTGAAAATGTAAGGTGAACCCTAGAGGTGCAGAATGCTACATGTGTTTTGCTTCCCTCTGTGTGTCTGCTGTGCGTTGGGATGTGTTGATTTTGGTGTGGAAGCTTTTCCCATGCCATCATCTTCACTAAAGATTGAACATTTTGGGGGAGTTTTTACTTCTACTGATACTGACCTTATGCACTTGACTTGAGCTGTTAATTTATAACTTAGTCAAGTTAAAACCGCAGCTACAACCATGAGGAATTGGGACCCCCTTGCTGTCTTACCACTCATATCCCTCACTTGGGCATAATGTCTGTCTTGACTCTTCTTGCTTTGTGTGAAAAAAATGAGTCATGTTTTGCCACTCTCCTGTTTAGGTGGAATTTTATTTGGAGTGGAATATCGCTTATCTTTTTATTTTCATGATCACTGTAATCTTGTGATTATTTTGGTCTTCTAAAGAGAGAAAAATTACTAGATATTTGTTACAATGGGATAAAGATTGTGCCTTGAAAAAATTCAGTTTATTAAATGGTCTAAGATACTTTTAGAACTGATATATAAAATTCATACTAGTCAGGTGTACTATTACTTTAATCTTCAGCTGTCTACTGTAGTCTGTCTTAGTGCTGAGTATAGATAGGATTATGCAGTTTCAGCCTTTATATAATACTTTTAGCTATTTTTCTATTTAGAAAAAAAAGTGTTGCATTAAAGAAAAGTAGTCACAGTATTTCTCTCTGAAGGGGTAAAGGCTTCTAGTCTTCTAACAATAGACTTTGTAAAAAATTTTAGGTTTGGGTTTTTGTGTTAAATTAGTGAGACCACTGCTACTTTAAACATGTTTTTAAATGATAACCTTGGTTTTTATAAATTACACAAGAATGCCTGTTGATGTAGGTATATTGGTTTTCAACAACTCCATAATTCAGGATTCTAGTATTTTTTATATATACAAGGCATTCTGGGTAAGAAGAAAATGATCTCAAACATTGCCTGGATCTGACATAAACTGCACGTAGCTTTCTTTATCTGGAAAAACACTTAAATACAGAAAAATACAGATAATGTAATAAATATCCAAATACAGAATAACTAAATGTTAATTTGTTATACCTGTTTTAAATCTTTCTTTAATAAGTACACTTCGTTAAGAATTTGAAGACATGTCTGCCCATTTTTGCTCCTCTCTTTTCTTTACTCTCCAGAGGAGTTTAGTGTGAACTGCTTCCACAGTTATATGACTTCATGTACTATTATGGCCAAGTGTCCCTTAGCATGCTTTTGAGACCCATCTCCTGTCGAAATACAGGTCTGGTTAATTCCTTTCAGTTGTTGTATAGTATTCCTTTGTAAGAATGTAGCATTTTTACTAACAAGAGTTCTTTGTATAGTCTGAATAATAATTGCTTATCTGTTAACATAAGCTACAAAGAGCTTTCAGTTTCCTAAGCTGTTGTTTCCAGCTGTATGTCTTTTTCGGTAGCCTTCCTGAGTTTGACCTTAGGCCTTTCACAGTGCTTTTATCTATTGAACTCTTACACTACAGTAGAGTGCCTTGTGGTCTAGCTTTCCCACCCATGGAGTTGGTGGCCGACTGACCTTTCTTTCTTTCTGCTCCAAGGCAGCTAGGAGACTAGTGAGTTGAACAAACAGCCTGAAGGTTTGGTGGCGTGTGTTTCAGTCAGGCTGGCTGCTGGTGGGCCTCTGGTGGTGTCACCAGTGAGTATTCTTGGGGTTGATTTCTCCCGCTGTAGTAATGGGTATGACGTGTCTGTCTCCTGAGGATATTCTGTTTACTTTATTAATTTAGAGGTTACTTTATTAATTGAGAACACTTTGCATTCTAAGATTTCTTCAGGAAAGGGATGTGTCTATGCAGGGTTCTTTATGTGTGGTTATTTCAAAATAAGAGCTACACAATTAGGCTTTCTGTTGAAATATTGGAATCCAATGTCTGCCATTAAAAACACATTGGTTGCAAAGCTTTATTTTTTTTCTAAAGCATTGATTTAATATGTGAGCTAACAATTCAATCAAGAAAATAGATTAAAAAAAAAAACTTCTCCCAGTGTCCTTACTCTTGAATTCATAGTTATTTAAGAGCTCACCCTCTTTGAGTATCTGTTACTGTATCTTTTTTTCATTTTTTTAGAGGGGGGGCGACTTTAAACAAAATTATCATAGAATAATAATGATGAAAGTATTATTGACTCAAGTGAACATTTTTAATACGTTCATCCTGTATATGGACAGCATGAATTTATCATGACTTCAGATCCCAGTTATGGAGTAGGCATCTGTTTATAGGAACCGTGCCAGGATCAGAATTGAGTTGCCTTTAAGGAAGTCTGGCATTCATTCACTCTGTACACACTTATTGAGCCCCTTTACTGCTTGGGTTGACTCAGGGCCTCCAGTGATGAACAGGACGGGCACAGCTTCCTCTTCCACGCAACTTTACTCTAGGTGGGAAGCAGTCAGGAGAGCAACGTTTGAGCTGTCAGGTGACAGAAGTCCTGCACTGAAGGTAGAAAGGGTGATAGTGCTGGGGAGGGGGGGCAGCAGCAGTCTTGGGCCTTCATTCACCCAGAGCCTCGTTGTGCACACAGGGGAGGCATGCATGAAGAGTAAAACTATTGCTTAAAATAGTTAGGATCATGGTGTGGCCATTCATTCATTCATTCATTCACTCAGAAAATGTACTGAGTATTTTGCTTTGTGTCTGGAAATATGCTAGATGATGGTGATCAGTAGTGAACAAGAGGGACAGAAATGTCTCTTTCATGGAGTTTCGATTTTGGAAGGGGAAGACTTACATAAACAAGGAAAAAAAATGTGACGATTGGTGCATTGCAGATGGTTAGGGAAAGCAGGAGGCAGTAGGATACTCTAATGGAAATAGACTGCCAAAGGATAAATTTTAAAGACATCTGTAAGATATCCAGCAGACTTTACTTCATAGTGTCCATTTCTCCCCATTCCTATATACTTTTCCTGTGCTCGGAGTCTGTTGTATTGAAACCTCAAACATGATTTTATTGTCTTAACAAAATCCATCATCAGTCCTAGGGTGCTGGAGACAGATTATTACCTTCCCAGAAGGTAATCTTTTCAGAGCTGAAGTGAAATATGGTAAGTTGTTTTTTGGAAGTGTTGAAGAAAGGAGAGATACTGTACCTAAATTGTGTTTGCAAAAATATAAAGTAATACAGCTCTTTTTATGCAGAGTGAAAAAAGCTGTTGTGGAGCCAATAACTTTAAGTTTATATCTGGAAAGCTGAGACCTGATAGATTATATGTCAATTTGGTATATAAGTTATTTGGTAACACATATAGTTTGAGTTTCAAAGTATTGTAGCTACATTAGGAACATACTACAAAGGAAGGATGTGTATTGCTAACACCAGAATTTCATGAACTCCAGAGGCGCCTGGGTGGCTCAGTTGTTAAGCGTCTGCCTTCGGCTCAGGTCATGATCCCAGGGTCCCGGGATCGAGTCCCGCATCGGGCTCCCTGCTCCGCGGGAAGCCTGCTTCTCTCTCTCCCGCTCCCCCTGCTTGTGTTCCCTCTCTTGCTGTGTCTCTGTCAAATAAATAAAATCTTTAAAAAAAAAAAAAAAAAAAGAATTTCATTAACTCCAGAAAAAGGAAGAAAAGCAATTTCTTTGCAAAGCATCTTTCTTCATGTATACGTGTGTGTGTGTGTGTGTGTACTTCATTTATGTGTACACATATAAAATATATAAATATTTCAAAATTAATATTTAGTATCAGAAATGTTGGGGTGCTTCCAAAACTTAATTAATACAAAGTCCAAATACTTTTTTCTCCTCCTTTTTTGAAAAAAAAACAAAAGCTCTGTTTTTTAAAGTAGTTTCAGGTTCACAGCAAAACTGAGCAGAAGGTACAGAGTTCCCATATACCCCTGGTCACACCTGTGCACAGCCTTCCCCCACTGTCAGCATCCAGTGCCAGAGGGGTACATCTGTCAAAACTGGTAAACCTACGTAGATACATCATTATCACCCAAAGTCCGTAGTCTACATTAGGGTCCAGCCTTGGTGTTGTACATCCTGTGGGTTTTGACAAATACATATAATGACATGCATCCACCACTGTGGTATCATACAGAATAGTTTCACTGCCCTGACAATCCCCTGTACTCCACCTATTCAGTCCTTTTTCTCCTCCCAATTCCTGGCAACCACTGATCTTTTTTAGTTTCCATAGTGTTGCCTATTCTAGAATGTTATATAATTGAAATCATACGGGATATAGCCTTTTCAGATTGGCTTCTTTCACTTAGTGTTATGCATTTAAGATTCCTTCATGTCTGAATTATGGCATGATAGCTCATTTTAGCACAGAATAATATTCCATTGTCTGGATGGACAACAGTTTATCCATTTACTTACTGAAGGACATCTTCGTTGCTTCCAAGTTTTGATGATTATGAATAAAGCTGCTATGAACACTGATGTGCAGGTTTTTGTGTGCACATGAGTTTTTGACTCCTCTTAGTGAATACCAAGGCTTTCGATTGCTGGATTATATGGCAGGAGTATGTGTAGTTTTTTTTTGTTTTTTTTTAAGAAACAGCCAAACTGTTCCAAAATGGCTGTGCCCTTTTGTATTCCCACCAGGAAGGAGTGTGGGCTCCTGCTGCCCCCCATCCTGGCCAGTATTTGATGATGTCAGAGCTGTAAATTTTGGCCCTTTTGGTGTGTGTTGGTATCTCACTGTTTCATTGTTTTAATTTGCAGTTTCCTTTTTTTTTTTTTTTTTTTTTAGATTTTTTTTATTTGATAGAGACACAGCAGGAGAGGGAACACAAGCAGGGGGAGTGGGAGAGGGAGAAGCAGGCTTCCCGCTGAGCAGGGAGCCCAAAGCCGGGCTCGATCCCAGGACCCTGGGATTACGACCTGAGTGGAAGGCAGACGCTTAACAACTGAGCCACCCGGGCGCCCCTAATTTGCAGTTTCCTAATGACATATGTTGAACATCTTTTCATTTGTATATTTTTCCATTTGTTTATCTTATTTTCCATCTATGTATCTTCTTTGGTGAGGTATCTGTTCAGATCTTCTGCCCATTTTTTGTGGTGTTCATTTTCTTACTGAGTTTTAAGAGTTCTTTGTATATTTGGATGACAGTCCTTTATCAGATAGGTCTTCTGCAAATATTTCCTCCCAGTCTGTGGCCTGCTTGTCTTCTCATTCTCCTGACAGTGTCCATTGCAAAGCAGATGTTTTTCATTTTAATGAAGTCCTGTTTGTCAATTATTTCTTTCATGGATGGGTGGTACCTTTGGTGTTGTCTCTGAAAAGTCACCGCCAAACCCAAGGCCATCTAGATTTTCTTCTGTGTTACCTTCTAGGAGTCTTACAGTTTCTTGTGGTGTGTGTGTGTATTTATATTCATTCTGGTTAAATTGAGTTGCTGAGTAAAAATGAAATGATATATTTACCCCTTAAAAAATTCTGTCCTGTTGTTTACAGATGGGGTGATAAGATGTGCTTGAGGTCACACAGATAAACAAGGCCAAGATGGAGTTTTGAGTTCACTTGGCAGTTTTCCCTCTTACCTTTTACAGTCACTGGGACTTGAGCGCTTAACTTACTCTTTTGTAAAAATGGTATTTGCATTTCCTGAAAGGAAGACTGTTGTTGGTCTTTTTCTCTCTGGGTCTCTGAATGAACGAATGAGTGATTACAGAAAAGAGGTACAATACTTGCACTGTGCATGGATTGGTAAAATGTTTAAAGATTTAATGGAATACTTTTTTCTACAAAGCACTCTTGTGTTTCCTTCATGATAAGTTTATCCAGCCATTTTTGATGACGTTTTCAGTACTTGGAACCTGACCTCTTACCGTTGAGAAGTTTGCTGGATTGTGACCTTCTTTCCTTGGCCTTTAAACCAGCACTTTATAATTCCAAGGCTCCATGTTTGTAAGACTAAAAAATTAACCATTCCTCCTTTCACCTTTAGTGCAATGCATACTTCTGCTGGCTTTGTAGTCTCTGTATTCTTTGCTTTCTAAGACAGGTGAGTTCCAGATCTTACTGTTTGAAAATACACACTTCAGAATGACAGTAAGTCACGCCTTGGTGGAGAAAATAGTTTACACTGTGCTTAGCTTTATCTAAATTCCATTTAGAGTATGCCAAGGAAGTATACCCAAGTTAGTCATTGCTATTCGTGAGCATCTACAAACTCAAGAATTTTCACAGATGAGTATGCATAATATAGGGCATAAAGAATATTACTCAAATTGTTAAGAAGAAAAATTAAAATGTTAAAGATTATTCCTAATTTCTCCCAAGTTCATATTGCTTCATTTTTTTGGCCTTCATTTCACATTTTAGATCCTTAGTTCCTAGTTTTATATAAACATTATCTGAAATAAAGAATAGAAAATTGGAAAGAAAAATGATTAAAATTATGTGCTGTGGTTCTCGAGGTACCAAATCATTTTTTCATTTCTTGGAGGAAAAAAGTCTAACTTTTGAAGGAGATTTCATTTGTAAAATTGACTCTTTACTTTATAAGCAATGTTTAAATTCATTGGTGATAAATATGCATGTTGGTATAGTAAAATCCCATTTTTTACATAATGCTTTAATGGAAATGGCAGTTTTATGAAATGAAAGTGACTAGTAAAAATCTGAATGATGCTCATAAGCCCTTACATCATTTTTATTGAGGTTTTTGTATATTCTAATTCATTAATACAGGGAAAAAGGAGATCACTAACATGGTTTATTTCCTATAATTACTCAAATCGAGTATAATTTATTTTCAATAAAATTCTTAGAGTACATTGCCCAGGGTGGGGAGAAGAGGGCTGGCCTGTTTTTACAAAATGTCTAGATTTTTACTCATGAGACTTTGCTGTTTTAACAATGTTGTTCACTTGCATGTATTTTCAGTATAGTTCCCTCTAGATTTTTACAAATAAAAACCTATGTAAGTGCAAGAAATCCCAAACACTTAAAGGCCCAGGATTGAGTGTTGAAGGAGAAATCTGGATTATTTATTTATCCTACTTAATACTACAAATATTGTTTGTCTTTTAATGAATTAGACTACCTTTTATGTGATTTATAATGTGAAACATTATTTATATTACTATGTAATAAATTAACTGGAGGGAATTTCCGAAAACCACTTAGTGTTTACAGTTAAATTTGGTTTATTTTTGTGGAATACCTAGAAGAAAAGGTCAGTGTAAGGGATAAACAAATACTTAAATTTTGGTGCGCCCCTACCCCCAACTTCTTGAGGTAGGGCAAGGAGGAAGAGACACTACAAACTGAGTTGGAAACAAGTAAATATTCTTAATTTCATCATAGTGAAATCTTGCCAACAACGCTATTTTCTGCTCAGTATACTTCAGACCACCATAGGAAAATCTGTAATTTTTTTGGATGTAATTGTGGGCCATTACGAATTCTTGGCATTCTCATCTGAAGATGCTTCCATGTTCTTGAGACAGAATTTTGTTGAAACTAACAACTTCAAGTTTATATCTGGAAAACGTTAAGGCCGGATAGTTTCATAAATCACCATCAGATTGTCAGTACCCTCCCTCCCAGCCCCGCTCCCAGGGTTTATATTTGAAAGCTCATTCCTTTTCAGGTGTCTCTTTGTGTAGACACACAGCTTGTCTGTTTTCTTCTCCTTTGCCCCAGCATTGTGAGCTATTTGAGCTGGAGCTATGCTTATGTGAGTTCTTGTGATTGGCAGTTCTTCTGTAAAGGCCAGGGAATGTGGACATGCGTGGTGTGTATGTCATTTGTGCATGCATGAGTGTGTGTGTGCGTGTTTAATTGCTGTCTTTGACTCCAGAAAATCAGAGGTGTGTTTAGCTGTTCTTTTTTCGTTTTACCATTGCTGAAGTGATCTCCACTCTTAAGCAAGCAGAGAGTCTTTTGGGGGGGTAAGTCAGATTGTGTGCTTTGTGGAGAGTGGAAAAGGGTAGAGGCGCAGAGAGCTGCTGCCTCCATAAGCCCCTAAACATGTCTCAGCACCAGGGATACTGTTTCTCCCTTGATGCCCAAAACTTGATACAAGGACGGAGAGTTGTCAGCATGGGGCTCTTCCTCATTGTAGCTGAAAGTCTTCTTAGGCCACAGAGTACCTGCCCTCTTGGGTAAGCTTTTGGTTCTCAGTAAGGAGATGACTTTGAGTGTAGTGAGAGGGTTGTTTGTGATGGGCGTCAGTAGGTGAGATGCACTGCCGAAGATGCTTTTACCCATGTCTGGCTACAACTGCACCTACAAAATGCCTGATCCCACAGGGCCAAAGGCAGGGCTTATTAGAAAGATAATCAAATGGAAGCATTCTCTTAGGCATGTCATTCTTGAAGGTCCCATTGCCCATGGAATGAGAATAAATTCTAGTGTAAGTAACTTAAAACCGTCAATGAATGACCCAGTAGTACAGTTGATTCTGCTATAATGCAACATATGCATTCCTAAAAATCTCCATACCACATAAAATAGCAGGATAAACACTGTAGGACTTACAAGAGGGAGATGAGGTTAAGTCCACAATGTTCAAAAACTTTGTTGGTCATATACACACACATAGACAGGAGCCTAATCATGGTTTTACACACATTAAATGGGTAGGAAATACAGTATTGTATTTCAGTAAACATGGCACTTCACCTTGAAGAAGACATGAAGTTTGCCTGTGGAGGTGGCATCAGGATAGTTGTAGTTTGTGAGTCACTGTCCAGTGGAGGAAGGAGGGCAGATGGTGACTCTGGCTGTGGGTGGTTGTGGCTGCCAACCCACAGGTGAGCTGAGGTAGCTGATAGGGGTTGTGGTGTGTGTAGGGGGTGTATTTTGTGTATTTCTAGGCAGCTTGGTTCAGCTGGATGCACTTTTCTGTGTTCATCTAGCATTTCTTGTAGACAAAATCATGCATAAGCAAATGTGAAGTTTGTTTTATGCTCAGATTGTCCCCCTAATATGCACATCAATCACAGTGGAACAAATTCACGATTTCAAACTAAGCTTTATGGCAGAACTGGCTATAGTTTATTTGATTTTGGAACTGAGTCCCTTTTCCTTTCCTCCTTTCCATCATTATTGATTTCTTAATTTATATTTAAGTTAAGCCCATATCAAATTGATTTTTTATACCCTGAGTGCTTCTGAAGGAGAGAAAGTAGCCTGAGATTTTAATTTTGCTAGTGTTTATCCATCTGGTAGTTTCCTCCTTGGTGAATATCTTTGCCTGCCTGCCTGCCTGTCTGTCTATCGTCCATCTAGATACACACACACTGAGACCTTTACTAGATGCTTGGAGATACAGAATGTATTCTGTATTCTGGAGATACAGAAACTGGTAAGGTATCGTCCTTATCTTAAGGAGCTTAGAGTCTCATTGAAAAATTTTCAAGGCACAGATTTGAATGTCTTTTTTGGGTTTCCTTAGGGAGCGGATGAACCAACATTATCTATTTCTTGGTTTGTGAACATAGGAGCACACAGACCTTCCCACCCCACCTCCTACTTCTTTGTAAATGTAGAGATAGGAGTAAAGAGCTTGTCTGGAGGAAACTCAAAGATATCATTGATTTACATGGTGAAAAGATGTCAATTTGAAAAGAGGTTGAAAAGGACTTAGGAGGTCTTGTAGTCAACCCTCCCACTGACTCCTTAATAAACCTAGTAGTCAGGTATCCACGGTAGAGCAGTAAATGGAAAAAAAGCAAGTTTCAGAGTAACGTGACTAGTATGATCCCTCTTGTCCCCCTCCCGGTACATGTGTGTACGTGCTATTTGTATAAGCACAGATGATGTGAGAAGATCTCCCGTAGTAGTCACCTCAGGGGACAAGGGAAAGCTTATTAACTTCCTCTTTATACATCTCTTATTGTTTGGCTTGTTTTAAGAAGCATGTTTTACTTTTTTAATTAAAAAATCTAATAAAGTAGAAAATGAATAAATAATAATAATAAAAAATACCCTCCGGGCCCTGAGCTTTGTTTTCATCTTCTCAGTAGCCTGCGTAGTTATAAAACTGAACATGACGTTCCAGGTGTGGGCTGCCTAGCAGGACTCCGACCTTGCTCTAGTTAACGCTGTATTGGGGGGGGGGGGGTTCTGTGTTTATAGACCATTAACACCTTAAAGTCTTTTTTACACCTGCTACCCTTGGCACACTCTGCCCTTGGTAATTGTGGGACCCAAGTTTAATCCTTCAGATTCTGTTAGAGGTCATCTTATTGTGGAAATCAGTATTTAACATAGGTTAAGAACTGGTCTTGGATTGGATTCAGGCTGCCTGGTTCAGATCCTAACTACCTACCACTAACTAGCATGAACACTTAGACAAGAAACGCATATTCCTGAGTCCCCGTTGTCGTCGTCGTCGTCTTCTTTTTTTTTTGTGGGCAGCAAAGCAAAGTTTATTGAGCGATAGTCTAAAGCTCCAGGAGAGGGAGGACCTGAGAGGGTTGCCCGAGCCTCTGTTTTCTTATCGGTAAAACGACAATAACCATAAAGTTGTGAGGTTTCAAGGAGAGCCTGGATGTTAGAACGCTTACCTAGATTGCCTGGTAGTGTGACGAGAACGTGGTGAATTTCAGATGCTGCTGTTAGTGTGTTAACGTCAGTTCCTTTCTCCCATCCATGATAGTGAGCTAGTTTTGGATCTTGAATCTTCCCTTAACTATATACCATATCCCTCCTGACCCCAGAACATAAATCAGTCAGTCTTCTAAACTTTCCTCACAAGGTCTCCAATCAGTCTCTGCCTCATTCCACAGGTCCCTTCACCGATGTCGTCACCACCAACCTAAAGCTTGGCAACCCAACAGACCGAAATGTGTGTTTTAAAGTGAAGACCACAGCACCACGTAGATACTGCGTGAGGCCCAACAGTGGGATCATCGATGCAGGGGCCTCGATTAATGTATCTGGTAAGTCTGGAGACTGGAGGTCAACGGGGGGGGGGGCTAAAAAGTCCCGCTAAAGCCAGTAGGATTTCTTAAAGTTTGCATTTGGTATAGCAAAATAAGACAATAGACTTCTCCCTGAACCTGCCACCCTCTGATTGAAAAGCTTAGTGGGTCCCACTCACCTATTGGTTTTCCATAATTAAAGCCTCTTTGGTTTAATGCTTACAGCCTTCTGTGCCTTAATAGTTACAGCAAAAGTAAAGTGGTAACTTTAGACTTTACTTCAGAATGAGTTTGGTTTTCACTCCCTTGAAATTAAATCTGCCCTTTGGCAATAAATAAAAAAGGGCTAAACAAACTTAATTTTACTCTGTGGGAGAATGCTAAATGGAGTTATTTTCTTATTTAAGGTAAATGGTTTCTGACATTAGGCTTGTGTCATTCCCAGTGATTGGTAACTGCACTTTACTGATCGTGAAAAGCTCAGGGAGGTGAGGACTGAGGAGACTGGACTATATCCAAGGGCGAAAGTTTTGTGCGTGTCTGATGGGTTTTTCCCTTACGGTCTGAGAATGCATATATTTTCCAAAGTCCAGCTTTTGAAAAGACGCTGGTAAAGTGCCCAGACTGAGAATTGGATTTTAGAATTAAGGAGATGTAAGTGATGGGTTTGAGTTTAAATGTCTTTTAGAAATTGAATAAACTTTCAGCTCATTAGAACTTCTGGATCCAAGATGCCTTTTGTATTTGTGGAGGAGCTGTGGGGGAGTGTGTGTTTATCCTGTAAAAATCAGGAGACTTTGTGTCACAGAGGGTTCTGCATCATTAGAAGCTACTACTCATTGAGATGGGTACTTGACTGGCTTTTTCCATGACAGATTTTGATTGTGATGCATTTGGCTATTCATTTGACACCTAAAAGAAAATGGTTCACCTCTTTGGAAAGATATAAGGTGTTTCATTATCTGATCATTTCTGTAAACTCTTATTCCCCACATCCATTGGTTTCTCTCATTATGGTGCTCCCACACCAGCTATCGCCCTGTGTGCTTCTCTCTGAGGCTGCAAGACCTGATCTGGGCACTTGAATTGGGTTGTTATTCAGGAAGTCAGAAGGGTGAGAGCCAGATTTTATTGAGGGTCTCCTTTGTGCTGGGCCAGCACACACATTATCTCATATAATTTCTGTTATTTGGCCTGTGAGGAATGCATCATTACCTGCCTTGTACTAAGAAGGAGACCGGTGGCTATAGGCTCACGAACCTAGCAAGTGACACAGCCAAGATGTGGATCACTGTGTCTGGCTCCGAAGCCCAGACTAAAGTGTAGCATGCTGGGGAAGGGAAAGGGTCTGAGGTGTTGGCATTTCTGTACCCCTTGGATCCATATGGTTTCAGTTTTTCTGCTGAAATCTTTATTCCCTTTTATTGACTTTGGTTTTCCTCTTGATTTCTTTGCCCATATCAAATTTGAGCAAGGTTGTCAGTAGATGAGAATTACAAATTTTCAGGGTAAATAAGGGGGCAGCAACATAGTTTCTGAATAAAATAGTCTCAACAGGCAGTTGTCCAGTGTAGGTGTGCTTTCCAGTATGAAATATAAATGTGTGTGTGTCTCTTTCAGAAAGATTCATCCCTCCCCCAATCATAGGAATGGTTGTTTTGTTTTTTGTTTTTAAGATTTTATTTATTCATTTCTTAGAGCACGGGAACTGGGAGGGGAGGGGGGGAGAGAGAATCTGAAGCAGACTCCGTGTTGAGCATGGAGCCTGATGTGGGGCTCGATCTCATGACCCTGAGATCATGACCTGAGCCGAAACCAAGACTCAGATGCTTAACTGACGGAGCCACTCAAGTGCCCCTATTTTTATTTTTTTTAATTAAAAAAAATTTTTTTGGAATGTTTTTTAAGGTAATAACCCTGGGCATTTGTTTTGATTTATAATTCCCTGCCAAAGGAAGACTGAAGATTTTGTGGTTGTGGCCTTTCTTTTGCAGATAAGAACGGAAGGTACAGAGAATGGGTGTGATTATCTAGGGCCACATGGGTGATTAGTGGCAGAGCTGGTACTTGAAACCAGCTTTGCTCCTGACTCGGTGGCTCTTCTGTGATATGAAGCTGCCTCAACAGTGTTAGGGGGTGGCCCCACTTACAAATGAATATAAAATTTTACATAAAGTACCATGGTTCTCAAAATGTAATGTACTTGGGGGAAAGTAATTGAATAATAAAGTGCCCGTGTGTCTACAGGCCTGACTCCTAGATGAAACAAGATTATGTTTGCACATGAGAAGGGCTCCCTTGTTATTATTTGGTGTGTATTTTTCGCACTGCTTGAGGTGCACCTGGGTGAAGCCAGGTGTCGCTGCATTTCTGGGACAGCATCTTCAGTTGGCAGAGGATGCTGGCACCCATCTGCTGCCGTTTTCTGTGCTGAGGGACCAGTGTATGATGTATTAGACATTCGTATCTCAAGGTAAAAAGCACTGAGCTTTTTAATTAAGGTCCTCTTAAAATGCAGCTATATGATGACATCTTGGTGAGTACGTAGAGTTTCTAGGTTCCTTTGGGAGAGAAGATACCCTCAGGACATGAAGGATACCAGCAGAAGGCAGTGCAGATTGTCCACAGGCCAGGTGTACACATGGCCACGTTTGGTGTTACCCACTCTCCTCCGAGATCACTAGATTTGAGGTCTGGGAACCTGAACAGAAAGCTTAGTTGTGCTGTTTAACCTGTTGGCCGATCTTTGTCCAATCTATTAATGTCTCTAGGTTCTAGTTTTCTCATTTGTAAAATGGGAGGAATAGTATCTGCCTCACAGAGTACTTTCCAGTGCTGTGTTAACTGAACACATGGCACAAGAGTGGGATTGTGTTATCTTCCCCACTAGCTTTGATAAAAACTGTTTTTGTTGAATGTGGATTGTACATATTTGAATTGTCTTTTTAGAAATAAATTAATTCCATTTTATTATTTGACTTTTTCTAATTTTAAGAAGAAATGTGTATTTTTTCTTTCTATGATATGCATTTGTTTTCTAGTGAAAAACCACTAGTGAATTTTCAAATATAATCTATAAAAAGGTGGCCATCAAATCAACTTAAAATACTACCAGCATTGCCCTGTCTACCACACAGAATGTCAGCATACCCGCAAATGACATGCCTAGTACATTATTTCTCTCCCATTTCTGAAAACCCTTGGGATGTGCTAGCTATTAGGGAAGATTATAAATCATTCTTTGAGAGAGGGGGGCAGGGAGGGAAAGAAAGAGGAGGAGGAGGAGGAGATCCACCCACATAGCTGGCCAGAGGGACTGAGGTTCTGAAGGCACACAGATCAGGGTTGTATGGGGGGCACGTGGGGAGACTTTGTAGCTGTTAGGTACCTTTCTGACACACCCTGTGAAACTCTTCTTAGCTTTTAGGTAGGCTTGATATATTCAAGGGAGCTTACATTGTGTGTCAAAAGTCCAGACTCTGACCTATCATGTTACTTTCTCCAGAAGGTGGCAAATTACTTATTGAGTCCTTAAAAAATAACAGCTCTGTTTTAAAAACTTAGGTGGTAAAGTAATGGTTGGAAACAGGCATAACCTAGTCTTTTTGTGTCTGTAGGTGAAAATGTGTGGATTTCCCAAAGGGATGGTTTGAGGTCTGGTCACCTGGGTCTAGAATGGGAGTCCTTTTCTTTGTCCTTTATGTAGGTGCTCATTCCATCTCATCTCATTCTTCCAGTAGCCCCTTCTGTGGTTTGTGTCTGTTGGATGAGGAGGCAGTGTAGTAGGTGAGGGGGTGCAGAGTGCTTTCTGTTTGCATTAATTGGCCCAGAATGCCATGGTTTTGGCCCTTGCTCCTTGATACACACCATCTACTAGAGATGGTTTTGAATTATTCAAATCTGGACCTCAGCAAAATAGCTACACTTAAATGGAGATTGGAGAAGCGGAGATTGGATTTTTCCCCCCCTGAGATTTTAAATGCAAGGAAAATAGAACTTTTTGAATTAATGAATTGTTTGAAGCAGTGGGGGGTCTCCGCATTTGTTCTAGCTTTACAAAATTAAATCTATTTTCTGAACTGTCTGGTGGGAAAATATTTTTAAGGTAGATAATTTCTGAAAATGTCTTTGTGGTAAGCTGTTAGTGGTTGTGGATTTTTTTTTTTAATACTGCAGTTTAATAATGAGGGAGTTTTCCATTAATATTCCAAACCATGTTTGCCAGCGGATACAGCAGGTGAAGTGGTAAAATTATGGGCCCATCAAAAATACTTATGCTTCCTGTAATATGATATTAAGTTTAATATTTTTATAACCTTCACTGAATTCTAATTTCACTAAAGTAGCAAGCATGCTTCCATTTGCAGTTCAATTATGCACATTGGTTGCCTTTGTACCAAGCAAATTAGAAATACAAAATATCTGTATGTGGGGGGGGCATTGGAAAGAGTCATTAAAGATACCAATATTTGGGTACAGATACACTTTACTAAGTGAACCCTCGGAATTGAAAATGGATTAAAGACAAACAAACACAAATCTACTAATGTCTGAATCAGTATTTTAAATTAAAATTCAAAGAATTAAGGAGCAGTGTTCACTTCTGACACACAGTCCTTTCCAGCACTCCTTTCAATCACATGTTAAAGCATAAAGTTCTTCCAGTAAAATCCTGAGGACAGAGAATTCATATCAGCAGCTCTTCTTGGATGGAAACATTGGTCAATTAATGTAATTGGGTAGTATTGCAATTGATAATTAATCCTTTTAAGATTTTGCTGACTCAGTTTAATGGAGCTGCTTGCCTGCCCTGGACCAGTCAACCTTGGGCTATAGCTTTTAGGTGATTAGCACCAGCGTATAAGTGCACTGCCCTTAGAGAAAGAAGCCAGGCATTCATCTGTCAAGTGCTGATAGCAGAAGCTAAATTTGGGGGGTTTGGGCATCTTAACAGCAACATTCTTCTTTGTTTGATCATTTGCTTTGGAAGCCTCTGATAAGCAAAACCTTTTTATAAATGGTTTTCATGAACCAAGTTTATTCTTCTCAGATAAGAACGACTCACATTCATACCTAAAAGATGTCTTTAATCTTTTTCACCAGATAGATGAGAGATTCTGGTTTTTTACAAAAGGAAATTAATAAAAATTCAGCCTAATTATGCTTTTTAAAGATTTTTAAAAATTTTACTGTGATATTCAAGTTCCTTAAGAATCCCATGTTTCACTTTGTAGGAGTATGACACAGTTTATTTAATTTCTTTACATTTTCTTTTCTTTTTCTTTTTTTATAAAGATTTTATTTATTTGGGGCACCTGTGTGGCTCAGTCAGTTAAGTGGCTGCCTTCCGCTTGGGTCATGATCCCAGGGTCCTGTGATGGAGCCCTGGGTCTGGCTTCCTCCTCAGTGGGGAGTCTGCTTCTCTCTCTCTCAAATAAATCAATCTTTTTTTTTTTTAAGATTTTATTTATTTGAGAGTGAGAGCTCGCAAGCGGGAGAGCAGAAGCAGGGGGAGCAGCAGAGGGAGAGGGAGAAGCAGACTCTCCCACTGAGCAGGAAGCCCCACCTGGGCTTCGATCCCAGGACTCTGGGATCATGACCCAACCCAAAGGCAGATGCTTAACCAACTGAGACACCCAGGCGCCCCTATTCTTTACATTTTCAAAGATCATGATCAGGATGACTTATCAGGTACACTGAACACCTCACTTAGTGGACAGTAACTTCAGCTTTCTGCAGTCACTGAGGAGCAGAAATTAAGTTCAACTTTGGACAAGCCAAGAGTTATGTTCTTTTCACTCATTATAGTTTCTTGCATATTTATTTATTTATTTTTAAAGATTTCATTTATTTATTTGATAGAGAGAGAGAGAAAGGGCACAGAGGGAGAGTGAGAGGGAGAAGCAGACTCCCAGCTGAGCAGAGAGCCTGACATGGGGCTCAATCCCAGGACCCTGAGATAATGACCTAAGCTGTAGGCAGACCCTTAACCGACTGAGCCACCCAGGTGCCCCAGTTTCTTGCATATTTAAACACTTGAGCTCTTCATCTTGACTCTCTTGTTTACTCTTGCTTTATTTTTTAAATTTTTAAGTTTTTTTTAAAGATTTTATTTATTTTTGAGAAAAAGCACGTGATCACATGTGGGGGGAGGGGCAGAGGGGAAGAGGCTACCCACTGAGCAGGGACCCCAGGGCTCAACTTGATCCCAGGACCCAGGGATCATGAAATGAGCTGAAAGCATACGCTTAACCAGGTGCCCTATTTTTAAAAAATTTTTTAAACATTTTATTTTTAAGTAATCTCTATACCCAAAATGGGGCTTGAACTTACAACCTGAGATCAAGAGTCACACACTCCACCGAGTGAGTCAGCCAGGTGCCCCTTCTCTTACTTTAGACTGTTAGCCTTGTCCTGGAGTCTGGCCCATTATAGGCCAGAACGAAGTGAAAGGGCTTTGGGAGGTAGCCACAGTGAAGGACTGGACAGGAATATCCCAAAGGGTGAGTAGGGGAGAGGGTTCAGAAATAACAGCAGGGGACTGGAATGACTTAAGCCTCAGGGCAGACAGTTCTCCATATTCTAGTTGATCAGTCCCAAGAGCCATGGCTTGTAGGTCTTTCTAAGCTAGAATATAATGGGTGTTCATAATCCCAAGAGTTAATCAGAAAAAGGCTATATTGTATTCCATTATAAAGTATTATAGAAAACAGGAAAGTATGTTGGAGTTTTTTAAAAAAGATGTATGTTTTTAAAAATGTTTATAAAAAAGAGTGAATGAGGCCTGTTCTTTGGTCAGTGCTGTGCATCTGGCACATCTCATCTTCCAGTGACACTGAGGTACATTTGTACTAGTCTCTGCACAAATAAGTCAACCAGACAATGAGGAGTTTGTTATCTACGATGGGCTGTACTGAATTGGAAAATCCTATAGAGAACACAAAGATAATTCAATGTTAACTTACTTATAAGTAGATAAAATTATTTGCCTGCTGGATTTGTCATTCCATCCATAGGACCCTGAATAGGCAGAGTCCCGGAAAGCAGTTATGTTTTCAACATTTTGAGAATCCTAAAGGAAGTAATAAATTTACTCATGATAAGGGTACACAGTCTACAATTCTGAGTTGCTTTGCTTTTGGCTAGAATTATTTCACCTCATTGTGGTAATACTGGTCTTTTAAGCTGATCAGGCTCTGGCTTGTTTCTGATTAGCTTAAAAAAGTAGAGCAGGAACTACATTACTACACCATCAATGCAGTTTGGTAGAGAATAGCCTTTTGGTGGCACACAGGCGATCAAAAAGGAGAAAGAGGGGACAGTTGTGATGCGAAGATTGGAAACTGCTGTCTGAACCCACGGGTAGGAGAGAGTAGCTCCGGGAGGCAGGACAGAAGGGAAGCCAGATGGTTGCGAGTGAAAGAAGGCTTCCTCTCTTTGTGTTGCCCCAAGGAGATTTTTAGAGGGAGCATGATTCAGGAGTGCTTTGAATGTTGGAAGGGAAGAAGGTACACACCTGTCAACCAATGAAAAACTAGTATCCAGAATGTGAGCTATCAAAACATGAAGTCCTGGTCTCAGTCAAATTGGGTAGAAGGGCAAACATGTGGCAAGGAGCTTAGGCATCTCAGTCAACAGTGTCCACTAGTAGAATAAGGTCCCCAAAGAAGAATGAGGGTGTGAGATAGCATTCTGGTAGGGGCCACAGTGTTAGGTGAAATACTGAATACGCGTTCTCCAGGTGTGGTTCCTGGGCTGGTAGAATCAGGATCCTGTTAGAAATACACGTTCTCAGCCCCACCCCAGATCTGTTTGAATCAGAAACTCTGGAGGTGGGTGGGGTCCCACCACCTGTGTTTTAACAAGAACTCCAGGTGATTCTGATGCATGCTGAACCCTGAGACTCCCCTGTTACCAAGTCAGATTGGTGGGTTAAGTTCTGGAAGGTTGGTATATTGAGATGTGAGTAGGGCAAGAAGACCAAAAGAGACGTGCCAGGTAGGACCGACATGATGATAAGAGACTTTGGTAATGACAGAACACGCTGTGAGTGGGAGTGTGGCCAACAGATGTGTGTACCTGTTATGGGTCAGTACCGGGAAAGCTGAGGAGACTGGGAAGAGTTGCACTGATTGTCTTTTACTTGGGAAATAGGGTTTTTTTGTAGGAGGGTTTTGGTCTGAGGAATATGGTAATAGTGAATAGGGTGTGTCGGGAAGATTAAATTGACAGGGGTTATAGGAGCTGTGCAGGGTGATTTGATGGGAGACACACTGGGAGGAAGGGAGAAGAGCTCCTAGTTGCAGAAATCTAGACGTCAGTGGGGGCCTGAGCTGTGATTGTGGCCATGTAAAACGAGGAGAGAGACATCTCGAAGGTAAGATCCTGAGATTAAAAAAAATAATGAAGCATGTGCCATGCTGCTTGTGAGACTATCATTCATTTGCTCTGTTCACATTATGATGCAGATGAAAGTGATGTGTAACTTTCGTGGGTTCTCCTAGGAGGCTGCTGTGCTGCGTTTAGTGAGGTCATCATTTCTCTGAGGGGGGTGTGTGTGTGTTTAGTAACATATATTCTGCATTTCTTCTCTTCTGAAGGAAGTCTGATCTTACTGACCCACTGTTTTATGACCCCTGAAGGCCCTTCCCTGACAGGACCCCACTTCTGCAGTCTGTGACACAGCAGACATTGTATCACGAAGCATTAATGCTGGTGATGGGGAGCGGTCTCCTGGTAACCAGCTTCTTCTTAATGTAGTATCAGCAGATACATTTTAAAAGTAGGATAGATGGTTCGTTTAAGAGGGTTTTATCATCAGTGTCTCTGATATTCAAGTGAAATAAATTAAGTTAATGGGAAGCTCTTTTATAGCCTGTCACGGAAAAAAGTACATAATCTCTGTCACAATTTGCATGTATGGAGCTGACAGAACAAACGATTAACAACACTTCTTCTGTCATGTTCTCATAAAGCTCCAGCTAATAGGGTTTAGCAAATTGAATTGGACATGAGATGATAGCAGCTGAGAAATACAAACTTTTCGACATGAGTTGGGGGCAGTGTTAAGCAGGATGTGGCTACTGAGGCATAGCGAGGGTTTCTGAAGGCTCTCAGGGTCTGGGTGGCCACTTGACTTCTTCATTCTTGCTTGCCGGTTGGGAGCCCCCAAGGAAAGGGGAGCTGATGGGTGGCAGACACCTTCTGCACTTGCTGCTGCAAGTGGAGGGAGAGTGGCTGCTGTGGGGGAAGGGCCGAGGCCACCTAATACCCTGAGCTTCCTGGAAGTTCACCAGCAGGCCATGATTTTCACTCCCAGTTTCACATTTTCAACTTGCCAGCCTCATGGTTGTCTATATTTCACAAGTCCCTGCTCTGGCTGTCTGCAGTGTTCTTGTAGGGTGATTTGATTGCTGCTGATACCCACTTCTTTGTGTTTTTACATTCTTGTTGAACTCAAAGGTCTAAATGTAAGTGATAACTTTTAGCTGTTCTTCCTGATCTACACGGTGGCAGCTTGGTAGGTAGGAAGCTCTCTAGGCCTGGAGTTGTGCTCCTGACCCCTGTGACATCCAGCGGTGCCCGTGGGTGTCAGCGCCCGTCTGCAGAGGTGGAGCAGGCAGCTGCTAGGTGGTTTGGTTAGAGGAGCACAGGGAACCCCAGACCCCTTTCTGTGGTGGATACGCGTGCGTTCCTGCATGCGTGCTTCTGTCTCTACCCAAGGCCTGGATGCATGCTGGAACTCATGGCTTGGTTTGTATGAGTTGCTTTCTCTTTTATTTGTTTACCTATTTAAAGATTTTATTTTTAAGTAATCTCTATACCCAACATGGGGCTCAAACTTACAACCCGGAGATCAAGAGTTGCACGCTCCATCCACCGACTGAGCCAGCCGGGCACTCCAGTCGCTTTCTCTTTTAAACTGCACTTTCTCTCAAGAGGCACTGCACAAAGCCACCGATGCCTTCCCTCGAATTGTTTAACTGGGTCGTTTTCCTCTAGGAGAGGGGCATGTGAGGCAGCTTGTTTAGAATAACAGGGCTCTCAGCCTTTTGGTCTCAAGACCCCTTTACACTCCTCGAAATTGTAGACCCAAAGAGCCTATTCATTTGGAGGTTATATTAATATTTATCATGCTGTAAGTTAAAGTGAGAAATTTAAAGAGTATTAATTCACTTAATAACATTAATAAGTCAATTACATGCTAACAGTGACTTTTTTTTTTTTTTTTAAGATTTTATTTATTTATTTGACAGAGAGAGACACAGCGAGAAAGGGAACACAAGCAGGGGGAGAGGGGGCGGGAGAAGCAGGCTTCCCGCCGAGCAGGGAGCCCGATGTGGGGCTCGTTCCCAGGACCCTGGGATCATGACCTGAGCCGTAGGCAGACGCTCAACGACTGAGCCACCCAGGCGCCCCTAACAGTGACATTTTTAATGAAAAATAACTTCAAAAATTCAGTGAGAAGACTGGCATTATTCGACATGTTTTGCAAATCTCTTTATTGTCTGGCTTAATAGAAGATAGGCTTGATTCTCTTTTTGTGCTTTTGCATTTATTTAGTCTGTTACAATGTGTTGTTTTGATGAAGGTATATGAAGGGAAGCCATTTTTGCCACACATATGTGGTTGGGGAAAGGAAGAGTGTTTTCAGTATCCTTTTCAGGTAATTGTGGACATTATACTTTGATACTACACCAAAACTTGACAAGTGGCACTTTTCTTAAAGTTTAGTACAATGTGGAATCTTGAAACCATGACAGTATACTATTTGAACTTTGTTTCACTAAAATGCATTGGTCTCTTTTGCACTTTGAATGGGTTTTGTAATACTGTATGTTAGCTGAGTTATGCAGATCTTCCAAATGTTGACATATTTCATGACGCAATATCAAAAAAATCACTGATCTCATCAGAAAAGTCTTCAAGTATTTGGGAAACTGGGCTCTTGATGTCAGATAGATGTTTTCCAAGAGTCTCCTTTTGGTAGAAAGCTTGGATTTTATCATTGGCAACAACTACTATAAGTTGTCTTCCTTGAGGTGACAGGCACAGTTGATTCATTTTTGAGCAGATATCTGCCATATACCCAGGTCTGCATAACCATTGTTTTTCTGTCGATTGTTCTTTCTAGTAACTGGTGTTCCATGAGAAGGCTTCTGGTTCAGCTCACAATCTAAACATGATACAGCCGTTTCCCAAGACAGCAGAGCACTTCACGTGTGTGTGCATTTCCTCCTACAGAGTGTTACGATGTGTTGTCAAGGGTTGAAATTTAGTAAAATGAATCCTTTTTATTGCTTCCTCCAGGATATTATTAAGTGAAAACGGCCTTTTAAAAAAAGCTGCAAGTGTGTGGTGACGCCTGACACGGAGCCCCTGCCGTGTGGGAGCCGCTGCTGGCCTGTGCTGAGGCGCTGCTGGTCTTACTCTTGGCTTTGCACCAGCCGTCACTGCGGAGCTCGGCCCCGGCGGAGGGACAGGATGTCTTGGTGTTACTGTGCCCACGCTGTCGACTTTATGGATCACCTCCTGGGGGACCTGTGGGCTCCACGGATAGTGCTTTGAGAACCTGGGTGTGGAATCTGACTCTGGAAGCAAAGCCAGTGTGGAGCTCTGGCTCCATCTTTTAATCTGTTGGCTACGGGGTCTGAATGAGCCCGGTGAGCCCGGCCTTCTCTGGTGGACTGTTGCGAGACTGGACGGGATGATGCAATGAGAGTGTGCCTTCGTGGTGCCTAGGACATAGTAGCACCGCTGAGGTCCTTTTCCTTTCCTTCCTGGGGCGTTGGGAAGGTGCTGGGGACTGGGAGACTCGGCTAGGGTGGAGAGATGGAAAGGGTCAGTTTTGCCTTAGCGCATGCCTGGAATCCACAGGAAGGCCTCTTGACTCTTTTTTTCTCACTTGTGCTGCTTCAAGGAAGGGGGGAGGGGAAGGATGCAAGGGGAACAGCAGACCTTTCTGAGGCTGTTTGTGGGTGGAGGGATCTTAGGTTCTCTGGACCTGTCGGTTGTCTGTGTGACCCAATGTAGTTTGTGCTAAAGAGCCAACTCTGAAAATTAGCAGTGTCTTCTGATTACTGCCATCTCCTGAGCACTGGGGACTCTTTACAGATAATTCTGATTCAGCCTCATAGCTCTCCATGGTGGAGGACTATAGGGGGCCGTTCATGGCTGGAAAAATAAAATCTCAAGGATGAGGCAGTTTTTAACCTAGAGCTTATGTGCTGCTGCAGATCTGAGTGTAGTCTAGGACAAAGTTTTCTTCTTTCCCATGCTAAAAAAATACCAGGGCATGATTTTGTCACAGCCAAGTGAAATCTGAAATTCTCAAAACCTAATTCACATTAATTTTTAAAAAATGAACATTAATCCAGGGGTACCTGGCTGGCCCAGTCGGTTGGGCGTCTGCCTTCGGCTCAGGTCTGATCCCAGGATCCTGGGATTGGGCCCCATGTCCGGCTCCCTGTTCCATGGGAGTCTGCTTCTCCTTCTCTGCTCCCCTCCTGCCCGCTCATGCTTGCTCTCTCACCCTCTCAAATAAATAAAATCTTAAAAAAAAAAAAAAATGAACACTAATCAGACAGTAGTTTGAACACTGTGGCCTAACTTCAAAAAAGGTTGGCAGTCTCTGTCCAAGAAAGATCATAGTACAAGCAAAGGCATTGGCCCCCTCGTTTATTATGTGCATTTTCCGTGTTGCATTCCTGGAGGTGGACAAAGCATGATGGGAGCTTAGCTTTCAGAAGAAGAGTCTGTGGGGCTGACCTGCTGGTCTGCTCATTTGTTCCCAGGGTTAAATGTCAAGCCCATGTGTGTAACGATGCCCCAGGTCTGTCCACAGAAGAGCTCTTGCCAACTTGGTGCCAGAAGGGGCAATAGTTGCGTTCCAGGTCCAAAGCCACCAGCAAGAACTGCTTTTTTGGGAGGGAACCGTGTCTCTGCACCTGTAAGGGTAAAATTCCAATTAGAGTGGCCTTGAGTTTTAAATGACCTATTGTTCTCTCTGCTGACGGTCACACTTTGGATTTTGGGTACTCAGAATATCACTATTGGTATCCAGACTTGATGTCATGTGTGGATAAGCCCCCAGTTTTTTCTTTTTAAAGATTTATTTATTTATTTTAGAGAGCTTGTGTGTGGTGGGGGGAGGGGCAGAGGGAGAGCAAAGCAGACTCCGCCATGAGCATGGAGCCCGACATGGGGCTCGATCTGACGACCCTGAGATCATGACCTGAGCTAAATCAAGAGTTGGATGCTCAACCGACTGAGCTACCCAGGTGCCCCATATAAGCCCCGAATTTAAGAAAGTTTTGTAGATTTATTGATTTTTGTCCTGAAGAAGTCTCCCAGTAATGTCCCCTGTAGCTCAGAGCGTGTCAGATGGGTGGTGTGGGCAGCAGAACTGCGTGGGTGACTGTGTATACCGAAACATTGAAATCTGTGTGGTGTTAGATTTCAGTAGACTTTCTCTGTCCTGAAGGTCAAGGGAACTCTGCATCCCCAAGATGGGTGGCAGGGATATTTGCATTTCTGTTCTCTATCATGTTTGCTTTTATACGATGTGATGGGGAGTGTGAATTCACAGAGTGTGAATCTGTCTCCTATTGGAGTGGTCAGTGTGGCCGAAGGGTGCTGGGCTGCACTTGGCTCTTTGTTGAAGTTTTGCTGCTTCCTGACACTGTGACTTTGAGCAAGTCACTTCACTTTTGTTTAGCCCCAGATTCTTCATATGTGAACTAAGGTTTAGGACAAACTGCAGTTTAGGACATGTGCCCTTTATCTGCTGCAGGGGGTAGTTGATGGCGAAGCTTTAGAGGAAGCCACAAGATGGGGCTGAGAGGCCAGAGAACCCTGATTGAGTGCCCTGCAGGAAAGGTGCTGGTGGAGAAGGACAGCACTCTAACTGGTACAGGACAGGGAGTCAGTCCTTTGTGGTGGGCCCTCTGCAGTTGAGCACCCCTCCCCTTCGTGGTGTGACGTCGGGCAACTTAGTTATTAACCTTTCTGTGCTCCAGTTTGCTCACCTGAAAACAGGCGTTAAAATAACCTCCGTAGCAGTACCTACCTCTTAAAGTTTAAATGAGGTAATACTAGACCTAACGTACAGGGCCAGGTTTCTGGCTCATGGGAGGTGCCGAATCCGTGTTAGCGCTTCTCGTGGTCAGGACTGTAGGAGGCTTTTCCTGTGTGTGAGAAAGGTGTGTGTCAGGGAACTTAACCAGGTGTGTGGTTTAGCCAGAGCCTTGCAGCACATCGCGTATCTTAAAGCAGCCGCCGTTTAACAAGGGTGGTGGGTACTAAGGAAGCCGGTAGGAACGGGGAGGCACCTACTCAGTGTGGTGGGCGTGACTTGTCCGAGAGAGCCTTTATGTGCGATTCCTCTAGGTTCTTGGGGAGGAAGGGAGGCTTTATGTGCGATTCCTCTAGGTTCTTGGGGAGGAAGGGAGGCTTTATGTGAGATTCCTCTAGGTTCTTGGGGAGGAAGGGAGGCTTTATGTGCGATTCCTCTAGGTTCTTGGGGAGGAAGGGAGGCTTTATGTGCGATTCCTCTAGGTTCTTGGGGAGGAGAGGTGGTTTGTACACTGGTGGTGTTTTTCCCATGCTGTGAGCGTGCTGGTTGTGAAAATTTCCTAACATTGCATTGGCAAAATTGTATTTGAAGCAACACTTGAATACCTTGGTATGGGAAATGGACAAAGAAAAGCTAAAATGAAACCGTCACATGTCTTGGATTATTCTAGTTTATTTCTGAAGAGATCATTTCGCTCTGTTGTCTTGAGCAAGAAGGCAGATGGTATTTGCGCCTGGTTTACCTGCCTGTAGGACCTGCAGCCGACCTCTGTCAGGTGGGCGGTCGTGAAAGGTCGGGGCGCTAGGAGTCAGAAGACCTGCATCCTAAGCCCAGGTCCCAGCTCTGCCACTGTCTGCTGTTTGACTTTAGGCAAGTCCCCCAGCTTCTCAGGATCTCAGGTTTGAGACCTGAAAAGCGGAGAAGATGCTGGGCACTTGCCCTGCTGGCCTCACCTGGGGCGGTGTAAGGCTCCGATGAGAGTCCTGGTAAACTGCTGTACAACCGAGATACGAGTTTTAACATAACAAATGGCTGCTGGTAACCAAGCTCTGACCCTCCTAATGAAATATTTTCTTTCTCAGTGATGTTACAGCCTTTCGATTATGACCCCAATGAGAAAAGTAAACACAAGTTTATGGTTCAGTCTATGTTTGCTCCGACTGACACTTCTGATATGGAAGCAGTAGTAAGTACTGAATGCTTCTTACTTTTTTTTAGTAATTAAAAAAAAATGATTAGGTACAGAATTTTGGGTGCATGCATTTCAAAATGTGTCAAAATTGTTTTTAAAGGGGAATGGTGTTTTCAAGGAGGTTTGTACTTTGACTACCTTTATGGTTTTTCTTAATTGATTTTAACATTTAATGTAACTTTCCAGAATACTATTCTTTTCTGACTTTTATATCTCAGTTTGCTTCAGCAGTTCCTTGTTCTGATGGATTGTGTCTTGAATGGTTTGAGGATTCCCTTCCTTTAAACCCCCCTTCTATCCCCCATAGAAAAGGGTCCTTCTTAGTCTAGGGAATGTCTCTTACCATGTCTCCTTGCACACACACCCCCTGCCCCAAGAACCCAGAGGGATGTGAGAGAGTGGAATACTTAAATGTCCTCCAACGCTTGAGGGTTTGTTTTTCTGCTTGGTTCTGGTAAGCTTGATTTTTTTTTTCCCCTCCCTTGTTTCCCTCATTTCCCCCCCCCCCCCGCTTAAATACATGTTTAACTCTGTCTCTAATTTTGGTAAAGATAAGGTAACTTTGTTTTTATAAAATGAATAAGTGATACTATATTATTGGTTTTTCTGGGAAAAGATTATAATGGAAATTCTCCTTAAAGTAAGGATTTTCTGCATTTGAATAAATCAGCGGGCATTCTGTTGTCTGCGGGAATCACAATGTACAGATAAACCTTACCGTGCACAGCCCCAGCTAGGACAGACTGGCCAGTGCTTGAGCTCACAGATGGGAAAAAGAAGGTGGGGCTCCCTCAACACCCACATCACTTTCCAGCTTGCCAGCCCAAGCTGGGAGATGGGTCCCCCAAGGAGCACCTGCAGACGGGAGTCAGCCGTGGCTCATGAAGCACTATGGTTTTTCTCTTTCAAAAGTTTTATGTGAAGGGCTTTCTATGCACAGCTTCCCTTCACGTTCCAGTGTCACCACTCAGCCTTTTCTGTTAGTCTTGGAAAAGCATAAATGACCATCTTTGCGGATGTTCAAGTTTGGGGCAGGAGATGAGGGTAAGCTGGATATTTTGAGGTTGGAGAGAGATGAGTGATAATAGGCAGCCTTCCCCTTTCATAAGAATGATTATTGAGGCATTTACTACTTTTTCTTTTATTTCCCAGAATATGATATATACTTCATGTTAATTTGTGTGAGCAAGGAAATGTATGGCAAATACAAAATTTGGAATATCTAAGAATGTGTTCGCTTGGCTTTTGCTGCATGGCTTAGTGACAAGAGCATGGGCTTGGGCGTCTCGGGCGCGGGGCTGAGCTCTGCTTTGTACTAACGTTGTGGCCTTGGGCAGTTTTCATTAACTCTCCGTAGGATTGGGTCACCTGTAAAAGCGGGATAAAAACCTAGGTCACACATTGTTGTGGGATTCAGCGTGCTGTGTGTGTCGAGCACCTGGCACAGTGTCCGGAGCTGTTGTATCTGAGGGCTCTTGTGGTCCGGGCCCTCGATATACAATAAACGTGAATTTCACCCCCTTTTATGATAATTTTTGTAACACTTAAATTTTTTTTATATGAATGTACATTGTAGGAAATTTTGGAAATACACAAATAAGCAAAAATAAAACTAAAAGTGACCTGTAATTTATTTACCCTAGACCTAACCACTGTTATGGAGAGCTTTGTGCTATTTCTTTATTTTAAACTATATTTTTTGTATTTTGATATACAGAAAGAGGAAAAAAATTGTACAGTGACTACTCCTATAACCTTTACCTAGATTCACCGTTTAACACTCTGCCACATTGGCTTCATTTCTGTTATAAACTTTCTTTTTTTTGCCGAACCACTTGACTGTAAGACGCAGACTTCATGACACTCCACTCCTACACGCTTCAGAACAAGGACAGTGTCTCACATAGTCACAGCACTGTCCTTATAGCTGAGAAAGTTGACATTAATCCAATCATGTTATCTAACAGAGAAACCTATATGCAGCATTTTCCAATTGCTCCAAAATGGCCGTTAGTTGTTGTTACTCTAGTAGAGTCCAGTACCCTCAACCTTTTTTGTTTTTCGTGACTTTGAATTTTTTGAGTCCAGGCCAGTTCTGGGATTGTCCGTTTATTTCCTCATGATTAAATTAAGGTTAAATGTTTTTTGGCAAGAATATTCCATAAGTAATGTCATTGTATGCATCATATCAGAAGGCATTTCATACTGGGTCGTCCCTCTATTGGTGATGCTAAGTTGGATTACTTGGTTACGATGGTGAGTGCCAACTCCCAGTGTCAGGGCACAATTGCCCCTTGTGGTTAATAGGTAATCTGTGATACTCTTGAGTAATCCCGATGCTTGGAGATCATGTGAATATCCTGCTCATCAGCAGTCTCACCTGGTGGTTTGAGTGTCCAGTGATGATCCTTGCTTGATGCTCTTTTGACACACGCACTCAGGCACACGTACGCTCGTGTGTGTGTGTGTGTGTGTACAGAGGAACAGACTAGACTACTGCCTGTAGCTTCTTCACTTACGATTCTGTGAATTTTCTCTGTGTACTCTTCAGTATCATTTGAATGGCATGCTGTTCCACTGAATGGATCTGCCATGATTTATTTGGCAGTTCCTGTTGTTCGACATATAGATTGTTTCCTATTTTTGGCTCTTGGTACTTGTGTTGC
The DNA here is from genome assembly GCF_004348235.1 of Phoca vitulina. Taxonomy (NCBI): domain Eukaryota; kingdom Metazoa; phylum Chordata; class Mammalia; order Carnivora; family Phocidae; genus Phoca; species Phoca vitulina. Next base: position 4,671,658 of record NW_022589753.1, on the reverse strand, counting down.
GCTAGCTGCCTCCTGCATGGTCCTGGGGCGAGGGTGGAGAGTTTGTTCTTTTTTCCGTATTGTAACCTTCTTGCTACGCTGGTCTGCAGTTCTCAGCATACCCTGGGATTCCTGCCCTCCACTGCCCAAAGGAGGAGGATTAAGCCGGGAGTACATCATCCCAGAGCATGGATTTAGCCAGGAAGTCGTCCCCACCAGTGGGCTGGAGGGAGTGGGGGTCAGCCCAGACAATGGCTTGCTCATAAATGTGCCCCATTGGTAGTTGGCAGCGTGGTTCTAAAACCACTCCCAGGTACTATACGCTTACTTTAAGAAGGATGTACCCTGCAAAGTAAATTTTATTTTCCTAAGGAGAGCCAAAGTTACCTCTGACCGCTCAGACATAATTTAGAAAATTCCTCTTCCTTCAGCAGTGGTTGTCTCTGTTCCATGTGCTTCCCACAGACTAGCAACTGGAGCAGCATTGGTTGACTTGGAGGAATCAGGCTGCAGGACTGGGATTTGTGAAGTGTAATAAATATTCAGGAAAGCTAGTGTATTTAATCTTGTCATGTTAAAAATATTGAAATCTTAGCAGACGTAAGTTCTTTATTTGATATACATCAGGGCTTTCTCATTAAGAATATTTTTTTGAAATTGTCAGTTATAGGAAGAAAATTATTCTTCCAGCAGCTTTATAATATCCTGATTATTAAATTTAAATTGTTTTAGTGGAAGGAGGCAAAACCGGAAGACCTTATGGATTCAAAACTTAGATGTGTGTTTGAATTGCCAGCAGAAAATGATAAACCAGTAAGTATGTTTATAGTTAACAATAATTGAATGTTGCAAGCTGATACTCATTTGCATACCATCTCCTGCAAAACCAAGATTTAAGTTGGCAAATTATTTTCCTTCTTCTGAAGTCTGATGAAAAAAATAAGCTGAAGTCAACAAATAAGTGGGCCTTCATGAAATCAGCCTTTGAGAGACTTGCAGAAAGACAACTAATTGAAACAATTTTTTTTCTTGAAAAGTGCAACTGTTGGAATGTCATAAATCCTAAAGAGCTTCTTTGACTTGGCAAAGTTATAGGTTGCTGTAAAGAGTGGGTAAGTCTACAACAGGGAATAATTTGCCGTTTATCATGGTGCTTGATGGACAGGTGGTAAGCTCTCGGGTTCTGTTGTTTCACAGACTGCTGTCTTAGGTCTCCCTGTCTGCACTTTCCCCTAACACCACCTCACCACCCCCTTAACCCTCCTGCCTCTTTAGTCAGACCTGCTTTTAGATTAGGGTTTCTCAGCCTCAGCACTATTAACATCAGGGCTGGATCATTCTCTGCCATGGGGGCTGTTCTGGGCCGTGTAGGATGTTTAGCAGCATCCCTGGCCTCTCCTCACTAGATACCAGTCATCACCCCTCTTGTGTGACAACCAAAAATGTCTCCAGACATTGCCCAGTGTGCGCTGGTGGGGGCGGAATTGCCTCCTGTTGGGAGTTGCCCCCTGTGCTGCCTGAGGGGGTGAGGGAAAGGACTAGCTGCCTCCAAGCTGTCAGCTCGCTTTCCTCCATGAAACCAAGGGACAGACCTCTCATGGCCCTTGCTCGTGACCAGTTGGGAGAGCATACTCTATCTGAAATGCTGATTTGGACCTTCCTTCAACTTAGAAGAACTTAAATTGTATTAAAAAACACCTTGCAGAATATTCTACTACCCTGGCTGTTAATAGCTGGAGTTGGGAAATCGAAACGCCCACATTCCGTGAACATTGTCCGTAGCGGTCTGCAGGAACGCTGTTGATCTCTGCCACCGCTTCTTAGTAGTTTCTCCCTGCTCAGCGACTGACCGCCATCGTTACCCTATTTCTTGGAGTGGGTAGTGGGTTTTTTGTTGTTGTTGATGTTTGTCTCTTCCCATTGCACATTTTGTCCCGGGAAGGTCGGTTTGGGAACTTGTGAGACCTGTGTTCTGCTCCTGGCTCTGTGCTGTACGAGCTTTGTAGATGGGGGCCTTCCCTTTGCAGGGCTCCCCTCTTCTCACCTGGAAAATGAAGGGTCGAGCTCGAGAGTGCAAAAGGGAGAGTCGGTCGTTTTCGGTGTGCTGCACAGAACCCCTAGGGCAGTGATCCCCAGCACACCTGACCACCTCCATGCCCTCCCTGGTACCGGCTCCTCCCCAGTCACTCTCCAGAGACTATCATAACTGTCTCGGCAGGGAAGTGGGGGATGTGCAGCTTCCCTCGATTGAAATATTGCAGACACTGAGCTAGTTTCACCTTCAACCCAGCTTCGAAGTCCTGAGTTCGTGAAATAAATCGCTCTGTGTGTAACGTCCTCCCTGACTTCCCACCTCCCCCGTCCGGGCCCATCCTGGGGATGTTGAGGTCTTCCTGGTGACAGTAATTTGTGGCTAATAACTCCTGAGCTTGCACGATTACGATATGCTAATTTTTGCATGGCAGGAATTTGATAGTGCAGTATGCACAGCCCTTTTTCTCTTCCTTTGAAGTATTAGTCTCAGCCGAACTTCATTATTTGTCCTTATCCATAATTTCTGGGGCCCAGTTGCTTTAGATTATTAAGATACTAGATAAAGTGATCCATTTTTAAAATAAATGTGACATTTTACAGTGTGGATGAAACGCTACCACATGTGGTGTTTGCTGAGAACTACTTTACTTTGCATAAAAAAGTCCTTTATTACATAGTTGGTGACACTTGGGCTTTCATTTATTTCTGAACAGCATGATGTAGAAATAAATAAAATTATACCCACAACTGCATCAAAGACAGAAACACCAACGGTGTCTAAAGCTCTGAGTTCTTCTTTGGATGACACTGAAGTTAAGAAGGTGATGGAAGAGTGTAAGAGGCTGCAGGGAGAAGTGCAGAGGCTCCGGGAGGAGAACAAGCAGTTCAAGGTAATGCATCTTCTTTTGTTTCCTTTAAGATTTTATTTAAGTAACCTCATGCCCAACGTGGGGCTCGGACTCACAACCCCACGATTAAGAGTCACATGCTCTCCCGACTGAGCCAGCCTGGCGCCCCAGTGGTGTTTTATTTCCTGATAGTCTACAGAAAACAGGGACTTTTCCACTGTGATCTTGGGTGGGGAAGTTGACACATCCCTGCGTTTGTAGAATCGTTTTGTATTTACACATCCTTTCCCTAGGGAGAAATTTCTGTGGCTTTCATCAGGTTCTCAAAAGAGCTCTGACACATTCCCCCCTACCCCCTAATTATCCAGTGTCCCTGAGCAGAAGTTTCTCAGCTATTTAAATTCTTGTTCCCTTGTACTTGACATGTTATAATTTCTTCAATCTTCTAAACCTTCTATGAAGTAGGGATTGTTACCATCCCCAGTTTACAGATGGAGGAGACTGAGAAACAGAGGGGTTAAGTGACTTGCCTGAGGTCACACTTCCAGTGAGAACTGAACCCAGGCTTTGTGCCTCAGAGTCCACATCCATTCCATTCTCCTGCCTCAGCCTGCAGACTCTCGTCCTCTTGTGAGGAAACCAAGCCTCTCTCGCCCTCCCGTTAGTGTCAACCGAAGACAGACTCTGAGACTAAACACAAAACAGCAGTGGTTATAACCCTACTCCATCCCCAGTGGGTGAAAATCTTTCTTTAGGAGGGTAAATAGGTACTCTTTTAATATAGGCATAATTGTCATTTTTGAAGATTCTAGGTGGGTCTGGGCAGTAGGGTCTCCTCACACTGTTCACACGGTGATGAGATTGGAGATGGAAAGTTGTCGTAGTAGACAGGGGAGATTGTAGAAGGAGGAGCCTGAGTCTCCAGCTTGTGGGTGTTGACGAGGTGGCTGGCCCTGGTGTAGAAGGCCGGGCTGCGCTGGGTGGTGAAGGGAGGCGGGGCGCACCTCGTTTGGCCTCGGCGGCCTGAGCTGTGCAAGTGCCTGCTCCCGCTCGAGTAGCTCGGAGTCTGTCGTGGTCCCAGCGTCTCCTGGGCCTCCACTCGCAAAACATACCTAAGGCCCTTCCAGCTCTAAAAGTCTGTGTGTTTCAGACAAGGTCTTGATGAGAATGTTTCTGAACATCTGGTCATAGGAACTTCTGTTGCAGCTGAAATCTGAGACCGGTCTAGTCCCTTCTCGATCATGCCACTCACCCGCCCTTGGCATCCACTCTTTAACCACCACAGCACCAGACACACACAGTAAATACATACCGTTCAGTCGATGACTTCTTTTATCCCGACAGTGCCGTAGGTACCGGAGAACTGACTGTCTGGAGAATGGCATCATCTTCTTTCTTTGCAGTAGTCTTGATTTGCCTCCTTCAGTAACTTCTTTCAGTATGGAGTAAATTATGAAGCTGGCATTTTACTTTTTGGCTAAAAATCTAAGATATGCCTAAAGCTTCTCCTTGAGCGTATTTCTCTTCAGAAACAGAGTCCTGTGCCATTTAAAGTGATAAATAGGTAGAAATAGCTTCTATATAAACCCAATAAAATAAATGCTGTATTTTGCTGTGCCCATTTTTTTTTTTGAAGTTAATCGAATAACACCAGTCATTTATCACTGTGCAGCGATATTGGCCATGCCCCATGAGCAGAATATCTTTAAAATATTATCAGACCAATCTTGACGTTAGAAGATTCTTTATCCTGCCAAACACTGATTTCTTGTTTTGTGTTGTTTCATTCTTTCCTTCGGCCAACACATTTTCTGAGGCCCTCCCATGTACCCGGCACTGTGGGTGCAAGCATGAGCTATCCCAGCCATGGAAGAGCTCCCTGCTGACCAGGGTCGCTGGGGTCGCAAATACTGACGACCCGAGTGATGAGTGGCCCCACAGAGATGACCACAAATGCCGCGGAGACTCAGCTCGATGAACTAGCTGCCTGTTGTCTCCAGGACTGGCTAGTTTGGGGATGAGTAGATTTTGCAATTAGCCAGAGATGCACCTGAGCCCAAGTAGAGAGGCCTTGCTGCATGCCCTGTTGAGGAGTGTGGACTTGGCCTTGGGATCAGTAAAGGAGGAAGAAGTTTCTATTCCGTGCATTAAGTAGAAAATATTGGAGATGCCTCTGTCAGATTCAGTGACATTTTAATATGCCACATATCATGTCTTCTATCCAGCAGTCTGCATGTAACTCATCAATACAGAGCTCTGCATTTGAAAGCTTCAGGGCCCCCCACTTCGTAGTTTCTTGTGATTTTTATATTTGCGCTTTGGGAAGTGTCTATCATTTCAAAACCTGTGCCTTGGTTAGGGAAGCCTGCTCAGTAGAGGGAAGGAAGACAGAGCGGGTTGGAGTCTGATGTAGGAGAGCGGCCGGGAGGCATGGCTAGAGAGGTGGGTGGTCCCAGGGTGCAAAGGGCCTGGCTGACACTCTCAGGGGCTTTTTTTCTGTAAGTGATGGGGAACCGAGGCCCGCCTGCTTAGATGGGTGGTATGAAAAGGTGGCTAGCAGCATCGTGTGCGTGGGTGAAGGCAAAGAGGGGCTTCTGGCAGTGTTTTCTCAGTGGCCTCAAGCCGGTACCTTCTCCGTGGGATTCAGTTTCTCCCTTTGAAAAATGAGGAGGCTGGCCCACACTATTTGATTCAAGTCTGCTTACAAGCCCACACTGATAAAGCTGGACAGTTGACTTCTCCTTCTGGTGCCTTGGGTTGTCTTTGAAATGTGCGCTTGCTCCCGTAGGAAGAAGATGGGCTTCGGATGAGGAAGACAGCGCAGAGCAACAACCCTGTTCCTGTGGTAGCCGCGGCCGGGAAGGACGAGGGCCTCAGCGCCCGGCTGCTCGCGCTGGTGGTTTTGTTCTTCATCGTTGGCGTGATCGTAGGGAAGATCGCCTTGTAGGGGCGGCAGGCAAAGGGCGGCACGCTGGATTGATGGGCCCGCCATACCATGGGGTTTGAATTTATCATAACCATGTGTAAAAAGAAGTTAATGTGTGATGACATCTCACAGGTCTTGCCTTTAAATTACCCCTTCCCTGCGCGTGCACACGCGTGCACACACACACACACACACACACACAATTATAACGTAACAATCTTTTAGAAAGTGAAAAATGTATAGTAAATGATTGGGGGGAAAAGAATGGTCTTTATTAATGACAAGGGAAACCGTGATTAAATCGTAATGGCATGTTGTGTCACTTTAGACATTTGTAGCCTTGGTACATGTGGCTGGGTTGATTACCTCTCAGAACAAGACCCTCTTCCTGCCTGTTGGTGCTGGCCCTTGGGGAGCGGAGCCCAGTGTGGCGGGGAGGGCCGTCCCCTCCACGTAGCACCCCCCCTGCCCACTCACCCCCGGCCTGCTGCTCCATGGTCTGCCCTGGGCCTGGCCGCCGGTTCCTTGGGACCGATGAGCGAGGTCGGAAGCCAGCGGCGTTGTGCTGTGGCGGTGTCGGGTCTGCCCATCGGGGGCGGAAGGCGGTGCTCAGCGACTGACCCAACACTTTGGAAATGAAAGTCAATGCTTTGTTCTCTTAAAGGGACCAAGCTAAATTACTGTCCGTTCATGTAGTGAGATTGAATTGTTACTCAGAGATGTTTAATGCATATTTAACTTATTTAATGTATCTCATCTCATGTTTCCTTATTGCCACAGATTATAATTAATGCTGTGGCCTAATGCCAGGGGGTGAGGCCGGCACTGCTGCTGGAGAGCCGCGGGCTCCTGTCTCTCCGCAGGTTCTGGGCTCTACGTACATGTGGAGGTGTGGTTTGTCTGAATGTTGGAGAATAGCTGCCAGGAGGTGTTTCTCTGTGTAAATAAGTAACAACCGTCAGAGAGGGAAGTTCTCAGTAGCAACAGTCAACTCTGTTACCCTTTTGAATGGCGAAGACTAGCTGATCTTCCGTTTTGTTCCTTCAGTGCCCCTCCGCCACCACGCATACTTCCAGCACACGTGCCCCTAGCCTGGTCCTGACCTTTCCTGCGTGGCCCTCGCTCGGACTGGGGCGGCAGACGGAGCCAGCGGGGTGGGGCCGGGGGGTGGGGAGGCTCTTCAGATAATCGTCAAGTGGCGATTGAGAGTTTGACTGTAAATTAATTTTATGCCATAAAAGACCAATCCAGTTCTGTTTGACTATGTAGCATCTTAAAAAGAAAAAAAAATTAAAATAAAGCCCCAGAATTAAGAGTTCTTTTGTCATTTTGTCACACTTGCTATAGGGGGGAAATTATTATGATCCTCATTATTATTTTGTTATTGGAAGGTTAGTTCTAAAATGAGCCCTATCAATGAGAAATACATATGTTTAATGATTTGAATATATCTATCTATATATCTCGTGTGTGTGTGTGTGTGTGTGTATTTGTTGTTGGCTTCAACTGAGAGTATAAAAATAAAACTGCTGAAAATCTTAAGCAGCTGGTCACCCTTGCCCTTCCATTGCTTTGCCCCTCAGTAGAAAGAAATCTCTCCTCTGGGTCAAGGAGCCGTGCAGAAAAGATGAGAGATAAGCATGCTGAGCATGGCGCCAGGGAGTGGGTGGGTTTGAAAAGACAGATTCATCAAAAGGAAGACAGTTCTTAGAAGTCATCCGTTTGAGTCACGTTCCTCCTGAGCTTGGCTGGGGCGGAAGGGCCTTGCTTCTGGCCCTGAGGATCTGGTCAGGGACCTAGAGACTGGGAGCTGGGCATCTGCGGTCTAAGTAAGTAGCTTCTGTCTTCATGAGAAGTTACTGTATCCCGAGTGCTTGCAGGGAACATGGAGCAGACCTAGTTCACAGCCACACACCTGGTGCTCAGCTGGTGTTGAGTGCGCGCACGGGGAGGGCTGCCCGAGTAGAAGTGAGTCTCCAGTATTATCTTGTCCACGTGGATCCAGGGACTTACGGAATGGGGTGAAAAGACTGTACCTTCTGCCATTAATTTTCTGTAAGTGGGCTACAGTCTGTCCAAATGCGGTAGCTGCAGCGAACCATTCTTGACAGCCTCCAGCCCCTCATGGCCTCGAAAGGACCGGGCTCACTCAGAAGGGTCTCAGACTGTTCCTGGAGTGCGGCACAGTCCCATTTCTGTGGGGCGGAGCTCTGCAGACTTTCTCAAGGGGTGTGGCTGTGTGTTCCCATAAAACTTGATTCACAGAAACAGCTGGCGGGATTTGGCGTATGAGGCTGGAGCTTGCCCGCGCTTGCACTGGGGTGGCTGAGTTCTTAAAAAGAGTGCCTCGGATATCTGTTCTGTTCTCAGGCTTGGCAGTGACGTCCTGTTTTGTGTATATGCAGGAGATGGCATTCAGCTTCTCCGGAGATGCAGGCCTTTTGTTTGTAGCTGAAAATCAGAATTTAAAATCCAGAGTTGTCTTCTTTCTAACTAATCATCCTGTAAGCTCTCTTTCTCCTTTCGAGGTTAAGATTCGGTGAACGCATGTTAGTTTATGGGGCTTTTTGACTGAGCAGAAGAAGGGAGCTTCCCAGGGAGAGAGGGAAGGTGATGGTGGGGAGATTGGATATTATGTAAATCATCCAGCAGTAAAGAGTGTGCCAGGAGAGGCAGAGTGTGCGCGCAAGCACTGCTAAGGGTCAGGGACCATTTGAAGAGCCACAAACACTCAAGATCTCAAACCGGAGAAGTACGCACCTTTTGAGTGTCTTTCTTGGAAGGACGGATGAGGAAGCATGAGGGTCAGGCAGAGAGGTAGGTGTGTGGTCCCTTCCTGTGGCCTGGCCTGTCCCGAGCAAGAGGAGAAGAGTCAAATAATCAGAATAAACTGGCCCGGCCTGAGCAGGGCTGACTCTGGCAAGGGCGCAGGCCGGCCCGAGCCCTAAGCCGCAGCGGCCAGGCCGCCCTCCCTCCCGCCTGCTGCCTCGGGCACTGCTTTGCAGCACCTCCCAGAGCGGTGCCTTTGGTTTAGAAATCTGCCTCCGAGCCCACCAATACATAAGAGATGTAAGCAATAACAGAGTCCTGTAAATTTTTATTGATTGAATTTTTAAATTGATAATTGAAGCTCCCTCCGCACAATACAAAATACTTCTTAAAGACAGCAGGCTGTATTATTTGTAGGTATGAGGACCCGGCTTTAGTTTTTTTTCCCTTCTCCTAGTTTGCATGTTTTCCTGCTCTAGTCTTCTAAATTGCTGGCACCAGCAGTAATAAATACTGATAAAATCAAAATTGATTTTTACCAGTGGACAGTTTATGCCTAGAGAGACGGCTTATACCTACATAACACAGAAGGGGGGAAAATGAGGAACCTCCAGTGATCCGTGAAAACCTAAACGCTTTCAAACAAATCCCAGGAACGGAACTGCTATCCAGAGATATCAGTGTGGACTTGCAGGCTGTGTTGGTCAGATACAACAATGCAGGGATAGCTCAGAGCTAAATAGCCTTTCAGGTTAATTTGAGAACAAACTGTGTGTGTGTGTGTGTGTAGACTATGTACCATATGTAAGTAGCTTAACATTTTTCAAATGGTGCCTATATTTTTTGCACACACAGATCTTTATTTTTGCAAACTCAGAAATCCATGCCAAAATACAATACCGTTTGTCATTTTCAGTCCCTTCTCTAAACTGGACCATTTACAAGTTTCTTGTTATGGTTTGTGAAATTCTTCTTAGTTTGAAAGAAAAAAATGAGAGAGATGGGACTTGGGTGTCCTGGTCACCTTGAGCACTGGACTGCCAGCCTTCCTCAGGTGAAGAGGCCGCTGCGCCCCCTGCTGGCGATGGCAGCTCACTGAGGGCGTCTCGCGGGGCCCCGGGGTCCAGGGCAGCCTCCCCTGCCCCTGTCCGTGGAGTCCGTCTGGCTAGAGGAGGAGCAGAACTAGGTCCAACTCCAGAGTTCTCCAAAGCGCCCACTCCGAGGAGTCCTCTCTCAGTTGCGTGGGCATGTTTGCTGTTGCTGGGTGTGAACGCTGTCAAAGATCAGCAGACAGGGACCTGTTCTTAGAAAGTCCCCCGGAGTCAGTTCCTGCACACAGATCTGCGAAGGCCTGTGATTACCCATGCTTGAAGGCAGCCCGGGGACCACACGTGCCGCACGTCGAGTGGGGCCCTCGGGGTTTCCCTGACGTGATTGGGTGTGTGGAAGTCTTGTTTTCTTTTTTAACCTTCCTCAGACAGAGCTGCTTTGACAGCAGCCTTTTAGGGAAAGTTGCTGTTGTTCCGGTGCTCCCTCTGCCTTGTGCAGAGCACTTCCAGAACGTTCACTCAAACAGCTGTGACCCAGTGGGGGTGGGGTGGGGGGGTGAGGGCTCTGTTTCGCACATGAGGAAATGAAGTCTCCAAGAGGTAACACTGAGCAACTTCTTAGAGCCTCTCGTTCGGAACGAAGTCGGTCTCTGAGAAGTCAGTGGCGAGGCTGGGATGGCTCAGACAGGGCTGGGCCGCATTCCCACTCAGCGGTGTGAAGGCTCCAGTGAGCGAACGCGCAGTCTCAGCCACTCGGACCGCTTGTTCCCCTTCTATGTGTTTGCCTTCATACCTCATGCAGTTATTCTAAAGATGAAGTGGACAGAATCCAGACGCTCATTGAGATGCTTTTTTATTTTTCTTTTTGAAACCAAACACACTTCAGACAGTGAAGAAACTGCGTTTTCCATTTTCTCGTTGCCTGAAGATCTCTGCCTGATGCTCGTGGGGAATGAATTTTGGGGGCTGTGGAAAGAAAGTGCCCAGTCTGTCTCAGCAAGGCAGTGACAGGGATGCTTTCTGTGGGGCTTTACGTAACTTGTAAATTAAATGTGAAGCGAGGGCAGGTCGTTAAAATTGGTATCACCGAAGTGGCCTGCCGAGGTTTAAGAACAGCCAAGCTGCTAGGCTCAGACCTCTCCCCGAATTAGCGCGGCACTTCTCGCGGAGATCATGGAAGGGAGCAAGTCCCAGCAGACCCTGGTAAGGGGCGGCAGCCCAGAGGCGGGCTTGGGAGGCTGTGAAAACGGGCCTCCAGCGAGACTCCCAGCCCTCTCGCTCCTACGCCCGAGTCCCATCTGCCACACACTTAGTCAACAGGGTCGACCCCAAAGAATGTCAGTTGGGGTGCACGAGCCCCCCCACCCCACGCCCCGCCGACCCCCTGCGGGGGGATCCAGACCTCCCTCCACGGGGTGTTAGCGACGTCATCTATGCCACTGAAAAATAAGGTTTTGTTTTATTTTCATTACAGGGGTATTTGGGGAAATTTAGAAGACATGAACACACACGAACGGTTGTGTATAATAGTTACAAGTGAAACCCGTGGAGGTAGATGAGAGGTTGTCTCGAGTAATATAATTACTTCAGATTTTTTTCCTAATGGAATTAATTCATTAGAAAATGTCTGCATCGACTCCGTAGAAGAGGAAGAAAAAGCTAGCAACAAAAGCATAGCTATTACCTAACTTGCCGTAGATATTTGCAATCATGATACCTTGGAATGTTGCCACAATATGGATTGCTTTGATTAAAAGATGTCAGTTGAATAAAACAGTACCATGGGATAATAGTTTTCTGCTGCTAGATAAATGCTAATGTTTATTTTTAAACCAGGAAACATTGATCCTGTGACAATGCCCTATTAGAATTACTTTATTATACCACAGGGTTGATGTATATTTAATCATTCGGCTAATGGACGTGGGTGCGGGACTGCTGTGCGCTCACGGCATCCTGATGGACGCTGGGAGAGTGGCCCCACTCCTGCCCAGCGCCGCGGCCGGCCCCAGCGGAACAGGGTCCCGTTTACTTTTTGATTCCCTTCAGGACATGCCAACTAGGGTAGACAAATCTGATAGCTCAACACAGTTTCATTAAGGCTTAGTGCTAACAAGAATGCATAGCTTTTTGTGACTTAAAACAATGATAAACTAGCATGCATGTTTCTCACGTCAACTCAGTGGTTTTTCATGTGATACGAAAAGGTCTGGTTCTTTGTAGGAACCTGACGCCTGCATTCCCATCTTTCTTTTGTACTTTAGAAGCCAACTACATTCAGCTGTGACCCTCCACTGCGGCATTCATTTAAAACGAGGTTTTTCCCTTGACTCTTCTAGTTGGATTCAGAGGTCAGAATTTATTGTCTGTAATCCTGAGACCATGTGTACAAGAACTGCTTGCCTCCAGCGTTCGCGCATTTAGCAAACATTTATCAGTTTACCTTCTGTAATATGTTAAGATACAGCAGGAGATGCTGAGGAATTAATCAACAGGAGTGATTTGTTTTTGTGCGTTTCATCCGTAAGCAGCCTCAGTAAAGTGATTCAAGCTTATATGTAGAGAGCAGACTGCAAAGTACATTTGGTTCTCATTTCTGCTGCTAGCGTTTCCTTTTTTAAGAATTTATAAACTGCTGCCATTTGGAACTTCCTATAAGAAACTCAGAATGATCTATTTAAATGTTCCCTTAACTTAAGTCCTCTCTCCTTTGTGAGTAAAGAAGTCATTTCAATGGTGCGCGCTGTCCCCCTCTGCTTTAAGCTTTCTCCCTGTCTTGGGGAAAAAAAAAAAAAATCTCTGCAGTTTGTGGTGTGTGTTTTTATTCTGACTTCAAAGTACATTAACATTTTGGGGATTGAGTCTTTTAAGAGATGTCTTAGAATGTTATCGTTTTAATAATTTTTCTTTTCTGTATTTTAAGTTGTATTTCCTGTTTTGACAGAGAATTCATTTAAAAAGTTGGTGCAGGAAAGGACTCTTTACCATCATCCATTCTGGTTATCTGATATGTAATAAATTCATGGTTTTATGGCTGACTTTACATTTCCCGGAGGGAAGGAGATGTATCTCTGCAGTGTCCAGATCGAAAGAGCCATTCAGAGCGTGTTCTCAACATGTTCCGCCGTGTCGGCCTGATGAAGCCCGCCCTGCCAAGGCATAAACTTTTGTACTAGCTGTCTCCGTATTCTGTTCAATAAATTCTGTGCTCTGAATATATTTAAAGGATGCTTCAGTGTAAAATTATTTTGAATGGATGGCTTAAGAGCATTTGGATATGCTTTAGGGAACACAGCAGCGCCCATTGCTTTGCTCTGCTCCTGATTCTCGGGAACATAAAATCGGTTGAAAATGAAAAATCATAGATATCTTCTCTGACGGAAACAGACGTAAGGAATGACTTAGGTCAGCTTCCTCATTTTACTGATAAGGAAACTTTTGCCCAGTGTGGGGGCCGGGCACGCATTCCTGTACTTTCCTGAGGGGTGGGGGTGGGGGTGGGGAGGATTTGTCACTGACAGAGTCCTGGCTGGTGGAGCTTGCTTCCAGGTCTGCAAGGTGCGCCGGCCTGTCTTTAAGCTGCGCTGCACAGTTCTCCAACTTACAGTGTCATCTTTTCAAAACGTTAATGACAACATTTTAACTTCTTTTGAAAAAGTAACACAAGCAAACATTAAGACTTGACACCAGTCCAAAAGACTCCCCCCCGCCCCAGGCCCAGACCCTCGCCCTTCTCCAGGGACTCCTGAATGGCCCCATTTCCCGTTTGCCTCTTTCCAGAGACCCTCTCTGCACGTGTGTTCGAGCGCGCACAGCCCCGCGTTTCCTTACACGCAGATGGCACACGCAGCCCGCCATCGTAAGTGTTTTTTGACTTTGTAATATGTCGGAGATCATTTCATGTCCACACACATTTTCTTAATGGCTCTGTCGTTTTTCCTTTGTGATGTGCCCGTGATTGACTTAACCAGCCCTCCACGGAGGTGCACTTTACCCGTTTCTGGTCTTGGCTGCTACAAACAGCTGCAGCAACACCCCTGCACACGAGTGGGAATAATAGGGCACCGTTCCGCGGGGAGAAATGGCTGAGTCAAAGGGTGCCTGCATTTTAAGTTTTGCCCCGTGACTTCCCCACTGGCTTCCATGGAGGATGTGCGAGCTCCTGTCCCCACCCCCCGCCCCCCCAGGCTAGCACGTTGCCATGGCTGATTTTTGCATTTCTCTGCTCATCTGGAAAGGGCGCACAGTTTCTTGGTTTCAGTCCACATTTCTTTGCATGAGGTTGAGCAGCTTGTACGTGTAAAGGTCGTTTGAACACACATGTGAAGATCTAGAATGATGGAAGTTCAGAGGAAGGGGAGTCTTAACCGCGGAAAGGGCCAGGGGTAGAACAGCAGAAATGCAGTTCTAAAGGGGTACATTTATGAATGTGGAAATAGGAACGTATGGTATTTTACTCCTGGGAAAACCACTTGCCGCAGAGGGTATAGAAATGGATTGGGTGGGGGCGATAAATAACGCTGTACTGCCAGCTGATCAAGCTCTCGTTCCTGACCTCTGCCAGCGACGTCCCGATGGCGTCGGTCTAAGTGAGCCTGTCCTCTTGCTTCTCAGGGGTCCTTATTGCAGGGGGCACAGGTAAGGCCCAATTCAGTGTTGCAGACCATGGAGAGTTCTGGAAGAGGGACTAGAAATGGTGGTCATCCTTAAAGCTGTGAAGTAGAGGTGTTCTGTACTCAACAGTCGAAGGAGCCGTTCTGGCATTCTCATCATCTCATTACTCAAGAAGACAGATGCCGCCGGGGAAGTTGCCAGGGTCCTGTGATGGGGGAGACCCGCCCCACCCCCAGAAGCTGCACTTAAGGTGGAGGCTTTACCTTGTCCAAGTGGAACTTCGCTTTCTGTTTTCTTAGCAATGCTTGACCACTAAAATCACTTCAAAGAAAAAAAAAAGTAAAAATTTGGAGAAACACAAAATTAGTGTTACGGGCTTTTTGAAAAATGTAACTTTATGCTACTTAAAAGATGTTAGGAAAATGTGTACGGAAGGCAGGAGGCTTTTTAAAGTCAAGCCAAGCAAGACCCATTGTTATATTTCAGCCCCCGCCTTGCAGTCAGATTGCTGGTCCTAAGTGTGACTCCAAAGCACAGAAAGTATTTTCTGTTCGTAATGGTAAAACCATCAAAAGGTATCCCTCTGGTGGCTGTGTGAAGACGGGCTGGCAGCTCACGGCTGGCGCTTCGGGCACTTTCTCCCGTGTTTCCCTCAGTCTCAGACATGGAGGATGAGTCTAATTTGTACAAACTCAGCTGCTCCCTCCTCCCCCCACCCTGGGATGCCTGTGCAAGGGCACCCTCCCTGCTCCACCACCCCTGTCCCCCAAAGCGTTTGACACCTCTCTTGCCATAGTCTGTCCTTACTGGATTGAAAGCAATTTGAAGGGAAGTTCTAGGTTTTGTTGTTGGATTTGGTTTTGCAGTGTTTTTTTTTTTTTTAAGTTTTTATTTAAATTCCAGATAGCTAACATACAGTGTTACGTTAGTTCCAGGTGTATAATATAGAGATTCAGCACTCCCACCCATCACCCGGTGCTCATCACGACGAGTTCGCTCCTTCATCCCCATCCCCCGTTTCCCCGTCCCCCCGCCCCCCTCCCCTCTGGTGACCAGCAGTGTGTTCTCTGTAGTCCAGAGTCTGTTTCTTGGTTTTCCTCTCTCTTTTCCCCCCTTTGCTCGTTTGTTTTGTTTCTTGAATTCCACAGAAGAGTGAAATATATGGTATTTGTTTTTCTCTGACTGACTTATTTTGCTTAGCATTACATCCTATAGATCCATTCATGTCATTGCAAATGGCAAGATTTCATTCTTTTTTTTTGTGGCTGAGTAATATTCCCATATATATATACACACACACACACACACACACACGCACACACACACACACATGCACTACATCTTCTTTGTCCGTTCATCTGTCGATGGATACTTGGGCTGTATTCATAATTTGGCTATTGTAAATAATGCTGCTATAAACATCAGGATGCATGTGTCCCTTTGGATTAATGTTTTTGTATTCTTTGGGTAAATACCTAGTAGTGCAATTGCTGGATCATATGGTAATTCTATTTTTAACTTTTTGAGGAACCTCCATACTGTTTTCCACACTAGCTGCACCAGTTTGCATTCCCACCAACAGTGCACGAGGGTTCCCCTTTCTCCACATCCTCACCAACACCTGTTGTTTCTTGTGTGTTGGTGATTTTAGCCATTCTGATAGTCGTGAGTGAGTTGGTATCTCTTTGTGATTTTGATTTGCATTTTCCTGGTGATGAGTGATGTTGAGCATCTTTTCATGTGTCGTGTGTTTTGCAGCATTTTTAATTTTACCTTTTACCAAAGCATTTCATGTGCATTGGATAAAATGCAAAGTAGTTCTAACAGGCTCATAATGAAAACCAGCAGACCCTCCTGGCCCTGAACCTCCACTTCCTAGAGGCAGCCGTGTTAGCGCCTTCTGCCTTCTGGTAGTAACATGTCTATTTCTCAGTCATGTGGCTATATTACTTTTTCTTGAGTTTTCACTTCTGGATCTTATCTATTGATTTCCTTCTAAGGAAGGTAAGGATTTGGCTCCAGTCACCTTTCTCTCTCCACCCCTGTCTGAAGCACAGTCTCCTTCCCCTCCCTGAAGCACAGTCTCCTTCCCCTCCCTCTCATAGTGTTATGTCACAAATTTTGGCTATGTCAGTATCCTTTTGCTTGTTGAAGACTTAAATATCATTTGCAGCAAGGTATTGTCTGTTCCGTGATTATAGTTCCCTTTTATACATAACCCTTGCCCTCTCCCCTGCTTAGTTTCTTATATAGCTTTCATTAATTCTGCCCTGGACTCTGACAGAAGTGAAAGAGCATTCACACATTCAGTACCCTGTGATTCTTACGTATTTTCTTGGGAAGGTCCCTCCTGGAGCTCTCTGTTCTTTTGCTACTCTCTGGACTGATTGGTCTCCAGACCTGCTGCCCAGCTCTCATCCCAGGAAGGCCCTTCCTTCACCATCATCTGGGGATCTCCCTTTGTTCTCTTCTGGCTGGATCTCCTGTTTTCTGTTTCTCTAGCTTCCTCTTTCTTGTTTTACCTCCTCACTTCGGTGGAGTACATCCTCAAGCTGGTTTCTGAGAAAGGAGTGTATGGGAGTTAACTTTTCTGAGAACTTTACATATCTGAACATGTTCCATTCTGCCCTCCCACTCAGTTGATAGTAGTACTGGGTATAAAAATCAAGGTTGGAAATCATGTTGAGGATTTTAGAATGTTTGCTGATTGCCAGCTTCCAGTGTTGCCCTTAAGAAGTCTAATACCATTAACTCCTAATCCTTTTTTTTTTTAATTTAATTTTTGGAGAAATTCAGCTTTAACTTCCAACTTTCTCTTGATTTGTCTGCCATCATATTTATAATTTTCAAGAATTCTTTCCTTTCTAAATACTATTGTTTGTAACAAACTGCTCTTGCTAGATGTATATATTCTTTTCACTGAGGATATTCTAGTCCTTTTTTTTTTTTTTGGTTCTCGTTCTATAAATAAGAGGGACTGAAAAATGTTGATGGTCTTTAAAACATTAGCATTGTTTTCACCAAGGGTGGTATAGTTCTTTTTGTTGTTCTGTCCCGTGTATTATCTGCTTCTTACTAGTCACTTTTAGCTTATTTATTTATTTTTAAGTAATCTCTACACCCAACATGGGGCTCTTACTAGTCACTTTGGGCTAGGTTTTTGTCTCTATCATTTTGGAGGCTTTCCTTAAATGCCTGGTGATCCTTGACCATCCTTTAATGTTTTTAGG
The DNA here is from genome assembly GCF_004348235.1 of Phoca vitulina. Lineage (NCBI taxonomy): Eukaryota > Metazoa > Chordata > Mammalia > Carnivora > Phocidae > Phoca > Phoca vitulina. The sequence goes on along the minus strand of NW_022589753.1, from coordinate 4,654,209 downwards.
AGTGAAGCACTAAAGAGCGGCATCTGTGTAGGTGGGATTTGCTGAATGGTGGGTCTCTATGCAAGCTAACGGGTGGGGACCTCACAGACACCTCCTTGGGGGAACTTCCAGCTGTCAGTATCTGTAGTTGGTTTAATGTGGGTTCATTTCTCTGGAATCTTCCTGTCTCCTGCGTGGTAGCAGAAGCCTGATCACTATCTCTCAAGGAGAAGGAGGCTGTGCAACCCAACCGTTTAATGGGTAGAGTTTTCTTTGCTACCTATATTTTTAAGCATGGCACCTTGCCCTGGATGGTCTGCAAGTCCAACCATCCCGATTGCATTTCCAGTTTCATACAGGGGTTAGGAAGAGGATCTGGGGGTAAAACTCCTTTGAAGACTTTCACATAGTCCTGTTTTCAGCCCCAGTGCTCTCCCGCCCCTAGGGTTCCTTAGACCACTGCTTCCTAAGCCTTTGGGGGCATGAGTGGACTTGCTTCTGACCCCTACCCCTAAACCGGCCAGGCAGCACCTTTCTCTCCACTCTCTGTCACCTGCTCTCAACATGTTACCCATCAGCCCTCCAGACTCCAGAGGTTTGCTGCCATCTCTACTTGACTCTTCTCCTTTCCTGTGTATCCATGTGAACTTATGCCTCTTCGTTCCTTTCCCATAATTTACAGGGGGCTTCAGAAGGAAGTAGATGTGAAAGCCGGTGTCCCACCTGGCCTGTGTCGGGTACTCAGTACCTACATGTAGTTCTTAATAAACTGACTGTTGATTTTAACAGCAGTGATGACCAAGAAAAATAAGGTTTTTTGCTAATTATTTTTCTCCTGAGGGATTAAAAAAGTACCAAATGTAGGAGCAAGAGTAGTAGGTTATTAATAACCCTTAGGAAGTAAATACGACATCACTGGGAGAAGACCCATCCTCACTGAGATTTTTGTTTAAAGCCATTCCTCTTAGAACACGACATTGCTGCTTCTTGAATCTCTTACCAGGCAGGCATGGTCTTTCCAGCTGTTTCAGCTCGTTTTCCTGGGGAGGAAACTGAAGCCAGGGGCTCCACAGCTAAGGATGGAGAGTCTTAGGTGCCTGGATGATGCTGAGGGTCTCCCCATCTCCGTGACCTCTGTACGTGTGAAACCTGAGGGGATCCTGCCCGTGTCAGGCTGTGTGGCCCCTTGTTCTGGGACAGAGCTGGCCCCAATGCCCTTCCTAGGAAGAGCCTGGGTAGGAGAAAACAGATTTCCTCAAGTTCACAGTTCTGGGCTCTGCTCTGCCCATTTTATTAAAATAATGATAATAATAATAATAATAATAATAATAATAAAGCAACATCAAAATTCCAAGCCAGATTTAGAGTATGTGGCTGTCCTCTGGCTGCTTGAGTTTGGAGCCTCCAAATCAGTACTCAGTGGGTTTACTCATTCAACCAGTGTTTACTGAGCTCCTACTATGTGTCAGGCGCTTTCCACACGCTGGGGGCATGGTGGGGGACAAGACAGACAAGAGTGAGCCGTCAGGGGACTCCTAGAGGAGAGAGGCTGACAATAGGGAAATGAAGCACAGGGTCCTTAATCGTGACTGGTGAAAGCTAAGGTGCTGGAGCATTCCAGGCAGAGGGAGGGGCGAAGAGAAGACCCTGATGGGGGTGGGGGGGCAGGTCAGTCCTCGGTCGTCACATCCATCTAGTGGGGTGTGTGTGAGGAGGACCAGCTTCTAGACACTTAAGGCCAAGCTCACCCCCAGGGAGCAGAAACGGTCCCCCCACCCCTCCCAGGGCCCCACTGATGGCCCTGATGCGCTTCCCCCCCTTCCTCTGCGTCAGGAGCTGCTGTTCCCGCCCTGTCCCCTCCAGCCTCCCTCACGCCTGAGTCACCGAGGCCCCATGAGACCGGCCTGAGTGCGGCAGAGCCCGCGTCACTGTGAGCTGCTCTTTCTCAGGCCGGTAGCACCGCTGGGAGATTAAACACATTCGCTTAGAAAAAGCAAAGAAATAGCTTCTTTTGATAACCAGCATCTGTTAGTTAATGGGCCTCTGAGAGCTGTATACAATTTAAACTTTTTATTAAAAAAAAAAAAAAGCCTCATTTACTCTCCTGGGAGCTTGCACTATGAAATTATAAACTGCACGGGGTTTTTTTTCCTTCCCTTTTAAACGTGACTGAACATAGAATGGAGAACATTAATTTTGTTTTGTTTTGTTTTGAACTAGAACTATGGGTTTTACTTTCCCCTCTGTTGATTAAAGCTATCTTGGGTTTTATGTGGAGGGTTCTACAAGGAGCAGAGAAAGGGGCCAGAAGGCTGGTGTCTGTGGGCTTCTCACCCAGCCCCCTTGGCCCCCCAGGCCCCCAGATGACGCCTTCTTATTTCAGCTCAGGAGAGAAGGGCTTGTTGTCCTTTCTCCAGCCATGGTTCTTTCTGTCAGCATCCACTGCTCCAGAACCAAGAGGCCCTGGGAGGGAGGGCACCTCGGTCTAGTCAGGGGAGCCTTTAATTAGAAGTGGCTCATGCTGGGCCCCACGAAGGAGCTCTGACTTGCTTTCCCCAAACACAGTCAAGGAATCCCACCCTTATGAGGGGACTGGAATCCCGGAAGGACACCGCAAGCCAGATTCTCAGCTCTCGGGGTCTGGGGCCCAGCTGCTGGTGACCTTGGGCAAAGCCCGTTCTCCTCTCTGAGCCGTTAGCATCCTCACGAGCAGAGTCACACCCCTCACCTCCCGTGTTGTATCCCCGCCCCCCCCGCCACCCTGGAAGGGATGCTGTGCCTGTATGTGCCTGTGGCCTCGTCACAGGTCTTGGTGTGAGGATTAGCTGGGATCGTAAACATAGGTTTCCTCGACTGTATTTACTGAGTGCGTGCAGGCAGTGCTGGACGAGATGGCGGAGACTGACTCAGTCCTTCCCTGTTCCACGGAGCTTACGGTTATGGTAGAGGAGGCAGAGAATAAACATGAACGAATGAGGTCATCTCTGACGGTGAGCAGTAAGCACTACAAGGTAGAGACTGCATGACGGAACGGGTGGGGATAGACAGAAGGACAGAAGGGGAAGGGAGGCTGCCTTTTGGGGTTGCTGATGGTCGGCCTCCCTAAGCCGGTGACATCTGGTCTGAGACTTGAAAAGGCCACGCTTCTGAGGATCATGGGGAAGAGAAGCAGCAGTGACACATGCAAAGGTCCTGAGGTAGGAACCAGTTTGTTGCGATCAAGAGCCAGAAGGAAGGACGGTGCAGCCGGGTGTGGGGAGGCATTGCTGGACCTTGCAGATGTCACTGACCCAGGAGTGGGGATTTTATTCTGAGTGCATTGGAAGCTTCTAGAGAATTTGTAACAGGGCAGGGCAATCGCCTGAACCGAAGGGGCGTCGCAGAGAGCCGGGGTTAACCTCCACTGGTTTTATTCGCTTTCGCACATTCCCTGGAAGACACTTCACTTCCTTTCTTTAGAACCATAATCCCCTTGGTTGACTTTAATAACCAGCAAGAACATTTTTCAGGCTGTTTAATTTTATTAAAAGATTCAAATTTGATGACAAATGGTGTCATGGTTGCCTCGAGCTTCGGATACAAGACTTGCTCAGCCATGGACACATTATCGCCACCCACCCTCATCCCCACCAGGCAGTGCACCCCCCACCCCAATGCAGTCTGAGACCGTAAATAATCTAATTATTTTTTGTACTTTGGTAAATATGCCAGGAACACTCATAGCTCTCAGACCTACAGAGAATATTAACTTGGTGGGTCTTTTTTCTTTTTAAGAACAATGGGTAGATAAGTTAGAACAATCTCGGCGGGCTGATGGAACCCCACACAATTTAACAGAGGACAAGGGCTTCCCTCTGAAAACCTCATTAGCCTTACAGACAATGGTTCAAGATCAGTGATAAGAGCCAGAGATAGGGATCGGGCGGAGGAAGGATGGGACGAATCATAGGCACAGAGTCCTGGAAACCCTTGAGCCCACCAGGATGCCAGTCAATTTCGCAGCGTACAGACAAGGCCTCGGGAACACGGGCAGGGTCCCTGCAGAGGCACAGCCTGTCCCCACCAGATGACAGCCCCCTCCGAGCAGAGGAGGACATCGGCACATTAGCATCCAGGCGAGCAGGCCACCTCCCCCTCGAGATGTTGCCGTGTAGCCTGGTGACCCCGACCTCTCCCTAGGATGGTCCCAAAGACACATTCGGAGGCCTCTCTCCCTCGTCGGTTGAGCGCAGAGAATCTTGAAAACAGAGGACGTGTGTACAGGGCTAATTACAGAGCATCTTAGTGTCACCGCCATCATGAGTACTAATTACTTTCCAAAGGCTGGAAATGCAGTGCTCCTCCACAGACCTGCCCGCAGCAGCCCGCCGGGTGTGGGCGAGCCGGGCGCTCTGGTGGGCTCCGGCGGAGCGGCTTCCTTCGCGTCCTGGCCCGGGAGGGCCGGACTCGTCCGCGTGCGGCGTTGGCAGCTCGAGGCCTGCCTCGCAGACGCACCGGCAAGTGCAGACAAATGCCAGCAGCGAAAACTCAAGAAAGCTGAGCTGCCCCCGAAGAGACAAGACCTCCTCCAGAAAGCTGCCAAGTACCGAAGGCCCGAAGCAGCATCTTTAATTCATGGCCCTGGTTTGAGTTTGTATTGCTAAATGCAAATTAATAATCTTTAAACAACACTCCACAGGCTTGGCAGAGCGGCGGCGGCGGCATCCCCGTGCAGAACCTCGCTCCCGCGCCACAAAACGCCAAGGACGGGGCGGGAGAAGGGGCCACTGCCCAGGAGAACCGGGAGCGAGCATCTAGAGCCGTGCAGCCCTTGACATTGCCGCGCCCAGGTTCACGGTCAGCACTCGGGTTGGACTGCTGGCCGTGGTGCAGGCCTGGTGGGTGCTGTCGGACTTGGGCACTGAGCCCCCGGGACCCAGGCTGGCGGATGTCAGCAGGGCCGAGGAACGATCCACAGCAGAGCAGAGGGAAGAAGGGGCCCTTCTCGCGGATGCCTCACAAACCTCACAGTCTGTGCCCAGAGGGAGGCCCCGGGGGGGGGGGGGTCCCCCAGGGGTGGCCTAGAGCTCAGAGACCAATTTCATAACCACTTGAGGAAGGCCACCCCTAGAGCTAGGGGCAGGATGGGGAGAGGGGCCGCTGGAGGACATGGCCCCCCACCACTGAGGGGCTTCCGCGGAGGCCTGTGCAGCGGGGGCCCAGAGACTCCCTCGGCCGCTCCGCCACAGAGCACCAGGGGTGCTTGGTAGGATGTGGGACGCTTCTCCGGGGTGTCGGGACTTGACCCGTCCGTGGGCCTTTGTCCAATGAAGAGCAGGCTTTGCCCGAGGGGGTCTAGCTCCATCTTGAAAAGCTCGTACTCCACGTGGGGGAGCCTGATGCCCAGTGGCAGGCACCCATTGGTGGCTGTGACGTCCCGCTCAGTTCCCAGGGACCAGGCCCCCGGGCCCCCACAGCTGCTGGGTTCGGAGAAGTTGAGCATGGCCGTGGTGACCTGGTCCATGGGAGTCACTCGGGCCTGCGTGACCTGAAACACCAGTTCGGTGCCGCCGAGGACCTTGCTAGAGGGCGTGCCCCTGGTGTAGTGGCCGGCTGCATAGACCGTGAAGGTGGGCTGGCGGCAGGCGGGGTCTGAGAAGTGGTGGTAATATCCTTCCCAGGAGCGGTTGTGCCCATAGAAGGTGAAGAGCCTGGTGAGGAACAGCACGGCGGGGCGCACCTCGCACCCGGGGCTGACCCACCGGCCACCCAGGCGCAGGGGCAGGGCCACCTGCAGGGGCAGCACGGGCGGGTGGTGCTCGTCGGAGCGAGCAATGAGGCTGCACGCTGGGCAGGGGCGGGCGTGGTGCTGGCAGAGGACAAACAGAAACAGAACAGCGATTGTCCGAGGGGGAGGAGGAGTCAGGGTGCGGCCGGGAATGGGGGTATGTGGGGTCCCGCCCGTGGGTCACTCCCTGCCTCCCGCCCCAATGGCCACTTTGCTCTTGTCGGATCTCAGTAAGCTCCTCCCTCTTCTGGGCCTCTGCACCTGCTGTCCCTCTACCTGGAAATCCCCCCACATGTGGCCTGGCAGGCTCCTTCTAGTCTACGTCTCAGCTCAGCGAGGCCTTAGCGAGAACTCTCCAGATCATAGACCTGCCACTTCCTATGTCCTCTTCTTTCCCCACCTCCCCGTCGCTGGATGGTAGGCTTCTGAAGCCGGGAGGCCCCGGTAGCTACTCCATCCATCCCCAGGGCCTGGCACGGTGCCTGGCACAGCAGCCACACACTGATGGAGTGAACGGTTGGATGCATGCAGGAGAAATGCCCTGGGGTTTGGAAGGGGCCTTCCCCACACCCGTCCTGCTTGGTCCTGAGATTCGACCATTCAAGTTTATTGCCCTTCTCCTGGCCCACTGGGACTCCCCCCGCCCTCCAGCCCTCACGTTTAGGAGCCTCCTAAGCGCCGGGCGTTTTGCTCAGCCCTGCTCCGGCAAGTGTTACATGTCCTGGCAGAAGATGCTGGACCTCAGTGGGCCTGGCGGCCTGCCACGGTCTCCAGCCTGGAAGTGGTAGAGACGGGCTAGAACGTGCCATCTGGAGCTTCTTCCCCATCCCTACCATACTGAAAGCTTCACTGTCCTCACAGCGGTGCCATCCCCACCTTGTAGCTTCAGGAACCTCTGCAAGGGAGGGTGAGCCTCGTTCCCTCACTGCCTTGGAAAGTGCATGTGTTGACAGGGATGGAGGCCCATTAAAATACTCCTGCCCGTGGAACCCCACCACTTAGAGCCTGCGCTGAGGAGATGGTGGGAAAGAGATGTAGCACAGAGATGTTCATTGTAGGGTTATTTATAAGAGGGGAAACCAGCCACCCTCCAGTGGTCAGCTACGGCCTCAGCCCTCAGTTGTCCCAGGCTGTGCATTGGCTTTGTTCTCTCGTTGGCCTTATTACAGTTGGCCCTGCTTTCCAGAGGCACAGAGCTGGGCTCTCAGTAAAACACATCAACGGGGCACAGGGGCCAAACCACAGTGTGTGGGAGAAGTCAGTCTGCATTTTGGAGGGAAAAAGCTCAGCGGAGGCCAAACAGGAACCAGATAGAGACATCTTGGTGTGGGTTTTTTGTTTTTGGGTTTTTTTTGCGTTTGTTTTCGTTTTGTGTTGTGTTTTGAAAGGGAGCTGTTGCCCAGAATTTAGTCCAGAGCATCACTCTGAAAGGTAAATGTCCTGGGACCAATCACTTGTCAAAGCAAGGTTGATGTGGGCCATTTCAGAAGGAAACCCCAGGCCGGGGGCGCAGGCAGGACGCGCAAGGGAGAAGAAGGGTATTCGGAGAGCCTGGCTGGGAAAGCAGTTCCATTTTTTTTTTTCCTGCAAAAAACAAAAGATTCCCACAGATTGCTGTTGGGTGAGTTTTATGCCAAACAAGTGGCTTTCGGGAGTTTTTGTCTAGAAAGAAACTATTGGATGATTAAGAAACAGTTTGGCTTTTTTCTTTTTCAGATTGCCACATTTTCAGCTCTTGTTAGTTGTGTCTGTGATGAACCTAAACTTGACTTGATTTCCATAATATGGAAGATTATATTATTTTTGGTTTGGGGGGATTTTTGACTCGAGGACAGAGGCCTCGAAGGCACTTTGAAATGCTAGTAAATGGCTGCAGAAGTGTGATGGGAAGAAATGAGCAGGCTGGGTAGTTAGCTGGAGTGCCGGTAATTGGAAGGCTGGCTGATAAGAGTCTAATTTAGGCATTTTAACGCACATTCCGACTGGTGTCGTACTGATGCCTATTGACAGAGCAGAACGCATTACATCAAAATAACACCAGGGCTGTCCTCCCCGACCCCCCCCCCCCCCACCCCGCAAAAGAGAGATCTTCTGCAGGCAGGACATTTGAGATACTGGTTGGTAATTCGGGGCAAGTGGATTTCTGCATAACAGAAACAAATTGAGAGCTAGTGAGCCTTTCAGGTGAGAGATGAGAGAGAACAGGCATCTCTTCCTCCGATGTGTTTGAAGGGGATGGAAGGTGAAAACCCTTTCTGGCATCATTCTGCAGAGGTCTGGAGATGCACGGGTTAATAAACAAGGCCCCAGCCAGCAGAATTCACACTTGTGCAGGAGCCAAACTCTTACTGGTTCAAACCTGTTACATAAAGTTATTTCTCAAACGGCACATAACAGTTTCTAATTAACCCCCAGAGGTGACACCAGGCTTAGATGATTTTGGTCGAGTGTTGGCTGATTGATTAGGATTCTACATCCAGGCAATGAATTTGGGGATCAAATTGGTTTTAAATTAACTTCTAAAAATGTTCGTGTTTACCATCTGGTTTGGGTCATGGGCAAGGCTTGGACCCCAGAGAGCATAAGGTAACGACTAATTCGTTACTTGGGGGTTTATCTGCAGCATTTTCTTCTTTGAAATTCTGTCTGTCTCTCTCTTTTTTTTTCTCCCGGGGAGGGGGCAGTTGCTGAGCAGATATTTAATTTAATGTGTGTGCATCTGGCACTGTTCGTCTATGCACACATTCCCGCTCTGCTTCTCGATCACGGGGCAGGTTGCTCTGGCCGCGCTGGCTGGGCAGGCAGCAGGAGGGCAGGGGTCTGCGGCCCCAGAGCCCCGCCTGGGGAGACATGAAAATTGTTATCCGCGGCACCCCGGGGGTCCGTCCTTCCTGTGTTCAGAGCAGTTTGCCCTCCTAATGAGGTGGTGGGCGCCGGTAATCACCCCGCTGCTGGTGCCTTCTCCTAAGTAGGATTAACGTCAGACCAGCCTAGAACATTGCCTGCCAAAAAGGGAATGATTTGAGGTCATGAAAAGAACTCGGGCTGATTTTCTGATTATGAGAACTTCTTGTGCTTCTTCTCTGCTCCCCAGATCCTGGGTTGGGAGGAGGGGGTGGGAGAGGAGAAGAGGGCAGCGGGGCTCATCCCTAGTGCCCTTCTTTGGGGTCCTAACGAGCAGCTGCTCCCAGAGGTGAGAAGTTGCCCATCTGGTTTAGTGAATGCTGAGTACACAGTAGGCACTCAGTACATGCTGATGACGTGAGGGTCGCCTAAGGGCTCACTTGACAGGGGCTCCTGAACTCATGCATCCAGTCTGTTCGTTCTCACTTTTGAAAAATATTCCTTGGGTACTTAGTAGAGACATTCTTCACATGGCATCCTACCTTGACTTCAGTTTCAATAAACCCTAACTGATAAAAGTTAACTTTTCCTGTAATTGCCGGTGTAGGCAACAAACCTCTGTAACTTCTGGAACCTCTGACTTGTTGCCTGTCTCCTAGTAACAGTGTTGCAGATACTGGGAACATGTTTGCACTCAATTAGGGAGAATAAAGGCTTCATAGTCCTAGTGTTCCTGGGTCACAAATTAATGCTTTAAGACTTGGGTAAGCAGTTTTAATTGAATTGGTTTCTGTTGAAATTCTATGTGTTTTTATTTTATGCTCCTACAGACATTTTTCTGGGGGTGGGGGGTGGTCCCGAGGCTTCACCAGCCGCCCCGGAGAAGTCCCGAGCCTCCCCGCCGTGTGGGCCAGGCGCTGCACTACTTGCCAAGAGTACATCACACAAATGAATCGCAGATCTTTCTGCCTGTGTGCTCATCAGGCAGGGAAGGGCTACCAGATCTCCCCCGAGTGGGGGGGCGGTGTGTTTGTGACCGCTGAATTTAAAATCGAAGTTAAGCACCTCAAGTGAAATTCACATTGGAGTTGGGGTGGAGGAAGTAAATCTCCCTTTATAGGGCAGCCTCCTGCCCCGAGGGCAGTCCATGGGTCATCTGAGAGCCTGTTGGAAATGCAGAGTCCCAGGTCCCACCCCAGACCCACAGGACCTGCCCCTGCATTCTCAGAAGATGCCCAGGTGATGGCATCTTGAGAGCAGAGTCTGAGGAGTGCTGCTCTCCCCAGCATTCGTGTGAAGGGGTACACTCAACATCTCTGGCTCCAGACAATAGAGAGGGCCACACGGAGCTTTTGGGGGAAACATCCACGGGCTCTGTGGCCGTCCAGCAGAGCCCTGGAGGAGGGCTGACCTCTCCCTTGTTCATTCACTAACATTTATTTGCCCCGACTCTGCCAGACCCTGGGCCGTGAGTGGGAACCCAGGAGAGAACGGGGCCCCGCCCTTGCAGAGAGTCTTCTTCTAGGGGAGAAGGTAGCAATTAACAAACGAACCATGCAGCCCAGGGAAGCTGAGTGCTGGAAAATGTGCAGAGTGGGGATTGGAGGGAACAATCTGAGAGATCTGAGAACTGAGAGAGACCTGCCCATGCCCAGGTGCCTAGCAGGGGCAGAAGGGAGAAACCCTGTGGGGCCCACAAGAAGGATGTCAGGAGGATCAGACACAGACAAGCTGAGTAGTGGTTCCTTCGGAAAAAGCCAGCCCTGTAAAGACCTGAGAAAAGATGTCTCAAGCAGAGGGAACAGCATGTGCAAATGTCCTGAGGTAAGCAGGCCAGCCTGGGGATGCAGAGAGGGTCCTAGGCAGGGACCAGACCATAGAGGGCCCACTGGGCTGGGGCTCAGAACTCGCTCTCCCAGGGCCCCAGACTCACCAGGGCACTCTGCAGCGGGCGCTGGTAGCCCGTGGGCCGGTAGTGCCGCCTCTCCACTTGGTCGGTGTGGATGTCCCCCAGGTAGAGCTCCTCCACGAGCCGGGGCCCCGCCCGGGGCTGCAGCTGCAGGTGACGCTGCATGCGGACCAGGCTGAGCTCATGCATGGTGAAGCCCAGGGCTTCTGTGCAGTCCCGCCGGGCCCGGGCGCTCAGCAGCTCATACAGTGCCCCGGGCAACCAGGCCCGGGCTGGGGGCAGCCGCTGGGCACAGTCCCGGCCTGCCCAGGTCTGGTTGAGGCTCCTGGTGACATCGAGCAGGGCGTGGCGGCTGTGAAAGACGATGCCCACCTTGTGCAGGTGGTAGTCGGCCTCAGTGGCACCTCTGGTGACCCAGGAGGCCCGGCGCAGGCGGACCTTGCCCTTGATGAGCAGGGAGTGGGCAGGCTCCCGGCAGAAGGGGTCCCTGTAGTAGAACTGGTAGGCTCGGAAGAGGCGGTTGGGATAGAAGGTGTAGGAGCGGGTGAGGAACTCGGGTCCTGGGCGCACCTCACAGCTGTCAGAGAGAGACAGAGAGAGAGAGAGAGATGGGGGTTGGGCAGAGCAGGGAGGACCTGCACGGTGAGCCCCTCTCCCTCTGTCCTGGGCTCCTGCTCCCATAGCCTCTATTTTAGACCTCCGCCCCTACAGCCTCAGTTTCCCTGAGTGGTTTCAGCCCCACCCTTGAGGCCAAGGGCCATCCGCTTGCTTCGTGGCCTCCACAAAAGCCTTCTTCTACTTCCTGCAATCCTAATTGCTTCTTCAGCCAACATCCTCCCTCGTGCCGTGGGTCCTCATACCTGTGAGTACCTATTGGCCCAGGAAGTACACAGACTGTGTAGCAGAGGACCTGGGTTCAGATCCCATTCCTGTCCCTCAGCAGCTGTGGATACTGCCCAGCTCCTTCCTCTGTGACACGGGGACATCAGACCCACAGTCAGGGTTTCCCGGAAGCGCGAGGCACAGTGCCCGGGAGGTGCTTAGGAAACAGAGGCTCCTTTGCACCGTTTGGGGAGCTCCATGCCGTGAGCTTGAGGAGGCAGTGTCCTCCCCGTTCTCTCCCCCATGGATCCCTGGCACCTGGCCCAGAGCCTGGCACCCAGCGGACCCTCCCTGGGGCCTCACTGAGGGAATCATGGTTGATGGGCAGTTACATCCAGTCTCCCCTTCGCTAGGTTGACTTCCCTGACCAAGTTTCATTCATGCCTGTGACAGCTTGTTGATCTAAGCCAGGGGTCACCAAACTTTTTCTGTAAAGGGTCAGATAATAAGTATTTTTGTTTTGGCGGGCCAGGTGGTCTCTAGAGCTAAAGCACCCAGAGACAATAAGTAAATGCGGCGGGGTGGGGCATGGTTGTGTGCCAATAAGACTTTATTTAAAAAAAACAGGTGGTGGGCCGGACCTGGCCCCCAGGATGGCTTCTGCTGGTGGTGGAGAAAGCACAGCGTGGGGTTGAGCACAAAGGGAACCTGAATGACTCCTAGACCCATGGCCGCAGCCTGGATTGGGGGCAGGGGAGCCTCTGAGACTGCATTGAGGGTGCAGACGGGGTGGATGTTGGGTGAGTTCCAGGGGGAAACAGAGCAGGTGGGGCCCACTTCACTCGCCGCTGTGAACACGCACCACCGTTTCTGTTACCTTCTCAGTAGTTTTCATAGCAAGGCTGATGGAGCAGAGGAAACGTGTTCTTACCCAGCACGAAAACAGTTCCCTTTTCTTTTCTTTCAATCTTTTTGATTATGTTAAGGAGAAAGTCTCTGTTGGAGCTAACGTGTCTTTAACGCCAACCTCCCTTTTCTCCCAGAGAAAACAGACTCAGGACCTGAGGCAGGCAAGAAATCTAGCGAGAATTTAATTACGTTGTTTTGTTTTCATTGACTTTCTTTTTACGGTTACCTCCTATTTATGGCAGGTGGCTCTGCTCTCCCTATCCAGGGTGATATTACGCTTCCTTTAAAAATAATTATAGTACGCTGTAAATGTGTGCAGTTTACTGTATACCAATTATACCTCAATAAAGCTGGAAAAATAAATGAATATATTTAGGTAAACAAAAGCAAGCTGGTTTAAAGAAAAATGGTAAGGAAATGCCAGTACAGGAGGTCATTGAAGACGGAGAGGGGTGACTCATACACCTGAGGGTGGGCTAAAGTCCTGTCCTCACCTGCATCTTGGACAGGGCTGGGGGCGAGAGAGATTTGGCTAATGGGATGCAGCAGGCCACAGTGGACAACCTCAGTGGTTCCCAGACTCTGGATCGTTCCCTGCATTGCTTCCAGGAAGCAGCAAAGCCTGTCTGGAGAGCATGAAGAGGAACTTTCTAGGAAGGAAGTTCTAGAAGTTTCTAGAAGAACTGTCCTGGAATGCTGTTGTCTCAGGGCAGAAGCAGACTGCACCCAGTTCTGACCTTCCCCACAGCCCAGTTCTGTCTCGGGGTGACCCACACCATGGCACCTGGATCTCACCTGGACTGTGCAGTCAGGGTGGGGGCAGAGCCTGGGAACGCATCCAAAGTGGCTTTACAGAGCTCATGTCCCCTCCCTCCACCCAGAGTGCTAACAGATGTTTGGCAGTTGAGTTTCTCCCTGACCCCAGGAGGTGCACGGAGGACGCGGAGAGGCCAGTCCCTGACCCCGGAACAGGACTGGCCTCAAGGGGATGGCGGGGGAGGAAAGGATGCACTAGGTGTGGAGGAGGCCACGGCCTCCCTTCTCCCTCACCCACGAGGGAGGACTCAGACAGCTCTTGTAGATTTTGTGCCCCATGGATGAGGGTTAGAGCACAAAGCCCATTACCACAGAGCAGCAAACAGGACCTCTGAAATGTCAGGCAAGCCTGTCTGGTTAGGAAGAGAATTCGATGGACAAGCAAGACACCTGGGTCCTCTTTGGCCTGCCACATCCTGCCTCAGGACCTTTGCACCAGCCTCTCCAGAGGAGCTCTTCCCCTGGCTGACTCTTCTTTCAGCTCTCAACTGAATGTTACCACCTCTGAGAAGCCCCCACGCCGGTCCCTGACTATCACATCCTTGGTTCTGTGTCCTTCATGGCAGAGCTTAGCACCATCTCAATTTACAACACTTACTTCTGTGTTCGCATGTCTGGTTCCTGCCCCCACAGTGGTTGCCCCATGCCTAGTGGGCACTCAGTAAGTACTGTATCCTGGGTGCTCAGCATGTTGCACACACGGATTTCATCCATGGCCGCGTGCGGCTGGGGCACGTCCTGCCTGCCAGGCTGTGGAGGGGGGCCGGTAAAGCCACGTGTTGGGCAGGTAGCGGGCCTCCTGGACAACTGGATGCATCGTGCCGTGTGGACGCTGAGGCTTGGAGAGGGTGAAGTCTCCCTGCCCGGGGGCCTGTGATCAGGGTCTTACCCGGTGGAGACCCAGGGCCCGTCGAGGCGTGGGGGCAGCAGTGCAGCGATGGGCGCTCTGTTGGGCAGGGGCTGTTGGCAGCGGGGTTCCCAGTGTGCGCGGCTACCCCCCGCAGTCCCAGTCGCCTCTGCAGTGTGGGCTGCAAAGCAGACAGACATGAGTGAGTGATCCTGACGCACTCCAGAAACTGCCTGCCGGGCCTGCCCTCCCAGCCCCTCCTGGGCCACAGCAGGGTCAGAGAGCCAGCCAGGGTCTGCCTCTACCTCCACCTCGGCCCCTCCCCGGGGCGCCCAGCTCTACCTTAGCACACCCAAGTCAGGGTGCCTCGATCAGCATCTGGACTCATCATCTCCTGGATCTCAGACATGACCCCCATGGAATACTAGCCTCCTGGAGGGAGCGGCCCCGGGCTCCTGAGCTAGAAAGCCTCCGAGAATTACTGGGCCACGCCAGACTCCCAGAGGGCCAGACCTCCCGAAGACTCACCTGCCGTGGCCAAGCACTGCCACGTGGTGGCTGAAGGACTGCACTCCAGGACAAGGGGCCCTCTAGACTCAGAATGAGGTGCTGGGGCAGTGGGACTTCACACCCTCCCCCCCGCCATGCACCGAAGAGCCCAGGTCCTCCTTGACTTCTGCCCCATGGAACAGGCCAGAACTGCTACCTGCTTCTGGAGGCCACTCACTTAATGGTCCCTCCTTGGTACCAGGCCCACGTGCTGTCCGTCTGCACACCACGGGCCCCAGGCCATCACCCGCCACATAGTGGTGCCCAGGAAATGTGTGGTGGGTACCGAGGCTGATGCACACAGCTGACAGTGGGGCTGGGGAGGAATCGGAGGCTCGCGGAGGATGGCCGTGAGCAGCAGGGGCCGCAGGCCCTCCTGAGTGACCCCCACATGTGCTCATCTTATGGAGACAAGCCAGGCTTGGCCTTGGGACTGTGCTCAATCTCTTCTACTTGCTATCCCAAGGCGAGAGCACCAGGGTCTTCAGCTGCTAAAGGGCAGCGATTTCCCCAGAAACTGTCATTTCCACTCAGAGGCTTGGGCTTGACGTAACCCAGATGGCGGGATGTGTGGGAAGCTTGGCAGCGAGCAAGGCCCAAATATTACAGCAACGGGCTGTGTTCAGGGGCGGCCGGCCTTGACCCACTGGCTGGCCCCTGCAGCAGGCTTTCCAAAGCCACTTCCTCCCACCGAGCCTGTGGGCCAAGTGTTTGGGGGCTGGCCTGGGGACACAGGCCCTGAGGGGCGGGGGTGGGGGCCCAGGAAGGCTTGTGGGCCGCGTGGAGAAGCAAATGAAAGGCACACTCTGCCCCCTTCTCCACCGCACACCACACCTTCCTGGCGCCACTGGAGAAGGCCTGGGGAAGCCTGAGGTCCCCACACTGTCCCTTGGCAGCTGTCTAATGGGGCGTGTGGCCCCCAAACACGCCGCGCCCCAGCAGCATCTCAGGAAAATGAGGCAGGTAGATCCCTTACTTCCTGGAGGCCTGGGGTCTCATGTGGAGACTCTTGGGGGTCTCCGAGACCCGCAGAAAAAGTGCAGGTGCGGCCTACCACAGCCATGATGGCAGGCATGGTTTCTGTTAACCGTGTCCCACGGGTTTTAGTGGCTGCCTGATGATCTTTGCGACAACCCTTGGAGACAGGCGTGAGCATTAGCTTCCTCTTAGGGCCAGAGAGACAGGCTGGTGAGCTGGGCTTTGCTCGCAGGCAGGCACATGCTGCCCAGATGTGACAAAGGACAAAGCCCAGGTGGTCAGACTGGCCCGATGTTTCCACCGTTGGCCTCCTTCCATCACAGCAAGGGGTAGGTGCTGTTTTCAAGACTTGGGGGGATGAATTTGCTGAATGAATGAAGGAATGAATGAATGAGCAAGCATGTGAAAATGCCGGTACTGGGTCCTTGCTATATTCCTGGTGTGTCCTACCTGGTTTTAACCAGCCAAATAGGAGAAATGAAAACCCCCTCCCCGCCAGCTGGGGCAGACCTGGCCCCACACGGACACGTGGCCACTCGGGCCGCCCGAGGGTTCTCAGTGCCACCCTTCAGGGTGGTGCATAGCAAGGGGAGTCTGGAAAAAGAAGCTCGTGGGTAGTTCTATAGTAACTTGGGCACATCTCATTTCTGGAGGACCAGAAGCAGGATGTTGTGGCGTGTGGGCGGGCACTGAAATTGGGCCAAATGGCTAGCATGGCCCCATCAGGGATCCTGAGCCAGGGCACGCCTCCGAGTCAGCATCTGGAACCTTCTCGTGCTCCAGCAAGCACCCTCGTCGGGAGACACAGGGTCCCCTGGACTCAGTTCTGTGCGTTAATGTGAACATCACCAGAGTCAAGGAAACCTACCTGGACGTGTCGATTTGGAGAATGTTGATTTGGAGAAGCAGAGGGAAGAAAAGGACCAAAGGGGTCAGCGTTACTTGAAAATCGAGCTTGTGTCTCAGAGCAAAATAGCAAACGGGCCCTGAAAATTATATTGACATTGTTTCCACAAAGCTCTGTTTCTTGAGGAAATGTTTTCTGTTGAAAAGAAAACAGGCCTTTTCCCCCTGAACGCTCTGAAGGCACCGAGAAGGGATGGTGCCTAGATGTTACGTTTGGTTGTGAATCCTCAGACAGCATGTTCCTGTGGAGTGTGGTTTAGTTTGTCTTGTTTTTCGATGATTTAATGAAGTCAGGAGACTACACGAAGTCTCTCTGTATTCAGAACAAGACACACACCAAACACAAAACACAACTGGAGACCTTCTTTGTGGAAATACCAGAGCAGAGCCTACCATCGCCTCTTGGCCGTTTGCAGAGCTTCGATGTAAAGGTTGCAAAAATTAAATCAACCAGTTACAAATGAATCCGGGCAAGTTGTTCTGTTGCAGCTTTTGAGGTAGCTTTTTGATTTTTTTCTTTCTCTCCCCTCTTCCTGCCCCCCCCCCGCCCCTGAAAAGTCTTAGCTAAAGGAACATCTGAAAGCAGATGGTGCTGTGGGCCAATTGCACAACTTTTCACAGGGACCTGTTAGACTGAGTTCAATGCATGGGCCAAATTGATTTTTATCAACCATGGATTTTTAATTAACAGCGGTGTCCACTTACCGCCATCCATTATTTACTGTTTACCCACTAATTAAAAATTATGCTGCTTTTGCACTCGTAAGAGCAGGGACATTTGAAATTAGATAGCATCGTTCAGATTACCTGCAGAATTACATCCAGAGCGCCCAGTTGCTCAGACCAAGCTTCTGGGGTTTAAAATATGATCTGCTCTAACCTTTACATGTTACCGTGAGTCAGAATGCCAGAAACAGCCTACACAGGCCCACACCGTATGGAGCCTGCCTGGGATCTTAAGGGGGAAGGATGCTTGCTTTACTCTACCGAGCACAGGCGCTTGGCTGAGATCGTCTGCATTTTGGTGGCGAGTCCTTCTAGCAATCCCAGAGGGAGCAGCCTGTCCGTGCATTCCATGCCCGTCATATCTGTGGACCAGCTGGGGTGATCTGCACAACCACCCAGTGCCTAGGTTCTGTCCATGCCCCCATTCTGCAGACGAGGAAACAGGTTCAGAGAGGTGGAGTCACTTACCCCAGGCAGATGCTTCTTATCCAATTAAAAAATAAAATTTTGGTGAAATGCACCTAACATACAACTCATCATTTTAACTGTTGTAAAGCGTACAAGTAAAATTCAGCAGCATTTAGGCCATTCCTCATGCTGTGCAGCCATTACCACTGTCTGGTTCCAGAATATTCTTATCACCCCAAAAGGAGGCCCTGTACGCATCGGTGGTCACTCTCCATTCTCTCCTCTCAAAGCCCGGCAACCACTAATCTGCTTTCTGTCTCCATGGATTTGCCTATTCTGGGTATTTCCTAGAAATGGCATTAAAAATAGGTGCCCTCCTCTTATCTAGCCTTCAGAGCACTTCTGTGCGGTGGACATGGTGATCCTCATTTTAGAGATGAAAATGTAGGCTCAGAAAGGTTCACACCCAGCTCCACAATGCGTGTTTCCTTCAAAGATCACGACAAGAATGGGCCTGAATGAAAAGGGGAGGAGGTGGAGAAAAGACATGCGGTTTGTAGCCAGAGAAGCCTCAGGTCTTTGGAGATCTTTCTTTTGGAGGCAAAAAGTAACAGAAAAGCAGTCATCTTTCCTATCCTAACTGGCTTGTACTGCGGCCCCGGGAGGGGTGCCAGGTGATTCGGGTGCGGCGGTGAGCACTTATCCCGGTGCTTAGGCACTGATTTTAGAGGGTGTTAAAAGCAGCCATGGTTAATGTAGCAAACTGGTGCTGTGTGGTCCGCATTGCCGAGGTCGAGACTGCATTTTAAAAGGGGGGTTGATCTGTGCTTGATTTGAAAATATTAAGGAATGCTTTAAGTGAATAACCTTTAATAAGTAAATGCATAAGTGACTCATGGATAGCCCGAGGGAGGTGCACAGAACGAAGGGGGGCAGGCGTGAGGTTAACCCATCACTGCACCTCAACAATGCAGAAGGACAGTGGCTGTGTGTCCTAGAGCAGCTGTTTCAAAAGACCACAGACGGGGTGACCTAAACAACGCAACTTCATTCTATCCGAGCCGGCAGGCCAGAAGTCTGCAATCAAGGTGTGGGCTGGGCCGTGCTCTCCTGAGGCCACAGGGGAGGATCCTTCCGGCGTCTTCCGGCTTCTGGTGGCTCCAGCCATTCTTTGGCTTGTAGATGCATCGCCCCAGTTTCTGCCTCCTACACATGGACTTCTTTTCTGTCTTTCCAGCGTCGTCATCCGCCACATCCCACCATATTTCTCTATGGGGTGTTCCTAGGGAAGAACAAGGAGGAAACTTTCCTGCCTCCGGGCCGTTGCACACGCTGTTCCTTAGCCAGAGCTCTCTTTCCTCTGCTTTGTGCTGGGTTCTCCCTCTGCACTGAGGTCTGAGGATAAATGGCAACTCCAGGCAGGTTGATGCCGAACACCCCCTTCTGCTATTTTCTGCTCCCTTTTTGTTCTGTGTAGCACTCATTGCAGCGGACAATTAATTACCTGCTTTCTTTTGTTTACTTTTATTTTTTGGCTTTTCCATTTGAAATAATTTCAGACTTACAAAAATGTTGCAAAAGCATAGAAAGTTCTAGCATACCCTTCATCTAGTTCCCCAAATGCTACTGTCACCCACAGACATAGTACTTGATCAAAACCAGGACATTGACATCCATACAGTGTTACTAACTAATCTACAAACCCTAGGCAGGTTTCACCGACTGCCCCATCAGTGTCCCTTTTTGGTGTAGGATCCAATTCAGGATCACACATCACATTTATTTTTCACGTCTCTCATCTCCTTTAACCAAGAACTTCCTTGGTCTTTGTCTTTCACAACCTTGACACTGGCTGGTATTTTGTAGTGTGTTCCTCAATTTGGGCTTGTCTGAGGTTTCTTCATGATTTAATTCAGCTTATGCAGTTCTGGTAAGAATGCCATAGAGATGATGTTGTGTGACTCTCAGTACATGGTGTCCCTTTGTCCCAATACTGGTGATGTTCACTTTGATTACTTGCTTCAGGAGGTGACTGCGAGGTTTCTCCACTTTTAAATTACTACTTTTTTCTTTGTACTTAATAATTATCTTATGGGGATAGACTTAGATAATGTAAATGGCTTGTTTTTCATTATACTTTCCCCCCACTAATTTTGGCATCTGTTGATGACCATTGATGATTCTTGCCTACAACAGTTATTACTGCAGTGTTTTCCAAATGGGCATTCCCTAGTTCCATCATTCCTTCTGAATTTACTGATTGGAACTGTGCTGTAAGGAAACATGGTCTCTTCTCCCATTTATCTCTTTATTTAATTGTTATTTATATTAGTATGAACCCAGATATATTTATTTTATAGGTTACAATCCATTGCTATCATCTATTCATTTTGTTGCTCAATTGTCCCTGATTTGGTCCTGAGAAGATCCTTCAACTTGGCTCTTGTGTATCTTTGTACATGACCTTGTCATTTTTGTGAGCACATCCTCATTTTCTGGTGCTGGAAGATCTTCCAGGCTCATTTTGTACTTTCCCTGCCTTTGCCCTGGAATCAACCATTTCTTCAAGGAGTCCTGGTTCCTTTTTTCTGGAGGATGGTGTTTAGAAACCAAGATCTGGGTGCTAGGTGTGCTCACTGCTGCTGGGGTGTCCCTCTAGGTTCCTCAGTTTTTCCTTCCTTCCTTCCTTCCTTTTTCTTCCTTCCTTCCTTCTTCCTTCTTCTTTCTTTCTTTCTTTTCTTTCTTTTCTCCTCTGTCTCTCTCCTTCCTTCCTTCCTTTTTCTTTCTTCCTTCCTTCTTCCTTCTTCCTTCTTTCTCTTTCTTTCTTTCTTTCTTTCTTTCTTTCTTTCTTTCTTTTCTTTCTTTCTTTCTCTTCTGTCTCTCTCTCCTTCCTTCCTTCCTTCCTTCCCTTTCCTCTCTTTCCATTTCTTTCTTTTCTTTTCTTTTTTTCTTTCTTTCCCTTTCCTCCTTTCTTCCTTCCTGTCTCTTACTGTCTTCCCCACTAGTCTGCCTGCTCATGAGGACAGGTCCTTATCTCTCTTGCTTACTGCTGATTCTTCAGCATGTAGCATGATGCCTGATGGATGCTCAATTCATATTTGTTGTCAAGCCACCAAAGCACTTAGAACAATGCCTGTTCATAGTAAGTGGTCAATAAATGCTAGCTATAATTGCTCCTGTAGTTGAATGAATGAATAAATGACTTGTGAACCATAAGACTGATGCACATGAGCTCCTTGTTGACACTTCTCCCACCCTTTGGGGTTTCCCCTCCTAAAAATCAGCTAGTGATCTCCATTACATATGTGGCTATTCAAGTTAGGCTTGAATTGAAACAGAGAAAGAGAAGGCTTATAGTTCTTGGTATCACTAACAATCTGGCTAAGGGTGAAAGGATAGTAGGTAAGGGAGTTCCCAGCAGGCTGGGGATCTTGGATGATCCATGCAAGTAGAGAGGAAAGAGAAGTAGGTGGAGATTTAAGTGTGAGCATCAAATCCTGCTGAGAGCTTCGAGGACAGGCTGGATCCAGCAAAAGAACCTGATGCCAGGTGCTTTGCTTGAAAGCCTTTGTGTAGGAACCCATCCCAGCCAAACCAGGACCCTGATGTGGTTGCACACCCCAGGGAAGGCTCCACCTAGCTCATGGCGCTGTTCAATAGAAACAGAATGGGAGTCACAAATGTGAGCCATGCATGTGATTTTACATTTTCTAGTAGCCACATTAAAACAGCTAGAAAGTAACAGGTGAAATTAATGTTAATGATATTTTATTCAGCCCCAAATATTATGTTTTAACATGTAGTAAATATGAAAACTATTTATATGCTTTTTTTTTTCATAAAAGGCTTGGAAATCACGTGTGTATTTACAGTCTTAACACAACTCAGTTTAGACTGGCTGCGTTTCAGGGGCTCGGGAGTCACATGTGGCCGGTGGCCACCACACTGGACAGCCTAGCTCTGGCTCAAGCATGGAGTGCAGGTGTCACATTTTGTTGTATTGGAGGTTTTCAAGCTGGTTTCTGAAGACCACTGGCAGCTTTGGGGGGAGAAAAGGGGAGACCCAGTGAGTGGAGCTCTAGCCCCCACCCCCGGCTTTAGCCCAAGTAGCCCCCTGGTTTATATAGTGGGATGCTGATTAAGATCTGCTTTGAAAAAAAAAAAGTGTTCTCTTGCTTAAAAAAAAAAAAAAAAGTCTGAAATCCTCTGGTTTATTTCAAAATCCTCAGCTTGAGGTAATTCACCTAGAATGTTTGGACTTGGAAGCTTATGCACATTTTCAATAAAAATCCCCACCCCAAAAAAGAACCTCTCTTGATTAGAGGTGGCCGCCTTTTACGAATTGAGATGCGCTGGTGTGCAATGGTACTCGCTGGTTGCTTGGCCAACAAGCTTCGGAAACCGGCTGTGGAAATGGCAGCCGTCACTGTGTTGCTACAGCAAAAGATGTGCTTTCCAATGAAGTCGTTGCACAAAAGGCACGCAGAGTTTCCATTTAAACTCCCCCGAGAAGGTTACAGATTGTCATGCTATGATGGTACCAGCAAATCGCAGAAATATGAAGACAAACTCTGAATCCTAAGGAGCCAAACTTCCCCTCTGGTGTGGATGGCTGTTCTTCAGATCCCTCATATGTCCCTCATTTGGCCATAATTGAAACTCATCATCCATCTAATCCGAGGCCTTTGTGTTCAAGGCCGAGCGGTGGGGGCGGGGGGAGAGATGGGCTTTGCGTTGTTGGAAACTTCCGAGATGGTGCGCGCTAGAAAAAGTACACTCCGCTGTCCATTCCCTGCAGCATCCCGGACTTTGAAGCACGCCCTCCTTTGCTGGCTGAGCTCGGAGAGTGGAAAGTCGCCCCGAGGAATTCTGGAGGGACTGGGTGCCTGGAGAAGCAGATTCCCAGCCGGCGGGAAGGAAGAGGGCATCAGAGTCAGATGTCAGTGTGTTGAAAGGCTAGTGAAGGGCAGAGCTTGGTTTGTCCCTGTTTACCCAGTTCTCCACGAAAAGTCCCAGGTCAGGCCGGACCACGGACGGGGTAGGTGGAAAAGGTGGGCCTCACTTGGTGCTACCTGGAGGAGGTGATTGCTTTATGTTTGTGTTTCCAAAATTGAAAACATTTCGTAATGGAGAGTGGCTGGTCACGCAGACATCCCCCCCACAGTGTTGAGCATTTCCTGCTGAGGGAAAAGGAAATGTACAGCTCCTGGGATGGGAAAGGAACGGAGTGGGGGTTTGGGAGACGAGTCTGCCCCACCAGACCTGGCTCATCAGCCAGTGTTTTTTGTTTGTTTGTTTAGGAATGTTCCAGTACACAAACGGTTCACCTCAAAACTCCCCCGGCCCCATGATAATGCTAATTACTCCTCGTTCTGGCTGGGGCTTCCACCCAGATGAAAACCGGGAAAGCCCAGCCAAAGCCCAGCTGTTTCCAAATAGCCAAGGCATTAGGGTGATTGATGGAAGTTTTTGCCTTTTCACCCAGATGTTCTGGTGTCTTGGAGACAAGGCCTCGTCAGCTCGACTCTAGTGCCTGTGTTCCCAGATCTGCACGTTGGCCCCTCAATGTTCATAATTTACGCCAAATCCAGTCAGTGCTGTCCAATGATATCAGCAGTTCTGACCCGTGCTTTGAGGAGGGGGTGAGGGGCATGGGGGGCGGGCTCGGAAGGATGGAGCGTGGGCTTCCTGGGGGCTTCTGAGTGTGCCCAGGCCGATCATCCTGGTGTCTGCAATAAGGGTGTAGTTCCAAGTCAGTATTTGTTCAATAGAACGTGTGTCTAGAAGTCTCCCTTGTTCGCCCTCTTGGCAGAAGACTGAAGCTTTCATTGTTCTATAGAACAGGATTTTGGTAAGGTAATCACAAGGTTTTGACACATTCAATAAGAAAGAAGACGTGGGTGTCATCGCGGTGAAGACTGGAAAAAAGCAAAGGAAAAGGGATCTTCGGGCCGTCCCTTGAGGAGCTTAGCTCTTCATGGGGCCTTGGGAGCTGGTTCTCCACCAGCTCTTCCCTGGAGGGGCCAAGAACGTTCTTGTCCCACGGAAATGTTAGGTGTTGAAGAGAGGAGGACGGAGGTTGGTGGTTTCTGTTGAGCGTCTTTGGGCCTGAGAACTGCCCGGAGATGTGGGGGGTCACGGGGAGCAACCCGGGCCTTGGGGGAAGTACACCACTTGCCGGGCTGTTCACGGGAGTCTCCACAAGGGGGCCCTCTTGAGCTTTGGTTGGGGCGGTTGGGCGCCCCGTGTGAGACCGGGCACGGCCTCCTCCAGCGTCGGCCTCCAGCCCGGGGCCCCCCGAGGCTCCTTCGTCCACCCTGACGTCGGTGAAGAGCGAGCCCATGGAAGTCCAGCTCTGGGCCCCATGCTTTCTCCCACGGGGCATCGTTTCTACTCCCACCGAGAACGTATTTGGAGACTGAAGGACACGGGTAATGGGGTCACCTAGCCTTGCCTCCTTCCAAAGAAGTTTGCAGCGCAGAACAAAGACTCCAATGGGAACCACGAGAAGGAGCATCTAGGAAGCTTCATAAACAATGAAACAAAACATCCTGGCTCCTTGAGCCTTTCCCCAAAGACACAGATGGGGGAGGGGAGGCCTTTGGGTCAGCGGCGACAGGAAGCGCGGAGATTTTAAAATGCAGGAAAATTATTGTAATTTCACAAATCAATTTTTCTTACATTGTGTTGAGATTAAGTTCGTGGTCTCTTCCATACATTGAAAATAACGAATTTCCCTAGAGAGCAATTTTGTGGGAAAACCTACAACATGTTTCGAAAAACCCATTTTGTTAGGAGTTACCAGATTTTATTTTAAGAGAAATGGTAATATTTAATTATGGCATTATTTTACCGTCTAGAAAATTAATGTGCTTTCAGAGTTTCAGGAGAAAGGCCTGCTGTGAGGCCGAACCCTATTTTTAAATTACCATACAAATAGAATCCCAAAGACGCAAATATTGGCTTAAGTGTTGCAGACGAGGTCCAGGAAAATGCGTTGCTTCCTAAATGTTAAATAAACAGGCTTGTAATTCTTGCCTTCCCCTGCGACCCCCCGGGCCAGGGCAGTCTCACGCCGGGGAGGTACACACGGCTCACGGCGGGGACGCAGTGGGTGCGCAGGGGACGGCCACTGCCGATTTGTCATCCGTGTCCTGTGACCGTCCCGGGAATGAGCCCACATTTCTGTAAAGCTCTAGAGTCTGCAAAGCCCGCATTTACTTCTCCGCTCGGTCGTGCTAACAAGCCTTTGGGGGTGGGAACCGTCATCGCCCCATCTTACAGATGGGGAAACAGAGGCACAGGGAAAGGAGAGTCTGAGAGTGTCACATCCAGGTCGGTGGGTGGAAAGGCCCAAACTCCAGACCAGGTCCGTTACCTGTACATTCCGGCTTCCTTCCACCCCCACGCAGCCCCTGGTCCTTGCTCGCCATTTATTGAGCATCTGCTATATGCCTGCCCCCCCTTCCCCCCTCCCCTGGTGGCAAAGATGCTTCTACGACGGCTCAGGGTCTGATATTCCAAGCCAGGGCAATCGATAGAACCTCGGAGATGTTCTGCCCGATGCCAATGCCCTTTGCTGGCGGGAGATCCAAGGAGGGGCCTCCAGGAGGGGCCTCGCTGCCTACATGCTCCTTGAGAGCCTTGCAGGGTGAGGGGCTGCTTGACAGGTGGACGCGAGCCCTAATGGGCACTCGGGCAGAGGCTGTGAAGGTAACAGGGAGGTGTGAAGTAGCAGGCAGTCTGAGGGAGACGCAATTAGTCCCCGGGACGGGCGGGCACAGGGCGAGGGGGGAGGCAGGCAGCCCCGGGAGCGACGCGGGGGGCCCTGGGAGCCACTTCAGGGGGGTCTGGAGTGTTCTTCAAACAGAGGGAGCCACGCGGGAGGCTGAGAGCAGGTGGGCGTTCTGAAAGGCAGGGCTTTCCAAGGGCGCTGTGCCGACCTGGGGGACGCTGGCCGGGATTCGGGGGGGGGAGCACGATGGACAGCTTACATCTGATTAGTGACATGTCCATTTTGATTCGGTTCGATAACTGACACATCGGGCCTGGGATTTTGTTAGCACGAGGCTAACGCATACAGGGTTAGGTTGTTTTTTTAAAATAAGTGAAAATGAGTTACTTGCTTTAGAGAGAAACGGTGACCCAATTATAGGACAGTAGCGGTCAGATGTGGCCAAATTGCCGTGGTGGTGTATGGTGACAGGCAGGCAGGCGGGGGCCAGGGCTCGAAGGCCTCCTGGCTCGTGTTAAGGATGATCTACTGTGTGTGTGTGTGTGCGGGGGGTGAGGTGGGGAAGGAAGGGCTCAAACCCGTGAGAGACCACCTCAAATCCCAGGCACGGAGGCAAGGCTGGGCAGGCAGCGTGGAGGTGCTGGTGCTGCTGAGATGTGGGGTGAGGGCAGGGAGGAGAGGTGCTGTGGGTATGTGGGTTCTGAGCCTAGAGGGGATGGTGGGGCCACTCCCAAGATTGAGAACTGGGGAGCTCTGTTTCTGGGCTGTGCTGTTTGAGGAGCTGATGGGGCGTCCAGGAGGAGGCAGCCCTCACGGGGGGCTCAGTGGGGCCACCCACCTGTCCACAGTGCACACACGGGGCGAGGGTGCAAGTCGGCCAGGGGCAGCGTCCCAAGGGAAGGGCCAGGTGGGGCCCAAGGAGGGCCACTCAGAGGGGAGCAGAAGTGCTGGGAGCAGGTTGTTCAAAAGTGGGGTTGCAGATAAAACACAAGATGCACACTTAAATTTGATTTCCAGATACATAACGCAACATTTTTTAGTATCAGTGTATCTCAAATATCGCACGGATGAGTGTAGGCGTTTGGAGGAGAGAGAGACAAAACCAGAGGGATAGAGAGATTGTGTTTTATGACTTAATTATTATTTTTATATAAGATCTTTTATGCCATACACAGGGCAAGAAAAAAATGAATCAGAAGATACAGAAAAGCATGAAGGTGATATAAAAGCTCACCCACAATCGCCTCACCCACAGTGGATTGCCATTAACCTGCTGGTACACATTACCCTTTAGATTCTAGAGGCTGGGATGCAGGGAAAGGCAGAGCGCGGGGACTCTGGTGCCTTTTGAACTTCCATCTCTGTAACAATGCCTGGCCCGTGGCAGGCACACAATACATTTCTGCTGAATGAATGGATAAATCTTTCTAGACTTTTTTTCTTTTATACACAGATACATGCATTTATTCCATTATTGTTTACAAAAATGGGACCATTTTATGCATATTATTTGAAACCTATGTTTTTAACTTCATAATAGATTTTAGAAATCTTTGAGGAAGGTTGGCTTTTTAGGACTGGAAGGACTAAGGCATATTCACAGTTTTCAAGGGAGGAACTGGAGGAGATAATGAAGTGCCACAAGCAGGAGATGTAATAACCAGGGGAAGCAGGTTCCCTAATCAAGAAGAGTCCAATAAAAACAGGCTAAACTCTTCAAACAAAAGCAATACGTGGCTTGCAGTGGAATTTTCAAAATGTATAAAAAGGTATAAAATGAAAAGCGAAAGTTGCTTTCTACCCTGAAGCCCCGGTTGCTTTCTCCAACGTGAATCATTTTAAGTTTCTTGTGCATTCTCCCAGAAAATGGTTTCATGCCGATCTCTGCATATAAATGTATATGTTTTTTATTTGGCTATTAAAATTTTTTTATGAATGCAATCTTTCTATACTCATCGTTCTGCATTTTGCTTTTTACACTTAAATTATCAGGGCTATCTTTCCACTGTAGACGTATCCCTTTGTAGAAAGGTAAGAGAGTATTCCATTATATAGATGAATCTTGATTTAGCTAGCCAGTCCTCTGCAGATGGTCATTTAGATTGTGGTCCGGTTTTTTTGGTCGGTTTGTCTGTCTGTTGCTATTATTACATACGACAGTATGTTGGACATCCTTTTAATGTTTTAACGTATTTTGGTGCATACTTTGCATGTGTCCTTTGGAGAAATTCCTAACAAAGAAATTGCACATTTACTATTCTGCTAGATTGGACCAAACTGTCCTCCAAAAATGAGATTTCAATTTAGCCTCCACCAATGGTATAGAGAGAATTTGGCCACACTGGATATGATCAAAATTTTCACTTTCTGCTATCTAGCATATGAACAGTGGCAGAGAAATTACAAGTTAATGAACGTCTGTGGCTAATCACACATTTCTGTGCCTGTAAATAAACAAGGGACACAACTTAATAAGCAAATACTCCACTAACTTGGATTCCCACTCTCTGTTTATTCTCACTGCCACCACTCTGGGTCAAGCCACTATCCTTTCTCACCTGAAAACCTGACAGTTACCCCTCACCGTTTTCCCAGCATCCACTCTGCCCCCTGTAATCCATTCTCCATGGAGCAGCAAGTGTGATCTTAAAAAAAAAAATGTAGATCAGCATCCTGGTTCTGCAGTGTGGTTCTCTGACTCTTCTGGGGACACCCTCACTGTGCACAAGTAGATTTGAGGTAAAGTATAATTTTTCACATAGTAGGGAAGCCCCTGTGTTCCCTGGCCCACAGACCGAGCTGCAGTGGGACCAATGGAGCCCGTCCTGAAGGCAGATGTCAAAGTCAGCATTGCTGTGGTGAGAACCAGGGGGCAAACCAGAGGTTAGGGTGGTCCCAAGTTGCTGCTGCCTCTTGACTCCTGGGAGAAACAAATATGAATGTTCTCTTGAGAAGAGCATGATGACTTTTTCCAAGAGTTTCCATGGATTAAGACCAAACAGACATGAGTTCCCAAGTAAAGATCACCAAATACACAAGTAAACAACTCACTATGGACTAAGAGTTAGCAGAAAGAAAAACTTATATCCCAAGAGCATCAGATATTGGAATTGCTATCACAGAAAAAAAAAGAAATGTATGATATGTTTAATAAACTAAAATTTAGAATAAAAAAAATGAGCCACAAACATGAGCCTATAAAAAAACGACCAAGCAGATTTGGAAAAAGAACCAAATAGAACCTTAAGAAATAAAAAATATAACTGTTGATACAAAACCTTAGTGGCTGGCTCATAGAGCAGGTTAGACACAGTTGAAAAGGGGATTAGTGAACTGGAAAACAGATGTAAAGAAATTACCCAAAACTCAGGAAAGAAAGAGAGGGGGCTGAAAACGTAGGAAAGGAGATTGAGAGACATAGCAGCTGTATGGAGGAAGTCTAATGTCTCCTAGAAGGAGAGAAAAGGCAGGGTAGCAGAGAAGCAGCAGGTGGGGAGACAATGTCTGAAAAATTTCCAGAAGTGATAAAAGACACCAAACCCCACAGGTGCCAGGAAGAACAGTGAGTACCAAGCAAGATTAATAAAAATAAATCAACCCTTGAAACTCTAGAACACTAACGGTAAAAAGAGGGGAAAAGAACCATCAGCCTAGCTTTGTGCACCCAGCCAAATAACCTTTCAAGAACAAGGATAAAACAAAGGCATCTTCAGTTAAACAATACTGAGTGTGGTACCAAGAGGACTGCTACTCTAATGACCTTTTATACAAGGGAGCTGGAGAAGGAAGGTCTGGTTTTTAGAAAGACTTAATGAGTAAAGAATTTGAAAATATTGTAAATCCACACACACACACAACAAATAAAATAATAATCTCTAATTTTGTGGGGGTCAAACAAAACAAAACAAAACAAAACCAGACATGACTAAAATACTGAAAAACAGCAGTATGTGATTTTGGAGGGAATATTTAGGTTAGTGTTCTAAATTCTTTGCATTATCAGGAAAACAATGAAGATATTAAGTGTTAAGGTGTTATAATTTCAGAGGTAGCCACTGAAGTAATAGAAATACTGTATAACTTCTAAACCAGAAGAAAGAAAAAAGTAATAGGAACAAACACAACCCAACTCATCTTTTAAATATATATATATATCATATATTTATAATATGATTTATGACATATATAATATATGTCATATATAAAAAGCATATATAGAAAAGGAAAAAAGCAAAAAAGCAGAATTTGTAGAAAATAACAAGACAATAGAAAGAATTTGTAGAAAATAAGAAGACAATAGAAACAAATCTGATTTACTTGCCAGTTAGCAGACATGATCAAATTGGATTTTCAGAACCCCTGCTATATGTTATTTACATACTTGAAGCATAAGGACGCAAAAAGGTTGAAAGTAAAGTGAGTGAAAGCCACTTACTTACTAATACTAAATAAAAGGAAACTGATGTCAGATAAAACAGGATATACTATAAAAAACATTATTAAGGATAGAAGTCACTCCATAAATGGTCCAGTTTGCCAGGAAGATATGATCATAAAGTAGCATCAAAACATACAAAGCAGAAATTGCTATAGACATAGAGAACTATTGACAAATCCATCATCTTTATGGAAGATTATATAGCACAATGTTTTTAATTATTTATAGGTCAAGCAGACAAAAATTAGTAACATGCAGAAGATTTAAAAACACAATGAACAAATCTAATTCTTTTTATATGTGTGTGTGTACACACATGCACGTGCATGTGTACATATGCATGTGTATTGTATAAGTGTCTGTGTATAAAACTGTGCCCAACAATTAAAGGATGCGTGTTCTTTCCAAGCACATGTGCAACATTTATAAAAACTGTCTCTGTACTATGTCAAAGAATAGGTCTCAACAACTTCAAACAATTGGTATCAGGCCACATTACTGATCACAATGCAACTAAATTAAAAATGAGAAATAAAAACATTTTTAAAAATTCTGTGTGTCTGAAAGTTAAAAACACTTCTTTTTTTTTTTTTTTTAATTAATTTATTTATTTTAGAGAGAGAAAGAGAGCACAGTGAGGAGGGGCAGAGAGAGTCTTAAGCAGACCCCACGCTGAGCGCAGAGTCCAATGCAGGGCTCGATCTCATGACCCTGAGATCATGATCTGAACCAAAACCAAGAGTCAGATGCTTAGCCAACTGTGCCATCCAGGCGCCGCTAAAAACACTTCTAAAACACCCAGTTATCAATGAATAAATCAAAATAAAAGTTAAAAAAAATACAGAACTTACAGCTAAGCAAAAGTTGAAAATATTACATATAAAAACTTGTGGAATGCAGAGAAAGCAAGACTTTGAGGTAAGCTTATAGGCTTATAAGCTTATATTTAAAAGAGGAAGGCCTGAAGATTAAAGATACTTATCCAGCTTAAAAAGTTAGAACAAGAAACATAGAGTAAGCCCAAATAAGGTAAAAGAGAAAATAAGCAAAAAAAAAAAAAAAAAAAAGCAGACATTAATAAAAAACAGAATAAACGAGGCTCAAGTTGGTTCTCTGAAATCCTTAATAAATTAGATAAATCTCTGGTAAGAGTTACCAAAAAAAGAAAGAACAGAACAGAACAGTGGGTGGGTGGGAGAGAGAAGAGAAATAAAATCGGGAATGAAAGGGGGCATAACTACAGATCCAGCAGAGATATTTTTGTGAAAAGAAACTTATGATTCAGCGTATGTAGCTGCTGTGTGAAAAGCCTCATAACTGAGAAACTGAGCAGTGATTTGAAATCGTCCCCTCCCCCAAATAAACAGAAAACAAAACAGAACACTAAACAAAACAAAAAACAAGCAAATGAATGAAAACCCAGGCCAGAGTGTTTTTACATGAGTTCTACTAAACTTTAAAGAAAGAGTTCATTCCAATTTTACATAAACTCTTGCAAAAAGTAGAAAAAGAAGGAGCATGCCCCACCTCCCGCGTGAGGCCTCTCTACCGAGGGCAGAGCCCGAAGTTTATTCAATTTGGAAAACCCTCTTCAGAAAAAAAAAAGTGCAAATGTATACAAACGTCAAATAAAAAAGTAGATATTGACTTAGAAGGAGAAAAATATCACAAGAAATTACAAATTTTATAAAGTTGGAAGAGACCGCAAACATTACAACAGCCAGGAAAACAGCACACTGTCTTTATCAATCAAACTGCAGTTTCTTCCAACATTTTGGGGATCATATTGTCTTCGGTCACCTCTTCATATGACAAAGATTTTGTACTTTCATTTTCTATGGCAAGAGTAGAAAGGTCATTCTTCTGCCTTTGTTGACTGAAACTATTTTTGATTACTGATAGTTTAGAAACTTTTTTTTTTAGTCTCATGAACTCACTGTTATAGGTCATACATTTCACGGGGTGTTATCAAAGTTTGGGAAATCTCTACCCAATTTCTTTTACAGATGAGCTATGTGATGCGAAGCAAGTTTCCATACGCTAGCTCTGGATTTCTATGTTTCACAACTTGTCTCTCCACCACCTGCATAGTTTTGGTGACTGGTGCCAGAGGACAGACCCAAATGCACGTTCCTTCATGACAGCAGCTGGCACTACCTACCCGGAGGAAAGAGTAGTCCTGAAGCCAACCCCACACGGGCTCAGATGGTGAGAATTAGCTACACAGGGAAGTGGCTGCAAAGCCCATGAACATATCCCACTAAGTAAAAGGATTCCCAACTCAACTTCTCCTTAAGCTGGATCCCCAAAATGCTGGTGGTCACTCCAACCCTTTACAGCAAGAGGAAGGGATGGCAAGAAGTCAGGGTGGACAGAGCCAGCAAGGAGCAGGAAGGGTCTGTCTCCTAATTGGCTAATGTTAAAATAGTTTCTATTTTCAATGTCTGCAAACCCTGATGTCCCTGTGAACATGTGGCTAGGGTTTCTGCCCCTTTCCAGGTTTTGGAAAGGACCCTCACAAGAGAGAGACCCTGAAGCCTTTGGAAGACAGTATGAGTGAGGAAGGAAAATTAAGGATGGGGTGAGAAAGGAAAGTTATGAGACAGTCTCATTTTTGGACATGGTTGCAAAAGTCCCAAATAAAATATTAGCAAATGGAATGCAGTAGTACGTAAAAAGATCATGCATTATGTCCATGTTGGGTCTATCCCAATAATGCAAACACATTTAATACTAGAAAAATCTGTTAGTGTCATTCACCACATTCACAGATTAAAAGAGGAAAACCATATGATCTACTACTCATAGATGCAGAAAAAGCATTTGATAAAATTCCACACCCATTCACAATTTTAAAAGCTCTTATCAAAAGAGAAATAGTTTTGAAATATCCTTATGCTGATTAAGGGCATTACTAAAATTTATACATTAAGTGACATTTCTTAATGGTGAAATACTGAACTTTTGAGATCTGGAATAAGAAAAGATGCCACCAGTTAGTTTCAACATTTACTGAAGGTCCTTGGAGTAAGGGGGGAAAAAAGGCATAAGGGTTAGAAAAGAAATAAAATGATCACTATTTGTAGATGGTATAATTATCTTTGTACAGAACTCAACATCTACAGAAAAATGGTTGGAAACAATATGAGTGTTTAGCAAGATGACTGGATAAAAGAAATCAATGTAAAAAAATCAATTACATTCTGTAACAGCAACAAATAGTTGGAGGGAAAAGACACCATTTACAATAGTAGTAAAAAGTATAAGGTACCTAGGAATAAATCTCATAAAAATAAGCAAGACATATTTGGAGAAAATTATAAAAATGTATTGTGAGACAATAAAGATATAAAAAATGAAGTGACATATTAATGGATGGAAATATCGAGAGATGTCTGTTCCCTTCTGATCCACAGACACAATGGATTTAAGTAAAAAATCCCATTTTTTTAAGGATCTTGACAAGGTGGTTATAAAATTTTATATGAAAGAGCAAAGTTGGCAGAAATTGAAGAAAGATAAGATATGGGGGCATGCTGTATCAGAGATCAAGATTTATTGAAAACTTGAGTAATTATAACATTGTATATTCTGTGAAGAGATAAACTGACCAATAGAAAAAAGAGCTCAGATACTGACTCATGAAATTTATGAGCTTGATATATGATGGGACTCCTGTTCAGTGGGGAAGAGATGTCTATTCAACAAACAGGATCAGGACGATTGGTTATCCACACAGAAAATGAAAAGAAATCGGAGCCTTTCCTCACACCATACCCCCAAGTCAATTTCCAGTGGATAAAGAAAATGTAAAAGAACATGTTTAGGACCTCAAGGTAGCAAAGGATTTCTTAAGCAAAATGTGAAGAGTGTTAATGCTGAAAGACAAGCTGATAAATATGATTACATTAAAATTAGGAACTTCTGTTACTCAAAAGACACCATAAAGAGAATGAGAAGGAAAGCCACAAGCTAGGAGAAGATGTTTGCAAAACAATAACCAGCAAAGAATTAATATACGGAATATGTAAAGAAGTCCTACAAATCTTAAGGAAAAGGCAAACAATACAATAGAAAAATAGGCATAAGGCACAAACCGGTATTTCACAGAAGAGGAAATGGAATAGTAAATAAAGCTGTGTGGAGACATTCAGACCCATTAATAGTCAGGGCCATGCAAATTAAGACCCAACGAAGTAGCATTTTATACTCATTAGATTAGCAAAAATTATAAATTCCCAAAACAGCAAGTGTTGCTGGAGATTGGTGGGAGCCCTGCCAGGGGGAGTGTAAATTGGGATAATTACTTTGTAAAGCAACCCTTGTAAGTCAACTTTATAAAAGCTTACAACGTGAGATCCGTGGCTTACAAACAGTTTCTGTGACTTGCAGTTAGAAATATGTTTAACATTAACACCCACTAGGCTGCACACAAACGCACACACATGCACGTACACACGCACACACATGCACGTACACACGCGTACACGCATATAATGGAAATAGAAGTTTTAGGAAACAATACCGGCTCTCACTCTGAGCCATCTACTCTGTAGCATTCTCTTCGCTTCCACTGAAGAAAACACACTGGTGGGGCCCCACTAATGTGATTTCCTAACCCCTCAATAAATCACCACTCTGATTGTATAACTCTTGCACACGTGTTACGCACACGTATTACCCACTCGGTGACGAGTACAGGAGTGTGTGTAACAAACTTGCTTGTAATAGCCCAAGACCGGAAACAAATAGAATGTTTGTAGACCCAAGAGCCAAGGAGTAACTTGTAGCAGCCTTATACACTGCAATATTAGACAGCGGCGAAAAATGGATACACTGTGGCCACACCCAGCAACACCCACCTCCTAAAAACATTCTAGAAACATAATATGGAGTGACAAAAGTGTGCCCAGAAGAACAAACACACGCAGGTTGCAATAGCTCTGAGATAGCTCAAGAACAAGCGTAGCTAAAACATATATTCAGGGCACACCTGCCCTGAAGAGGCAGGGAAAGGACAAACACAAGGAAGGGAAGGGAAGTTGACAGGTGGATAAAGTCACTGGCAAGGTTCTGGTTGGTCGTGTGAGAGTGGGTTCACAGGGCCGCATTGTATATTATATTTCAGAGGACACAGAGTTTGGCTGTTATTGAGTATTGTGTAAAAGAAACGGACATACGATCGAGTTGCTCTCCTATTTAAAACTCTTCCCATTTTAAGTCCTACAGAATCCAGTCTTTGCCTGGGATTCCTCTCATCGTTTTCTCCTGGTGCTCTGCGCACCGTGCACACTGACCTCCCATGAATTTTTTATATCACACCCGGTGTGATGCGCTGAATGTTTGTGCCCTCCCCAAAATTCGTATGTTGCAGCCCTGCTCCCCCCTCCACACGATGGCATGTGGAGGTGGGGCCTTGGGGAGATATGAAGGTTAGATGTGGTCATGGGGGTGGAGATTAGTGCCCATGCAGATGGGATTATTGCCCTTGCAAGAATAGCAAGACACCCATGTAAGGACACAGCAAGAAGGTAAACCAGAAGTGGGGCCCTGACCGGACTGAGAATTGCTGGTGCCTTGATCTTGGGCCTTCTAGGCTCCCAAACTGTGAGAACTACATGTTTAAGCCTCTCTGTCTATGGTGTTTGCTCTAGCGGCCTGAAATGACCGACACGCCCATCTCGTACTCACCCCAGGGCCTTTCCACTTTGCATTGTCCCGGGGATGCTCTTTTTGGATCTTCTGGCTCATTCTCATCCTCTCAGCTCAAGTGTCACCTTTTTGGTGAGAACCTCCCCATGGCCCTATCTCCAGTTGGGCTTCCTGGTGCCTCCTGGAGCCTGTTCCTCCCTGCTCCCCCGCCCCCAATAGGGAACGATGGGAGTACCGGTCACTACCTTCCCAGCACTGACCACTGTTAGTGCAGGTCAGGGCACTTGCTGATCACAGGCCTCTTCAGCTGACTGCGAGCTCAGGGAGGGCTGGGATGCCTCTGTCTCGCTCACCTTGTCATCTGCCAAGCTTGGTGCCACATCTCCCAGAGTCTCACAGCAAACACTGGCTGCTGGAACCAGCTACGTGGTTTGCGGGGCCCAGTGCATATTTGAAAGCGCAAGGTCCATGTTCAGAAACTAAGGAATTTCAGGATGGTGACAGCAGAGCATTAAACCCAGCGCGGGGCCCTTCTAAGCGTGGGACCCTGTGGGCACGCCCAGGCCACACGCCCACCAGGCCGGCCCTCTTGCAGATAAATGTGGGAAAGAACTGAAGCCTTAGCACAACACAGGGCCTTGGAGTCTCAGTGCGTGACCTAACCGTTAATGCATATTAACTCCCTGCTGAAGGCTGGCTTCTCCGAGGGGAGCCTGCAGGGGCCTCCCTGCTTCCCAACCCCCGGCACACACGGCTCTTCAGCCTCCCTGTGCCTGAGGCTCCTTGAAGGCAAGGACCACGGCCGTCGGGCGCAGTGGCTGGAGCCCAGGCTGGGCCAGCTTATGTGGCTTTGCGTGAGATGCCGATGCTCTGCCCCAGGAAGGCTCGGTTTCCTCATCTGTTCAATGGGTTCAGAAGCTTGCTGTGGGGAAAGGGGTAGCACAGGGGAGGGGCTTCCCGTGGCGTCTAACTGTAGGGAAGGGCTCAGCCCGTGTGTGGGGTCCTGTGCGCGGGCTGTGGTGTGACACTCTGGGCTAGGGTGTGACGTCCTGGCCGCCGCTGCCTCCTGGCGCTCAGCTGGCTCCGCGGGGGCCGGGACCCCCAGCGCAAAGGTCACTGCTTGCGTGACTGTGGGCACCCGGCCCCCTCCCCACCCCTGTTCCCTCATCCTGAGCCTGGGGCTGATGGAGCCACATCACTCATTCCCAGAGCCGGGAGTGCGGACCACATGACAGAGGGCAGCGGCGAGCTGCTCACTCTTTATGACTATTTTTACGAGCAGATGAGGGCAAGGGGCATTTCTATTCAGTCCCGCTTCCCCCAAGGTTAATGAGTTCAGGTTGGTTTTCTGAATCCTGAAAAGAAATTTTAGTGTATGCAATTACTGCTTTTATTTAGCTATAACCTGCGCTAAGCTCCGGGTCAGGCGTGGGAGGGCCACGAAGGGGGGTAAGACACGCAGCGGCGCCAGAGGGGCCCCCAGCCCTGCCCGGAAGCCAGACCCCAGATGAATCGTGGCTGGGTGGTGGGCGAGATGGGGGGGTGTCACGAGGGGGCTCTGGGCCGTGTTCTCCACTCGGTGGAGCAGCGGGGCCCACGTGCAGGTGCCCTGCTGGGGCCCGCGTGAGAGCCCGTCCGGCCCGCAGGTGTACGTGGGGACAGATGTTTTTCAAATAATCTCGCGGATCAAACATAACGACAAATACTGGCGCGGACATGCGGATAAGAGCGGTTCCTTTGAGGAAGACGAGCCAGGAGGGCTCCCCAAGGTTGGGGCCCCAGGAAGTGCCTTTGGGGTGTGACGCATGGGGAGTAAGTCGGGGCTGCCCACGTGGGGCCCAGCGTGACCAGGGGAACAGCATGTGCAAAGACCCCGAGGAGGGGCCGAGCCGGCATGGACAAGGAAAGGAAAGAGCTGCTGTGGCCGGAGCCCTGCCTGCAGGGGGAGAGTGGGGCCGAGAGGCCAGCCGTGGCCAGGAGGAACAGGCCCTGAGGCTCGCGCATGGGGGCAGTTTGGACTTTATCCAGAGGCATCAGAAGCCCTTGGAGGGCGCTGGGAGCTGAGGCAGCCCAGGAAGCCTGAGCCTACGGGGTGGAGGGTGCAGGGGCAGGAGACCCCTGGGGGCTTTCTGGCAAGGGAGGCCTGGGCTGTGCATGGAAGAAAGGGGGTGTCAGTAATAAGACTCTGATCTACTGTGAAATGAAACAAAAAGTAGGCTACCCAAACTCTGTGAAACAGAAAAGTCACTATTTGAGTTTGCATGTACATATTATAATGCCTGAGCTCGCAGACCTGGTCATGAGGTCCCCCTGCAGAGCAATGCTGCAGGAGAGGGCCTGAGCAGGGGCTGCAGGGCCAGCTCCAAGGATGGCCCCGGGCCACTGGGTGGGCTGGGTGGGGGACGGCTCAGGGGACCCTTGGAACCAAGAGCCCTGGAGGCAGAGCTGGTTTCGGGGGGACGGTGATTGGGGTTTGGGGAGTTGAGTCTGAGGCGTCTGGGGGTCCCCAGTGTGCCTGAGGGGTGGAGGCCCAAGGGGCAGGTACGGGCCTGAGTCTGGCCCAGGGACTGACTTCTCTTTGGGTCTCCAGGGAGGCCCACTGGGGTGAGGTCCACTGGGAGGGCCCGAGGAATGGACTGGGAAGGACGCGCCGGAGCCCTTCTCTGTCCGAGGCTAGTCTGGGCAATGTGGGTGTCCGCGTGAGCAAGGAGGAGCCAGGGCAGAGACGCCCAGAGGCGCTGCGGGCCAGTTTGTGTGGGCACCTGCATCTGGCCAGTGTGACCGAGGAGCTGAGACTTTGAATTATTAATAAACTTTAAATTTAGCAGAGTTCCAGATTTACAGAAAAGTTGGGAAGACAGTACAGAGTCCTTATATATCGTCCCCCCCCCGCTGCTTCCTGACTATTAACATCTTGCATTATATTGATACATCATCATTAACTGAAGTTTATACTTTATTCAGATTTCCTTAGTTCTTACCTCATGCCCCTTTTTTGAGAAACGGGATTTTAAATTTAATTTAAATTTGAAAACTAAAATTCAGTTCAGTGATTGGAGAACGTACGTGTTGGGACCCCTTGGGTAGGTGCCTGTCCTTTTCAACTGTGAATTGTATGAAACCGAAATACAGATGGAGTATTTCTGATGGAAATCTTGTGTCTGAAATGGGATGTGCTATGAGTGTAAAACTACATGCCAGACTTTGAAGACTTACTGTGAAAAAAGAATGTGGACCATCTCAATCATTCTGAAATATTGATTACATGTTGAAAAAACAATATTTTGGCTCTGTTGGGTTAAAGAAAATGTCGAATTAAATATATAATTGAAGATGAATTGAAACAGATAATTATATAATTTCATCTCATTCTGTTCACCTTTTGAACAGGTGGCTGCTAGACCATTTAAAATTGCATAAGTGGCCAGCGTTCAGTGCCCACTGGCCACACTGCTTTAAGGGCAGGAGGCTACAAGAGACAGAGGAGCATATGTGGGGAGTAGGAGCAAAACCACAAGGAAGCAGGGGTGTCAGAGCAGACGATGGGGAGCTGGGTGGACCTCTTGGCCCTGGGGGCTTCCAGAAACAGGGAGGGAGGAGGAGGGCAGGGCACGCTCAGAAGGAGCCCCACGGAGGCAGCAAGGACGGGGTCAGTCCGGGGAACCCTTGCAGAGGGCACAGGAGGCCTGACAAGATGTTCCAGGGATTTAAGGGGTCTGTCCGAGGATTGAAAGAGAGAAGGCAGAGAGCGTGCGGGTCCCTGGAAGTGGCCAGTGTGGGTGAGATCCGGTGATATCGATCCTTCCCAAATTGCTCCCATTGTGTGCAGGACACTGGCCCGGCAGTGCTGGTCGGAGGGCAGGTGGAAGGGCAGGTGTAGGGCAGCCTCGGTGGAGGCTGGAGGAAGTGGTGGTGGGGGGATGAGCAGGAGGCCTGCATCTGTGTAGGGTCATGTCCGCGGCTCTGTGGGTCCACTTGACACCCTACTCCACAGAGGAAGGACCCGGACCCCCTCGTGACTTAGTTAGATGCCTGGGACAAAGAACCACACACTGGGGGCTTCCACCACAGAAATGGATTCTCTCCCAGTTCTGGAGGCTGGAAGTCCCAGATCAAGGTATGGGCAGGGTTGGTTCCTTCACAGGCTTCTCTCCTACTTTTTTCCTGTGTCTTCATGTGCCTTCCAAGTGTCCCTCCTCAGAACACCAGCCGTGGTGGAGTAGGAACCACCCCAGTGACCTCAGTCTCACTCCTTAGCTCTGTAAAGACCCCATTGCAAATAAGTTTGCTTTCCGAGGCACCAGGGTTAGCAGTTCAAGGTATGAATTTGGGGGGGGGGGGACACGGTTCAATCCATATCACTTACCCCAGCTCACACTGCTGGTGGGAGGCAGGACCCTATCCGGCCTCTATTGATACATTCTCATTATTAAAAAATAACCCAACGTAGGGAAGCAAAATCTCCTATTAGTACACTCAACATTCTTCCTCCTTCCTGGCAACAACCGTTATTATTAGTCTGTGTATCTTTCCAGACCTTTTTAAATGGAGGACTATACATAAATATGTGTTGTTGGGCTGAGGGAGGGGGGCAGGCTGTTTTTAAAATAAAATTTAAATCCTTGTTACGGTGAAAAACCTGGCTAATGAAAATTATGTTTCAAAACAGACTGAGGCGTTCTTTGTGCTAAATATGGTGTTCTTTGTCTCATTTGCAATGGAAAAGTCCGTTGTTTCAAAAAAAAAAAAATACATTATTAAGAGGCCTTACAATACAAACTACATTTTCCAATTCAATAGCGTACAAGGTCAGCCAAGCAAAGACAATGTAAACTAGCTTCAAAAGTGTCTTGTTCAATAATGAAATTTGTTCCGAGGGGCCAACATTATAATCAGAGCCTGGTGTAGGCTGGCCACGTGCAGCGCAAGTCTTAGCCTCCAGAACGAACCCCCTCGCTGACCGGGAGCCTACGAAAGGCTGCTTAGTGCTGTTCCACCCATTGCAGTCCTTGATTAACAAGGACCCAATTTCTTGGAGTTCAAAACAAAAGAAAAAAGATGCTGCTCCCATCCTCCGTTTTCCTGAATTGGGCTCTGAAAACAGAAAGGCCATGTGCCACTGGTCCAGGTGGGAGCGGACAGGGACGTGCTTGACCAGGGAGAGGG
The DNA here is from genome assembly GCF_004348235.1 of Phoca vitulina. Taxonomy (NCBI): domain Eukaryota; kingdom Metazoa; phylum Chordata; class Mammalia; order Carnivora; family Phocidae; genus Phoca; species Phoca vitulina. The sequence continues at coordinate 4,613,758 of NW_022589753.1, read as the reverse complement.
TCCTAAGGGGCTGGCGGGACCAAGGGAGCACTTTTAGGAGAGTCCGTGTGAAGTGGCCGCCTGAGTTCTGTCCAGGTCTGGACGCCAGCTGAACCCGCAGCCCCGTCCCTGGTCACCTAGGTCTCCACCCGCGTGTCCGCGTCCCCGACTGCAGACCCTAAGCTAGTGCAGCTTCTAGAACATGCCTCTTTATCCCTCGGGCCGAAGCAGCTTGTCCTTGGAAGCTTCCCCCCGTGGTGTCACCTCCTGGTGGCTCTCGCATCTCCCTCCCCTTCCTTGGAGTCTCGGGTCCCTCGCGTGTCCATCTGGGTGGCCGGTCCCCACCTTGGCTCCAGAAGCCTCTAGCTCCTCCCTCCCTGTACCTCCCTGTACCTTCTGGCTCCCTTCTAGCTGGAAGCCAGAAATGGCTGTGTTAACGAGGACGGCGGGGACGCTGAGGAGCAGTCGAGGAAGGCAGTGGAAGTCTCTTTCTGCTCTGCCCCGTGCCTGGGTGTGACCGTCGCCTGCATGTCCCGCCGAACGGGCTCCGAGGGGTCTGCATGTCCACCGGGGGAGGGAGGAGGGACAGGAGTGCCCGTCCTGTTAGTCACACCCATGGCCAAGCCGGTGGCCATCAGCCGCGAGGGAGGCTGGAGGACACTGTGCCTCCTCCGAGGGGCACGAGGCCAGCAGGAGGGGCTCCAGAACAGTGGGAGGGGAGGGAGAAGGGGTCCTGGGGGCGCCTCCCCTCCGCCGATCACTCCCACGCCAGCCCCCACCCCCCCCCTTTTCTCACTCTTGTCCACCACCAGCCTTCCTGGAGCCACCACCTCGGTGTTTGGCTTCATAAAGATCAGTCACCGGACCCACCTCGCTTGCCCCCGGAGCTGCTGGAGAACAGCCCCCAGACGGGCCGGGGATCAAGCTATGGCTCCTCCTAGTCAGCTGTGTCCCTCCCCCTTGGGGTCCCTGTCAAGCCTTCCTCACCTCCCAGAGCTGCTCGTCCCGTTCTGTGTGCGTGCTTACTATGCACCGGGCATTTCTCTCTCACAAGATCGTGTGACTGAGTAATCGGATATTTTGGCTTTTAAACAAAGACAATACCTAGTTAGAAAACAACAGAAAGCAGCCCCCCTGTGCCCACGCAGGCTGTCAAAGTGAGCCTGGTACGAGCTTGCCGTGCCGACCCAAGGGTGTCGCTCCTGGGCCACACACTGACAAGCCCCCCCCGGCCCCGGATGGAGCCCACGCCCCTGCGCCAGGCTGGGGGCCCCTGCGCCAGGCCCTCTTCCGTCTGTCTGCCTCCTACCACAGCTGGAAGCCAGAAATGGTGGCGGTGTGGAGCGCCCTTCCTCCTGTCCTCTTGGCCAACTCCTACTTGTCCCCCAAGACCTCACCCAAACCCCTGTGCTCGGGGAGACCTTTTCTGGTTCTCCAAGAGGGGCAGCCCGCCCTCTTGGAGCGTCTCCCACCTGCACTGGGATTTTGTGATTGCTGCCATTCACACGTCTCTCTGCAGCCGCCTCTGTGAATTCCACGAAGGAGGGACCGTGGCTTCAATCAGGAGACAGAGCCTTCTGGGAGTGCTAACACAGCTAAGAACATCCCTGCTCTTGGTAACTAGAACGCCATCCAGCCAAACAGGATTCCCGATTTCCCCCACCTCCAACCCAATCCGTATGGGCTACAGCTAGCCCATAAGGCTAGTAAGGAAGTTGGAAAGTGAGTTAGAAAAAGGTGACCCTCTGGGCAGGCACAGCCCCCACCAGGGCCCTTGGCTGGGCTTGTGGAGCACAAGACAGCATTTCACTCTTGTAGAGTGAACAACCCACCCAACAGTACATGGTGGTCCAACCACTGCAGTCTCCATCCCCCTTCCCCAGGTTCCATCATCCTCCTAATATCGGACCACACATCTGGGAGTCATCTCTTCATCCCCCGTTGTGGGTTGAATTGTGTTCCCCAAAAGGATACATCAAGTCCTAACTCCCAGTACCTGTGAACATGATCTTGGAAATGGGGCTTTTGCAGAGGTAATCAAGCTAAGATGATGTCGTGCTGGATGAGGGTGGGCCCTAGTTCAATAACTGGTGTTCTGAGAAGACAGAGATTTGGACACAGACCCAGAAGACACAGGGAACAATGCCATGTGAAGACAGAGGCAGAGACTGGAGGGGCATGGCCACACACCGAGCAACACTTGGAACCACCAGAAGCCGGTAGGAGGTGAGGAAGGAGCCTCCTGGGAACCTCTGGAGGGAGCATAGCCCTGCTGATAATTGACTTTGGACTTCCAGCCTCCAGAACTAGGAAAGAATACATTTCTGTTGTTTTAAGCCCCCTAGTTGGTGGTACCTCGTTCCGGCAGCCCCAGGACACCACATGGCCCCCACATCCGATCCAGAGACAAGTCCTGGTGTTCTGCGTTCACATTTGTTTGGAGGTAGTTCTACCTCTCCATCTCTGCCAGTGCAGCCCAGCCTTCCTTGCTGCCTCCCGGTGACCCACTCTCCGTCCAGCAACCAGAGAGCCTTTTTGAATCCCTAAACTTGCCACTGGACTTGACCACAACCTTGTCCGAGGCCTCCCACTCCCACGCGAGCGGGCCTGCCCTCCTTTCTGACTTGTCTCCATCACCCTCTCCCGCACGGGCTGTTCTGATTGTCCTCCCGCTCCTTAAACCGGCCCAAGTGACTTCTGTCTTAGGGCCTCCGCACCTGCTGAGCCCCTGACTCAGGTTCCTTTCGTCCCAGATCTTTCCGAGGTCGACTTTACATTTTGTCTTTTCGGAGGGAGCTTCAAAGTCCCCTCCTTCCAGGGATGCCTCATCTAGCGGCCCCGCCCCCGTCGATCGCTCCACCCCCTTGCTTTTCTTCTTTTCCCAGAGATGTCGTCACTGGTCATTTTCTCGTTTATTTGTTTTCTTATTTACGGCCTGCGCCCCCTCCCCGCCCAACCCCAGCACCCACCAGAATGTGTGCCCCACGAGGGCCACGCCAGGCCCCTCTTGTTCGCTGTTGTGTCACTGCACCCCAGGGTGTAGAGGAGGGCCTGGCGCACAGTATGCACCCCCGAATGCCTGCTGAGGGAACAGAATGGATGAATGGAGAAATATTTCCACCCCTGAGCGGAAGTGACATGAAGTTATCTAAAAACCCAGTAAATACATGCTCATTCATCTGAGCTCCCCGAATTAGAATTTGGAGGGGGGAGGGAGAGAAGTTTGTCTTTGTACTTAAGCGGGATAAAAAAAGAAAAGAACTTTCTGAGCAAATTATCTGTGTAAACAGGGAGTATGTTTCACCCTGTTAATAATGAACTCTAGCAGCCCCGGCCTCCAACGCTTGGAGGACCACTCTGGTGATGCATATGCGAATTCCAGGTGAATCTGTGTCCTTGGTGAAGGCCTTACAGGATGTGGGGGGGCTCAGGGTCCCAGCCTGTCTTCCCCCCGGGGCAATAATGAGTGCAATAATGAATGCCCTGGGTAGGAATCATCAGCGTCAGACCCCCAGTTTCTGACTGGCCCCATGCAGGCACCGTCAGTCCCTGGACGTTGGGGGTGGGGTTTGCTAGGAAATGGCAGCTGTCACTTGGCACAAAGTTGTTACCTTCTCTGGGATTTCAGTGGTTACTTTATTATTATTTTTTTCCAATGGTTACTTTAAATCGATTCTTTTTGTAAAAGGCAGATGAAGATGCAGAAGTCTTGGAAGACCATAGAAGAAAAAAAAAAAGTCCAAACGTCAATCACTGTAAAATGCCAGGCACTCTTAATCACTGGCAAGTTGGTTTTCATTTCAGTAACTGTGGGTTGCTGTTAAGGAAATTAGAGTCCAACAGATTTGGATAAAGCTGATGGGCTAAACAGTAGACTTAAGTTTCAAACTATCTAGAAACCACACCCAACCACCAAAAACACATGTTAAAACAACTCTAATTGTATATTTCAAAGAACAAGTAATTTAGTTTTACTGCGGTCACTGGTGTTTCCAAGCTAAATATATCCATGTCTTGCTCTCTGTTTTTATGCATTTTTTTTTTTTGGAAAGAGTGGGGTTGGGTGTGAGCTATTGCTTTTCTTCCCGTTCTCTGTATAATTTAATACTGAGACTGGGGGGCGGCAGCTCAGATTTTGTAATGCACATGGAGCTCGGGGGATAGCCAACAATGGGGACCAAGGCGTGGACATCGTTTAGCTAACTGCGCAAAGAGCATGGTCTCAAAGTGGACACTGGACGCTTTGGTTAGGTGCTGTGGTTGTAAGCAACAGAAGCCACGCCTGACTCATGCAAACTGAAAGGGAACTCCTTCGAAGGGCGTGGGTGCTCACCGACCTAAGGGATGCCCTGGGAATCCAGTCGGTGAGAACTACTCTGGAGTTTCTCTAGGACACCCTACATGGGCGTGATGCATTCAAGCTTCTGGTCACTGCACAAAGATTCAAGGTCCTGGCGCAAGCATCCTATTTGCCCAGCCTGAGACTCCTGCCCAGGTGGAGGGGAGGTACCTTGACTGCCAAGTCCTCCAGGATGAGAGTCAATGAGGGGAATTTTGCTGTTAGCAGAAGGAGGCATCTGTCCATTGCATTTTGCTTCAAGCAAAGAGGACTCGAGAAGGGGGTCAGGGAGTGGGGATGCCTCAGGGCAAAGGGACCAACAAGTAGCACAGCGAATCTCCCTGGCGTTGGTGAAGGACCTCCCCTCCCCTGGTTCTTCTCTGTGGTCAGTGGTGGGTCTCCTGGCCCCTGGGCTGCCCACGCGGAGACTGTTCGCACCTCAGAGCCACCAGGGAACGGTGAGCTCTGGGCTTACGGGGCCTGGCATCTCGCATGCCCTGGATGGCCCCTGAGCACCCAAGAGCCCGCCAAGCTGCAATCTTTCCAGGTCTCTGCCCTTCTGAAGCATCCTAACCCAGTGGCCTCCATTTCCTCGGGGGTCAAAGGGCAATGACAGTGGGACCTGAATCACAAGGTGGCTGTGAAGAAATAATGTGATGTCCCCTACAGAGCTCCATGAGAGCAGGTGCCCGGGGGACGTTAGCTGTTCCTGACACTGATCCGTCCAGAGCTCTGGCCTGGCCTCAGGCACCCTATACAGATGGACTCTAGCTCCCTCTCCCGAAGCCCCATCTGCTTGAAGGACACCTTTGGCATTCCCGTCGCCTTGTAGCACAGAGGGGGCAGGGTCCTGTCCCAACGTCTGGATGGTAGGGACCCTGGTGCCATTCGGGGGTGAGTCTACTTCCAATACCAGGACCCCCCACCCTGCAGCCGGGGTGAGTTTGGCCAGCCCCACCCTCCACGACTTCCTAACCAGACTCTCCTGCTGGGGTCCTGGCAAACTGGGGGGGACTGCAAGTCTGGGAGGCTGCAAACCCAGCCCAGATGGAGCTGATCCTGTAGGAAATACAGGAGAAACAGAGAGAGAGAAGTCACCCATAATCACACCTCCCAGAGATCACCACTCACCTCCTATGTTCTCCTCTAGTTTATTTTCTTAAAATGTTTTTTAAGAGGGGGCGGGGAGGGGCAGAGGGAGAGAGAGAATCTTAAGCAGGCTCCACGCCCAGCACAGAGCCGGACTCGGGGCTCTATCGTGACCTGAGCCTGAGATCATGACCTGAGCCGAAATCCAGAGTGGGACGCTTAACTGACTGAGCCACCCAGGCATCCCTCTTCTAGTTTATTTTTACAGAATAAGGATGCCCCCACCAATGAAAATAAAACCAAGATCAAAGGTACAGACACTGTGGTTTTGTTCTAACGTTATGTCAAAAATATCTTTCTTTTTTTTTTTTTAAAGATTTTTTTATTTATTTGACAGAGAGAGAGACAGCCAGAGAGGGAACCCAAGCAGGGGGAGTGGGAGAGGGAGAAGCAGGCTCTCCGCCGAGCAGGGAGCCCGATGTGGGACTCGATCCCAGGACCCTGGGATCATGACCTGAGCCGAAGGCAGACGCTTAACGACTGAGCCACCCAGGTGCCCCCAAAAATATCTTTCCATGTCATTCAATGTTTTTTTGTGACATAGAACTTTTTGTGGGTGCATAATTCCCTCAAAATTTCTTCAGGTCATTGCCTAATGGTGCAATATTTAGGTTTTGGTCTCCTGGCCTCCGTTCCCTCCCTGGGTCCCTGGATATGGCTTGACGCTGTCCCCCCACCCTCTCAGCTGCAGGTTCATCATGTAACTTCTAGATTCTCCACTTCCCAGAAACACCCACTGCCATCCCACCCACCAGTGGGCCCTTCAGATGCCACACTAGGTGTCGTGGGCTGATTTGCATCCCCCACCCAAATATGTTCAAGTCCTAACCCCCAGTACCTCAGGACGTGACCTTATTTAGGAATAGGGTCATTACAGATATAAATAGTTAAGAGGAGGTCCTGCTGGCATACGGATATGAGGGTGCCCTCATCCAGGGTGACTGGTCTCCTTACAGGAAGAGGTGAAGAGGCATAGACTTACAGGGACAGACAGACGCGGGAGGGATGCACCTAAAGTCACGGAAGCCACAGATGGCCAGCAAACAGCAGAAACTACAAATGGGCTTCGGAACCCCCTCCCCGTACTCTGCACCCCCATCCTCCTCTGACCCTGTCCAGCCACCATTTCTGACCCTTCCTCCCTGGCCATGCTCCTTCTGTCCCAGAATGCCTTGCAGCTGTCGGGAGGAAGTGGTGTAGCTTGCTCCCAAGGCTGGAACCGGCAGGCAGGGTCCTGTCCCTCAGTGATGGTGTGAGTGACCCCCACCAAGCACTGTGCTAACCTTCCCCCACCCGGAGAGTCTCACCTACTCCTCACAGCAACCCCATATTTTGCAAAGGAGGAAACTGAGGCGAGAAGGATCAAGTAATTAGCAAGTCAGGGGAGCAACTGGAGTTTGAATGTGGGAAGGGGCTTCCAGAGCCCAGCCCACTCTGCCATCTTCACAGGTGGGGACAGTTAGGGTCCTTCCCGCGTCTACGACTCCGACTTAGCAGGTAACTGGCGGATCTAGCGAGCCATCCTGCCAGCATGCCTGCAGTCTGCTCTGTGCTCCCCGAGTGAGGTCATGCATGGAAACCACCGGCCCAGACGCCTCGGGAGAGCGCATCTCCCAGTGCCCAGACTTGGCACTGAACCCTGGCTCTTTGAGGAAGGCAGCAGGGCAGGGAGGCCCTTGCCTGGACTTTGAGCTGGACCGTCACTGGCAGGGGGCAGCTGAGGCACGAAGCTCCGTGGCCCACGAGTCTGGGCCCTGGGCCTGCTGCCGGATGGGCCCTGGGTGCCTGGTCTTGCTTCCGTCATCCGTAAAATGTGCCCATCACACAGAGGGGTCACGAGAATCAAACGAGGGAAAGCGTCCAGTGCGCTTGGCACAGCGCCTGAGCTCTGCCCTCTCCCCAGGGAAGGTCAGTCTGTCTCTCGCACATAGACTCAACGTGTGGTCATTTATGGTAAGAATATCTGCCCATCTATTCTCCCCTCTGGGGAAACGTGCACATTTAGCTGATAGTGTGTACTTCTTCACAGGCTCCACCAGATGGGAGAAGGAGGAGGAAAGCTTGGGTGGACAAACTGTAGGCAGGGAAAAACTGCAGTATCCACAGGAGACAGTTTATTTTCTCTATATAAAGAACGCTAACAGATCAACAAGAAGAAAAGATTTTTTCAAAAGTCCACTACACAAATGGGCAAAGGATAGGACCACACAGTGCCTACGGAAATCAATGAAAGGGGACCATAAAAATACAAGGCCACGTTCCTGTTTGCTCATAATCAAAGGACTGCAAACCTAAACAACCAAGCATTACCACGGGCAAGATTTTTAAAGAATGCTAACAACGAGGGTCAGCCAGGGTGGAAACTGGCACTCCCCTGGGCCATCTGTGGGGAGTGTTGACTGGGGTAACCCGTCGGGAAGGAAGGCCAGTGAAAGAATGTCACACACACGTTCTGCCACGGCAAATCCACTGCTCGGAACTGACACCCAACGTGCAGGTGAAGGGAAAGCTGGGGGAAGGGAACAGTGTTGCAAGCAGCAGGAACAGCATGGGTGTGCGTGGAGACTGCGGCAGAAAGGACTTCCATGTGGCTGCATCACGGTGGTAGCTGGAGACCGCCATCTTCTCTGAAGTGGAGAAAGCTTGTCTGTGACACGTGTGGGGATGAGGGTCAAATGGGGATGGAGGAGCCCCGGAAGGGGAGGAGAGCAGACAGAGTTGCTAGGAAGAGGGGCGAGTGGGGAACACGGCTGAGCTGCACAGAGGGTCTGGCTGGGACTGAGCCCCATACCTCATGAGTGGCGCAGTCGGTGCACTTTCCTACACCACATCTTGACAGAATACGAGCATTTTAAATCTCAACACGCCCCCTGGAAGTGGCTGAGAGCCTCCATGAGATGCGTCGGCAGTGGGGGAGAGAAGAGATGAGGAATGGGGAGCCGGAGTGATGGCCCCGGGGTGGTGACTGGGGAGAGGCTGTGCGTCCCACCTGCTCCTCACCCTGGGAACCCCGTAAGGTGGGGTCACACCGGACGGCCTCCACGGGGCCTGTTGCTGACATGGCTGCCACGTGGAGCTTGGCCTGCCGGACGTGTGGGCCACTGGGTAGTGTAGCCCATCGCCCTCACCAGCATCACTACCAGGCTCTGGATTTGGGGAGCCTGTAGGGGGCCGAAACAGCAGGCCTGGAACGAAGAGGTTGGTGGAGCTCCTTAGACTCAGAGACTTGTAGGGCTGGAGGCAAATCCAGGCAACTTCCTACAGATGCTGCCCCCCGCCCCACATCATTCAGTTTGCTCTTGCATGCCCCCAGTGATGGGAAACTCGCTCATTCTGGAGGCATCCCATTCCTCCCCTGCCAAAAAGCCTTCGGCGGACACTCCACTGCCCTTGACACAAAATCCAACTCCTTCCTGAGGCCCCCAGGGTCCTCCTCCATGATGGAGCCCTGGTCGCCTCGGAGCTCACCCACGTCGGCCCCTGGCCCTTCACTCTGCCCTGGCCAGCCCCAGGGGCCTCCTCTGTGGTCCCCGAACACATCACGGCTTTCTTCCGCACCTGGGCCTTTGCACATGCTGGTCCCTCTCCCTGGATGTTGCTCCTCCTCCTCCAGTTAACCCTTCCTCTGTTGTCGGGTTTCAGTTGGCATGTCACCTCCCAGCCTCGGCTAGATGCCCCAGGACACACTCTGTGTAGCGCTCATCACTCCCGTAATTAATCACTTATTTAGGATTTCATCGCCCGTCTGACTCAGACTTCCACGAGGACCTGCCTCCTTTGGTCCCGTCACCGCCCCTCGAGTGATGCGTACACAGCGAGGCACCCAGTGCCGGGCCGCTGTATCAGGGTCTTTGGGAAACTCTCTGAGTGTCCCAGGAGGACAGGGGACCAGCTTTGCACAAAGGGCTCCTGCAAGCCTTTCTGGTTTAAGGAACAACCGCACCAAGCCCCTGGTCACAATTCATGGCCACCCCCCGGGTGCCAACTTCAGAATTTAGGTCTTTCCCTACCGTCCCCCTAGCTCGGCTCCGTTGTCGTCAAGTTCAAACTGATTTCCATGTCCTCCCTTCCTTTGCATGGGGCTATTGATCTTCATTTTCTAGACTGGCTCTCGTGGTGAAAGCCATGTATCTTGGAAGTTTTATCAGGGGCTCATTCTGGCTTGAAGCTTTCATTAACATAGTTAACTTCCAATACATTGCACAAAGGTTTCTTCATGTGTGGCTTCTAACTGGTCTGCCATCCAGATGGTTTTGAAATTAAGGAAGCTGCTATATTTGCCTTGAGCTGGTTATTTGGAATTTGGAGATTAGAGCCCCGGTCTGGAGATAAGCTAAACAGCTGGCCACCACGACCCGTCCCCGGCAAGGGAAAGTTTCCGATGACAATTTTCTTTGTTTTGAATAACTAATTCAATTACCGATCTTTATTCACATTTGATTTTCGGATGAGCCTATTTAAGTTCATCCTCTTCCCAGTTTTTATTCTGTTTCAAAACGGAGTCCCACATCAATGACTCATTTATTATGGAATAGCCTGTCACTTGGTGCTAGTTAATCTGTCTCAAAATGATAACTTGCCATCCCCAAGTCTATGGCTCGAGATAAAAGCAGGACTGAAATTAGCAAAAAGAAATACAAAAGGCGGGGGGGAGAAGAAGCTGTGGCTTTTTCATTTTTGCCCCTCAAGCATAATTTGTTGAGTAAGGAGATTTTTAAAAGCCAGAAATTGCTGTGGAGCAAACCAAAGCTGGAGGCTGGTGACCTGGCATGAAACGCGTCTGGCACCGCGGGGTCTGGAGGAAGGTCTGCTGCGGCGGGGGGCTGACCGCAACCCACGGCCCTGCTCCCGTCATCCCCAAGGAGGACATTTTCAGAGACTAGAGGGAGGGAGAAATCAACGTCCAAATTAGAAGCTACCTAAGCTGTGTTGTTTTTCTTGGGGCCCCACTGTGCCTTTGATTTCCTGATTGCTCAGAGCAAGAATAACAAAATTCATCGGACCCGGTGATTTTGACAAGATTCATTTGAAAAGCTACCAGTTGAGTCTAATCTCGCCACACCAGTGGGTGATTTTGCCCCCCCAGCCCCACTCCCCAGGGGACACCGGGAGGTGTGTGGAGACCTTTGTGATTGTCCTAACTGGGAAGATGCTGCCGCTGGCCTCTGGTAGGGGAGGGGCCAGGGATGCTGCTAAACATCCTATGGTGCACAGGATGGCCCCACAGCAGAGGATGATCTGGACCACAACATCGGTGGTGCTGAGGCTGAGAAACCCTTTGTGTGTGTGTGTGTGTGTGTGTGTGTGTGTGTGTACGTACTCAGTAAGAATTCACTTGGTGGGGCTGCTCATGTGCCATCCTATACCAAATTCGAACAACCGGAGACCCGAAGTTCAGGCATGCCCTGGCTCAGGTACCTAAATTATGTAAGTATCTTAAGGATTAACTGGGTTCTGTTTCCTTTCACGAAAGCAAAAGGATCTGGTTGCCTGGTGATGCAGCCAGTGGTGAAAAGAACTTTTGAAAAAAGAACTTTTGAAAAAAGTGTTCAGTGGAAAATGGTGCCCGAGTTAAGAGCAGGGAGTATGAAGGCTGCCCGCACGGGACCGTCTCCCTCTCTAATGCCTGTGTCTGCCTCGAGGGGTGGTGGGCTCTGGAGTGGCCTCCGCCCGCCCGCCCGGGGCCACTAGGCCCCCCTGGCTTCTCTCCTGTGGCATCTGTCGTACTTGCTGTGGCGAAAGGTCGCCAGGGAGTGAAACAGCAGGGCTCCCCGAGAGCAAGCCGCGATGCTAAACTTCCAGTGATTTTATTGGCATGACGAGAATTCGGGGCCTGCCAAAGACAACAGCCCTGTGCTGTGACCAAGACTGCAGGTTTCTGGGGGTAATCTGCCCCATTGCTCTCGACAGCCCCATCCCTGGGGAGGTGGGCGAGCTTCCTCCCTGCCCTCCTCCCACCTCTGCGCCCAGAGGAAAGTGCGGACCTCCTTGGGCAGGCTCTCACCTTGCCCTCTGCCCTTGCTCGCTACCCCACCCCCTGGGGACCAGCAGGGTGGCCCTGGATGGTTTTGCATTGATGGACGACTCCGAGGCCAAGGACAGCTGTCTGACTGCTCACTTCCAGCCCTGACAGGAGGCAAAGCAGCCCCTTCCAGTGGATATAGCTGAGACTCCTCATACTGCTAATGCAACCCTTCCTTGACCTTCCTTCACACCCCTTTCATCTCTTCTTCAGATATCTTGCTTAGAAGTTTGGGGTTGGGAAGCAAAGAGTGTGGTTGGTGAGCTCCTGTGGGTAGACCAGATGCTCCTTGCCTATAAATGAAGCAGCGTGCCCGGTGGGAGCTGACAGCCCCGTCCCACAGGCTGCCACTTACTGAGTACTTCCCTGCAGACCTTGTATCCTCACAACAGTCCTAGGTGAAGGGGGGATTTTGTAAGCCCATTGGACAGATGAGAAGGTTGAGGCTAAGAGAGCTAATGGACATGCCTGCCCAAGGCCATGCAGGTTGAAGGTGATCTGGGTTCTGAGCCAGGTGATCTGACTCCAGGGCCAGAATTCTTAAACCTTAACCATGTGAGGGTGTTTGGGGCTGAGCCTGGGGCTGTATGCCATTCCACGACTATGGTTGTTATTGTCCTTTTGGCCAATGGTGACACACTGTGGTCAGGTGGCACTTGTAGAGAGTTTTGTCCCTGCCCACCCCCTACGAAGAGCCAGCAGGAGAGCAGTTAGTCTGGAGAAGGCACTGCGTCCTCTCCCTGGAGTCCTTTGGCTGCCCTCCCTCCATGCCATCGGGCTTGCTGGACACCAGCATGGGCTCACGGACACCTGCTCCCCGCCCCCCTGCAAACTTCCCCCCAAACTCTGCTGCAGGGCACAAACCCTGAACACCCACCCACAGGTTCAGAATTCAGTGGGCTAGACCAGAACGTGCAGCCCCTAGTCTGAGGGATTTGGGGCTTAGAACTTGCCGCGGGGGTTTCAGTGGGCCTGGGATCCTCCTGAATCTTCTTGGAGGTCCCGGGCACGGGGACGCAGGGCCCTGGAGGTTTCGCAGGTGCCGACCAGGTGAGGCCAGAGGAGAGTGTGGAGAAGAGCGCACAGAGCGCAGCATCACCTGCCCAGCGCACAGGCCCACACAGCAGTCCCCACGGACTTCCCAATAACATCAGGCGGCGAGCTCCCTCCCTTCCGAACTCAGGCAGCGAGCCGGTGGGGGGGAGGGCGGCACCTACCTCCCAAAAGCACCAGGACGCAAGCGTAGGGGAGCATGGCTGTGGGCATCCCGTCGGGGCTGGCAGGACGGCCCCCCCGGGGCGCCTCCACTGTGCGCTTGGAGGGGAGGCGCGGGCGCGGAGCTCCCGGGCGGCGCGGCGGCCGCTGGCCTTGCAGCTGGGGTCCTGCGAAGGAGTTGCGAGGGTCCTGAGCCCCCCTCGGCGCTCGCACGCGCTCACCCGCCCGGGCTGTTGATAGTTGTAAGTCGAGCTGCGCACTCATAGGTCCAACTTGCCAGAAGAGGTGGAGACAGCCCCAGGCGTTGCGCGCACACCAGCGCAGCGCGCCCAGCCCTCTGGCGCGGCTCCTCCTGCCATTCAGACCCCCCAGCCGACCCCCCTCCGTCCCCCGGTCCTAGCCTCCCCCAACGTCTTCGCAGGGAGCACAGAGGCCTCCCTCAAAGTCTTGTCCTGGCCAAGCCGGACTGGTGCGCTCCTACCGCCAAAGCGCATCCCCTAGCCAGGCAGATCCCTGGAAGGGCAAGGGGGTTTGGTGGGCGACTCTTCTCTGCCCCGCTGGGTCCCAGGACCCCCGATGTTTCTATTCAGGCCTTTCAGATACTCTTGGAAAAGTTTCCTCAACTTGGAGCCCAGCGAGCCAGGAGTACAGTGAAAGTGGCCAACCTGGGGTGCCCAGCGGCAGGCAGCCTCTGTGTAATTAGCTCGTCCTGCTCCAGAGAGCATCAAGGCAAACAGTGTGGAGCCGACCAGGGCGGTTTCCTCCCCCCACCCCACCCCAACTCCTCCTCCAACCCCCCCTTCTCATCCCAGTGAGTCAGTTTAGGGTGGCAGCCCAGAGGCAAGGCAGCTGGGAGGAGAAGGAGGAGGAGGAGGGGAGGACAGACACCCTGCCCCCAAACTAGTCACCTCCTGCCCCCCACCCCAGGCCTGGGGCCTTCCCAGGCTCCTCTCCGAGGGGCAGGCAAGCCTTGAATGAAGGTGGTGAGCATCTGGGAAGGAGGTTCTCCACAAGCTATTGGGTTCATGAATGAAGCAGAGAGAAAGCATCACTTGGATTGGAAGGTTTTAGCCGGGTTGTCCCTGCCCTGCACGGACCATGTGGGCACCGGAAAGCAAAGCTGTGTGGGGCAGGCCTGGGGGCTGGGGCGTGTGGATCCAGGATCCATCTACGCTGGTTGCCATTCTCTGGGAGGACAGAGGAGAGCAAAAAAGAAGAGAGGCCCCAGAGAGGAGGGAGGGAGGGAAAGAGAACTGGAAGGGAGAAAGGGGGGCAACAGAGACAAAGAAAGAGCAAGGAGGCAGGAACAAAGAACTAAGGAGGAGACTCAGGAAAGAGAGAAAGAGGAGAGACAGAACCTAAGGGAGGAAGTGAGAGGCGAGCGAGGGGAAGGGAAGATGAGAGATGCTGTCCCCTGTGGGGGGCGCGGGGACCTCGGGACACATCTGTGCCCAGGGCGCACATCCAAGCCCTCCGAAGGGTTCATAGACCCACGGGCCCAGACCTGTCCTGGGGTGTTCCAAGACAGCACCCCACCTTTGGCTTCCTTGCCAGAAGCTTGGGTGAGGCCCCTGGGAGCCCCTCCCCTAACTGCAATCTCAAGGGCCCCCAATCTGGGAACACCCCCACCCCCACCCCGGGTGGGCTGTCGCTTCCCTCTTCTCTGGAGGCAGCAGAGATGAGCAGAAAGTGCAGAATGAGGCCACAGCGTGATCTTACACGGATGGAAATGTGAGAGAAACGATCAGTTCCCTTCCCGAAAAATGACATTTTTCTGGTCTCTGGATTGCGGAGGACAGCAGAGACCAGAGCGGCCTTGCGGCCACAGGGCCAGTCCAGCCCTCCGTGGGCACCGTGGCTACGGCCCAGACGAGGTTTAAATAGCAGGGGTAACTTCTGTGGTGGGAAGGGAGTTGCTCGGGGTGATTATTTATAATTGCATAATTGTGATTATTTGTGGCAATTATGTCTCTTTACATCTACAAAATGTACACCTCCGGATGGTTGCACGCCCTGCGTGCTGTCCTGTCCATACCATGGGAGACTCTCTGGGCTTTCTGAATGCGGGCCTTTTCAAGTCCCACACTGCTGACAGGGTTTGGCGCGGGGAGGGGCTGTGACATTGATGTGCCAGGTGGGGTGACAACTTTTAGAACTTACTGTACTGCTCTTAGATGTGGGAACTTCCCTGCGAAATATGGGGCCCGTTTAGGAATTGTTGGATTGGCTTATTGATAAATGAGAGGAATTGCCGATCATATGGAGAACCCGGTGTGGGCCGGGTGCTTTAGACGCGCGTACCTTACAGCCAAACGACCCGATGAGAAGTGGGAATTATTGTGGCTCCGTTTTACAGAATGGGGAAACTGAGTTTGGAGAGGTTGGGCCACTGTCCCAAGGCCACACAGCTGGACGGTGGCAGAGTCCCTGCTGGTGACCAGGATGCTCTGTGTCTCCTTGGGGGTGCCCTGTCTCCCTGCGCCGTTGGCTCCATTCCGAGTCTGCAGATCCTAAAGGGGAAAGCCCACTCCATAATAACAGCCTTTCTTGGAAGAGGCTTTGGGAGGAAGGGGGAGCTTCCTACGTCTTGGCTAGACCCCGCTGTGGAGACTGACGGTGAGGGTGGGAGCCACCCCTCTTCATGGGAATGGCGGGGTGGCCCTCAGGAGAGGGCATCCGGAGAGGACAGGTGCGCGATCCCTTCTGCAGGTGAGGAAACAGAAGTGCAGGGCAGCAAGCTACCTCTTCTGAGGCAGATTTTACTCCCGAAAATAAAAAAACGAAAGAAAATAAACAGTGTTTGAACAAGACTCTGCTCTCGTTACAAGGAGATAAAACAAAAGACAAAGAAGGAGCCAAAGCTAAAACTTAGTGGCTTCAAACATGTATTTATTTTTAACAACAACAAAAAATATTATATTGTCCAGACCGTGCATTTTGCCAGAGGAAGGGTGGTATATGCTTGGCTCCTGACCCCTTTCTTGCTTACAGAACAATCCCCCGAGAACATCTGAAATGCTAGAAATTTTTTTTTAAAGATTTTATTTCTTTATTTATCAGAGAGGGAGAGAGCACAAGCCCAGGGGGCAGCAGGGAGAGGGAGAGGGAGAAGCAGACTCCCCGCTGAGCAGGGAGCCTGATATGGGACTCAATCCCAGGACCCTGGGACCATGACGTGAACCGAAGGCAGATGCTTAACCAACTGAGCCACCCAGGTGTCCCTGAAATGCTAGTAATTATAAGGCTATTTGGATAACAAGCAAATTATTTCTTAAGCCCCCACTCTGGCTGAGTCACATCTATGGGCGTTATCACATTTTGGCCTCTAGAGCTGGGCTTTTCCGGTTGTTAACTGCAGGGACCCTCCCCAGGCGATCAGAGTTACGGGGGAGGTGGGCGCGGGGGGACACAGGGTCCGTTCCTCTGGGGCCCTGCACAGCCAATGTGAGGGAGGTGTCCATGGGCCGGATGTCCATGATGGGAGAGGAGGAGGCCAGCCTTCCATGCTCGGCTCTTATCTCCCACCCACCCTCCCCCCAAATCCAAGTCTGAGGGTGGGGGTCAATGGAAAGCACTGTAGAACAGAGCCTCTTCCTTTCCCTCCCCACCAAACACTTACCTCCTCATCCTTGTCTCTGCTAAAAAAACACCGTGGGAAGGTAAGATCGTCCCATGAAATCTTGCTATAAAACGGTCTGTTTGCTCTGCTTGTTATCAGGGCTGTCTGATCAAAGAAACAGTGCCCAGACCTGGTTATCTAATAACCAAATAACCAGGCTGGCTTCCCTGGTTGGGAAGGGTGGGTGGGGGCAGCTCTGGATGAAGTGAGGGACAGGCCAGAGTGGCTGGACTCCTCTTGATGACCATTCCTGCCTACAGAGTGTCACACTGGCCAGATCCTCACAATAACCCCCATTTCCAGATGGAGAAACTGAGGCAGGGAAACCATGTTCCTGCCCTCCAGGGGAGCCCCAGGCCATCAGGTAAATGACACTCATTTGTCCCCTCTGGTAATTGCCATGGTGTCAGCCTTCCTCCCCATGGTACCAGTGCACACCCGTGCTCAGCTCATGCCTTGTGTGTAATGGAGGCTCACTACGTATTTGCTGAATGAATGAATGAGCAGAGCAACTATACAGAATGAGCACTGGGTTTGCCTCAGAAAATGTGGTCACGCATCTTAATGCTACCACTTAGCAACTTGCTGGGGCTGGGGCTAGGGTGAGGCAAGCGGGACGCCCAGGGCTCAACACGGAAGGGGTCACTCACTCTCCGACGCCCACCCTGCACCTATACGAGCACCTGAGGGTGAGCGCCCCTCACGTGTGGAACCCTGGGGATCTCGCTTGCCTTACTCTAGCCCCGGCTCTGCCACTCACTCTGAGTCCCGGTTTCTTCCTCTGAAAATGGGGATGATGCTCGTGCTGTCTAGTGGGATTAAGAAGTCAGTGTCTGCAGACATGAGCTTGGGATAGAGGATCCAGTCTACTCAGGTCCTGAGACTCTGGAGAGGACTCGAAGGTCACACAGCTGATGTGAGATGGAGCCTGGATGACTATGTGGTCTGGCTTCTCAGCCTGATTCTAAACTGTTTGGGTCCTGAATGGCTTCTTGTTCACCTGCCTCTGGGAGAGGCAGGTTGAGAAAATGCCTTGGGTTTCCCAGAAACTGCCCCCCACCCACCAGTCCTCACACCTGTCAGTCTTCATGCTCCATCAGGCTGTGGTAGGAGCTGGGAGGCATTAGAGGGCTTAACCCAGCACCTGGCACATAGGTGTTCAGTGAACACGTTGTGGGTGGATGGGTGGATGGATGGACGGATGGGTATATGGGTGGGTAGCTGGATGAATAGATGAATGATTAGGTGGATGGGTGGGTAGATGGGTAGATGGATGGATGGATGGATGGATGGATGAGTGGGTGGGTAGATGGATGGATAGATGGGGGATGGATGGATGGATGAGTGCGCGGGTAGATAGATGGATGGATGGATGGGGGGATAGATGGATGGATGGATGACTAGGTGGATGGGTAGGTAGGTGGGTAGATGGATGGATGGATGGGTGGGTGGGTAGATCGATGGATGGATGGGGGATGGGTGGATGGATGGATGAGTGGGTGGGTAGATCGATGGATGGATTGGGGGGATGGATGGATGGATGGCAGGCAGGCACAGTGGGCAGGTGGATGGATGGGTAGAATGACTAGCACTTTAGTTGTCACAATTGTTCTGGGTGGTGCCTAAGCTGAATGGTTTGTTCATTTTATCATCATATTTATTAATTTATTAGTAATAATCATTAATGCATTCACTCACCCTTGGATTACAAATTCCAGACTGCAGAGATACATCATAGTCTCTGCCCTGAAAGGGCACTCTTCCACAGGGTGGGACCATGTGTTCCCATAGGAGTAGCCACAGAGCCCGACATAGTGGGTAAGTGCTTGAAAACTTTGCTGAGTGAGGAGCAGATTCATGTTCTTAGATTGTCAGGCTTGCTTGCCTGGGAGGCTTGGGGTTGGCTTTCCTTCTAAATCTCCAGGTACCCCCACCCAGCCCAGCCTCTGTGACGCCTGGATGAGCCACCCATTCTGGATGCCAGTAGCTTTGTCCATAGAACGCCCAGTCCATCATCACTGTTCAGGATTGATGGACAGGTTGGAGCTATTTAGACAAACCAGGGCTCACAGGAAGATTGTAGAGAGAATGGGTTGGTTCAGTCCATTTTACTTGAGAAGCAAGAATATTCAGTGTTGGGGCGCCTGGGTGGCTCAGTCGGTTAAGCGTCTGCCTTTGGCTCAGGTCATGATCCCAGGGTCCTGGAATCGAGCCCTGCATCGGGCTCCTTGCTCAGTGGGGAGCCTGCTTCTCCCTCTGCTGCTCCCCCTGCTTGTGCTCTCTCTCTCTGAAAAATAAATAAAATCTTAAAAAAAAAAGATTCATAGGAATCTTCCCTGTGGCATCATCTTTAAAAAAAAAAAAAGAGCATTCAGTGTTGCTACCAAGGTTGGAGAGGCTGCCTACCTCAGGGGAGAAGGGAGGCTTCGGGTGTCTGAGGGAGTTCGTGTCCTGGCATTGCCATTCACAAGGTGCACGACTTTGGGCAACCTTTCTGAGCCTTTGACTCATCAAAAGTGAGACTCCTCAGAGGGTTTCGGGGAGGATCCTGGGAGGTGATGCAATGAAACTCTTAGTGTGGGGCCTGGCGGGTGGAAGGTCCTTGGTAAGATGGTAGCTATTACCATTTGTGGATGTGTCCCCCAAACACAGAGACGCATGACTCCTGTGAGCCCCAGACCTCATGCTCGGCTCAGTCCCGCAGGGTGTCGGAGCTGGAGGGCCTCGGGAGATCATCTAGCTCACTCCTTTTCAGATGGTTCCTTGGGAGCCTCCTCAGGAGGAGGGGGTAGGAAAGGAGGCCTCGGCAGCAGCAGGGTGCTCTTTGTGCGGAGGGGAGCAGCGGTCCCCTAGGTGTTCCTCTCAAACATGGGCTCCTCAGAGCTGTTGGAGCAATGAATGAGACACACACAACACGGAGAGATCTAGAAGGCACAGCGTCTCAGGAAAGAAGCAGAAGGGCTCATTCATGTACACAGCACACAACATGTTTTTCAGGTGTGTGTGTATCTGAGGCAGGACATCAGACATGTCTGCGTGGATGCCTGTAGGAGGGAAATGGGCACGGAAGCTGGAGGTGGGAAAGGAGAAATCACCGTAAATACACATGAGGGTCCTCACACAGACTGAGCGTATTAGTGCACATAAATTCAGTAATATTATTGCAACTTTCTGCATCTGAGCAAAAGAGGTGGGAAACCATGGACTCCCTCTCCTCGAACATGGAGAAACTGAGGCACAGCAAGGGGCAGAGGGCTTGCTCTAGTGGCAGTGGGGTTTCACACTAGAGTCAGAATTGCCCCCTCTGTGCCTAGTAGACCCAGCAGCCTGGGCCAGCTTTCTCCTCATTCCTGCAGGTGTTTGCAGAATGGGCTGCCAGAGAGGGGGTCTCCCCTTTCCACAGCCGCCAGCCACCAGCTGAGTGGCACGACCCAAACCTCTCGTGACGATTCCTCTGGTCTGAGGGGCTTCTCATGGAAGAGGCAAATACAAAAAGAAGGCAGGGGACATGCATGGCTTCCGACTGTTGATTTTTTTCCTAGCAATAATGTTTACTGTTCTCTTCCCATTATAAAAAGCACCTAATAGAGCTAATTTATTAGCTAACATATCTAATACATTTAGAAAGCACAAAGTTTATTATTTCTCTCCCATTATAAAATTAACAGTGCTCTTAATACACTCTTTGGAAAATGCAGACAGAAAGAATGCAAATGAAAGTCACGCACAGTACCACCTGGGGACATGCCCTGCCGCCATGACTTTCTTCCTCCACTTACATAAATTTTTTTTTCCAATCTGTGGTCAAATTTAATAAAATAAACCACTCATCCCCCCAATTTCGTCTTTTGGGCTAATTTACCAGCCTTTAAAGACCAGACAGGTGCAAGGCCATGGGGGAAGGGGGCACAGAGGGCAGAAAGCAAAGTCATTCTCTTTTTTTCGATCCAGATTTCCTGCATGTTGGCTTTGCCTGTGTTTTGTTTTGTCTGAACCTTTCGCCGTACGAGCGAACTTTCCTCTGCTTCTGATTTCAGGCTGGAGGCAGCAAATTGATTTTAAAGAGAAATACCTGACAGGTGGGGTTGCTTGGGAGTTTAAAAATCCATCCAAAGGTGCCCCCACCGTCAACGGAGAGTCAATAGAGAGGTTTGGTGCCTCGTGTGGTGAGGAGGTGAGCTACCCTCAAGGTGAAGGACTGAAATTTGGGGGCAAAGGATCCTACAAGTGCATCTGGCACAACCAAGCCAGAAGACCTTTACTTATTTCTTCTTTCCTTCTTTTTTTCAGTTTACAATTAACATTCAAGGTTTCGTCTGCACCCTCCCTCTTGAAATGGAATTTTTATCTCTTGATTCATGCTACAAGATAAAATCCCTGTTTATCCAGTTGCATGAATAATTGATAAGCTCTTTCCAACTTGCCAGAAGCAACTTAGCAGTCTCGCCTTGCGGCCTGGAACCCATGGCAATTTCCTGAGCTCCAGCAAGAGACCTTTGCACAGTTTCTGCTTGGAGTCCACCGACTTTCTGTCTCGGGTGGGGTTATCTCTTGATCCAGATTCAGGAGTTACAAATGAGGCACTCAGGGTTCTAGCATGGGGGATGCGGGGATCGGGGGGAGGCGGCCATGCATCCATGTCCACGTAGATTTTCTAAAGCGAGTCTGTGACAGGTGTGGATTCCGATGGGAGCCTCCCGGCTGGCGGTTTTAGAGTTCACGGCGTTAATTAACTCTAATCTGTTCCCTGATAGTTTAAACCAGACCAAGATGTGAAGGCATTTTCTTTCCTACATATTTAATGGACTTAATGAGATAACAGTAAGAACCTGTGTTTGGCCGTGTTTCTATGATAAAGCGCGGTGGGGGGTTATTTATGTGCTTAGCTGGGGTTTCTCCTTAAACAGGTCCGGACAGATACCTGTTATATTTGGCTCCTGCTAAGCTTTAAAAAAAAAAAAAAAGGATTTATAGACTGTACTGTAGAATGTCCCAATTCTTCAAGGCCAAGGTAAATGTGTGTTGCGATGGTGGTCATGGTACAAAATGCCCCAGAGAAAAAGGGTCAACGGGATATTGTTCCTTCCTCCTCCTTCTTCCCCACCCCCACTCCAAGAGTCTTCCCACCTGGGGTTCAAGGTGGTAAACATGGGTTTGATGCAGCTGAGATTTGCATGCGCCTCTGTGGCCGGCAGGGTACTCGTATTGAAACCTGTTGAGAGAGCGGGCGTCCAAGTCCCTTGGGAGCTGTGCAGTCCTATCTTGCCATGGGGAACGACGGGCTTTGATTTAAGCCACTCAACATTTATCAGCCACAGACACTCATTCAGCTTTCTCTTTCGTTTGCGGAAGGTGGTGAGAAATGAATCGGAGTCTGATTTTTTTCCCCCTAGCCTGTTTTCCCCAAAGCTCCAGGAAATTAAGAAACATGCCATTGGTTGTAGCAAACACCTTCAACAAACTCACACCAAATACCCGGGCGAAGGCCTAGGATCTCGATGCAGACCCTGCTCTTAGCGACCCTGGCCCTCCGTGCGGGAGCTGCTGGCTGGGGCAGAGACATCGGTGGATGGAAGGGTAGCCACGATGCCAAGTGCTCTGGGGGACTGGCCGTGGAGGGGAAGCTGGTGGGCATCTCTGTGCCACGACCGAGCCCCCTGCAGGCCCCTGAGACCAGCGGGCATTTCCTTGGAAGCTGGTCCCCAAGGTGGCGGCGCTGGGTGGCCTGCCCCGTGTCCCCCACCTAAATCCACTGGCTACTGCCGTGTCTTCAAGGTTGCGTGGTTTGTTGAAAGCAGAGTGTGTGATGGGTTTCCATTGTCTGTACCTCCCAGAAATGTCACAGCGGGGGAGGGGAGCCACAGATCTCACTGGCGGGCCTGCTTCTTTCAGGGAACTCTGCCACAGCACGGGTGCGGGTCCCGTGGGCCTCTGCTAGCGGGGTGGTGTGCCACCAGGAGCAGGGTTTGTGTGTTTCCTGGAGGGCTTTTCTGGACAAATAAGATGTGTGTGAAGCCATAACCCAGTGCAGGGCACAAGGTGATTCTTGGATAATGCTGGCTTCGGTGAGGAGGAGGAGGAGGCAGGAGGAGTCGAGAGTCCTGGCTCCATCCTCGCTGAACCACTGACTCCCGTGTGCCCTTGGCAGGTCCCTGTCCCCCTCCGGATCAGATTGTTCATCCGTAAAACATCCACAGCGCATTGGAAGGAGGTGGGAAGTGTAAAGCACAGTTGCCGATCTTGAGAAACTGACACCCCACAACTTTCAGACGCCTGGGGTGCAGGTTTCTCTCCTCTCTTTTTTCCTGATTCCAACATAAAACACATTTCCATGATGGAAAGCCGAGAGAAGCAGAAAAGCATGCACAGGAAGGGCAGAGGGTGTCTATTCGTCATTAGCTATTTGTTCAACAGATGCTTGGGAGAGGGCGGGAGAAGAGCCCGGAGTGGAGGCAGCAAGTCAAAAGTCTGTTCCCAGTGGTTGGCAGGTGCCGGGCAGACCAGGCGTGAAATCTCATGGCCTCCTTTCTAAGGTGTTCCATCAAAGAGAACGTCTCTGTTGGGTGCTGGTGTGTCTTCAACACCACTCCCAACACTTGGAAGCTCTCCATATAACCAAGAGAAAGGAGCCCTCAGTTTTAACTTGTTTCCCTGATGACTAATGAGGTTTAGCACCTTCTCGTGGGCTTCTTTGGAATCCATCTACTTTCTTTCACGAGGTATCTGTTCGGATCTCTGCCCATTTTTTATTTGGGTGGTTTCCTTTCTTTTTATTGAGCTCTGAATGTTCTTTATATAGTCTGGATAGAAGTCCTTTCCTAGATATGTGACTAGCAAGTATTTTCTCCCAGTCTGTAGCATTCCTATTAATTTTCTTAATGCTGTCTTTTGAAGTGCATAAATTGTTAATTGTGAAGTATACGTTATCATTTTTTTCTTTTGTGGATTGTACTTTTGGGGCCATACCTAAGAAATATTTATCTAATCCAAGATCACAAAGATTCTCTTCTATGTGTTTTCCTAAAGTTAAAAAAAAAAATAGTTTTAGTTTTGCATTTAGATCTCTGATCTATTTTGAGTGATTTTTTTTAAATATATGGTACGAGATCGAATTTTTTTGATGGATATTGTTTTTTTGATGGATATTGTTCCTATAACACTTGTTGAAAAGACTATTCTTTCTCCATTTAATTTTCTTTGCAACTTTACTGGAAATTGGCCCATATGGATAGGTTTATTTCTGGACTTTCTATTCTGTTCCATTGACCCATCTATCTACTTTTTCTCCAATTAATTTCTCCACTGTCTTGACTACATTAGCCATTAGCCTTATAGTAAGCCTGGAAATCAGGTAGCATGATTCTTCTCTAACATTTGTTATTTTATTCTAACTTTATTCTTCCTTTTCAAAACTGTTTTCATTATTCTTCCTTTGCCTTTTCATATACATTTTAGAATTGGCTTAATGATTTCTACAAAAAAAGAAAAAAAAAATCCTGCTCAGATTTTGATTGGAATTTTGTTGATTGTAGGGATTGGTTTTGGAAGAATTGACACCTTAACAATATTGTCTTCCAAACCATCAACATGGCATATCTCTCTGTCTATTTAGGTCTTTGATTTCTTTCATCACTGTTTTTTGGTTTACAGTATATGGAGTATGCATGTATTTTGTAAGATTCATACTTCAGTATTCATGGGTTTGTGCTATTGTAAATGGTACCCTAAAAATTTACATTTTCAACAGTTCATTGCTAGTATGTAGAAATACAATTAATTTTTGTATGTGGACCTTGTATTCTGTGACCTTGCTACACTCAGTTTTTATGTCTGGTAGCTTTTGTTTTTTTAAAGATTTTATTTATTTATTTATTTATTTATTTATTTATTTATTTATTTAATAGAGAGTGAGTGCACGTGCGAGAGTGCACAAGCTGGGGGAGAGGCAGAGAGAGAGAGAGAGAGAGAAGCAGGCTCCCTGAGATCAGGGAGCCTGATGTGGGGCTCCATTCTAGGACCCTGGGATCATGACCTGAGCCAAAGGCAGACACTTAACTGACTGAGCCACCCAGGCACCCCCATGTCTAATAGCTTTTTAATAGAGTCTTCGGAATTTTATGTGTAGGCAATCATGTAGTCTCTGAATAGGGATAGTTTTATTTCTTCCTTTTCAATGTGGATGCCTTTTTCCCCCTTCGACTTAGTGCACTAGTGCAATATTGAGTAGGAGTGAGGAGAGCCAATATCTTTGCTTTGTTCTTGATCTTAGGGAAAAAGCACTCAGGCTTTCACCACTGTATATGATGTTTGTTGTAGTTTGTAAGTCCTTGATTTCTGAAAGTTTTTATCATGGATGTGTGTGTATAAAATGCTTTTTTTGTATCTCTTGCGATAATACAATTTTTCTTCTTTAGTCTGCTGATATGGTGAATTACATTGATTGATTTTTGAATGTTGAACCAGCCTTGCATTCCTGGGATAAACCCTACTTGGCCCTGATGAATTATCCTTCTTATATATTGTTGGATTTGATTTGCTCATATTTTGTTAAGGATTTTATCTATATTCATAAAGGTTATTGATCTGTAGTTTTGTTATAATGTCTTTGTGTGATTTTGGCATCAGGATAAATGCTGGTCTCATAAAATGAGTTTGGAGGTATTCCCTCCTCTTTTGTATTCCAGGAGAATATATGTAAAGTTGGTATTATTTATTTCTTAAATATTTAGCAGAATTCACCAGTGAAGCCATCTGGGTCTGGAACTTTCTTTTTTGGAAGGTTTTGACTATGCATTTAATTTCTTTAAAAGATAAAGAATTCAGGTTATTTATTTCTTATTGAGTCAGCTTTGGTATTTTGTGTCTTTCAAGGAATTTCTGTATTTCATTTAAGTTGTCAAATTTGGGGACATAGAGTGGATTGTAATATTCTCTTACTATCTCTTAATCTTTGCAATGTGATGTCTGATCTTTCATTCCTAAAACCAGTCATCTCTGTTGTTCTCTTTTTTCCTGGCTAGTCTGATTAAAGTTTTATCAGTTTATTTATCTTTTTTCAAAGAAGCAGCTTTGGGTTTTATTTATTTTCTCTATTATTTTTCTGCTAATAATTTCAATAATTTCTGCTCGTTATTATTTCCCTCCTTCTGTTTATGATTCTTCACTATTGGCATATTATTTATATCTCTTTAAACATTTTTAGCGGTTGCCCTAGGTTTTACAATATGAATCTTTAATTAAAAATTCTGACTTCAAATAATAGGATACTGCTTTATGTCGTAGGTCTAGGAAACTTACAACAATCTGCTAACAGTTCTTCCCTCTAATGCTTTGTGCCGTGGGTGCTGTATATTCCACTTTTGCATATGCTATAAGCCCACAGCATCAGCTTGCGACTGCTTTTGCTTTTGCTACTACTCTTTTGAAAGTCAGTTATCCTTTAGAACAGGAGTTGGCAGACTCCGTAAAAAGTCACATAATAAAACTTGTAGGTTTTACAGGCCATATGGTTTTTGTCACAACTTCTTGACTCTGCCATTGTAGTGTGAAAGCAGCAATAGACAATACGTGTCTGAATTTTATAAATTCAATACAACCGTATTTACAGAAATGGACAGCAGGCTGCTTATGGTCCACCAGCTGGAAATAAATTTTGAGTTGATAATTTTTTCTTTCGGCACTCTAAAGACATCATTTCCATTGTTTTTTGGCTTATCTAGTTCTGGTGAGAAGTCTGACATAATTCTTATCTTTGTTCCTCTGAATGTAATGCATTTTTCCCCCTCTGCCTACCTTTGATTTTTCTCCGTGTCCTTCATCCTTCATTTTCAGCAGTGCTGATATGGTAGACCAGGTGTTTGCTTTTGTTTGACTTACCCTGGCTGGTGTTCTCTGAGCTTCTCGCCTCTGTGATTTGGTGTCCATCATTAGTTTTGGAAAATGCTTATTGTACAATTTCAGTTATTTTAAGTATTTAAAAATCTTAACATTGTTTTCATGGTCTAAAATGTGGTTTATCCTGGTGAATGTTCCTTTTGTAGTTAGGTAGAGTTTTCTATAAATGTCAGTTAGATGATTATTTCTTCAAATCCTTCTTTTCTGCCTCATTCTCTCTACTCCTTCTGAGAATCCCATCACATTTCTGTTATACCATTTATTATTGTCCCACAATTGTTGAATGTTCTGCCTCTCCTATAGTGAAAAACTCTTTTCCTCTTTGAGTTTCAGTTTGAATAATTTCTGTTGATCTATCTTCAATTTTATTACCTGTGTTAAGTTTACTAATGAATCTATCAAAGTCATGCTTTATCTTTGTTGCTAGGTTTTTATTTCCAGCATTTCTTTTTGATTTTCTCTTATAGTTCCTACTCCTTTGTTGAAATTACCCATGGGCTGGGATGATTCATAGTGTCCTTACTTTCACTAGAGACTTTAACATGCTAATCATAGTTATTTTGAGTTCCTGTCTGATAGTTCTAACATCTGTACCATTTCTGAGTCTGATTCTGTTGATTCTTTTGTCCCTTGACAATGTGTTGTGTTTTCTCACTTCTTCGGAAGACTCACAATTTTTTATTGAAAGCCAGACATCTGGTATAGGACAGTAGAGACTGAGGTAAATAATTTTTATGTCTGGAAATGGAGCATGCCTTTATTTCTGCTAGACCTTTAGTATGGGAGAGTTGAGTCAATTTACTTAGGAGTCGAGCTGGGCTGAGGTTTTGTTGTAGCTATGGTTACCTTCAGTGCACCACTAGCTTCAAAGTCCCTTCTCTGGGCTTTGGTTTAGGTTGGGGGCTGGCTTGCAAGAGGGCTTTCCTCAATGTTTGCTCTGCTCTCAGTTTTAAGTCTTTTTTTTTTTTTTTTTTTTGCACTTTGCCAAAGTGAGTGCCTGTCCCCACACTCCTGCCCCTGGGCCAGCAGTAGATGCTGGTTTGCCCTAGCGGGGAGTGTTCTCTGCTGTTCTGAATATGCCTCAATCTCGTTCAGGCACTATGTGATCCTGTCCAACCTCCAGCTATAGGTCTGGGCTCAGGATATCTTCCTGCCCATCCCATCCACCCCAGGAATAGAGAGGGTTTTTGTTGTAGTTCCCTTTAGTCAGCTACATTGGTTTCACTGGTGCCCTACGGGGCAGAAGGATCTCGGTGGGGCTTTGTGTTTTTCCTATGGTGGCTGCTATTGCCCTCCCTCAGGCATACACGGGGAGGGAACGCTCTCGGGATTTTCATCCTGCCCTTTCTTATCTTTTTGTGAGTGTCATTTCAGCTGTGGGAACAAACCCATGTATAGAATGAATTCCTCTTGTGTGTGTGGCTCTCAGAAGTGCTAGATTGCCTCACCAGCCCACACTCAATCTTTAGCAATTTGTTAAATATTTTAGCTTATTTTTTCCTACCAGTGTCCAGTGGCATTTACCCCAGGTAAGCAAGTGCTCCTGTTTCTCCTCGGAGGCACCTATCTTTCCTTATATTTCAGGTTGGTTGGTTGCCTGGCAACCTCAGCTCTCTGTTGGATTAAAGAAAAGTTGCAAGATTTCAAATTATCTGGCCTGTTTTCTTGTTGTGGTGGTAAGAATGGGAGTGATGCTCTTTCCAGCTTTCTACATCTGAAGTTGTCTGATTTAAAAAAAAAAAATTGTTTTTCAGCAAAAATAATGTGTCTTTTAAATAATAAAGTAATGATACAAAGCAAAAGAAAGTATAGGCAAAGATAATAGAGGTGGTTGGTGAAGCTGTGATCTGGGAAATGTTAGATTAGGGACAAGAGCTTTGGAACCTGTGTCCCACCCATCGCATGCTGTCCACATGACCTTGGGTAAGAGCCTTGACCTTATTGAGCTTTAGTTTCTTTTTCCTCTTTTGTGCAATGGAGATCAAATTTAATCTACTCCAGAGGATTAAAAGAGCTAATATATCAACAGTGCTTGGCATGGAGCTTGGCTCATGTTAAGTGCTCTGTAAATGGTGGTTATTAATTTTCATAGATCTGAAGACCATATTTGTGGTATAGGAGGCAGTTCCAGGTGTACACAGATGAGAAATGAGGTGTTGTTGTTGTTTTTGTTTTCTGTGTGATTCCCATGTCTCCTGGACTCTGGCTGGTGTGTGTGTGTGTGTGTGTGTGTGTGTGTGTGTGTATGTGCAGCATGTGAGTTTGAGGCTTTGATGGAATTCTCTGAAGTAGCTTCTGCCACTCTTTCCACCTTGGAAGCATATCCTAAGGCAAAAGAAAATGTATAAATCAGGAAATATTGAAAGAGAGCAAAAGAGAGTGGAAGTATTTAGCCCAGCACTAGGCATGTAGGAAGCACTCGGTAAACATTGGCAAAATGACAAGAAAGAAATTCACAGATAAGAGAGAGGCTGGGGCTGGAAACAGACCCCCAGCAGCTTAGTCTCATTTTCATCAGCCATGTGTCTGGTTGACTTTGGGCGAGATCCTTGACTTCTCTGAGCCTCAATTTCTCACCAGCAAGATGGCAGAAATCTCTGCTGCCCTCCCTCACCTCATATGATTGTTATGAAGTTGAGACAAGAGGATGTCTGTGACCATCTGAAAACTCTACAAACGTAAGGCCTTAGTGTTAAAAATGATCACTCAAATCCATTCTGAAAGGTTGAAGGATACATGAAAAGTGGACCTTGGGGCCTTTTCAATTATGGCTTCAGAAATAGTTAAGGTAAAGTCGGGCAGCAAGTGATCAATTCTTCTAGAAGTTTCTATCCCAAGGAGGCACTCAGATTTTTGCAGCTGCCCGACATGTTTCTTAACAAGTTACCTCCAACTGGAGAAACATCAGTAGTTGTCGAGGCCACAGTTTGGCTGATTTATACAAATCGGCGAAACAATATCTCCAGCCCGTTCTTTGATCTTGGTTTGAAGCAAGTCAACTTAAACGCTCGTGGGAGCTGGAAGGAGATCCTTCATATAAATGTGTCCACAAATCTCTCCCGGATACTCAGGCTGAGGCCTCTGCTAGTTGCTTCAAAGGCCTCATCCATCACAACAGGGGGAATAAAAACTCAAGTTGTGCTTTATTAATCTTATTGATTGCCACCCTTGACCCAACTCAACCCGTATCCAAATGCGGCAGGAATTTCTAACTCAACTTTTGCTGTAGTAGAACTTCACTTACTTTACCGCAGCCCCCTCCTCACCCCCCCAGTCCCCAGGTGGCCATCCCTTTCTTTATCAAGAGGGAGAATGGGTGGAGATGGAAGATTCGGTGCTAGAGGTTGAGCACTGTGGTGGGTAACGGTGCTGGCTCTGCAGCCTGACTGCTTGGGTTCCAGTCCCAGCTCCTGCATATACACACACACCTGTATGTGTGACCTTGGACAAACTATGGAAACCTGCTGCTGCCTCAGTTTCCCTGTTTAAAGTTTAGATGGTGTATTGGTCAGGTTATACCAGGGTTATACCAGTAGGATATACATACTAGGAGACGCATGTTAAGGAACCAGCTTATGGGATAGGGATCTGGCTAGGTGGGCAGGCCAGCAGGCTGGAGACCTTCAGGCAGGAGCTGAGGCCACTGTCCATAGGCAGAATTTCTTCTTTCTCAAGGAAACTTAAGTTTTGCCTTTCAACTGATTAGATGAGGCCCTCCAAATTATTAAGGATCACCTCCTTTATTTAAAGTCATCTGTTGATGCTAACCTACCTATAAAATACCTTCATAGTAACACCTAGGGTAGTGTTTGATGGAATACCACAGTCCGATAGCCCAGACAAGTTGACCCACGATACTGACCATGATAGATGGTATAGGATGGACGCAAAGAATAGAAGAGGTATTATATGTAAAGTGTTTAGGATAGGACCTGGCATAGAGTATGCATGCCCATAAATGTCAGCTATTATTGTTGCTGAGAGGATTAAATGAAAGAATACTCACGGTAGCTTGGCACTTCACAAGTGCTCAGAAAACATTAGCTATTTATTATGGCTCCAAAAGCTCACTCAATATATATGTATTAAGCTTCTGCCGTGTGCCAGGCATTGTTAAATCGGGGATATAATGGTGTGTTGACTGACTGGGGCCTATGGTAACAAGCCGTTGCACACACACACAAACACACACGCACACACACATACACACACACACAGAGCTGATGACAAACAGGGACTTTATGGGGTAACATGACAGCTCATGATGGAGGACCAGCAGAGTCTGGGAGTTTGGGGACGCTTCCTTGAGAATATGAGTTTGGAGCTGAGGTTTGAAGGATGAATGGGAGTACTAGGGCATGGGTGGTGGGGTGGAGGGGGTGAGCTGTGGAAGCACATCTTGGGGAGAAGGACAGGCATAAGCACAGGCCCCACTTGTGGCCTGGGTGCTGGGAGGTATTCCCAGCCAACACATGAATATTGGGTCCCAACTATGGATACTTGATTGCTTTGGTTTTATGTTTGTATTCCTTTTCTCTCTTAGGCTGAAAATAATTTAAAGACTTGCTTATTGGCTCTGTCTATCTATTTCAAAATGACAATACCAATGTTATTACCAACAATATTATTATTCCTAAAGGCAGTTTAAGACTTCTTATCAGTTCTGTTTATCCCACCAGGGATGCACACCCATATCGGTGTATTTTAAAAACACTGGAAATGATTCTGCTTGGATCGGTTAAATGAGGAATTGGTGAACCTTTTCTTAAAAGGCCAGAGAGCCCAGGTACTAAACAGGCTACCTCTTGAAAGAAATGAGGAGGGCAGAGGTACTTAGCATGCATAAGCCCGGGCATCATGCTTGGCCCCCTCTACTGGCTCTGGCACATCAGGTCCGTCTCATCCAGTCCACATTCACTCATCTACCTTATGTCTTCCTGCCGTCCCACCACAGCCCGAGCCATCCTCATCTCTTGCCTGACAAGTGCCACAGCCTCTGAAATGGTCTCCTTGCTCCCATTCCTGCCCAGGCCCCACCCACATTCTACCTCCCACCAAAGCCAAGGTACGTTTTCTTTGCCCCAATTGAAATATCACATCATACAGAGACTACATGTCCATTATGGGTTAGCTGGGGGCTCTGTTCCTCTGTGGATCCTCATCCTGGATCATGAGGTCACCTTGCTCCATCTTTGAAATTGCCCCCTCCTTATTCCCCAAAGAGAACCACGGTCTTGACACCCGGCACTATTGTTTCATTTTGCCTGATTTTGGGTTTTCTTTAAATGGAGTAATTCAGACCCTGTTCTTTTGCATCTGGCTCCTTTTGCATAACATTTTTTTAAAGTAGGCTCCACGCCCAATGTGGGGCTTGAACTCACGATCCTGAGATCAAGAGTTGGATGCTCTACTGACTGAGCCACCCAGGAACCCCTTGCGTATCATTTTTAAGATGAGACTCAAGCAAGTTATTGTGTGTGGCCCTAGTTCTTTCATTGTCTTTGCTGGATAGTATTCTGCTTATGAATATGCTGTAATTCATTTATCCATTTGCTTGATGGATATTTGGGTTGTTTCCGTTTTGCTATTACCACCAAAACTTATGTAAACATTCTTGTACAGTTTTGTTTCTGATGGGCAGAAGTTGATTCTCTGTGTTACAGAGTATGGTATGTTTTTACAGACATTGCCAAACAGTTAAGCAGAACAGCAGTCCTATGCCGTCCTCCTGGCTTCAGGTGTAAGAGTTCTAGCTGTTCTATGCCCTTGAAATGCTTACTATTGTCCAGCGGTTTTGTGTCTGTTTTATTTTTGTTTCTTTAGTTTGCCATTCTCTGGGTGGGCAGAGTATCTTTTTTTTTTTTTTTTTGGGCAGAGTATCTTACTGTACTTTTAATTTGCATTTCCCTGAGGGCTAATTAGGTTGAGTCTCTTTTCATGTGCTTTTGGCCATTTGGATATCTTTTTGTGAAGTGCCTGTTCAAGTCTTTTGCCCATTTTTGTATCAGGCTATTTGCATTTTCTCCTTGACTTGTAGTAATTCTTCATCTGGATATGTCCTTTATCATTTGTATCTGATTCAGTGATCAAAGTGAATCTGCTCAAAAGAGAAATCTGATCATGTCACCCTCATGGCTTGTCCTTCTTTCTATCAGCATGTGGAAAGGCCCTACATGTTCTGGCCTTCTTACTTCTCCAGCCTCCGCTTGGGCCACCCATTCTCTGGCTTCTCTCCTTCAGCCACACTGGACTCTCTTGAACACTCTGTGCCTCTGCTCCAGAGTCCCACAAAAGGCAGAGTAACTTAGAGGCTAAGGCAGAGACTCTGGAGCCAGACTGCCTTGGGTCTCATTCCTCACATGTACATGATGTACACAATGATGATGACGATAATAATTGCCCCTCATAGAGTTGCTGTGAGGAGGTGATGACGGGAGAGCTTAAACAGTGCTTAGCTTGTGGTAAGGGGGATGTGAATATTTGTTAGCATCATTGATCAGTTGTTGATAATCTGCTTTCTGAAATGTCCCTTTCTTTCATCCCCCATGGCTCCAGTCCCCCTGGGCTAATCCCTACCCATCCTATAAGTATCAGGTAAAGATCACATCCTCAGAGAAGCCCCCTGTATCAGTCAGCACAGCCCAGTGAAGCTCTCAAACAACCTGAAGCTCTCAATGGCTTAAAACAATAAGGATTTATTTCCCACTCAGACTGCATGTCCATTGTGGGTTGGCTGGGGGCTCTGCTCTCAAGTTTTTACATCCTTGTTCCAGGTTCTGGTCCTTTGGATTAGCCGGTACCTGGAACACCACCAGGCATATCAGCGGAGGGAAAGGGGGGCTCTGGCAAGTCTCACACCGGAAATTAAGTGCTCAGCCCAGAAATGACACTCATGTCCCTTCCTCTCTCACCTCATTGGCCAAAATTAGTCACATGGCCACACCCCCCACAGGAGGCTAGGAAGTTCAGTCCTGCCATGTGTTCAGAAGGGGAGAGAACTGGAATGTTTAGAGAGCAGCGTCAAAGACAAATGACACCTTGCCTCACCCATGCACTCTCAGGTCAGGCCACTCTACTGTGTGCTCTGATCCTCTGCTTTCCTTTCCAAAACACACCTCAGTATGTAATTGTGTGTGTGTGTAATTATCTGATTATTATTGGCTTCCTGCACAAGAATGTGAATTCCACAAGGGCAGGGACCTGTTTGAATTGTTCCTTGCTGTCTCTCGGTTTCTCTTATTTGCTCCCTGTAGGTAGTCGAGTTTTCAATCCCTTCTATGGGGAGTTTAGAGTCTGTACCAGTCAGTTTTTGAGGTACATTGAGGAACAGTGGAATAGGTTCTGGATTCTTCATCCTGCCATCTTTAGATACCTTTTTTTTTCTTTATTCATTGTCAAAATTTTTGGATCTATAAAAAAGTAGAGAGAATAGTATAGTAAATCCTCATGTACCCATCACCCAGCTTCAACAGTTACAACATGCCAATCCTGTTTTATCTAACTCCTCCATTTCCTCCCTACCAATTATTTTAGAGGAAATCCAACACATAATATCATTTCATTCAAAAATAATTTACTATGTATCTCTAAAAGATAAGGACTTTGTAAACATAATGTAATATCATTGCTGTACTTCAAAAATGAGCAATGATTTCTTAATGTCACATAATATCTGGTCAATGGTCCAATTTCATTGGTTGCCTCATAAATGTCTTTTCACAGTGCTGTGTTCAAATTAAGATCTAAACAAGATCCACACATTGCATTTAGTTGGTTTGTCTTCAAAAATCTTTAATGAGTCTCCCTCCCCTATTTAATTTTCTTGCTTTTGTTGTTGTTGTTGAAAACCATGTCATCTGTCCTGTAGTATTTGCCATAGTCTGGATTTTGCTGGTTCCATATGCATGATGTCCTTTGACATGTCCTCCATTCTCTGTGCTTCCTGCACACTGGTAGTTAGCTTTCAGTTAGATCTAGAAGTTTGACAAGACTCATTAGATTTCTTTTTTTTTAAAAGATTTTATTTATTTATTTGAGAGAGAGAGAGAGACGGAGAGACAGTGAGAGAGTACAAGCGGGGAGGAGAGGGAGAAGCAGGCTTCCCACAGAGCAAGGAGCCCGATGGGGAGCTCGATCCCAAGACCCTGGGATCATGACCTGAGCAGAAGGCAGACGCTTAACCGACTGAGCCACCCAGGTGCCCCGAGACTCATTAGATTTCTTGACAAGAATGCTTCAGAGGTGGAATTGTGAGCTTCCCATTGCATCATACCAGGAGGCATGTGATGTCTGCCTGTCTGTCTTTTGGTGATGTTAAGATTGATCAGGCACATCCGGTGTTGTCAGCCTGGTCCATCCTTTAACAAGTAGACCATTAGCCTCTCACATCATGGTTTTATCAGCCAGGGACAATCATTACTGACATCAGTCATATCACTAGGGATTGCAAAATGGCAATATTCAAATTGTATTATTCTTTCTGCATTTATTAGCTGGAACTCTTCTATAAAGAAGAACATTCCCTCATTAACTATTCAGTTACCCTGAAATATAGTTGGTGTAGGAAAGGCAGGATAAATGCTTTAATCTTTCTCCATATTTACCAGTTTTCAGAATAATGAGTTAGATCCCTAGCAACCTCTGAGGGTGACCAATGCTTTATTTATTTTTTTTTTTTTAAGAATCATTATGAGCTCATGACTTTAACATATTTGATGTGCTTTAATTAATTGCAGTGATTATCCTTCTTGGTGTTGACACTGTCCCGCCCTTGGTCAGTGAGAGCCTCTTGAAGTTGCTTTTTGTGTTCGTTTGATGCCCTCTCCCTACCCCCGGGAGTCTGACGGCTCCCTTGCTTCCTGGGGTGACAAGATGTTCCAGGCCCATGTTGTACATGTCCTGTTCCAAGCTTGGAACCAGACATTTCTCCAAGGAGCCCTGATTCTCTTTAGTGGAAATTAGTATTTAGAGACTGCTGTCTGTGGAGTGTGGGTGCTCAGTGCGACCAGACTGATCATCGTTTCTAGGCTGTTTCAGTGGACAGAGCCTGGAGATAGATAAGAGGAAAAGACAGAATGTGTTCATACTGATACTTTCATTTCAAACTTCAGATGACAAGGTTTTTACTTGATTACTTTCATTTTATATTTGTATTTTTCTCTTAGGCTGACAGTCATCACAATGATTGCTTATTGGCTTTGTGTGTGTATGTGTGTGTATGTGCATGTGTTTCAAAATAACAATACCACTAATATTGCTAACAATATTATTATTCCTAAGAACAGTTTAAGATTTCCTTGTAGTTCTTTTTGTCCCATCAAGATGTACATGCAAAGGGGCAAGATTTTCAGAGCTTTGGGCCATTCCATCTCCAGTCTGTTGCAACCACTCAACTCTGCCATTGTAGCACAAAGGTAGTTACCTAGACCAAATGTAAATGGGGTGGCAGGGCTGTGGTCCAATAAAACTTTATTTATAAAAACAGGCAGCAAGCTAGATTTGACTAGCTTGCAGGTCCTATTTTGCTGACCCCCATCGCAAACCATAAACCACCAACTTGACGAACAGGTTCATCTACTTTCTCATTATTTGCAATTATTTTCATTTAAATTGTTTGCTTTTTCATTTAAATTTTCCTCGTTTTTATAATTTTGTAAATAATTTCATTGTTCTAAAGCCAAAACTATAAAACAAGGTACAGTTGAAAAAGTCTAGCTTCTCTCAATGCTCTTTTGACAGCATCTCTGGGCTTTGCTGAGAGAGAAAGAGAGAGAGAGAGAGAGATCCCCTATGGACTGGTCAGTCTTGCCACTGGGTGATTCTCCTCCAGAGAGGACCTCCTGACCTTTCCTTCCTTTTATTTTTGAAGGCGGTCCTGGTGCTTATTACTCATCCCCATCTCTCCTCTTCTGGTGCATCTGAAAAATACCAGCTCTGGCTGGTTTAATCCATCAATCAACAATATACTGGCTTACTTAACTGAGGCTCTTAGGGTCAGAATACAAATCCAGTTGTATTCAGGCCAATACTAGCCCATATGGTGTTTTCGTATGAATTTGAAGAAGGTTTCCCCTCTGAGCAGACATAGCCCTCCGGGTACCCCCCTCGATGGGCAGCTCATGCCTTTGAGCAAGTTGGAAAGAGGTGCCCCTCCAGGTATGTGGCTTGGTGAGCAGGGTGTGAGCTAGCTTTTGGTCCCCATATGTCCCTTCAGCTGGAAGACCTTGTGCAGTGCACACCCTGCCCAGCTGTCTGTGGTGGCCCTGGCTCGTTCTCAGCTCCTGGATTCCTCCAGAGTGAGGAATAGTGGCTCTTTTCCCAGAAGACTCTCCCTCTGGGTGTCAACGATGATTTTCAGTGGTACCAGGCTTCTATCCTGCCAGTTTTACAACTCTCTCAAAAAGACGGCACCTTGTTCCCAATAACTGGAGCAGGAAATTTGAGAGAGAATAGCCAGGCTGGGTTGTGTGCCTGGAGGCAGGTGGCAGGAGTGGCTGCAGGTCCACCTCATATGAGCCTCACAGACTGAGAGCCTCCAAAGTAAAATTGAGGGGCTACTACTAAGAAAAAGGGTGAATTAATTCCAGGCAGGAAAAAACCACTAGCTGTCCCGTCCCATTTCCTTACCCCCACCCCCCGAGGGCACCCCCCGCTCCCCGTTCACTTTGGTTTGCTTTGTGCCAACTTTCTTACAAAATGTTCATTCCCTGCCTGGAAAACCCATCCAGTCATAAATGAACATCAGACACGGGTCTTCATCCATTATGAGCTTTAGTGGGCATCAATTTTATCAACAGCCCCCGTCTTTAATCAAGAAGGAATTACCCAGTGGCAAGGCATTATAGTTTTCTTTTATAACTGGCTTGTTTAAAAAAAATTAATTTCAGTTCAACTTTTAAGCGAGAGAAGAGAAAGGATAATTGTTCCACGTTTCCTGAAAAGTTATGAAAGCAGGCAACGGGCCATTTTTCAGGACTCTGCTCCTCACAATTTATAATCATCAGGCTTGAGTCCTTCCTGCATCTTGCAGCTGAGCTGGGAGCTCTGGAATTAGCCGGCTGGCTCCACTTCCAGGATGCCTCTCGGAGTCTCCTGTTTCTAGAGAAGGGGTTTGGAATGAGGGAAGAAGCCCGTGTGTAGGATGGGGAGATGCTCACCATAGGGCTGATGGATCCCACACCCTCACATCTGCTGGCTGCTGGGAGAAGACCCTTCCCCTTCCCTCCCTCCATCCCTCCCTTCCTCCCTCCGGATCAGCCCCTCCTCCTCTTCTCTCTTCCATCCTTATTTTTATTCGAATCAGGGGTTGTGCGCTCTCATGCCTCAACACTGATGCAGGGAGTTTTCAAACTGTAATTTATCATGTGGATGAAGGTTTTATCTCTTATTTGGTGCCCATAACATCGGGGTTCTAATTTCTACCCAGGACCGGTTCCCTGCGGCCCAGGGCAGGCCTTGCCTCATCTTCCTGTGTCGGCTTCATCCCCTGGAAAATAGAGTTAATATCTACCCTGCTCACACTAACACAGGAATTAGTCACTGTTTTGCAGGGTGCTCATCCCATACCTTTGCCAGCAGAAGGCAATTCCACCAACAGCCCCCAAATTATATCTGATAGCGCAGTTGCTGATGAGCCTTCTTTCTTATCACCATTTCCATTGTGAGGCTCCAAACTAATACTTATGAGGTCGCCACTTAATTCATAAATCCGAGAAGCTGTCAGCCTCACTGCAGTGAGTGGGGTTCAGAGCTGAGGGCCACTTTGAAAAAATCACCACCCACCCCAGGGCCAGCCTTCATCTGAGGCTTGGGCAGGCAATCACAAGGAAAATTATAAGGGTCACAATGGGATGTGGCTCCATCCCTTTCAATTTCAGGCTATGATTAATCTCTTCTGATGTTATTTTATTTGAGAGAATAATCTAAAACCAGCCTCAGACAGAATAAACTCTCCTGAAAGGTGAAATCACCACGGAAGAAGAGCGTGTTGCTCAGGGAGAGGAATGGGCGTGAACACACTGGGGGAAAGTTGGAGGCTATGGAGGACGCGGAGAGGCCTGGTCCTTAATTTATGGCTTAGAAATGGAGAGCCCTTTCTCCTTGAAAGTTGGTGATTCACGACCTCATCTGGGTCTGACTCCATCAAAAATATGTCCAGTTGCAAGAGCTGCCAAAAAAGTGGGTTCTCTGCAGCTGACAAGACCTCACACAGTCTGCCCTCCAGCCTGCAGATCTGGGTGTCCTGTCTCCCGTGAATCCGTGAGGTCCCCCAGCCTGCCCACAAGAAAGACCCTTCAGGAGGCAGGCTGCTTGGGTTGGGATGGTTCCCTAGGGCAGGCTTTCTCCCCTGTGGTGCTACTGACATGAGGGACCGAACCATTCAGGGTCGTGAGGTTGTCCTGTGCGTAGTAGGACGTTTAGCAGCATCCCTGGTCTCGCCCCACTAGATGCTCTTAGCAGCCCCTTGCCCCCCAGTCGTGACAACCTCACGTATCTTCCACCACTGCCAAATGACTCCAGGGGAAAAATCACCCTGGGAGCAATTCGTGGAGCTGTGCGTTCCATGAGCTGCCTCGGGGCCGCCCTTTGGTGTCTCCACGTGTGGACGGGAGAGGTTAGAAGCCTCAAGCCCTCTGGCTGGATGAGCAAGACTATGGGACTGCAGATAGTGGAGCTGTTCTGACTCCAAGAGCATCCTTTTGTCTTGTGCACACGTCTGTCTGGGCAACCGCGCTACCAGTCATTGTAGCCTGCCTCCCAGGTGCCCATTTGAATTGTTCCTGCAAACCAGGTGGTTAATCAGCTCTCCAGCGCTGCTTGGAAGCGTCACTGCCTAAGCGAGCATGTAATTACAGCTTGCACCCTCGGCTGAAGGCACGCAGGAGGATAGTGGGAGAAATGGGTAGCGCATTTCTGCCGTGTGGGGTGGGGGTGGGGGAGCCGGAGAAAGCCTTTGAAGCAGGACGAGAATGTCAAAGATGGTGGAGACAGGAGCCGGCCTCTGGGTCCTTGTTAGGGGGCTAGCGCCACCTGAGATTTCCAGGTGCGGTGGGGAGGGCGGGAGCTGGGCCCCACACCAGGGGCAACACTTGCAGAATGCTAACTTCAGTGGTTCCTAAGCCCTTTGTAAGCTCCAGGCAGCCTTCCCTTTGGAGACCTCGATCCCCACCATCTCTGACAAATTAAAACACACCCACACTTTACTTTAACTATAATTTATTTGCAGTAAAAATATTTGAAAGGAGTTTAATGATTTTGCTTCTTAAATTATCTGGCGGTGGGTAATTCATCAAAGTCGCAATTACCTGTGATTTCCCCCACAACCAATAGCATCCGTAGGAATTCCTGCAACTGTTTTCTCAAATGTAATGAAGTTTTTATGACTGCTACATCATGAATACTGCATCCAACAACGGCAAGCAGGCCTCATTGCTGCATTTGGCAGGCGTTTAATGAAGCATTTATTAATTTTGATTTTGCTGCTTTCTTGTTGAATTTTGGAGCCGATAATTTTTCTCCACACTGCACACACTCGCATAGGCCCTGGAAAGGCCCTCATTAACTTAATTGATGAGGAGGAGCTTCACCCTCAGCAGAGGTGAGAAGTTTCCAGAGGCTGCCGGGCCAGTCGCTGTGCTCTCGGGGCCTGGGGGTGGGGGGGCCTCGCCTGCCCTTGGGGGTCACTCCCAGTTTTCTTTTTCTTAGTTTTTATGCTGGTAAAAATTAAGCCGAAACATCTGGCAATCCACATGTGCGATTTGCAAACATCAAACATGGGTGTTCATTCCTTATTTCTTGATTAATTTATTGGATGTCAACTTTCTGATCAGCCCAATGCTTTAATCATGGGGAAATTGCCTACCAGCTGGGGATTTTACTTTTCTCTGTTACAGCAAATGAAGCCTAATTGCTGGGATGCGAACCAGTCGGAAAAACAGTGAGAAATTAGGCGTAATTGGGCGGCATTTCCTGACGCTTGAGAACACGGAGCCCAAAATGGGATTAGCTGGTGTTTTATTTTCTTTTTTACAAAAAGGGATCTCACCATTATTCATAGCGCAGAGGTACACTCCCAGCGGCCTTCAGACGGGTGAGACCCAGTCGTGAGAGCGATTTCTTCCCTCCCAAGCCGAGGGAGCGTCTCCAAGAAGCTTATGGTAATATTTAAAGATATAAAAAGGGACAGGACAATTAAAAATGTGCGCGAGTAGCTTTAGGGCTGACGTTATTGATGCCTTTGTGATCAATAGCGCTATTTTTATTTGGATTGCCTGGTAAGAACCAGCCTTAGGAAGCTCGGGCCGCAGAATTGAGAGAGCTTTCCAGAGGGGCCGGCAGAGTCAGGCCCGGGATGATGGCTGATTTAGAGCTCGGGGTGATGGAGGGAGGAGGGTTTCCATCAGTGTATGCCCAGGAGAGGGGGTTACATCTGCCCGGCTTCCAGGCCCCAGGTGGAGCGAATCCGTTTATAACAGAATTTGGCCACACTTGAATTTTAATCTGGGGATCCACTGACTGGTTGAAGGGTGAGCTCCAGAAGCCCCCATTTGTTTTCCAGTACCTTTACCCACGAGACAGAAGAAATCCGCACCCCCCCCACCCTCGCGGCCGTGTCCAGGGTTGTTTTTGTGGAAGGGATTTGAAAGAGGACATTTCATAAACGGGAGCTATGAATCGTCGCCGTGTCTGGGTGAACCGTGGGGACCCCGGCTTTCTGATAACAGGCTCAGCTGATGCGCACTGGGCGCTAATGACCCTCGAGGGGGCTGCTCCGTGGCTTTTGCGGCGTGTTCACGTTAAAACTCGAAACAATGGGTTAGACTCGGTTCTCGGGTCCATCTTCCGGGCCGGGGCCATCCCAGGAGGCAGCCACTCGCTGCGGAAACAACCAAACCAAACCAAACCCAAACCTATTTAACCGATGATGATTTTCTATATTGATTACACGCTGGAATGTGGAATGATACCGTTTTGGACACATTGTGCTACATAAAATGCATCATTACATTGTATTTGTACTTTGTGCTTTTGTTTTTGCTGTATTAAATTTGTCTGCTAGAAAACAAGTGCCAGATGGGACACCCATTTTATTTCTATTGCGTGGTGCTGGTCTACAGGAAGAAAAGAGGCACAGAGAGGTTGAGTAACTTGCCCGAAGTCACACAGCATGCTAGCGGCAGGGCCTTTTAGATGCTAACAGCATCACCCCCAAATGGGACTTGTACAGGGCAGTTCTGCTCTTCTCCATCAGCTTTCTGTCATCGGCGCTCCACTGAATGGCCCTGGTTGAATTCATAAACCCCTCTGTTCTCAGTTTCCCCACCTGGGTCACCAGGGAGTTGGGCTGTATGATTTATGTGTGTGTGTGTGTTTCCCAGAGAATGACATTCTCAGTTTTGTATTCTTTGGGCACATAGTGGTGTAATGTGTGGAAGAGAGCATCAGTCTCTCTCTTAATGCTTATTTAATTATATTTAATTAGGAATCTTGTCATATTTTAGCCTGCAATTGGTCTCCCGGGGCCGTCTGCTGCAGAGATTTTTGAAAAATCCAAACTTTATTCCTTGCTATCGATCCATGTGGTTAATGGGCCTGAGTAGGACTGATTTCATCTGTCCTTCTTACTCAGAATGAGAGGCAGGAGAGACCAAGCAAAGACAGGCTGGGGGCTGGGTGTCTGAAAGCACCCTCCTGGGAGCAAGGGTGGCCAGGCTCCTGCATTCAGGCGTCTGTCCTGAAGTCTCTATCGAGCATTCCCTTGCTGTGCCCACACCGAGATCCTGGGAAGACCTGGGTTCTGGCATCTTCTGTGCCCTGGCTGACATGGTACCCTAAAATTGACGCCTATCCTGGATGGTAGAGAAGGGGTCTGCAAGGGATCGGCGCCAATGCTCGACACCCAGTGCTTGGACTAACCACCTGTTCCCCGGGGCCGCCTTTAGGATGGCCCGTGTTTTCTTGCTGCCTGGTCTCCTCCTGCTGGGTTGGGCAGGATTCTTCTAGGAGTAGGGGGCTCCAGAGAAGGGGGCCCTTCTTCAGCACTACCGTCAGGGTCTTTGGTGGAAAATTGAGGCAGGTTTCAAAAGCGACATAGGCGTCACCCTTCCCATCCCCTCCCAGAACTGGGCTGAGAGCTGACCTCGAAGCTGAGGGGTCCCAGTGCTCCTCTAGCTCACCTTCTGTGCCCCTCGTTGGGTGTTTAATCAGTGTAGTTGATTAGTTGAAACACAGCACAGAATGGTTGAGGACCCTGGTTGGCAGCCCGCCACTGTCATTTATGGCTGGGTGATGTGAGGCCAGCCTCCCCACCCTGCTGAGCCTCCGATCCCTCATTTGCAAAATGAGACTCATCATATCTGCCCTGCCTCCCCTCCCTGAGTTGTTGAGAGGCTCCAACAATGTATGAGAGAGTGATATGAAAATGTGGGTAAACAGGAGAGTGGTATTTAAATGCATGCTATTACCATAATTGCTTTGTATTGTGTGTGTATCTCATCTCCCCAATTAGATGCGAGATCCTTGGTGACAGCCACCATGTCTCGCCCCTTTTGATATTCCCCACACAGCCAGGATGGTGCTGAACATACGGTTGCTGCTTAATAAATATTTACTGAATGGAATTGAATTTCAGATCGGTTCCAAATCATCCTAAAAACTTGGTCAGGTGCGGCCCAAAGGTTTTCTCAAGGAGAGGGCAGAGAGGGGGAGGCCCCGCGGCAGGGGTCAGGGAATGTCTGTGGAATGAATGAATCCGTGAATGAATGAATGAATGAATGAATGCCCTGTGGCATTTGCTTTACTCTCCCAGCCACAGCTTCTGACAGTAGCCGTGAAATCTGCCGACTCTGCTCAAAAATGTCTTCTCCTTCTGTCCTCCGGGACATGCTTTCCACATGGCGCCTCGCTATAGTTCAGATTTCTATTAAGTAGTCAAACATAATATAAAATTGCCAACAAAAAGATCGTCCCTGGATTAATTAATCTCCCCTTTACATAGGGAAAAGACATAAAAAAGAGCATAAGATAAGAAAAGAAAATGAAATTAATCTTATACTTTCTATGGCTGCCTGTTAATTTCAAGGTTTCCTGCATCCGGGCGCCCGTGCTCCTGCTCAGTTTCTAGATTGCTCGGTACTTAAATGAAACATCTTATTAATCATTTCCCGGGAATGCTGTGCAGCCAAAAAGAAAAAATAAAAAGGCATTCAGGAGCCACAATGAGTTTATTTTTATAGTAATGCATACCTTATCATCAGGTATGGCCAATACATCAAAATGATAAGCCAAATTTGTATACTATCTCACACGGCTATCGATAAATCACGGTAACACTAAGCTGCCAAATCAATTCTGCCCTGACACCAACCTCTCCTCCAAGGAGAGATTTGAGAATAAATGTGGAGGTGACCAGGGAATAGAACTGAGAAGTTTCACAAAAGAAGCTGAACTCTGCTAATCAGAAAGTAGATGCATTTTTAATTCCAGAACGACCGACCAGCGAATCAGCAGGTCCTGAGACAGCAGGCAGAGTGTCTCAGCCCCAGGGCTGAAATAGACGGCTTATGTATCTTTGCTCTGCCAAGCCTGCATCCTTACATTTTCCAAAATGTCCATTAACCCCAGAGGACATTCCAGCCGGCCCCTCACCCCACCGAGATGATGTAAATATAATGATTAACCAATCCGCACCAGCACCAAGATTTCTTGATTCTCCTCTTCACTGAAAAATGCATTAGCTCCTGGCAGTACTATCCAGAAATTAATTCACAGACAACCGAGCGTCATTACCCATGATCTGCCCTGGCTAACTGCTCTCTGTTAGTGAATTTGGGGATGGAAATAAGCTATTTCCATCCACTTTATCATCCAGAGACCTCCGTACACGGCGTGTCTCTGGTGAGTGCTGTTGTTATAACCTGTTTCTAGAATTGCCGTTACTATTAAT
Organism: Phoca vitulina; assembly: GCF_004348235.1. Lineage (NCBI taxonomy): Eukaryota > Metazoa > Chordata > Mammalia > Carnivora > Phocidae > Phoca > Phoca vitulina. The sequence continues at coordinate 4,569,597 of NW_022589753.1, read as the reverse complement.
TCTGCCGAAACAGGCTCCCACCCAAAGCCATCAACCAGGTGCCTTTAAGTCTTAAGATCAGCCTTTAATCTCTATTTTGAAGTTGTTGGCGGAGACGAGAGTTTTATTTCAGCCTGATGACTGAGTGTTTTAATTTTTTTAAGTAGTGAGCCATATCCCTCCAAGTCCAGAGGCTGTTCTCCAAGTGGAGCCCAGCTTGGGAGAAAGCTATTGCAAGCAGCCCAGAGTTGCTCCTGGTTTGGTAGGATGAGGGCAGAGGGGAGCATAAGGGCTCCCAGCACGAGTCACCTTTCAAAATGTGGAGTGAGTGAATGAACCAGTGAATGGCAGAAAACCTACAGGGAGAATCCCCTAGTCCTCTGAAAAGGAAACCTCCTTACTTTCCTACCTCGAAGCCCCCTCCCCTGCACCCTTCCTGATCCCCTTGACATTCCTCCCGCCGAGTTTTTCCCCAGCACGCCCCCTCCCTCGACTTGCAGACCACAGTGGCTTCCAGATCCCTGGTGCCAAGGCTCATTTCTCTTCTGAGCTCCAGACCCCTCACTGGACTTCCTGTTGGACGTTCCTCCCTGTCCCTGTGACATCTCTTCTCTGGATTTTAAAACCTTGCTCCGGGGGTTACTTCTGAAGCCCCTTCCCTACCCCCTTCCCCAAGTGCAGAGCCAGCCCCACCTCCCATTGGACTTGGTATAGATCTGATCATTGCACTTAATACCCACATTTGTTTCTGAGTCCTCAAGGAGATTCACATGCCCTGAAGCACGGTCTGCTCTTGCTCTTGCTCTTGAATTTCCCCGGGAGGGCTTGACACACAGTAGGTCTCTGCAAATAAGTCTTACGGGACTGCTCCTGTATGCAAATCCAGGGGATGGGGGAGAAAGACCAGAAGGGGGATTTGATAAACAGAAGGCTAAGAAATAGCTTCCAACTCAAATCAGAGCTGATCTATTTCACTGCAAATGATTAAACCAAATGACGATTTAGAAAAAAAAAAAGTCGGAAAGACTGTCAGTATTACGTGGGCCATCTTGGGGACGTAGCAATCATTATTGTCATCCCGCCTCCCAGGGATTAAGCGTGTGGTCCCTACCGAGCTCCGTGTCGTGGGCTTTGCACGTATTAGCTTGTTTTGCTCTCCTGCGGTCCCCTGAAGCAGGTTCTGTCCCGACCCTCGGTAGAGGTGAAGGTCAGAAAGCCTTAGCCACCGTCATGCAGCCCGGGGCTGCCTGAGCTGGGCCATCGAGTCCATGCTCCCTGCCTCCCACTGCCAAGCATGTTGTCTCTGGGCTTCTCAAAAGGCTGCACGATGTACAGGTCCCATTGAGGACCCATTATGAAAAGGGCATGTTGTTTGTTTTTGCCACAGTGCAGAGAATTTTCCACCCACCTCTGTCTTCCATTCAAGCTCCAGCATGGTCAGTAATATGTGTTAGTCAGAGAGAGGTTGGCGTGGGGGCTGAAGCAGAAACTTTCCCTCTAAGAGAAGCTAATGGGCCCAGTTTGCGGGGGGGCACGAGCCCCTGACCTTGGTCGGATATAAGCCCCAAGCGCTAATCAACATTGCCGAGAATGTCTGCGCACTAACAAAGCATAAATATTTGTTCTCTATTGAAGGCCTCCAGGACCGTGGCAAACAGCAACCTGAAACATGCCTAGTCCACCTGCCTGTTAAGAAAGAGAAAACACACAGAGAAACAGCCCTTTGAATCCATTCTTCCCCATAGAAACAGAAACGATGTCCTCATCATTATGTCTAAAAAAGCAGTAGATACGAAAATTGGATTTGGTCGGAGCCGGATTTTAGCTGCAAATGGGTGGTTTTTAATAAAGTGCCTCATAGCAACCGGTCTGTGAGAAGCTGCTACTTAAAAGCAAGTTCATATGATCTCGGAAAATGGCTCATCCAGACAGGGCAGTCTCTAACTGTTTATTTAGAGTCGTCTGCACCAGATCAGATAAGCTGGGGTTTGTGGAGGTGGGGGGATTCCAGAAAGTACCATCCTCAGACTGTTTATGTGATCAGGAAATGGATCGTCGGCTTGCACTTTTGCAAACAGGGCTCTGGTGGGGTGGGAGACGTGGGGTAGGTGGGCTCTGCCCTTGGACAGATGTTTTCCAGGTGCCGAGAGCTGGGGGTTGTCTGTGAGGCCAGTGAGGTAGAAGGTGAGGGTCTTCAGGTAGCAGACCCGGATTGAGACTTTCTGGCTCTGTGGTCTTGAGCTAATGCCTTCCCTTTTCTTGTCTGTCTTTGTTTTAAACAGCTGTATCTAAGGGCCCCTGGGTGGCCCGGTCGTTAAGCGTCTGCCTTCAGCTCAGGTCATGATCCCAGGGTCCTGGGATCGAGCCCCGCGTCGGGCTCCCTGCTTAGTAGGGAGCCTGCTTCTCCCTCGGCCCCTCCCCTGCTCGTGCTCTCTCTCTCTCTCAAATAAATAAAAATCTTAAAAAAAAAAATAAACAGCTGTATCTAGATATCACTCACATACCATACAGTTCACCCATTTAAAATGTAAAGGCCCTGGTTTTTAACATATTCTCGGATGGGTGCAGCCACCACTGCAGTGGATTCCGGAACATTCTTATCACCTCAAAAAGAAAGCCTGTATGCACCCTTTTGCTCCCACCCCTGCCCCCATGCCCTTCAGCCCTAAGCAACCTTTGATCTGCTTTCTGTCTCTATAGACTTGCCTCTTCTGGGCATTTCACATAAATGGGATCCTACAGCCTTGCTCCATTCGTGTCTGGGGTCTTTCCCTCAGCACTGCGTCCCCACGGTTCATCTGTGTGTGTCGTGCACCAGTACTTTGTGCCATCCCACAGCTGGCCCTTTCTGATCCTCAGAGTCTTCGTTGGTCAAAGGGGTCCAATGCTGCCCCATAGGACGGGTCCAGGGGCGCTGCTCGCTCCCTGCTCGAACCTGACGGGAGTGAAATTCAACTGCAATTTCAGTGGGAGGTTGAGCTGTGGAAATTCCCCAAGGGACAAGAGCTTCCTTAGCTCTTTTATCCCTATCCCACCCCCACTTAAAATCATGGTAATAGTTGAAGCGACTGCATCTCATCCATGAAAATAAAGTGATTCCTTTCTTTCCCCCTCCAGGGCTCCTGTTTTCCCCATGAGATGTATCAATTTGCATTTGTCTTGATAATAACAGTAACGGGATTTGCGCATATTTATTGAGCTTTTGGGGGGGGCGGTCAGGCCTCGTGCTTGAGCCTTACTTACAACAGCTCATATTAACCGCAAGAGGCTAGAGGATCGTGACCCCCATTTAGCAGATAAGGATACTGAGGCTCAGAGAAGGTAAATGAAATGTTCTGGGTCTTTTGCAGAAACCTTCATTCTTACACAAGTGCTTTGGGGTTCAAGAAATGGGGTTTGCCTGGACCTGCATGTCATAACACACCCCTCTTGAGTGGGTCTAAGGACGCCTGGGAACACCGGGAGGCTGGTCTCTAAGCCCTGCACCTGCTACCCAGGCGCCCAGACCCTCACGGCCACAGAGAGGTCAGCGGAAAGCCCAGCAAGAGAGCATGACAATGGGGGTGCATGCGAGGGGGGCCCTGGCAGGCGCTGCATGGGGATGGGGCTCGGGGAAGGTTTCCCCAAGAGGCCAGGCCTGAGTGGCGTCTTGGAGCACAAAGTGAAGTCACTGAGGCGGGTGGGGGGAGGCCCTCTGCACATTGTCTGATTAACTGCACTTAGAGGGGTGGGTACGGCCTGTCGTGGGAGCGCGGGGGCGGCTGTGATTAATCCTCCCATCATCTGTTGGCCGCGGTTTTGCTGTTGTAGGAGGTTTTGCTGGAGAGATCGATCGGGTCTTAACAGAGTGGTGAGATGCTGCAACTGCTCCCAGCACCAGCAGAGCTTCACCTGGGGCGAGAGCTCACCTCGCGGAGCCACGCGGCCGTGGGGGTTCAGGCTGGGGTTTCTCCTGGTGGCCCGGGGGAAATTTTCCCAAAGACCCCATTTGTATGATGCAGGAAGTGGGGAGGGCCAGGGGAGAGGAGGGGAGAAACAAGCCCCTAATCAGATCGGGTACTAACCAAGTAAAGGTGCTCCCCCCTTACTCACTTCCACGCTCCTCCTTTCTCCCCACCCTCACCATGGTCCTGTGAGGCAGATTATGGCTTCTCATTTTACTGGGAGAAATTTGGGAGCCTAAGAAGTAAAGGACTTGCCTAAAGTCTCATGGGCAATCAGTGCCAGATTCAGGGCTTAAACCTCGGACTTGGAACTCCAACTGCAGCGCTCAGCCAGGAGCAAAGTAGGAACTACCGGTGCCCAAATTGTGCGATGTACCCTTGGAAGCCATAAGATGTAGGCTTTGTGCAGGGACTGTATGAAGACCATTTTGCCACACTGCTGGGCTGGCAGACAATTTGGGCTATGGAAGCACAGAGAAAGTCACCCAGATCTGCTGGGGCAAATCAGGGAAGGCTCTTGGAAGGGGGGATATTGAGGTTGGGTTTTGATGGATGCATAGGAGTCCTTGAGTTCAGGAAAGGGGCAGCTCTTTCAGGGAATGGAAGCTGTATATGCAAAGTCTCAAAGCTGGGACTGGGGTTCATGTATCCAGGGAACAATAGGACTTGCTGAGTAGCTGATGTTTAGGAGGTGGGGCTAGCAGAGGAAGAGAGAGCTGGAAGAAACATCATGGTGTCCTGCTCCTCGTTCAGCCCTGCTTTGTCAGAGTGGGCACAGGTAGCCTTTTTCCTGGGATGGGATTTCACTAGGGCTCAGGGAACTGATAATTGCTTTGAAGATTTTTATCCTTAGTGCCCTTACCCTCTTCTGGAAGCTAAAAATGGATTCTCTAAGGAGTGAGAGCAAAGCCACAAGCAGAAAAGCCTCCCTCTGTCATTATCTAATTAAGGAAGGGTGGGGGAACCCCCAAAGCTTTGAAGTAGCAAGAGATAATTCTGACGTGGCTCCAGCCCAGTCCTGCTGGAGGGGTCTAATTACAGAGCAGCGTTCTCTAAGGATGAGGTTACTCAGTGGGCAGCGGGCAGGATGGGGGTGTGGAGCGGCTTCAGCATCTAAGCCATCAGGACTGAGCTATCTCCAGCTGCAGACCTAGAGGCCATGACCTGGTGCCCACTTTCCCTCTCCGGAGTAATTGCAGTGGACTCTGGACGGTTTCACCGAAATCTGCACGCACGTGCCGGGGTGTCCCAGAAGGAGCCCCACTGCTGAGTATTCTGCTCCAGCCTCTAGTCTTGGGTCTGGACAAGGGACATTTTCTTTTTCAGGATAATAGTAAAATTCTTCCAGGAATGGATGTTCAGACCCATGGCTGGTTGAGAAGGAGGGAGAGAGGAAAGATGGGTTATCGATCCAGTGACCTCACCTGGCCCCATGAGTGACCTTGATGGGAGAGATGGTTCTGTGTGCAGGTAGATTTGTGAGAGGCGATGGCGAGCACCATCCTAAAAATACCGTCCTTCCGTTATGCCTGGAAATGCCACTTTGGGGGAGTTACCAATTCAGCTAATCTTTATTGAGCACCTATTCTATACTCAGCTCTGTGCCAGGGACAGGTAATCGGTGATGTGAGGTCCAACAGATAAAGGTCTGGTCATCATGAGAGTGTGGTCTGTGAGGGCAGAACCAGAGGCAAATCCATATAATAACTCCAAAATGGATGAAACTCTGTGAAAGAAGGAAGGGAGCAGATAAGGGTGGTCAGAGTGAGCATGCTTTGGAGGGGTCAACTGGGCTGACCGAGGGATGCTCAGAGGCCACTCTGCCGAGTGGAGGGAAGGCAATCCAGACAGAAGGAGTGGCGTGAGCAAAGGCACGGGGGCATTTGAGAGATGGGCATAACGTCCATGTGGCTGGGGGGACTGAGGCAGGGACAGGGGTGGGGAAGGGCTGGAAGTCCAGGGTCCCTGTTTCAGGGTGGGTGCAGTTAGGACCCTCCCTCGCAGTGCCTGCCAGCAGGGGCTACAGACCACCTTCACCCCCTTTACGGGGTGTGGGGAGGGGGGAGACAGGTAGGCTTCTCCTGTTGTCTCTGAGCCTTTGCATCTTCAGTTTTTGTATGCTGTAGCCACTGGAGAGGTTGGAGAGTCTTCAGTTTGAAATGTAAGATGATTTCTTCAGGAAAAATGATCAGATTCCTCACGACCTCTTGTTCCAAGGAGAATAGACAGTATTTTATCATTGCGGCTTTGTATCATAGCTACAGCTAAAACCATCTGAATGCTTGCCAATGTAACAAAGGGAAGATAAAGTGGGATGACTCAGTTTTGGGTCGTGAAAGCTCAGGAAAGTGAGACAACAACCACCCCCCACCACCACCACCACCACAGCCCGGGTGCAGGAGTAAGGAAGACGGGCAGGAGCGGGGAGCTCCCTCCCTGGTCCCCCGCCACCATGTTGCAGACGTTCAGCTAGCTGGCCCCAGTCCTCGAGCCCGGGGTCTCCACCATCTCATTCACCTGCTTGGAATGTTAACCAGCTCTAAAAACCTTGGATGAGGGCTGCTCTGTGAGTGAGTTCATCACAAAGTCTTCAAGCCAATATTTAACAAAGTGTGCTGAGCTAAACGTGTTCCCTTCCTGCAGGAATTCTCGGGGCTATATTACGTGCTAATGGACATCATGACCACACCACAGGGGACTTAAAACATGTAATGTTTCTCAAACTTAATTAAGTGTGAATGCTTACTTTGAGGTACATCTTATGGACTAGGGATTTCATGGAAATCACTTTGGGATACCCAGCTTTAAACTGACATTATTGCCCTGTTACCATTGTTGTCCTCAATAATAACTTTTAAAAATGGCAGTGAGCAACCGTTCATTCATCTGCTCAACCACTTATTCAACTAACAATCTGTCCATTCATCTAGTCACCCATCTTTCCACTCACCCACCCACCCACCATCTTATCCACTCAACCACCCACCCATCTACCCATCTATCCATCCATCCAGCCAGCCAGCCAGCCATCCAACCATCCACTCATCATTTGTACATCCAAGCAAGCAGCATCCAGCCAACAAACATCTTCCAAATGGGCCTTTCCATACTCTGGGGACAACACTAGGGCTTTGGTACATCTACGATGTCTTCAGGGAGCTTCTAGTTTAATGCAATCTATCTCCTGCATACAAGTAACCAGACTTATGGGTAGAAAATGATTTTTGTCCTTGGGGAAATTAAGTACTAGTAGCTCAAGAAGGGAGAGAGCTCCTCTTCTCAGGTGAATCCTTGAGGGCTTTGTGGAAGAGGTGGCATTTTTACTTGGAGGAGGGATTTGGACATGGAGAGTTAGAAGCTGAGGGCCAGGGCTCCCTGCAGATGAGACCGGAGTGAACAGAGAGCCAGAGCGGTGACAGGGCAAGCTGGGGGAGCCGGTCTGACTGCCCCTCCTTTCTCGAGTCTCTGCTTGGCTGAGTCATGGCTACAGCGTTGATAAAAGGCTCCTGCCCAGATGCCTCGTTACTGGCAAGAATGTCCCTAACGAGGCCTAATTCTTTAGTTGGCATGCCTTTCCTTTGGTGCTGGCTTCAGCAATGTGTCGTTCCACTCAGAATCAGAGGCTGAAACGTGTTTGTCATGACAGCACCTACAGCAGGCCCCCAGCACCCACCTTTAGCTGCACTGGACTGGGAAGGAGGCGCTGCCCGGCATCACGCACCTTTCACCTGGGTCCCAGATGCGGATTTTCCAGAACATTTTACTATGGGGCCACAAAGTTGGCGACATCCCCATGCCCATCTAGAAGGAGACAAGATCCTTGGTACTCTGCAGAAAAATCACACATTTGCCCAGTAGACCCATTTGCTCAACATTCCACAGACAATTAAGGAGCGTGTAGCTGGACCCAGGTCCTGAGCTTGGGGTGCAGAGGCTGACCAGACAGCCGGGCGCCCATCATCCCAGAAGCTGCACACTAACCGGGGGAAGACAGCAGGCCACCAAATAACTCAATACGATAATTACACGTGGCAATAAATATTTGAGGGATCGACTGGAGGGTAACTTTAGGGGAGGGTGATTTTAGGCGGGGTGCTCGGGGAAGACTTCCTGAGGAGGTGATATTGGAGCTGGTACTTGAATGACAAGGGGCCAGCTGAGGGACGGGAGTCAGTGCAGAGCTCGCCAGGCAGGTGGGAGCTGAGGTGTTCAGAGAGACAGAAACGTCAGTGTGGTGAGAGGCTCACCAGCAAGGTGAGGAGGGTCCAGAGAGCTGCTGGGAAGGCAGGCCGGGGTCAACGGGAAGGAGTTTTGATTTTAAGTGCAGTAAAAGTCTAACCGTGGTTCGTTTGGGAATCTGGCTCTGGCTGTGGAGTTGAGAGGGTTGGGTGTGGGAGTGGAAGCTGGGGGCCAGCAGTCAGGGAGGGACCAGGTGCCTTAGACAGCGTGACCGGGGGGGGGTGTCAGGGGGCCGGAGGGAAGAGGGGCATCGGGACCTGTTCTGGAGATACAGCTGCCAGGATCCTGGACACTGGGTATTGGACACCGGCAGAGTGAGGGTGAAGGAGCCCTCCCAACAGGCCTGAGCAGCTGGGTGGATGGGGCCCCATTTCCTGGGCTGAGGGAAGGTGGGGAGGAACAGATCTGAGGACAGGAGAGTCAGAGAGTCCCATGTGGCCGTGTCGTTGAATGAGGGATGCATTTTAGATATCAAGGAGGCAGTAGCATATTTAAGTCTGGATTTAGTGGGGACATTTGGGGCAGGAAGAATGGGAACCAGGGGCAAGGAGAAGCAGAACCAATTAGAGTCAGGACACAATAAGGTGGAGTCGGGAGAGTATATAAATTTGTTTACGCTCCTGGATCTAGCCATGCCTGAAGCTTGACCACCTTGACTCTAGTCATGTGAGCCAACCAGTTCCTATTCCCTTTGTTTTTCCTGGGTCAGTTTGAGTCAGGCTTCTGTCACTTGCAGTGGAAAGAGTCTTAACCCAACACAGGGGGCATTTTCAGTGTTTCAGGCTGCCTTGGGCTGGATTTACAGCACCCTGGGGTGGTGAGCGTAGAAGTAGTAACAGGGTGGTAGAAAGAGTAGACCCTTTTTTTTTTAAGATTTTATTTATTTATTTGTCAGAGAGAGAGAGAGAGAGGGAGCATAAGTGGGGGGGCGGGGAGCTGCAGGCAGAGGGAGAAACAGGATCCCTGCTGAGCAGGGAGCCTGACGCAGGACTCGATCCTAGGACCCTGGGATCATGACTTGAGCCGAAGGCAGACGCTTAACCGACTGAGCCACCCAGGCGTCCCAAGAGTAGACCCTTTGACATCAAGCAGACCCAGGAACCGGTCCTGGCTTTGCCTCTGGCTGCCCGTGTGACCTTGGGCAAGGAGACGGGCTTCTCTGCCCCTCCATGTCCTCCCGCAGAAGGGTTGTGCGAGGACAAGATGAAAGACATCAGGGAGAGTGTCTGGCCAGCGACTGGTGCGTGGCAGGTGCTTAATAAGTGTCAGCGTTTTGGCCCTCTCTCCCCCCACACTGATTAAAAGCTCAGGTTGGCAGTTATTTATGTCTTTGATTAATTAAACAATTGGGAAACAAATTAATTATTACTTAACGGAGGCAGTTGGGGCGACACAATCTTTGCAAACACGAGGCCTGGCGGGGAAGAGAACAAAAGTGATGCTGGGCAGCCAGGAGGGTGGAAACCACTGAAGTAGAAAATCTTCAAGGTCCTTCTCATCTGGAAAATTCGCCTTTTCTAGACGTGCAGAATGTGGCTCCCTACAGATAAATGTTGACTTATGGTTTGAGTGGCTTATTATATGTCACGGTGCCTTCAAATGGCAGCCAGGCAATCACTCTGGTGTCACCTACATGGAGTTTATCCAAGGCAAGAGGCGGAGAGGGAGAAATTGGACCTGAGTCACGGCCACGTGGCTGGTCACTGCCGTCATTCCGGTTAAATCTACCTCTGTCGCTGTTCTCCATGGTCCCCCCGTGGCCAGCCCCCCGGCTGTCAGATCTGGACTGTGGGCTGAATTAAGCATCAGCGACCACGGCCGTAGCCCGTGCCCTTGGCTCCATCGGGGTGTGGCGGGGGGGGGGAGGGAGGAGTGGAGGGGGGAGTGGGGAGGATGGGGGGGAGTCAGGGCGGGGCAGATGTTGTGCTTGAATTTCAAAACCACCCAAGTTTTTCGCCCCATTAAGTTATCATTTGCTTCAAGGAAAAGTTCCCAGAGTCCAAGCGCCTGTGAATTCAGCCCCCTCACCCCCACCCACCCCTGCCCCGTGACTCCCTTGCTCTCTGCACCCCCTAGGCTGCGGGGCTTGCCGCCCAGCTCCTTCCAAGGAAATCGTGTGTCAGGCATCCCTCAGTTCGCCTCATGCCGGTGTCGCTTGACTGCATTATCTCATTTTTTGAAGGCACCACAGTGGTTTATGGCTTTCTCACCTCCAGACCTGCCCTCACCGTGTGCAGGAGAAATTCCGATTTGTCGGGAACCTGTCTGGTCATCCAGAACCTTCCCCAGGGCCGGGGAGGTCAACTCCTGCTATGGGTCATATTGACTTTATTGGATTGCTTTTTCCAAAGGAGTCAAAGAACAGCAGAGCCCGCGGGGAGGGGCTTTCCAGCTTTGCCTGGGAGCTTCCGCCTTGCTGCTGGGTCTTAAATGGCTCTCCTCCTCCCCCCTCACTGAAACCCCCCTAGATCGGGCCTCCCGCCTTCCCAGAGGGGCCGAGCCGGCCCAGTCTCCTTGAGGTGCTGCACGAGCCTGGTCCCTGTGTCCCTACAAAGCAAGACGCCTCCAGCCACCTGCCCACAGAGTCTCTTGGCGTGGGAGCCGCGGTGGTTGCCAAGGGCCCCCGCTAGCCTGGCCCCCTCAAGGAAGAAACGGCAGTGCGTGCTCGCACCGCGTGTGCGTCAGGAGAAGCTGCAACAGGGAGATGGAGGCCTGGGTTCGGTCAGGAGCCTGCTGGGCCTGGGCTCCCTCACAACCTCCTCAGGGAGGCTATTCTAGGCGGAGTGCGGGCAAACCCACAGGCCAACGGGGTGATGTGACCCGAGAGCCAGAAGCAGAAGTGGGTCTGGCTGCAGAGTCCTTGCTCAGAACAGAGAGCGTGGTCCTATTTCCACCGGGGTGCACCTCGGAGTCACAGAATGCTGCTTCCCAGGCCTTCCTGCCCGATCCAGGGGGTCCAGAATTCCCCAGGTCGCCCTGTGGGGGCCAAGTGAAGGTGTCTTGCTGATGGAAGGTTATCTTCAGCGATGGGCCAACAGCTCAGGGGCCTTGCGAGCGGGGGCATGGCTCAGAGGCAGCGGGCCCCCCTGTGCAACTTTTGACCCTGATGATTTGTCCGATCCCTTCTGACTCACACCGGCACGGGGGTGGGGGTGGGGGTGGGGGGAAGGCCGGCACGTATGCTACCACCTCAGAGACACATCTGTGTTTTGTCATGCGGCAACGACCACCTGGACAGCAGCACGGAGGCCCACGATTGCTTGGTGTCTGGGGGATGCGGCTCAGCTGATGCTGCCAGAGGGTCAAGTATGGGATGGGAGGTGAAAAGACAGAGCGTTTGGGAAGGTCAAATTTTTTATCTCTCTTTTCCCCCCAGAGGTGACAGGAAGCTCCGCAAGGTGTCTTTTTTTTTTTCTTAACTATTATGATTTTGTATACAAATATAATTAACATACAGTGTCATATCAGTTTCAGGTGTACAGTAGAGTGATCTGATAATTCTATACATTACTCAGTGCCCATCGTGATAAGTGTGCGCTCAATCCCTGTCATCTATTTCACCCAACCCCCCCCCCCCCCGCCCCTGGGAGCCACCAATTTGTTCTCCGCATGTAAAAGTCTGGTTTTTTGTTTGTCTCTTTTTTTCCTTTGTTCATCGGTTTTGTTCGTTAAATTCCATATATGAGTGAAGCCAGTCAGAGAAAGACAGATACCAGCAGGGTTTTAATCAGGCGAGTGACCCAGTCAGTCCTGTGTGTTGGAAGGCTTACCCTGGCTGCAGTGTGAAATGGTGAAGCTGTGGCCGACGTGGTGATCAGGTGGTTATCACAAAGGAGACTTTGTGTGGTCCAAGCAACACATGGGGAGAGTCTACACTAAGGTAAGGGGAATGGGGAGAAGGGAGCAGGTGGTAGGCCTGTTAATAGATGCCTCTTTCTTCACTAATTCTCACCAAGCGCCGACCATGGGATTGGCAGTCTGGTAGGGCCGGGGAGAGAGAAGTCTGTGCCTTGTGGGACTCACATTCTTGTAGGATAAGCAAATAGCAGTCACACGTTGTATAGAATTCTGTGTTCTTCGAAGGAGAGGTATAAGGTGTTATGAATGGATATAATAGGGAGACATAGTCCTATTGGCCTTCCCAAAGGGAAAAGCAATTGATCAGAGAGATGAAGAGTGAGTAGGAGTTACCTAGGTGGTGAGAGGAGGAAGAGTGTTCTGGGCAGAGGACCAGCATTTTCAAAACCCACAGAGGTGAAGAGGGGAGAGGGAAGGGGGTGGAGGCATGGGCCTGGGTCAGTTCAGGCGGGACCTTAGGGGAAGTGGTGTAGACTGTGGCCTTTATCTTCAGAACGATGGAGAGTATGTTGAGCAAGAGTTAAGCATGATGTGATTTAACCTTGTGGAAGATCAAGGTCGCCTTCTGGCCATGGTGGATAACAGGGGCTAAATGCGGTGACCAGAAACCTGGGCAAAGTAAGTGAAACAACAGTTGTCAAACATTGGACACCGGGCAGTCCAGGACTGTGACCACAGAGAAGGAAACAAGACGGGTGAGCCCTACAATCACCCTGGCTTTCTGCTTGAAGCCACTTCCCTGTCTGTGGAGCAGGAGGGGGGACCCCAAGCAAACACAGCAGTCCTGATAAGTTGAGGAGGCACAGATGGGAATTGGGGGAGGCTGAAGAGCCTAGGATGTGTGGGGCAGATTACACAGAGGAGGGGGCTATGCAGTAAAAGAACTCCAGAAATGTGTGTTGGTCTTGGATCTTAGCTAAACATTAAGATACATGTTTATAGGGTGACATTTCATGAAGCCATGCACATAACGACTCAGGAGCTCTGAGCTAAACAGTTCCTAGGGCTAACACAAGGATGTGTGTGTGTGTGTGTGTGTGTGTGTGTTGGGGATGGGGGGCATTCAAATTTAGATTAACCAGAGTAAAGAGTCCTCATTGACCACTTAGGGCATTCACTAGAGAAACCAGATGGCCACACCTTCGTAGTGGCCTAAACTAATCCTGGAATGAAGCCTATATTAGACCCACCCTAACAAAGATTAAAAACAAGCCTTGAAAGGTCTTTGTCCACAAAAGTCTTTATTTTGCCATCTGCCTGCCAAAACAAAGCCCCACACGCTTTAAAGGAAGACAACCAAATCCACTCAACAGTGTAATAATCATCATGTCCAATATCCAATCAAAAATTACTAGATATGTTAATAAGGAGGACAACGTGACCCATAACCTAGAGAGAGTCAGCAGAAATAGTCCCAGAAATGACAAGGATTATGGAATTAGCAAACAAGAACATTAAAACAACATACAGTGCCATATTGTATATTCAATGTATGTATATTCAAAATGTATATTCAATATTTAAGGAAAACAGTCAATATTTAAGGAAGAAATTTAAGAGAGCAAAGGAATCACATAGAATTTCTAGAGATGAGAAATACGATATCAGAAATGTAAAATTTACCAAATGGCATTAACACCAGATTAGAAAATGCAGTAAAAAGAGTAGTCAACTTGAAGACAGAAATAATCTGAAAAGAAACAAGGGAAAAAGACTGGAAAAAAAATGGAACAGCCTTTCAATGACCCGTGGGACAATACCAAGCATGTGGGATTGGGAATTGCAAGAAGAGAAGCATGTTTGTGTGTGTGTGTGTGGGGGGGGAGGACAGAAATTAATTTGAAGGAGTAATGATTGAATATTTTCCAAATTTTATGAATGTAATAAATGCTCAGATTCAAGAAGCTCAGATAACCACAAACAGGACAAACACCAAAACAAAACAAACAAAAAACAGCCCCCTCAAAACCCACACTGACATACATCATAATCAAAGTGCCAAAAAACAATGACAAAGAAGAAAAATATTAAATATCCAGGGGAAAAAAAGGACACAGTATGTAAAGAGGAACAAGAAATCCACAAAAATACGTATATAAGCCAGAGAATGATGATGGAATGACGTCTTTAAAGTTCTGAAAGAAAACAATCCGTCTATACCCAGCAAAAATATTACTCAAAATAATGGCAGAAGAAAGGCTTTTTGGACAAGAAAAAATAGCGGATAGAATCGGCAGCAGCAGATAGGCATGAAAGGAGCACTGAGGCAAGTCCTCAGAGAAGAAAGAAAATGATGCCAGGTAGAAACTTAGCAACAAAAAGGAATGAAAGGCAACTACGTGAGTAAATAGAAGAGACATTTATTTGACATTCAAAAATCATTTAAAGAGATAATTGAGTGGGGCGCCTGGGTGGCTCAGTCGGTTAAGCCTCTGACCCTTGATCTCAACTCAGGTCTTGATCTCAGGGTCGGGAGTTCAAGCCCCATGTTGGGCTGCAAAGTTGGGAGCCTACTTAAAAAAAAAAAAAAGATAATTGACTACCTCAAACAAACAGTAGCAATGTGCAGTGGGATTTAAACATGGAAAAGTAAAATATGTGACCACAAAGGGATGAGAGGGGCAATGAAAGTCTATTATGATAAAGTATCACATCGTATGTGAGTGGGGTAGACGAGGATAAGCTAAAGATGCCAATTCGTAAAAGTAAAAATAAAGAGCTCTAGCTTGTGAGCCAATGGTGGAAATAAAATGGAATCATTAACATGTATCAGCAAGATGGTGGACATAAACCCAGCTACATCAATGATAATATTAAATTAACATGAAATGCAATGGTCAAAATACCCCAATGAAAAGACAGAGATGATCAGATTGGATATACAAGCAAGACACCACCACATGCTGTCTTCCAGAAAGCCACTTTCACTAAGAAGACAGGCAAGTCAAAGTCAGATGCTGGAAGACGGGCTGTCCAGATGCAAATCCAAAGTAGGCTGAAGTGGTGTATTAAGTAGAATTCAGAGCAGGAAATATGACCAGAGCTAAAAAGGAGACATTCTTTAATGCCACAGGAGTCAACTCACAAGAAGGCATGACAATCCTAAATAGACACACAGAAATAAGAGATACAAAACGCTTGAAACAAAAGTACTTGAACTGGAAAGAGAAACAGACGAATCCAGAATTAGAGATGGAAATTGCCACATCCCTGAATTAGTAGAAGTAGGAAGAAAACTGGTAAGGATCTGGAAGACCTGGACAACATGTTCAACCTCCTTGATCTCTTTGGCATTTTTTAGTACAGAACACCACCCCACAGCAGAACACACTTTCTGTTAAACACATGCGGAATATTCACCAAGATAAATCAGCATAAAAACAAAACCCAAAGATCCCGACTTTATCAAGTGCTGGTGAGCATGTCCTCATGACTAGCACTCCCCTCCTTTGCTGATGGGAATGCCAAACAGGACGGCCACTTTGGCAAATCATCGGGCCGTTTCTTACAAAGTTAAATCTACGTGTGCCGTAAGACCCAGCAATCTCTCTTCTAGGTATTTGCCCCAAGGAAATGAAAACAGATGCACGTAAAAACACGTACATGCCTGTTTATAGTGGATATCTGTCAACTGATGAATGGGCGGTGTATCCACACGAAAGGAATTCTCACAATGCAGTTACTTGGTGGTAGTGAGGGACAAAGGGCTGGCACAGCCCCTCAGGTGGATGTGAGGGCATCATGACGAGGTTGTGGAGCTAGGCTCAGTAGGCTCCACAATGCATAGATTCCATTTATACAACATTCACATTCTCGAAAAAGCAAACCCACGGGGAGCGAGAGGATTGATTAAATTGGTCATGAAGGAACTTTCTGGAATGAAAAAATAAAAAAGAATTTCTGACACTATTAAGTAAACAAAAAGACAAGACACAGACTAAGAGAAAATATTGAGCCCGGGTCTCTGACAAAGGACTTGTCTCTACAATATGTAAATAGCTCTTCCTGTTCAATAATAAAAAGACCAGCCGTCTAGAAAATGGAGAAGGATTAGAAGAGACACATCACAAAAGAAGACACGTCACAGCCAATCAGCACACGTGAAGATGTCGAGCATCACTAATCGTCAGGAAAATGAAAACTAAAACCACAGCGTGATACCTAACGCGCTACACTCCCCGGAATAGCTACATTTTAAAAAGACCAACGATGCCAAGTGGTGGTGAGGATGAGAAGAATGAGTTCTCCTGCACTGCTGGTTGGGAAAGAGGTCTAGCAGTTTCTTAAGAACTGAAATATATTATCGTTTGAGCCAGCGTCCCGCTCTGTGCCCTGGCGCCTGACGGCTGGAGGGCTGCGGGTCACGCACCCCCTCCCCGAGGCGGGTCGGCTGTGGCCACGCCGTGGTCCCTTCGGGGTCTCGGGCTGTGTTTGCCCTGCTCGGTCTCCGCCTGCTGGGTCTTCTCACGCGCCGGTGTCTGATTTCGATCGCTTTCCTGGCTGGCCCGCTGTTGTCAGCTGCCGGAGTGACTTTTTGTTCCTGTTCCTATCTGTAGCAGCCTTTCTCCTGCGGTGCCTCGGACCGGCTGTGTTTTTCATAAAAGCAAGGATACTGCCAGTATTGCTGTTGTCCTGGCTTCTCGCACTATCTCGTTTCATCTGCCAGGCCGGAGACTGTCACTCTCGTTTCCCGCGGGGGCCTCGGGCTCCAGCACAGCCTTGGGTCTGTGACCCCCGCGCGCGTCTGGCTCACGCACCGCCTCGTGCTCAGACAGACAGGAGCAGGCGGAGGGGCGGGCGGAGAGGGATCCGGACCCCAGAGAGCCACAGGCCCGGCTAGAGGTGCCCCAGGGGCCCAGCCTAGCGGTCACCTGGCAGGATGGTGGGAGAGCCCACGGCAGATCTCGTGCCAGATTCTGCCCGGCCTTGAATGCAGGGTGAAGGTGTCCCGTTGGACCACGTGAATGGGCAGCGGGGGGCCCCAGGCCCGGGGGACCCCGCCCTGGCTCCTCCGCGCACGTCCAGGCTCTCAGAATGCAAGCAGCCTGTGTAAATGAAGGACACGCTAAGTGGCCTAGCTCCCTTGCCTCGCCCGAGAACTGAAGGGGGCTCGGGGGTCAGACGTTGGACAAAGGGGGCCCCTCAAGCTCTCTGGTTTCAGGCTTCTTGCCTTTCTCCAGACACGGGGGCTTCTCTGAAGCCTGGCGCTCTTTTCCTCCCCGTCCGCTCCCTTTTCGAGGCGCAGACTTCCTCAGTGGGAGTAAGTGGCCACAATTAGTATTAACGTTAGGTAGGTGACAAAAGCCAGGAGCAAATGTGCCCCGGTGGCTCGCAAGCACGCTCGTCAGCAATGTGAAATCGCGTGCGCCGGCTGAGTCCACGCTTCCCCCAGCTGCACCGGGAAGGCCCCGAGCAGATGGCAGGACCCGGGCTGTCTGAACACACTGTTGGTGTCCACCCCGGGGGGTGTCCTTCTTTGTCCCCTGCCTCCCGTGCAGAACCAGCTACAGAGCGGGCAGGGCCTAGTGCAAAATGAAGATGCAGGGTTGTTTGTTCAGAAGATATTTAAGAATTTCAAGGTGGTGACAGCAGACCCCTCAACCAAGTGCGGGTCCGTCCGAAGAGCGAGGCCCTGTGTGTCTGCCCAGCCCGAGCTCCCTGGGCCCAGCCCCTCCTGCACCAGAAGCTGGCTGTTTGCATCCGGGGATCACCCAAAGGACGGGGGGAGCAGGGCACCTGCGCGGGGCGCCTCCAGCCCCCTGCTCAGGTGGGCAAACCCAGCCAGCTTCCAGCTCACCTTGACTCGAGGGGGTGAGGATGTATGTTCTAGATTCTCCTTCGGCTTCTCTTCCCGTTCTCCCTAGTGTCCCGTCTCTGTTTGCTTTGGCTTAAACGTGTGCATCTTCTTCTAGCTTCTTAAAGTGGGATTCTGGATTCCTAACTTTCCCCCACCCCTGATTTTACAGTCTTAACATATTGTCTTCCCTCGGAGGGAGCCCTTCTCCAAAACGATCGGTTTCCTTCTGATCAATGCTGGCTCACACCTCCTATCGATGGGCTTCAGCACATCATTCACATGCCCGAGAGCGGCTCAACGCTCCTTCCAAGCGCACACTTTACCTGGGGGCCGCACCGCTTCTCAGCAGGGCCGGCAGTGAGTTGAGACGGACCTTTTCTTCTATGGGCTCTGAAGGCCCTGGCGTGAGCTGGCTTCTCATCCCTCCAGGAGGCTGTTTCCTTCTCTCAGCCCAGGGGCACCGCGTGGCCCAGGAACAAAGGCCCAGCCATCACCCAGAGAAGTATTGCTCATTCGTTCCCGCGGATGCTCCTTCTCTGATGGCACCAGCTGCTGAGGAGGCAGGCGTGCAGGGCAGGAGAAGTCCTCGGGGAAGGCTGTCTCTGCAGGCCCAAAGTCTCGGGTTCAAATCCCAGCTCTACCACTGACTAGGTTTGTAACTGGGCAAGTTTCTGAGCCCGTCCTATCATTGGTTTCCCCACCACCTACCCCCAGGGGGCTGTGGAGGCAATGAGAGAGGACAGTGCCGGAGGTGACCGAGCACATTACTAAGCCCAGACCCGATGCTGCTCCATGTGGAGGGTTGGAGCAAGGTGTTCTCGCGCGCATGATGCTCGGTGTCCAGACCAGGGCCCCCGATGCCCCCGGGCTCCGCCCAGCCTCGGTCTTCTTGGCCCCTCGGATCCCCCTGCCCCTCCTGCCTCCAGTTTGGTCACTCTTCAGTCCCTAGAAGTCCTTTCTCAGGGACACGCCCCCCCCCCCCCCCCCAAGCAGCGTCTCTTCAGTACCATCCAGTCCTCCTGTTCTTTTCTGCACTGGTATCTTTTTATAAAGATTTTATTTATTTATTTGAGAGAAAGAGTGAGCGAGAGAGAGACAGCACGAGTGGGGGCGGGGGGGGGTAGAGGGAGAGGGAGAAGCAGGCTCCCCGCTGAGCAGGGAGCCCGACGTGGGGCTCCATCCCAGGACCCTGAGATCATGACCTGAGCGGAAGGCAGACGCTTAATCCACTGAGCCACCCAGGCGCCCCTGCACTGGTATTTTAAAAATATGTACCTATATAGAGTTTTACATTTAAAATATTTGTGTGATTATTTGGTTAACTTCTTGCTGGAAGCTTAAAGAGGACAGGATTGTGTCCATTTGTTCACCGTTATATCCTTGGAGGTAGCACACGGCCAAGGAGAAAGGCGGTGCTTGAGAAATCTTTGTTGCATGAATGAATGTTTCTGGATGAAAGAGAGACACAGAGAGAGGACACAGGGAGGGAGACAGAGACACACAAGGAAAGAAGAGAACTCCAAGAAAGGTGGTCTGCCGGGGGTGTAGACAGCCGGGGGTGTAGACAGCTGGAGTGGGGGGCCCCAGGGGCTGGCCGTGGCGTCCGGATATCTTCCAGCCACAGACCACCTGGCCCTCGGCCAGGGCTCAGGATTCAGGTCCTTCTTTCGAGGGCGCTGGCTGCCTCTGAAGGGCATCACGTTGCGGTGGGGCGGCATCCGATTTGCATTTTAGGAAGATGAACCGCAGCTGTGTGGAGAGTGGATTTATAGTCTGGCTCCTTTGTTCAAATCCCCAGAGTCATTTTCTTCTTCTTTATAGGATTCTGCTTGTTAGGGACAGAGGAGGAGCTGATTGTCTCTTCCTAACTCACTTTGTGACCTTGGGCGAGTCCTGGCCACTCTGCAGGAAGCTGCTGATGGACCCCCAGCCACACGGCTATGGACTCCCGGGGCTCTGCTCCCTTCCCGGCAAGCCCCCACCCTCCCATGCCACTGAGATGTCCCCTTGGTGTTGTGAGGCTGCAGAAGTTCTTCAACTCCATCGAGCGTGGTTTTCATGTTGTGATTTCCCCAGGAGGGGCATGCAGTTTAGAGCACACATACATCGCACCAAATTTCTTCCTTTGCCACTTGCTCCTATTCCATTGGTGAAAAATACATCTGGGTCTGCCCTGTTTGGGTCCCCAGGATTGAGCACCATCGTGTCGACCCATCGATTCTCGGTTTCTGTCCAGCTCCTGTAAGCCCCACCCCACCCTCTCCTCTCCTGTTCTTTGCTCTTCCCAGTGGGTGCCTTGGAGTCCAGGGAACCTGACTTTTTACTTCTATGCTGTCCTTTTACCCATGCGGGGGGGCCCGGCCCCCGCCCAGCCCTCTGCTCCCCCCGGGGCCGTGGGAGGCAGGGCCCCTCTTGGTCCTGTGTTAAATAATGCCGACAGAAAAACCCATTCGACTTCTCACCGCTGCCAAAATCAGCCCTCCCTAGAGATTTATAAAGTTTGTCTAACTTTCGTTCTGCCACCCAGGAGGGACCTTCACTGCACTTGAAAAAAACACCTACATGTTTTTTTTTTCTTTTTCTTTTTCTTTCTTTCTTTCTTTTTTTTTTTTGTTCTCTGAAAAACAGATGAAGGTTTTGGCTGGAAGTCCAGGAGGGTTGGCAGGGCGGGGGGAGGGGGGGTAAGGGAGAGTAAATGTAGTCGTGGTTTATTGCCCTAAGGAAAACATACTTCGGTTATGAAGTATGCCCCCTTGAAATCTCACTTGACATTCTGTAAAGAAAGAGGAACGTTTTTAAGAAGTTGGCTGAGCCACGTAATACCTTGCCTCCAGAGCGAAGCCTTTTTGAAAGATTAATATAGAGCTGGAGACAGTCAGTCACTGTAATTGTACGGACCCTGGCTGGTTTCTCTGCCCACATTGTCTCGGTGCTGGAAGTCGCATGAAAGCTCCATCCGGCGTGTGCCCGGGGCTGGTAAGACCAGCTTAGTTACATGAAAGCCTGCCAGCCCCGAGCTTCAGGGAGCCCTCCTCGCGGACCCCCGGAGCCTGGCAGATCTGAGCGGAGGGCCTTTCCTACCTCCCTTCCCTGAATGGGGAGGAAGGGCCAGATGCTGCGTTTGGTGTTTCTGGGCATTTTTAAATGGGATTAAGGATGATTTCCAAACACCGTCTACATTTCACATCCCTGCCCTCCCGCCATCTTCTTAAGAACTGTGATCCTGAGCGGGTTTCTCATGGTCACCTCCACCCACCTGGTTGTGTCCCTTTCATCAGAGAAAAGTTACATGGAAAGGAAGTTTGGGGGTCCTGGGGGCAGGGGCTGATCGACTCAGACACAAAGTACCCCCACGGGTGCTCCTACTGTGCTGTTTGCTAGTTACAATTTGTCTAAATTGTGAGTCGTGGCCCAGGCTGATGCTGACAGGACTCCCCACACCACGGCCTCGTAGGAGCCCCTCGGATGGAACAGCTGGGGTGTGGGTTCACCCACTGCCCAAGCTTAGAGGTGCCGCCCTGGAGGGCCCCAGGGGCCCCTGGGTGGCATTAGGACGTGTGTCCTTAACCAGAAACGTCAGGGACAATTTAGAATTTACCTGTTGGTTTTTCCTTTTACCTCTTACCTCTACATGACTGATCATAATAAACAGTCCCCAAACTCCAACTTGGGCAGCTTTGGGACCTCAGCTTGCTTACAGCGGCTGGCCATGGAGACGTTTGAAGTCTTCCCCACACTCACCAGCTACGGGGGGAAAAAAAAGACCAAGTCCCAAGGTAACTGATTTTGTTAAAGGCATCACTCCATGGAGAATGGATTTCCAGGATTTCATTTGGGAGTGGGGCTAGGATCAGAACGGTAAATGTTTTAAAAATGATTTCTTCATCTGGGGGGGATGAGGTGGGGGAGCCGAAAATCTGCTCATGGAGAAACCGGATCACTATGAGGCCAGGTTCTCCCAGGTTCCAAGGTGGACTCACTGAGCCGCTCTGGGCTAGATGTTGATTAACTTCACCAGGAGTTTCCCCTTGGTGTCCGAGGGTAACTTCTGACCCGGATAAAGTCTGTTCTAACCGCATGACCTTTACAGACAGGCAGTGCCGTGTCCCCTCTGGGTCTCCGAAATAATAAATCACCCGAGGGCCGCTTGAGGAGGCAGACGAAGGACAAAGAAGGGACAATTACTCTAACTTCCAGGGAGCAGTCATTTTTTTTGAAATGTAATTATGATCCAATAATACAAATATCAACATCTGGAATTCTGCAATCTAAGCCCCTGTCTGTTCAGTGTCAAAATGGAATGCTAATCAGGTACCATTTCTTTCCCGTCCACGGGCAGATAGCATGGCATTTGGGAAAGGACATGTATAGGGAGGGTGCAGTTCTATGGGTCCAATTGTCAGATGAGAAGCTCCAAGGGTACGAGGCCCTCCACCAGGCCCTGTTCTCACCGACTCACAGTCCAAAGCAATGAGCGTTCAAAACCCAGACCAGCAGAGACCTGCAAAAAACACTCTCAGAACCGACTTGGTCTGAAAAGCACCAAAAAAGAAGCCAGACTTGGTCAAATATTTGCACCTGTCCCTGCATTTCTGTCCTAGAAATATGAATTTTAGACCCAAGTTTGAAAATTTTTTTTTCCTTCTGAAATTAAGGTCCAGGGAAGGAGACGTGTTCTGCCCACTGTGGCGGGCCCTGGGTCTCTGTTATTAGTGCCAACCCCCGCTGGAAATTCTCTTTTCTCTGTGTTTGATTTTAAACTTTCTAAACATCTCTCAGGCCACCAAAGAGGTAGGGACAAAATGTGCCCCCCCCTTCTTACTCCCAAATCCAAGCTCCAGAAAAAATCCAAAGTCTGTCCATTTTCCTGATTTGATGAGCAAAGATAAATTGAACTTAAAAAGATGAAAATAGAGTGTTTGAGAATACCTCGCAATGCTCTGATACTTTAGGGGAAACGGGTCTGGCGTTTTCTTCCAGTGCTGTTGGAAAGCAGAGACCCTCGCCTGGGAGAACGAAAAGCTCTCTCAAAGCCCTCTAAGAGGTGATTAATCCCCGGTGGTTATTAATTTTTAACTCTTGATAGTTTTTATTACCCAAGCTAGTGCCTCCTACCTCAAAGGCCCCAAGACAGGAAAGATGGAGCAGAAGAGCTTTGCAAACACTTTTTTTTTTAAGTAGGCCCCCTGCCCAGCATGGAGCCCAATGAGGGGCTCAATCTCAGGACCCTGAGATCCAGACCTGAGCCGAGATCAGGAGTCGCATGCTCAACCGACTGATCCACCCAGGTGCTCTGCAAATACTTAAAAAAAACCCAACCAGCTACAGTTTTCAGACCCATTGTTCTGACTGTGCTATTACACGTCCCAGCGGATGAGTCAAAGAAGGGCAAGCACAAGTGTCCTAAAAGAGCTGATGATCCCAGAAGAATTCTGTAGTGACCGACTGCAAACCAGGGGCCCACATAGGTTTAATGACCAGATGTTTATGGAGCCAGACTTCATTTAGATGCGTATTTTATGAGCCGCTGGTCAAAACATAAAGTAGCCGAAGCCCCAAACCATCACTAAGGTCAGAAATCTCAAGCAGTTTGTTAATCCACAGAAGTTTTTGCCTTGGGAATAGCAACTCTGTATTTTTCTTTAGACGATGTCAGTTGCATAGAAGTCATAAAATTGGCCAAGAGCAAAGCTATGGTGATTTCCCGCTTCCCTCCCCAGGGCAGGAAATCACAGACTGAAGATGGAGAAATCAGGGTGCCCCCCCAAGAGGGGAATGCCTAAGGAGCCAGGTGGCGGGGCGGAGGCTGCTGTTGGGGGTCAAGCGTTTTGTTCTTAAGGACTTCGTAACTTTCTTCTCACTTGACATCTTTATTGAGAGCTAGTGAAGAGGCCCGGACCACCTCAGCTCCCCCAGACTCAGTTTTGGGTGCTTACATTTCTGCGGGAGCTGTTAATTTTCCGTTTTCTGAGCAGGAATGGAATGTTGATACTGTGTGATTGTTTTATTTATTTTATACATTTTCCTTGGAATGTCTATGTGCGGCCGCTGCCCTGGCTTGGCGGCCCCTTGATTTACGGTAGTTATAAACATTCCAAAGTAGACATGTCAGTTAAATGATACAATAACATTATACAGTTACAATTCTGTTATAAATGTGCAGACAGTTCCAAAAAGTCCGTTTTCTATGCCTCCTCCCCCCACCCCATTCCCTCCTGCTACCTACGCAGTGGTGATTTTGGAAGCCACCAACTCAATGGAAAGAGGGCAGAAGATCTAAGGTCTAGTCATAGAGTAGCCTTACCACCCCCAACCCTACCCTCTGGAAAATATTTCTAAGACGGCTCAGTACTGGTGTCCAGAAGCAATATGTTCATCTGAAGAACACATTTGAATTTTCTTTCCACCAAAAATCACATTTACTCACATATCCAGTGTATTCCCAGGAGAAGTGCAGGTTCAAGATGGCGGCCAGTTGAGTAATGGAGATGATTTAACTCTCTGAGTCCACTGCTGCTTTTTTTTCCTCACCCATGCAGAAAGAGTGGTTTGTTTTTCCTAAAACATGCTGAGAGAGGGAAGGAAAAAGACCTCTCTGTGGATGTAACAATTTGGAGGCTTAGCATTCAGTCAGAAAACCCACCTCAGTATCTCCCACAGAGAAATATCAAGAAGAGATTCCTTACACATCTTTTCACAGAAAATACACAGACTGCTGTAACTGCCCATTTTCTAACTCTTTGATGTGTACAAATGTGACAACTGATGTTTGAGGTAAAATGGCACCTAAGGAATTTCCATTCTCTATCCTAAAGCAGGGGTTACCAAACTACCACCCCACATTACTCCAAATCATCCATTCTCTCTACCAGCATCTCCTTCCAGATCACCACCTTCTCTCAGTTAAGAACCTGGTTTCCCTAAAACCCATCCATCTATCCATCCATCCCACCATCCATCCATCCATCTGTCCATCCATCCCACCATCCATCCATCCATCCCACCATCCATCCGTCCATCCATCCATCCGTCCGTCCATCCATCCATCCATCTATCCATCCATCCCCTCCATCCCATCTATCCCTCCCTCCATCCATCAGTCCATCCATCTCTCCACCACATGTGTGCTTAGTGCTTTACTAGGACCCATGCACTGGTGTAGGTGGAAAACAAAACAGATGCCCTGCTCTCAAACAAAATCCTTACTTCAAAGCAAGACACCCCATGAGGAAAAAGAGCAGGCCATCTGGAAAAACATCACGGGGGCTACCTAAAGAAGGTTTTGGGGAGCAGCAGTCCTCACCAAAAGGTGATGTATTAGCAGAAAGAACAAGTTGTTCAAACAGACACTTTTGAGGATGAGAGGGAAGCTATTGAAAATGATTCCAGGGTGACAGGCACAAAGCAGGACTGGCCCAGCTCACTGGAGAGGCATGGTAACCCTGGATGCCGGGATTTGGAGGAGTAGCTGAGAAAGTGAGGGCAAGGAGGAGGGAAGGGACTCCTTTTCCTTGGTGAGAGGGCTCCACACCAACATAAAGGGGAACTAGGAGAGGAAGGAAAGCGTGTTGGGGCAAGAGTGAGGTCTGTGCAGATGAAGTGAGCAAGGTGCTCGGAAGGAGGTGTGCACAGGAGAGGAACAGGGCACAAGAGGTGTTTCTCAGGTCCCTGAGGGCCAGCAAGAGCTCACTGGAGACTGACATTTTTATTTCAGGGCGAAACACAGACAATGTAAATACAAGTCCCCCAGAGCTACTTGTGAACACCAGCAGCAATGCCAAAATGTGCTCTCGTCTCCAGACTCTGAGTTTCTCTCACTGAAAAATAGGGGTCTGAAATTTCGTTCACACATCTTTCTTATCTGTGATGCAATCTACAATTTCTTGTGGACACGTTAATGTTTCAGTATCTATAGCTATCTCAACCCCAAATTCTACTCTGTTGCCATGATGATCTCCACTAGACCCAAAATGTCTAAACACAGGTCTTAGACCAAGAAAGGGAGGAGGAGAAGGAGAAGAAGAAGGAAGAGAGAGAGAGAGAGAGAGGAAGAAAGAGAGAGAGAAAGGAAGGAAGGGAGGGAGGGAGGGGGGAAGACATTTCCTTGAGTGCCATTTTTATTGTTCTATCAAAAGATGCAAATTAGAGTGGCATTCTTTTTTAATTTCTTGAACAAGCTTGGCTGTTTGGAATGCACATCCCTGAGTAGGTCTCCCCACGGAGCCTGGACTGTGAGGAGCTGGGGACACTGGAGTTCACAGGCTTGCCCTCTTTGGATCACCCTGGCACGAGTGAGACCTCAGCCTACCGGCTGCATTCCGTCTCTGGCCCGTGTGCTGTGGGAGGGCAGGGACTCTGCTTGTCTCTGGCCCCAGCGCCCAGCACAGGGCTGGCACTTATTATGTGCTCAAGTGTTTAGTGTGGGCAGAGCATTTGAATCTCAGAATGTTTAGCATCCCCCCAAGATGCCTTGGAGGAACTGTTCTCCAGGCTCATGCTTCACTTCACTCCCGCTCCTGCAGAAACAGAGCAGCTGCCCCACTCGGGTTATTCAATGTCGGAGTTTCATCTTCCGCACGCCAGGCTGGCCTCTTCTCTGCCTCCATCAATTCTTCAAGGCCATCCAAGGAGCCTCCCGAAAGCAGATATCTGCTAATGGCTCGGGTGACCTGCGATGGGTGGGGAGCTTCCCGCTTCACTGCCCTGTGGTCTGGTGTCTTCCATCAGATCCGCGTCAGCGGGTCGGGCAGGGCTCCCAGCAGCATCCTGACCTCGCAGGGGCCCCGCCTGCCCGCTCCTGGGCTGGCGCCCTCCGATGGGCTGGGCGGCCTCACCGTACCCCTCCTCCAGCCAGCTCTGCCGTTCTGGGAGAGAGCTTTGTCATCTCTGGGCCCCAGTTAATGCTTCTGTAGACCGAGACAGCACGGTGCCCATGTCGTAGGCGCTCGCTTGGTGCACCGCAGGGAGATTTAGTGCCCCTGTGCTTTGATCGAAGGCAAAGCTTGGGCTCAGAGGAGGACTCACTGTGCTTTGGAGCAAGGCCCTTTCCGGGTGCCCGATGCAGGTGCGGGTGACGGGTGCTCTCTTCTCTGTTTCTGGCCTCAAAGCTGTAGGCAATCACTCACCTGGGCCAGGGGGCCAGGCCTCGCTGCCTCAGAGACAGCCTCTACGTGTCGCCCAACAAAGGCCGTGCCTTTGACGGAGTCTGCCCGTGGCTGTCTGTGGCCATGTTGAATACCTGACGACAGCTGAGACCTGGTAATGAGCACGGGCCCCGCGTCCCGACATGATTTAAAGCGCGCTTTGTTTATGCTCTTGCGGAGAGGACGAGACTCGCATTTGAAGCGGCCTGGCGAATTCTGGGCAGGAAGGGGGTACGGTTCGGGGATGGATGGAGGCACTTCTGGGGCCCAAGCCCTGGGTCTGCGGCAGCGGGAGCGGTGGTTGTCGGGGACTGGGGGTGCGGGCCACAGAGGACCAGCTCCCTTGTTGACTCGGGCTTAGGGAGAAGCCCGGAGAACACGGCGGCAAGAGTGCGTTTGTTCATTCAGTGGCCCTGCACGGAGCACCCACCACGTGCCAGACCCACGGATCAGGGTCGGGCGGGAATGAAGGTCCTTTGAGAATGTTTGATAGGCGACTCTTTACAAGGTGTGGGGTGTGGGTGGGGTTCAGGAGAAGGGAGGAGGTCCGCTGTGGTCCTGCAGGTCTGGTGATGGGGGGGCGCTGGTCTCACCTCGAGCTGCAGGGTGGAGGGGATGCAGGGAGGACCCGAGCCCCAGGGGGGCTGCTTGGCAGGAGGTGTGGCTGGAAGAGAGCCTGGACGGTCAGTCCCCAACCCCTTTGGCCTCCTGTGGGTGCCTCCACTGGCTGAACCACCCCGAAGCATGGGGCCTGCTGACTGGTCTGTAAGGAGCAGCCTCCTGGGGCCCACAGCAAGGTGGGGAGGGCAGGTGTGGCTCCGGGGGTGGGGTTCCTGCTCTCAGAGAACTGTCAGTGCCTGGTTTGGGGGCTTCAAACACAGGGGCTTAAGGGGCTGGCAGGTAATATGAATGAGGGGAGACAGACAGGTGTGTGAAGATGAGGGAAAGGGACAGAATATGACCAACTAGTGTATTCACCCCGTAGGGAAAGTGGCCCGGGGTGGCCAGATCTTCCAGGGTTTTAGAAGAAACGAAATCAGGGTATTTGCAAGCTCTTGGTTTTACATTTTAGCAGTAAAGTCAAATTTTTGAAAAGGAAACCTTTTGCAGGCAGGGCGAATGAAATTCGTCTGTGGGCTGGATGTCACTGCTGAGTTGCTGGCTAGGGACCTCGGGTCAGTGGGGGCATGAGGTGAATGCGTGCGAACCACCAAGCTGGGGGTGTGGGGGTCCGGGGGGCGCTGCCAGGTTGGGGGCTGGGGATCGGGCACCGCTGTGTCTTCACACCCATGTCTGTCGTCCCTGGCCCCACCCCACCCTACACGCCTGTTCTCCATCCTGCCACTCTGCTTTTTAGAGCTTTTATCCCCATTTCTCATCACGCACTGCTTTCCTCATTGACTTGCTCTCCCCTTCCTTCCCCAAGGACCCCAGGCGTGTGTCTCTTTCCCACCTAACCCCCGGGCCAGGCAAACAGAAAATCAGGGACTGATGTTGGTTAAGTAAGTGCTATTGCACCCCTTGGGAGGGGGGTATTGTGATTGTTACAAGTACTAGTGCTAGATGCTGTCACCTCGGTCATCACCCATACATGGGGACACAGAAGCCCTGGGCGGTGAAGAGACTCCGTGAAGACTGCACAGCCAGAAGTACTGGGGTGGGGACGCAAACCCAGGACTGACAGATCCTCAAGACCCTTGCTCGGAGGCTGAACACTAGCTCCTCCCTAGGCATCCCTTATATGTGCGCATAGATCCCACCTCCTCCAAGAAGCCCTCCCCGACTTACCCACCAACTGGGTTAGGTACTGTCTCTGGGCTCCCCAGGCCCCTGGATTCTCTACCCAGGATTTCTATCTCTGTACCGCCTTTTCCTGTTTCCCATTTCTTGTAAAGTCCACCTTGAAGGGAGCCCAACGAGGGCTCAAACTCATGACCCTGAGACTGAGATCAAGAGTCAAATGCTTAACCGACTGAGCCCCCCAGATGTCCGTGATTCCATTCCCAACCCCGTATAGCCCAGTGTCTGGCATGGACCAATCAGAACAACCCTAATAATCCTAAAGAAAGGAGAGGATGACCATTCATGAGTGACCGCCAGGCCCGCAGATTTTCTTTAATCTTCACCGTGTCCCCGCCTTTTACAGATCAGGAACCTGGGACTCAGAGAGGAGCTTGCTGAAAGGTGGAGATAGGATTCAAGCCTGGGCTGCCTGCGCCTGGAGCCACCGCCCTGGCTCTGACCACAGTGCTGACAGCTCCCGCTGTGGGGACTTTACTCACAGCCGAGGGGAGGGCTCGCGGCCTTGTCCTGCGAAGGGCCGGATCGTGGATGCGTGGGCCGGCCTTACGGTCTCTGTGGCCGCGACTCCGCTCTGCCCCCCAGCATGCAAGAGCAGCCCTGCTCGGTACGTAAGCACAGGGGCCTGGGTGCGTCCCAATAAAACTTTATTTATAATCACGGGCAATGGGCTGGATTTGGGCCGGGGGCCTTAGTTTATGGACTCCTGCTGAACCAAAAATAGCAGGGTTACAAGGCATCCTGGGGTCAAGGACATTCCAAGGTGAAAAAGTAGGCTTCTTGGAGTCAAGGAGATTTGGTATTTGTTGGGTGAATGAGTGAATGTTCACTCCCGTTGTGCTCCCAAGTGTTCTGCAGGGAAGACAGATACCTCGCAGTGAGTTCTCTGAGTGTTCTGGGAATGTCCTCCGAGCAGCCTTTATTCCTCATCAGGGGACCGCCGCCCCACAGGACCTGAGGGGAAACCGAGGCCCCAGGAGCTCAAGGATTTGTTCAGGCCCAGCGGCCGCCGTGGTTCTGCCAGGAGCCAGGCTTCCCAGCTCCCGTCCCACCTGGGCTTACGGGCCTCCGGAGGCAGGAGAGCGCTGTTCTTCATCAGCCAAGGAAGCCAAACCCAAAGTCATAGCAAGTGCACAAAGAATAACTTTTCACTTCAATTCCATCCAGATTCATTCAACGAGAGTTTATTGCACACCTTCCATCATGGCTAGACGGGGGAGAGGGACCTATAAAACACGACTCCTGCCCTCAGGGAGCTTAATCACATCTAATCTTATAAACCATCCAGATGTAGAAGCGGCCAGAGAATACGGAGGCGCCAGGCCCCGTGCTGCCCCCACAGAGCCTTCTGAGGTCTGTAACGTAGATGTTTTCCAGGCGGGAATTAATCATTGCTGCGTCGGCGCTCCGAGCCAGCCCCTACTTAATGCCTTCTATAAAGAGCCTTATTACACGGGAACGTTGTATATTATATTCTTCACTGCACACCAGCTTTGTACGTGGGCTGCTCCCTACATCCCTGGGCCAATAAATTAGATTTCGATTACAAGGAGAAGAAAGGCGGCCCGGTGCGTGAATGCCTCACGGTGGCTGCAGGCCGAGATGTCTTGATTTAGACGCAGCCAAATGGCCCAGCGAAGAGGCCAGGAGGGCGCAGGTCGGCACATAAAAAGCTCATAACCTCCATAAGCAGACCATCACCTTGAGCAAACAGGCCCGCCGCCCAGGGCTGGGTCTGCAGGCTAATTGACAGCTGGGATCCAATGTCACGTTCATTTCCCAAACCCAAATCATTTCCAGCTACAGGTTATCGATCCGGCTGAGGAGCGTGGTCTGCCTGCCTTCGATGCAGGGGCCTCTTTTCCAACTTGGGGCATTAATATTTTTCAGGCACCTACGTGGGACCGGAGGGAGGAAAGCGGATGTGAGGCAGCAGGGCCCCAGCGGGACCTAGGGAGGGCTGTGGATGCAGGCCGACCGTCTTGCCTGGAGCATCGGGGATGCAGGCCGTGATAGCAG
Source organism: Phoca vitulina (assembly GCF_004348235.1). Classification (NCBI taxonomy): domain Eukaryota; kingdom Metazoa; phylum Chordata; class Mammalia; order Carnivora; family Phocidae; genus Phoca; species Phoca vitulina. The sequence continues at coordinate 4,538,818 of NW_022589753.1, read as the reverse complement.
GAGCGCAGGCAGCTGCTGTGTGGCTGACGGCTGTGCTCCCCAGACTGGGCTTGGGAGGAACCCCCAGGCTGGAGATTCTGACTCAGCAGATTTGGGGTCTGGCTCAGGATTCGGGGGCTTTAACAAGCTTCCCAGGTAATTGTGGGTGTCCATGTGTCACGTCTACTGGGGCTCTTCCAGAAACTTCTCCCTGGTGAGCATCACTGATTTGATGCTCCCTAGAGCGAAACGAGGGATGGTCCTGTGGTGGTGGCTGGTCTCCCCGCTGGACTTCAAGTTCCCTATGGGGGGGGGGGGCTTGGGAGGCTATACCAAGTAAGCCTCAGCGAGATTAGCCACATGCATAAAGGGAGAGAACATGGGAGGGGTGACAGTGTCCCTAGAAAGGCCAGGACGCCTGGAGGGATTGACCACGGGGAGGAAAGGCGGCGAGCATTGAACTATCCATGGACACGGGCACGAGTGTGAGCTCTTGTCACAAAACATTTCCCCAAAGAGTTCAAAGTGGAGATTTCCTTTCATCCACCCCCTTCACCCCTACCCTGGCCCAAAGGTTGCCCCAATTATCGAGCATGAACTGTTCGCATTTCAAATACATTTGAATCATTTTCTTCCATTAACTGGACCATACTGTCGGCGTTATCCTGCAGCCTGTGTTTTCCACTTACACAATGTTCTATGTCAATTGTATCACCATAAAGCCAGAAAAACAAACATATGAACGAACCCAAAGAACAACGTTTATAATGGCAGAGCAGCAGAACACCTCCATCTCCATCGGCAGAGGACTGGGGAAATGAGCCCTGGCGATCCACGGCCTGGAATATGATGCTGCAGGTAAAAAGAACGCAGGATTCCTCACCCCTACAGTGTCTTGGAGGTCTCCCCAAGTTTGGACCAAGAGCTTCCCACGCTCTTTTTTTTTCAGTGAAGCACACTGATTCTTTTTTATTCTGTTCTTTATCATATTTAAATTGTGATAAAATACACATAACATAAAATTTACTGCCCTAATCAAAATATGCCACTCACAGCATTGAGTATATTTAGGCTGTGCAACCATCACCAGGATCTTGTGCCACAAAGAGGAACCCCGTGCCGGTAGGCAGGCCCTCCTCATTCCCACCCCCACCCCCACCCCCACCAGCCCCAGGCAACCACAAATCCACTTTCTGTCTCTATGGATTTGCCTGTTCTGGGCATTTCATGTGAATGGAATCATACAAGATGTAGCCTCTGTGTCTGGCTCCTTTCACTGAGTGTAACACCCACGTCGTAGCAGGTGTAAATCCGTCATTCCTTATTATGACTGAATAATTGTCCAGCGAATGGACGTGCCACATTCTGTGTATCCATCCCTCTGTTGATGGATCTTTGGAGTATTTCCATCTTTTGGCTCCAGAGAACAGTGCTGCTGTGAACATTCATGTACAGGTTTTTGTGGGGACAACTGTTTTCATCTCTTTTGGGTTATACCTAGGAGGGGAGCTGCCAGTCATGTGGGAACTTACAGAGGAATCCCGTGTTCTTTTTACCTGCTGCGTCATATTCCAGGCCGTGGATCGCCAGGGCTCATTTCCCCAGTCCTCTGTCAATGGAGACTGAGGTGCTCTGCTGTTCTGCCATTATAAACATTGTTCTTTTGGTTCGTTCATGTGTTTGTTTTTCTGGCTTCATGGAGATACAATTGACATAGAACATTGTGTAAGTTAAGGCATACAGCGTAACGATTTGGTATATCATCCTTGCTCCATGCACGTGTGTGAATGCTTCTCTGGGGTGGCTCTGGAGACACAGACTGCTGGTGGACCCGAGTGCACATTTAGAGTTTTACTGGGTACCCCCACACTGTCCCCATCCAGGCTAATGGGATGTGTGGTCCTAGCAATACACAAAGTGCTACCACCTCGTTTTAGTTTGTATTTCTATGTAATAGAAGGAATAGGTATTAGCTAAGGTGAAAAGTAAGCAAAGAACCTTCAACGGGTTGGAGTGGGAATAGCACAGTGTTCAAGATCACACCGGTGGCTCAGTCTGGAGAGGCTGGAGGAGTGGACAGGTGTCCATCTGCAAGTCAGGAGCAGGGCCAGTCTGTGCACTTGTGCAGTTTCCCAGACGGGCTGGGCCACCTATTTAGAGAGACGGGGGGACGAGCGTGCAAGGTGCAAGTGTTAGCTTGGGAGCCAGACTGCCTGCTCAGATCCCAGCTCTGCCCCTTGCCTGGCTGTGTGGCCTTGGGTACTTGCCTTACCCTCTCTGAGGCTTCGTGCCCTCCCCTGTAAAACAAGGAAAGGGAGGTTCTTATTCATAGGCTTGTCATGTTAGATGGTGCCATCAGGGAGGAGAGAGGCTGGTGCCCCCCGGTCCCGGAGGGTGTAGAGCCCGTTTGCTGAGAACCAGTGAAGAGCAGAGCAGAAAGTTTTGAGAAAGCCCAGCAGCCGGGCTCCAGAGCCAGGCGTCTTCCTGCTTCACTCTTAGCCAGCTGGGAAACTCCTTGTGGCTGCCGAAGCAGGGGCGAGCATCCCCGGGTCACTCAGAGAGTCCTGTGGCCCATGACAATGATTTCCCATTTTGTACCAGCTCCCTGGATGCAGGGAGTCAAGCCGGAATATGTCATCTGTCACCTTGTCCCTAAGCCTGGGCATTTGGGAGATTTTTCTGCCCCCTCATGCTGCGTGGTGGTCTTGATTTTTCTCTTTTCTGCTTAACAGCCTTTCTATTTTATGTGTCGTTTATCGTAAACCACCTCAGATCCTTTTTGGAAGCAGGCAGGGTATAAATTATAAATAGATTTAATTTAAAAAATTCAATAGGGCAGTTTCTCTGTAGGGCTCCTAGCAATTGCTTCTGTTGACATTTCCCTCATGACCCCAGTGGAGGGGGCAAGGGGCAGGTGGGAGCTGCGTCTCCCCCAGCGTAGGTGCGCCCGCGCCCTCACGCCGGCCTCTCCTCCTTCCTGTCCCCTCACGCCTCACACCTCCACAGGGCGACACATGCCGTCCACTCGCCAGGGCATAAAGCCTGGAGAGAAGCTGGCAGGGCTGTGGCCTGCGTGGCGGTGGGCTCTAGGGGGCTGCTTGTCTTGCGCAGGTTCCCAGAGCCGCGTGAGCTGGTTCACTTCCGGTCACTTGGCTACAGATGTGCGCCAGTCGGGCTGGGGTGACGCCAAGAAGTAGGGTGAGGCATCTTTGTGAGGGGCTGTGGCTGGACCGTCCTGGGGGGAGGCGGACTAAGGCGTGAGCGTGCCCAGGGCTGTGTGACGTCAAGCGACATACCCAACCTCTCTGCGCCTCAGCTTCCTCATCTGTAAAGTGGGTATAGGAACAGAACCTGTTTCAGAGGGTTGTTGGGAGGACGATTTACATGATTGAAACATATCTGAAGGGCTCAGAAGGGTGCCTAGCACATTCTAAGAACTTCACCCAATCGTTGCTCTAGTTCTGTACTTTTGCTTTTGGGGGACACACCCACACCCACACACATGCTGATGTAGATCATTTTTATAACCTTTACTCCCCTGTTCCTGGCCTCACCCAAGAAGCCCACATCATGCAATGGAGGCAAAGTCAACAATCCTTCCCTCCCTCCTTCCTTCTCTCCTTCCTTCCCTCCTTCCTCCGTTGTCTCAAGTGTTTGTTGGACACTTCCTTTGTTCTCTGTCAGGAGGGACGCAGTGGCGAGCAAAGACAGACATGGTCCCTGCCCTCCTGGAGGTCCATTCTAGGCAATACTTAAGAAAACAAATAGAAAGAATTTCAGAAAATGGAAGAGCTTGGAGGCTAGATTGCAAGGGGTGGAGGTTGCTGGTCGGGACCCCCAAGGAGGGGAGTTGGAGCTGAGGCCTGACCGATGAGAAAGAGCCTGCAGGTAAAGCTGTGAGGCAGAGCCTTCTGGGTCATGGGGGCAGCAAGTGCAAAGGCCCTGAGGCAGGAGCAAGCTTGGTGGTTTGGAGGCACAGAAAGAAGAATGATGGGGTTGAGAGGGATCAATCCCGGGTGGAGTAGAGGGTAAGGAGGTGGAGATGCATGCAGGCAAGGGCTAAGTCCCACAGGACCCGGTGAGGAGTTTGGATTTTATTCTAAAGGGTTAGAGCAGAGAAACAGACTCTAAGGTCTTCCTCTCTGGCTACCCCCCCAACCCCCACCTTGTACTAAGGCTCCCAGGCCCACTGGCCATCATGATGGACTTAATGAAGGTCAGATTTAGGGGGGGATGGCCGCGGTCGGAGGCCCTTGGCGGCCTCACCTCCATGACGTGTCACTGACGTCAGTCTCGCTGGGGCCGGGGGACCCAGGCCTCCCAGAGCACTCTATTCTCCGGTGCTGGGGCCACTGTGCAGCTCCAGCAAGAGGCCAGTGGCTCTCCTGACGTCATTGGTTTATGTTCCATCTGCACAGAAAGTTTGTACTTTATTAAATATACACATGCCTCACATTTTCCAAGGGGAGAGCGGTTCTTTCCCACCTGCCCCAAGCCAGCTATAGAACTCTGCAGCTTAAAGAAATGCTGAATTGATTCATTTTCTTCTCGGAGAGATTTGTTTTGTTTCTCCTCCGTGGGGATGCCAGGCCTGGAGGACACAGACAGAAGAGGGCATCATCCCTGCCCTACAGCACCCGGCAACAGGGCAGTTCTATTAGCATAAGCTGAAAAGTTCAGAATGGCTGAGTGCAAGTTCACTGTGCTGGCAGAACCTGTGTGCTTGTGATCATGGAAAAGGCCTTCTAGAAGCATCTGATAGAGGCTGAGCGGGGCGGGTGGCCAGATAGGTTTGGATTAAGCAAAGCTAGAAAGTGGCTCATCCTGCAGGACTTGTCAGAGCATTCACACTGTCAGTAACCTGCTCCTATCTCTGGTCCTTCTGCCACTTTCTTGTCAGTTCCTGGGAGCTTTCACTCCCAGGGTCCAGCACCTGTGTCTCTCTGTTGAAGGACCCCCTCAGCCTTCCAGAACTTACTTTGTCCGCCAACATAGTGAGCAGGAATGTGCCTGGGAATTCACAGCCCTCACCCTAGGGGCAGCCTTTAACTGGTGACCGGGGCATATGAGTGTGAGGGTATACATACCCTGCTCCCTCACTCTAGTGGGATCAACCCTGCGGCCGATCCCCACCGCTTCCCAGAGCCCGCTACAGGAGTGAGTCAGTTACAGTCCACAGGACAAGCCCCTGAAATGTTTCCTAACAAATCCCTCTCCCTCCATTCCTATCTCAAGGCACGTTTCTAGGGACTCAACCCAAGACAGCAATGCCTCAGACTGGGGATTAAACATGGCTTTAAGCAAAGTTAGACAGCCGTCTACACCGCAGGACTTGCCAGAGTTGACTCTGTATGTGCACGGTGTCACTACAGGAGGGGCTGTGGGAGGCTGCCTGGTGCTCACACGTACTTGCCCAGAGACTGCTGTCACCTGGGAGCACCCCAGGAACATGCTTTGGACACTGTGTTGCAGAGAACAGGGTGACTGGCAACAGCCTCCAGGGCCCAAGGTCACGCTGAGAATAAGCAGCAAACCGGTGTCCAGAATTTGAACACAGGTCTTTGGGCTCTAAATCCACACCCTTAATGGTCGCCTGTCCCCGGGCCTGCTGTTCCTCACCCCCGCCCCCCGAGGCTGCACTGGACACATCTAGGGCTCCCGTACCCACACTCCCAATTATACCTTCATCATCCGAGTTAGCCAAGAACATTGACAAAACCATGGAAGGTGCAGGTAAATAAACCCAGCTGCCTTGATTCCCCACACAGCGAACATTCCTGGGCCCCCGGCTGTTCCTACACGAATGTGCACGTCACCCCAGCCGCCATCTGCTGAGGGCTCCCTCTGTGTGCCCCCCACGGCCCCCTCTGACAGGTGAGGAGCAGGGAGAGGGCAGTGCTCACCTGACTCAGAGCGAGGAGATGACCTTTGCACCTGGACCGTCTCACTGGGGAGCTGTCCCCCGCACTTGCTCCCCATCTTTATTTTGGAAAATTTCAAACATGTGCAGGAAGAGAGGGAAGAGTCTACTGAGCCTCTGTACACCCATCACCCACCCGTGCTGGCTACGCTCGGTTCTTCTCGGCCCCCCGCTCTCCACTGTCTGGATCCGTCCCGAAGCTCCTATCACTTGTACGTGTGCCAAAGCTTGTGCTCCTAGGACTCCACTATTCTGCTCCTGATACATTGTCTCTCTGTGTATCTAGCACGTAAGCTCCCTGCCAGTGGGCACTTTGTTTTGTTCATTACTGTTGTTGTGCTTGGTGCATAGTAGATGCTCAGCAAATATTTGTTGGCTCTCTCCCTCATTCTATCTATCCGTGTGTGTCTGTCTGTCTACCCCCCTACCTACCTACTTACCTACTCTACCATCTCTCTATCATCTAGCAATCATATCCGTTTATCATCTATCTATATACCTCTTTTAAATGAAAATAAGATCCTTCTAAACATACTGTTTGGTGACTTTCTGCTTTCCCTTAACAAATTTGTTACAGCCACGGCTCCGTGTCAATAAATATGGGTCTCCTATGCACCCGTGTTTACTGCCTGCCCAGCATCACGCTGTGTGAATGTATGGTCATTAGTTTAACCGATTTTCTTTGGGACATTGAGGTTGTTTCCAATTTTTCATTATTGTAAACGATGCTGCCGTGAATATCCCTGTTTATGGGCCTTTGGGAGCGTCCAGAATGATTTCTATAGAACCAATTCTTGGAAGTGGAAGGGCCTGGCTCCAAGAGTGCGCACCTTCAAAGGATGGCGTTACATTCTGATGGATCTTAATGATGGATGGTAACCCTCATCAATAAAAAGTGACCCCCCAGTGGATTACTTTTACTGGGAATTCGGTGTGAGAAGATGGATGTGATTCTGGAGCCGCCATGAGAGTGGTGGTGAGGACAGGTTAGCTGGTGGAGTCGGTGTGGGCAGCCCGGGCCCCGGGCCCCCTCTCAGCAGATGGCAGCCAGGCACGCGGTGGGCATGGTGTCTATGTACCCGCTGCTCCCGTTGCAATCCCACATGGCTCCCTGCCCATCGGCCTGCAGGGTCTTCGCTGCCTTTTACTCTGACCCCTTCAGAGTTTCTTTGTTGACACACGGTCCCTCTGTTCCAGGTCCCTTTGCTTACATGGCCTCTTGTCTGTTGACAGAACCCAAGTCCCTCCTCTTGGGTCAGCTGGAGTCTAGAGGCCATATAGCCTAATAGTTAAGACCGTGAGCTTCTGGAATCGGGTAACGAGTTGGAGTCCTGACTTTACTACTTATTAGCTGTGGGGCCCTGGGCAAGTCATTTCACCTCTCTGAGCTTTAGGTATAATCCTTACCTGCCCCCGGATTGGTGGGAGTGTCAGCGCATGGAAGGCCCTCACTGCCTCATGGATCGGACCCGGAGCCACGTGCTGGGCCAGGCCCTGAGCACATGCTGAGGGCCGTCCGTGGGCCGTCCACGCTGCGGTGGGGTGAGGGGAAGGAGCCAACAACTTGGCGTGTGCTTGTCCTAAGGCCAAGGAAAGGCACTGGGGTGCCGGGGGACTGGGATTGGCATGCCTCTCCCACTGGCACTGCGCACTCCATGGAGCGGGCTTTCTGTCCCCCTGGCTTGCGTGGAACCCCAGTGCCTAGCAGGGGCTGGACACAAGGCTGGTGGCAAGAAGTATCCATGGGATGAGTGAGCGAATGGCAAATGGCTGGAGACCTGGGGACAATCACGTCCTCTGACACTCTCTCCCTGGAGAGAGAGGGGCAAGGGGGCTCAGATTTACCTCCCGGTAATACTCAAGGCAAATCAAGTGGGACGGTCCAAGCCCATGGCAGAAAAGGGTGATTCCTTTTTGCAAAAAGATACCGGTTGAGACTGTGGGGACAGAGCACAGGTTTCTGGGGCAGCCAGGGAATCAACACGGCGGTGACGAGAATCCAGTCTTTCTGGGTTGCTAGGCAAAGGGCCGTGGACGGAATCGATTGGTCTTCGGGGGCCGCGCGTTCATGCAGCTATGGGCTGGAGAGCAGCAGACGCGGCCTGTGGAGCTGCCCCCGGGTCCGCGGGCTGTCCACGCCGCGGTGGGGTGAGGGGAAGGAGCCAGGCGGGGCTGGCCTCAAATACCCGGCTGTCCTCCCCGCTTTCAGCATGTGCTCTGGGCCAGGCATGTCCCCTCGAGCCCCAATGCCCTCGTCTGCTCTCCCTGCCCTCGTGTGTGTAGAGCGCAGCCCAGCTTCCGAAGCCCGGTGCTCGGGGGGCTTGCTGTGGACTCGGGGGTCACGTTCTCTTCCCCCATCCCCTCGAGTAGCTATTGCCTGGCATGTAAACCCGGCCCCTAGCCCAGTGCTGGCCCACAGCAGGCTTTCAATAAGTCGATGTGGACTGAACAAGCGAATGCATGAATGCATGAATGAATAAATGAATGAATCATGATCTCCTTATTCTCCAACTTCCAGTAAAACTGGCCTGTGTCACTCTGGGTCATGCACACCTGCCCCCGAGCCCGACAGCTCCTGGCCACCATGCTCGGCCCGAGCACTGGGTGCACGCTAGAAGCAAGGGCTCGCCTCGCGGCCAGTACTGCCCCCTCCAAGTCCCCGGCATGTGAACGGGAATGAGCCCTGGGAGGGTGGAGAACTGAGTGACCCTTTGTAACACGCTGGGCAGCGTGTGGGGCGCGGGGTCAGTGCTGACAGTCATTGGCTGTGCTGCCCCGTGGTCCCACGGGCAGACAGACAGTGGGCTCTGGCGGTGGTTGGGGAGGGGAAGAGGGGCTGGACTTCCCGGGCTGTGCTGTTAACCAGTGTCCACATCTCTTGCTCACCTCCACGGTGTCAGCAGGCCTTCAGGGAAGGAGGAGATGAGGTTGAACGACCCCATTTCACAGATGAGGACATCGAGGTTCACAGCAGAAGCGCCTTGCCCTGAGTCCAACAATCCCTTAGCACAGAATCATTCATTCACTCAGCCTATGTTTACTGTGCTCCCATGGGATCCTGGGCGGCGTGCTCATATCATTCCATTCTCCCGACAGCTTCTGGAGTAGGTGCTGTTGTGAGCACTCGGCTGGCTCCATTTGCTGGTGAGAAACTGATTCCATGGCAGGAGGATCCAGACAGCCTGGTTCGGCGCTATGTGGCCGGGACATGCTCCCCTGCACCCTGGGGGAGCCGGGATGGCAAGGCAAAAGTTCCTCCCTTGCTCTCTGAGGTATCCAGCCATCCACCTGCAGCCCCCCGGACCCCATGCCCTGGCTAGTGTCCTCGGCAGTAGGACAGAGCTGCCAGGCAAGTCTAGAGGCCTTAGGGGGGGACTCTGTGGTCAGTTGAATAACGGCCCCCCAGTGATGTCCACTTCCTAAAACCCAGAACTTGAGAACATGTGACCTTGCAAGGCAGAGAGACTCTCAGATGTGATTAAGGAGAAGGGGAGATGATCCGGGATTATCCAGGTGGACCCAACGCCATCACAAGGGTCCTTATAAGACAAGGGAGGAAGATCAGAGTCAGGGAGACGAGCAGGTGCTGCACGGTGGCTGTGAAGGGGGAGGAAGGGGCCATGAGCTCAGGCAGGCAGGCAGCTGGGGAAGCTGGAAAAGACAGAAAGTGGATTCTCTGCCTCCGGAAGGAACCAGCCCTGCTGACACCTTGACTTTAGGACTCCTAGAACTGTGGGATAAAAAAATGTGTGTTCTACGTCACTAAGTTTGTGAAAAGTTGTTACAGCGGCAAGAGGAAATGCATACAGACCGTCTCTGGAAAGATGATATCCAAACTGTGTTATCGCAGGGTGGGTTTCCCACCAGGGTTTCGGCGGGGGGGGGGGGGGGGGGGGCTGGAGGAACCAGGAGGCATGAGGGATGCAGACTGCAGCCACCAGGGCTGAGCTGTCCCCTCTGGGACCACACAGGAGTGGCCATGCCCTGGCTTCCAGGCACCATCGGCCACTAAAGGGGGTGGAGCCCCGCCCCCAGCAGTCTCCCACCTCCCCGTGCTCCTCCCGTGACCATGGTGCCGCGGCTTTCGGTTAAAGGAGCAGAGCAACAATGGAGAACGAGGCGCTTGCCTGGAGCTGCTCCCAGCCCCCCTGCAAAGGGCTGAGGGCAGAGGGGCCTGGTGGTAGGGCCTGTGCTCCCTGGAGGTCAGCTTGCTGGGAAGGGGCTGGACCATGATGGAATTAGCTGGCCCTGGGGTGAGAGGTGGGCCGGGAGCGAGATGCTGCTGCCACAGGGACAGCCTGTGTCCCTAGAGTCTGCTCTGCCCGCCGGCTGCACCTTTCCACCTTGACATCCATCATGAGCGTTCAGCTCGCTCTCTGCCAACATTGTTCCTTCTTGGGCATATCACTGATTTTCTAATGGGATTGGTTGTGTTTTAAGCTTGTTGTCCCTTTGCCTCCTAGTTCAGCAAGGAAATGGATTTGGGAGTCAGGGGTCCTGCCTTGGACTCCTGGCTTTGTCTTTTTCCAGCTTTGTGGCTTTGAGCAAGCCTCTGGGCCTCGCCCTCAGCAGCCATACACCCTCCTTGTGATTACTGGGGAGGTTCTGTCTCCCCGGCTTGTTCTGAGCTAGGTCATGTTCAGCCTGGTGTCCCCAGCACCTGGCTCATGAGAAGCACCTTCTAGATGTTTGTGCTCTGAATGAGGCACGTGGGTGCACACAGCTCTTAGCACAATGCCAGGCACAGCTTTTCCATGACAGCGCAGCTCATGCCAAGCCCCCTTCCCACTCTCTGCTCGGTCTTCCTTCCTCTCTCCTCCTAGCCCTCTCCTTCAAGCTGCTTCTTGACTGTCTAAATTCGGACCCTTTGTGGTGGACTTTTGAAATTGTTTGCCCCCTAATTATCTTCAAAAAGCATCTTTGGAAGTTGCGCCTTTGATGTCCAGGAACACGATGTAGGTGCCTTTCTTTTATATTCTGCAACCCATGAGCCTCGCTTCTCTTCCCTGCTGTCCAGGAAGCTTGGAGAAGCAGAGGCACTCGGGTCTGGGTGTGTTCCTAGAGGCATCTGGCCTCGGAACCCGGCGTTGATGAATGAATGATGAAGGAATGAATGCATGCGTAATAAATCAACAGATGAATTGGAGAATGAATGAAGAATGAGCTCTGGTCTTTTCTGTAGCTCAAATGATCTTGGAGAAGGCATGCTCGATGGTCTGCAGTTTCTAACGCATGCTCCATGGATAAGCAATGCTGCCAAACATTCACAGGTGTTATCCAAAAAATACAAAAAGGTAGGGGCTTCTCGTGCCAGAATAGTTTGGAAAAAACTGGTGTTCCACAAAATTAAACAGGTTTCTTCCTGGCAGGACTTCTCAGAGCCTTTACTATGCTAATATGTGTGGCAAATCCCCCCCCCCCCCCCACCCCCCCCCCCCCCCCCCCCCCCCCCCCCCCCCGCAAAGAGTGTGGATTATGCAGTTTTCTGCAACATGTGGACCGTGGAGTCTGCGTTTTGAGGAACGGCTGCAGCAGAGCCAGCCAGTGCAACGGCTTTTCCTGGGGGAGGCTATTTCGAGGAGGAAGGTTCTCCTTCTGGTCTGGCAGAAGGAGCTCCAACGGAAAGAGAGAGCAGAGGGCCCGTCGGCCAGGCACCGGCTGCTCACTCAGCCCCAGGTCAAGAGCAAATCCAGGAAAGCAGGTGACATCCTGTTAGGCAGACTTGGTGTCTTGCAGGAGTGAGGGATGCTATCACTGTCGTAGGTCGGCAATTGTCTGCCTCAGCTCAGAGCCAGCAAAGGATTCTGCTGGGCTTTATGTTTTCTTATCTTTTGCACCCGCTGGGCCCCTGCCATGGGCCATGGCTCCCTCCAGAAAGTACTCGGCGAGAGCTAATACATAAGGTCACTTGAAAACGAAGCTATTATTCCCTTCTTAAAGGTTAATGTGTTTTTTCCAAGGAGTGTGTGAGTGGAAATTTCAAGTATTCCACATTCTTCATTTAGCTGGGTAATGTCCTGAGCTGCTCCAGAAAAATGAGCCCTTAAACAGCAAGAGAGGGGCCCCAGCAGGAGAAAGGAGGCCAATGGGGGCGGCTGGCTGCCCCCGGGATGGTGTCACCCCCTGCAAAGGGAGGTGAAACCGTCTCACCTGGGCTCCGTGGTGGGAAATGACAAAAGGCCACTTCGGGAGAAGGAGCCAAGCCATTCAGTAATAGAGACAGGGGGCGTCACCGGTCTCAGGGGCAGGGGGCACCCAGGACCAGAATACAGCAGGTTTTGGGGAGTCCTGGAGCCCCTCAACACTGCCCCTCTCCACTCACTGGCCACTCTCTGCAGCCGGCCTCCTCCACTCCCCACCTCCCAAGTCTGTGCGTCCTCGGTTTGAGATGGACAGAGGGGCTGTGTCCCAGCTCCAGATGCCCCTCAGGTCAGGTGTCCAGCCCCAGTTCCATCGAGCACGGTGAGCTCTGGGCAGAGTGAGCGAAGGCCGTCTTGGGTGATCACCATGATCACCGCCGTCACCCGATGCTTGCCTGGGGCTCCTGTGGCCCGGCAGGCATTAGGCAATAGTCACCTACAACTGGACTCAGCCGTCTTGTTCTGCTAAGAGCCAGGTAGTAAATATTTGTGGCTTGGGGGGCCAGAAGGTCTCTGTTGCCCACTACTCATCATTGTCGTCTCAAAACGCAGCTGTGGACAATATGTAAATGAACAGGGGCAGCTGAGTGCCAATAAAACTTATTTACAAAAGTAAATGCAGGTCGGATTTGGCCACTGGACCATAGTCTGCTAACCCTTTATCATTCAAAACAAAAAAGAATGTCATCTTGTAGCGCTAACTCGGGGGGATGTGATAGACTGGACAGGGGAGAAGGTGCTGGAAGAGCCAGGTCTGAAATAGATCCACTTTAGGGCTGCTGGCCTGGCTCAGTTCTCCAGCCTCTGAGAACCACTGCCTCTCCCACCCATGGGGAGCGATATACACGGAGGAAGAAATTGGATCCCTGACTCAGGAAGCATAGAGTCTCCTAAGGATGGTAGGGCAGACTGCACAGAAACGCCCAGGTTCCAAAATAGCCAGGGGTCCCCCAGAGGGAAGGCTGGGCTGGAGATGAGGTTGAACCATTGGGCAGCAGGCGGAGTTATTAATCCCAGAAGTCGGCCTGGAGGAGGATTTTGCATACCGCCTTGAATGCTGAAAGAAGAGAGGGGTGCCATGCCCGTAGCTCAAGGGATGTGTGTACCCAACGGAGGCTGGGCTGGAGACTCCGGTTCTCACCAACCTCCATCATACCCTGCTGTGGAACCACTCATGAGTTTCCTTCTTCTGCATTAACAGAAGATAGCTGGGTGTGCGATCACCCAGAATAAAGACCACACTTCCCAACCTTCCTTGCAGCTACATGTGGCCATGCGATAGATTCTGGCCCTTGTGATGTGAGTGGAAGTATGTAAGCCATTTCCAAAATTGTGCTCTTAAAGGGAAGGGGTGGGCCCACTCCTTGCCCTTTCATTCCTTCCCACCTGCTGGGATGCAGAAGTAATGGCAGGAACCAGGGCAGCCACTTTGTATCTTGGGATGGAAGGTGTGTGTGTGAGTCACAGAGTCATGAGGTAGCAGAGTCCCGAATCTCTGATGACTGTGGAGCAGCTCTCCCAACCCTGGACTGTGACTCTAGATCTACACAGGAGAGAGAAATGAATTTCTGTGTTGGTAAGCCACTATTCTTTCGGGTTCTTTTGTTATAACAGCCAAACCCATAAGATGCCCCAAGGCAACTCTAAATAAACCTACAATCTAAATAAATGCCATAGGTTTGCGATGCAAATGATGCTCCAAAGCACCTTCCAGTTGGAGGTTCTGGGGCCCCAGTACTGCAGCTCTACCCTTCTCCGAGTGTCCACACAGCTTCCTCCTCTGACCACCTGCCCTCCTCATCTGGCTCCCTTCCTGTCACCAGGTCTCAACATGCATTTCCTGGTGGAGGAAGGACCGAAGGGGAAAGGGGGCGCTGCTGAGGCCAGCTAAGGCCTACGGAGACTCCCAGTCGTCAGCAGCCCCTGACCTTCATCTTAGCCTCCCCCACCCTGTGAAGGGGGCCACCGGCGAAGACCCCGGGGCCGTTGGGACTCCAGTTGGGCTGCCAGAATAAAAATTCAAAACGCTGTTCATCTGGCCTCTGCGGGCGGGGCCGCCTTTCCCGGTGATCTCAGCCTCCCCAATCCCAGCCCCGTTCCCATAAAATCACAGGAGTGCTGCCAGTTAGAGGCCCCTCTGCATGTAATCAGCCGTAATAACTTAATAGCCTTAAGTTCGGGAAGCTTCTTTTGAAGCTCAGCATCTTCACCCCCAGCAGCCCGGTTAATCTGGAAAAGCCTCTGTCTTGCCCTGACCATACCAATTATCTTCGGCATTCCTGCTCCCTGGGACCCAACTCCGGGAGCCCGCCTCACTGACAGGTACTGTGCATGCTTTGGGCTCCCCGCATCCCAGCCAGCAGCCCAGCACAGACTCCTGAGAGAAGACCAAGGGCAGAATACAAAAGGCTCGGCTTAAGCCACGCACGTCCACACACCGAGAGAAATCAAAGAAAGTACCCATCAGGTGCCAAAGATGGTTGGAGCATGAGAAGGGACTGTGATCACAGAGAGAAAATGTAATACGCAGGACTGGGTGTTGGATTAAGTGCACCGTGCCGCTGGAAAACGAGGCTGCAGATAGAAAACACATGTGCAAACGTCTTCGTGGGTGACCTCCGAGCTCCCACCGCTCCTGAGTCTCTGTCATAATTCAAGTTCCTGGGCCTGAAGATGATGGCTCGGCGGCGGAGTTCCAGGATCTACCAGCAGCCCTTCCAAGGCAGTCGGCGCTTCCCTCTGCGGACCCCAGCCCGCAGACGTTTCTGTGGCAGGATGGAAGCCCGTGTTTCCATTTGGCCGGGCAGAGACCCACCTCTGAGCTCATCTTCCCGAGAGCTTGTTCCGTGCAGGCCAGGGGAGAGGGAGGGCAGGGAGTGTCTATGATGGAGCAGGGCCACTGTTTCTGAAAAAGCTTACCCTTGGGGGGTTGGGGGCAGGGGTCTTTTAAGTGCTTTTGGCAGGACCAACCAGCCTTCAGCAATGGGTCATCCATCGTTTTGTCTGCCAGGTTATCTACTCATCTATTCCTTCCTTCCTTCCTTCCTTCATCTTTTAACTACCATTTACCATCAGTCATGCTACACTCTTAAGGGACCACTTAGAAGCAGCTAAAACTTATGATACCCTAAATAAAACTTGCCGTTTCCCTCCAGTGTGGCCGGCAGCACCGAAGCAGGCTCCCAGTGATCCCGGTACTCACACCGTTGCTCGGCCCCCTCCCCTTGAGTGTGGGTGGGACCTTGTGACCTCCTGGTAACGCACAGAATGAGGCAGAAGTGACGGGAGGCCACTGCTGAGATGAGGTTATAAGGTAGTCCACGTAAGCCTCTCACCTGCGCACCTGCAGAGGCATTCTGACCTCCTGGTCTCTACTCCACAGGCCCCGTCCCTTCCTACCAGCTTCCTGCTTCTAACCCTCCAATGGCTCCATGGCCCTTGGGGGAAAATCCAAACTCCTCCCACTCCCCTGCCGTGTTTGCTCTGACTCCCAGGCTGTCCTTCTGCATCATGGTTCTCTATGCTCCTGTGCCTGTGTTTGCAAGCTCTTGTGCCTAGAGCCACGTCCTCTGGGTCTCAACTCAGTGTTCCCTTTTCGATTTCTCTCTAGTACATCACTCTGTTTTATTGCCCTGATAGTGCTTTGACTGTGTGAGATTATCTTAGTCACTTATGTATACTGCCTGCCTATCTATCTATCCATCATCTATCTATCTATCTATCTATCTATCTATCTATCTATCTATATCTATATCTATCTATCATCTATCTATCTATCTATCCATCATCTATCTATCTATCTATCTATCTATCTATCATCTATCTATCCATCATCTATCATCTATCTATCTATCTATCTATCTATCTATCTATCTATCTATCTATCTATATCTATCATCTATCTATCATCTATCCATCCATCCATTGATCTATATCATCTATCATCTATCTATCTATGTATAATCTCATCTATCTCCCCCACTAGAATATAAGATTTTTAAAGTCACCACCCTTATTTGTCATGTAGATTATTTTGCTGTAACAATTTGCCATAAACTAGGTGGTTTAAAATAACAGAAATTTATCCTCTCACAGTCCTGGAGGACAGAGGTGTCAAAGTCAAAGTGTCGGCCCCTCCACATTGCCTCCAGAGGCAAGAGGGAAGAATCCTTCCGCCCCTGTCCCAGCTCTGGTGGTCCCAGGTATTCCTTGACTTGTGGCTACTTCATCCCACCCTGTCTTGGCATGGACTTCTCTGTGTCTCTCCTCTTTTGTCTCTTTCAAGGACACTTGACATTGGGTTTAGGGCCCACCCAGGTAATCCAGAATGATCTCATCTCAAGATCCTTAATCATGTCTGTAAAGACCCTTTCTCCGAGTGAGGTCACAGTCATGGTTTGGGGAGACATGTCTTTTGGGGGACCACCGTTCAACCCACGACATCTTGTTCACTGATGTAGTTGACCCTTGAGCCTCCAGTAATCCCAGGCGCATCTGGGAGCATTTAGTAGATATTTATTGAGTGGCTGGATGAATGAATGAAATCACCCATTAGTTCGGGGGTTCTTAAACCTGAGCTCACATCAGAATCACCTGGAGGGCTTCTTAAAGCACAGATTGTTGGGTCCCCCTCAGAGTTTCTGGGTTGCATTGCTAATTTGTTTCCAGGTGATGTGGCTGTTGCAGGGGATCATGCTTTGAGCGCCCTGCTTTAGGTCATCTGTTCTCCCATTCAACCATTAGCAGGACCTGAGTTGTAATGAAGATTTCATTTTCCCCTCAAAGAGCTTATAGGCCTCCAGCATCCCCCAGCTGTCCCTGGCTCTTCCTTGTCAAGGAGTAAAAATGATCCGATTACCTAATTCTTCCCCAAAGAGCCTGGTACCTTATGTCCTCCCTGGGATAATTGCACTTAAAACAGCTCTCTGGAGAAGGCAGGGCAGAACCAAAGGTGGGGGCCTTGCCCAGCAGATGGGGCATGGCTGGGTGTGGAAGGTTGGCAATTTCTTGAATTCTCTCAAATCACACCCCCTGGGGCCATACCTAGGGGTTGTTACAGAGTTCTAGTGTGGTCCAAGATTCACCCCAAAAGTAGGATTTCTGGTTTCTGGGCACATGTTCCCCAGAGGGAAAAAATATGGGAAGGGAACATCTTGACAATATTACCATGAAGATGGATTTTTAGCCAGGAAGACAGGTGGCGGGATCTCCCACTGAACACAGAAGTCTTACCTGGGCCATTTCCCTGTGGATTCCAGTCTTCCACCCAGCAGGACCTGGGAGTATCTTCTTCTTTCCTCCCCCCACCCCTCCCACTTCTTTTTAAAGCACTTTATTGAGGTATAATTCATATGTCATACAATTCACCCATTTTAAGAGTGCAACCCAGTGGTCTTTAGTATATTCACGGACACATGCAACCATTACTTCGGTCATTTTTAGAGTATTTTCATCATCTCAGAAAAAAACCCCATAACCTTGAGCTCTTAAACCCTTAGCCCCTGACCCCCCCCATTTAGGGGGTGAATAACCTGACTAACCACTAATCTGCTTTTTGTTTTCCCTGTTCTTGACTCTCACATGCATGGAATCATACACTATTGGTCTCCGGTGTCTGGCTTCTTTCCAGCACCATGACGTTTTCCAGGTTCATCCGTGGCATAGCGTGAATTGGTACTTCATTCCTTTTCGTGGCCGAATAATTAATATGCCATAGTCTGAATGACTAAGATGAACCACACTGTTTATCCATTATTCAGTTGATGGAAATCTGGGTTGCTTTTGGCTGTTATGCATAATGCTCCTAAAGACATTTGCATACATGTTGCATATGTTTTTGTGTCTCTGGGACACCTAGGGCTGGAATTGCTGGGTCATATGGTAATCTTACGTTTAATCATTTGGGAAACTGCTATACTGTTTTCCAAAGCAGTTGAACCATTTTAAATCCCACCAGCAGTGTATGAGTGTTCCATTTATCCGTATCCTTGCTGACACTGATTTTTGGACTTTCAGATTCTAGCCATCTTAGTGGGTATGACGTGGTATCTCATTGTAGTTTTGATTTGCATTTCCCTGATGACTAATGCTGCTGAGCATCTTTTTATGTGTTTATTGGCCATTTGTATATCTTCCCTGGAAAAATGTCTATTCTGATCCTTTGCTCATTTTAAATGTTGGGTTATCTGTCTTTTTATTGTTGAGCTGTGAGCATTATTTATATATTCTGGATACTAGTCTCATATTAGATATATGATTTGCAGATATTTTCTCCCATTCTGTATGTAGTCTTATCACTTTTTTGATGGTGTCCTTTCAGGCAAAAAAATTTTTAGTTTTGAGAAGTCCAATTTAACTATTTTTACTTTTGTTGCTCATACTTTTAGTGTCTTATCTAAGAATCTTTTGCCAAGCCAAGGTCTTGAAGATTTGTCCCTATGTTTTCTTCTAAGAGTTTTATAGTTTTGCTCTTGCATTTAGATCTTTAATCTATTTTGAATTAATTTTTGTAAAGAGTGTGAGGTAGGGATCCAACTCATTCTTTTGCATGTGGATATCCAGTTGACTCCGTGTGTGTTGTTGAAAAGACAGTTCTTTTCCCATTGGATAATTTTGGCACCCTTGTCAGAAGAGGGGAGGTGTCTTTTTTCATTCCTATATTTTAAAACATAGAGGTGAGTAGTCAGTGACTTTTTATCTAACTGTAATTATTTTACAAATTTACATAGGTAACAGATTGTAGTAAGCAAAACCAGTCCGTTTTGCTGTTGTTCTTGAAGATTGACCTATAAGTCAAGTTTAAAAACCTATGCTTCTGGTCATTAGTACTTGGATGTGATTCTTGAGAGGTCCCCAAAATGCCAAAGAGCAACTTTTGAGACTTCCAAGGGGAGGTGGGTAAAGAGCTACTAAAAAAATCACTAGGCAGACAGGGTAGGTTCCTACTCTCTCTCTCTTTTATAGCTGCATAATATTTTATTGGATTGTTTCCAATTTTATGCTATTAAAAAATAATTCAGCAAATAATTACGTACATACACCAGTTTTCAGACACGTTAAGTACTTCTGTAGAATAAGCTTTTAAGATTGGAATTGCTAATTCCCAAACTATATCACAGATTTGTTGTAGGTGTTGTCCCATTCCATTCCATTAGGGGTTGTGCCAAGTTATAGGCCCACCAGCAATGTATAAGAGTGCCGGTTTTCCCCAAGTTTAACCAACATAGTGAATTATCAAACTTTTGGCTTTTTATCCATCTGCCAGGTAAAAATGAGCAGTTCAATGTAGTTTTAATCTGTATTCCTTATGTTATGAATGAGATTATACCTCTTTTTCGTATATTAAGACCAATTTATATTTCCTTTTGGTGAATTACCCATTCATATCCTTTATTTATTTTTATTATTTTTTTATTTGTTGAAATGTGCTTTATATTTTAGGGATATTAGGTCCTTGTGTGCAATGTAAATTTTCAATATCTTTACCAATTTGTCACTTGCCTTTTGATGTTGCTTACAGGCATTTTGGGTTTGATTCTCTGGTTGGTTTTGTTGTATCACACAGCAATTTTGATCATGTGGTTGAACTTAGTCTTTCTTTTATGACTACTGGATGTTGGAATCATCATCGGAGAGATTTTTCTTTGCTTGCTTCTTGGGGGATCTCTTTTAAGGTCAAGTTTATTGAGGTACAATTTACTTAAAGTTCACCCTTTCTGTGCAGAGTTCCATGAATTTTGACAAAGACATACAACCAAGTAACCACGGCCACAAACAAGGTCTAGAACAGCTTTGTAGCCCCGCAAAGTTGCCTTCTGCCTCTTTATATAGTCAAGCTCTCTCCCTAACCCCCAGCCCTGGAAACCACCAAACTGTTTCCTGTCCATATAATTCTACCATAGCCTTTTGAGTCTGGCTTCTCTCACTGAGTAGAATGCATCTGATATTCATCCATGCTATGTGTATATCAATGGTTTGTTCCTCTTTCTGGACAAGTAGTGTTCCACTATAGGGATAGACCACAACTTTGAAGGGGACATTTGGATTGTTTCCAGATTTGGCAATTACAAACAAAGCTGCTATAAACATTCATGTCCACGTGTTTTGTTTTGTTTTGGTTTGGTTTGGTTTTTTGTGAGCATGAGTTTTCATTTTTCTTGGGTAAGCACCTGTGAGCGGGATTGTTGGGTCATCTGATTAATATGTGTTTAACTTCATAAGAAACTGCCCCACTATTTTCCAAAGTGGCTGTACCATTTTGCATTCCCACCTGCCAAAGTGAGAGTTCTGGTTATTCTATATTCTTGTCATCATGTGGTATTGTCAGATTTTAAAATGTTTTCTATTCTAATAGGTGTGTAGATGTATCTCGGTGTGATTTTAATTTGGATTTCTCAAATGACTAACGTTGTTAAGCATCTTTTCATGTGTTTATTGGCTATCCATATATCCTTTGTGAAATACCAGTTCAAATCTTTTGCTCATTTTCTTGAGTTGTTTGTTTTTTTGATTATTGTGTTGTGAGAGTTCATATATTCTGGGTATGTGCTATCAGATATGTGCCTGGCAAGCACATATTCTCCCAGTTGTGGTTTGTTGTATGTATTGCCACATAACAAATTAACCCCAAACTTAGTGATTAAAATGATAAACATTTTTTATCTCACTTAGTCTCTATAGGTCATGGATTCAAAAGCAGCTCAGCTGGGTGGTTCTGGCTTGGGATCTCTCGCGAGGTTTCAGTTAAGATGTGAGCCACGGTGACGTTGTCTGAAGGCTCGACTGGGGCTGGAGATCTGCCTTCAAGATGGAGCACTCACGTGGTGTTGGTGGTCCTAGGGGCCTCTCCAGAGCACTGCCTGAGTGTCCTCACAATGCAGCTCCTGGTGTCCACCTGAGGAACAACCTAAGAGAAGGCAAGATGGAAGGCAGAATGTCTTCTGTGATAGCCTCAGAAGTCACATGTGGTCATTTCCATGAAATTCTATGGAGGTTTACACAGGTCCGCCCTACTCAGTATAGGAGTAGATTATATCAGGGCATGAATGAATAGCAAGAGGCAGGATTCCTGGGAACCATGGTGACCTGCAACCACGTGTGTATTTCCATTCTCTTAGTCGCCTGGGGGATTTGATCCTCCCTTCTGACCTGCAGTTTTCTTACCTGAAAATGGGGATGACAATCCTACTTTGAAAACACTTTTGAAAGCACTTTGTGGACCTGTGCAGACCTTCATCCCGCCTCAGTCCATTCTCCTTGAAGGTTGTCATTCAGCTCCTTGAAGCTAAACGGCAGCTCAGCCCAGGCCCTAGGGCATTCATTCTCCCGTGCATTTTATTTTTCTAAGAGCTACTATGAGCCCAAAGCTGTTCCAGAAGCTAGGTGCTCATGATCCAGCAGTAGACAAAATAAAGGTCCCATCCTCATGGAGCTTCTTAGGTGGGGGGGAAACAAAAACCAACAGGGAATGAAAACTGATCGGCATAGCATCTACGACTCATAGGGTACGGATGCTGTGATGGGCCTGTGTTTCATGTCTTCCTACAACAATCCTAGAACAAAAGAAGGATCAGCTCCACTTTACAGATTTTATGAAGGTTCAGAAAGAGAAAATGACTTGCTCAAGGCCATACATTTAGTCAAGAGGCTTCGAACCCAGTGCTTTCTGGCTCCGAGGACCTGGGGAAGAGATTTAACTCCTAAAACACCTGAAGCAGCTGTGAGAATGTTTGGGAGGGGTTGGGGTGGCTGCTGGACCAAAGGGAAGAGGGCTGGCCCATGAGTTCCAGCAGCGTCCAAGAGAAGCCCCTTGGCAGAGCCCCCCCCCCCCCCATCTCAGCAGAGCCACTGACCCCCAGCACCTGGTCAGTGATGAGCCAAGTTTCATGAGCAATTCCATTCCATGCAAGATAAGACTGCACAGGAGATGCTTAATTAGATTCTTTCTAAACCTCAGGTTTCTTTGAAATGAAGCAGCCAGAGGGCTCTGGGGTGTTGTGCATGTGCATGCTTTCCCCTTTCCCAGAAACAGGGCCCATCTCCAAGGCTCAAATAAAACCACTTGCCCTGTAAAGGCATCTGGGCTGGCTCCCGTGCGCGATCCCCTGGCCCCTCCCCGGCCCTCAGCAGCCTCCCTGCTCTGCGGGGCCATCTGGCCGATGCGGGCAGGAAGCCATCCCGGGGTGGGCAGGGTGGGCCGTTTCCCGCTCGGGAGATGCCAGGTGTCTGAGTCTGAGCCCAGATGGCCCCTGACTACCGGGAAGGCCTGCCTGGGGCCTGAGCTCCGCCCTGGGCTCTGGCCGGCCTCTGGGCCTCCTTGACTCACCCCCCTCGTAGGCACCTCCACGAGCATGCCCTCTCTGAGCCTCAGTGCAAGCTAGTTGTGACCCTGGAGTGTGAGTGTTCTGAGAGCAGGGACCGCACCCACGTTCCTCAGGCTGGAGCCACGAGCATGTACCAGGGACGGTGCACAGCGGTGGATTCCCATTTGGACCCCCCCCCCCCCGTCTGGTTCCCTAAAGCATGAGTCATTTTGAGAGTTAGTATTACTCAGGCACCTGTGTCACCTGGGGAAAGTGTTGCGAGGATGAATGCAGGATGCCCAGTTAAATCTGAGTTTCAGATAAACAACAAGAATCTCTTCACATAAGTATAGCCCATGAACTATTAGGGACATACTTATGCTAAAAAGTTATTCGATGCTCATCGAAGTTCATGTTTAACTGAATGTCCTGCATTTCCTTTGCTAAATCCCCACCTAGGGAAGGTATCAGCCCCTCGGAGACCCAGAGTCAGATTCAGGGTGTGGGGCTGGGCCTAGGAATCTGCACTTGGCTCCCATTTTCTGGACCTCCCCCAGCCGAGAATGAACATGGGAGCAGGCCTTCCCCTCACCTCCTGTGTTAACACAGTGTGCCCCCTGCCCCCCAACACCGCAGGGCTGGCGTGGGACACTCGGGGTGGGCAGCACCGAGGGTCAGCTCCATGTCCCGGCTTAAAGGTCTGGAATGTGGTCAGGGGGGTCCTGGCTTCAAATCCTGGCTTCTCGACTCACTGTGAGGCTTCACACAAGTCAACCTCTCTGGGCTCCAGGTTTTTATGGAGAGATGTCAGGTTCTCAGAAGAACGGAGGTCACACGTGGGAAGTGCTGAGCCCAGCACTGCAACATAACGATGATTGATAATGGAAGCCCAGTAATAATAACAGTCCTCACGAATACATACTGAGCACGCCCCTATGCCTGGCATCGTTACAGGGTCTCTGTTTACATTAGCTCAGAGAATCCTCATCCCAACCCGGTTTGCTGCAAGGCACAGTGTGTGGGGTTGTGCAGTGCACGGCCTGAACATCTGTATAGAGCAGCCTAGAGCTCTGTGCCAATCCCATTTAACAAGTGGAGATCCCAAGGCCCGGAGAGGAGCAATATGCTTGCTCAAGGCTACCGCCCTGGTGAGAGCCACACTGGCTGGCGTGGGAACGGCTCAAAGGCCCCACGGTTCACCGTGGCACTAAATGCCCAGGACCCTGTGGCTGTTAGAATCAGTTGTGCTGCTTCCAAGTCCAGATGTAAGTGAGGACACAGGAGACCACAAGGTATGGAATAAATCCAGGAAAATGACAGTGAGAGTCAGAGGTGGGTCCCATGGACCCAACTGACTGGTCTGACAGCTCTGGCCTGTGGCTGGTGGGGGAGAAAGAGACACCAGCCCAGGAGGGTTCCTCTTATAAGAGAAAGGGAGGCCTGTGTGGCCCCACCGGTAGGTCACCACTAGCCCTGGGTGTGGGGTTTGTGAAGAGAGTGGGCCAGCCAGCCCCCACCACCTGTGTGCTATGAAAGGCTTGAGATGTGTGCACCCCAAACATTCTGTGGCTGGGTGTGATCTGGAAAAATGGCCCGTGGGGGCCCAGAAAGCCCTCATCCGCTCTGTGGACCCATGGAGAGGGGAGATAGGGATGCCATCATCAGTCTGTCCTGGGTTAGAGGGCTGGCTTCTACCCAAAGCAGCTCTGAGACCCTCTCTGATCCTCACTTTACTCCTGTGATGAGTGGAGGTTTAAAACCCACCTCCCAGGGCCGTTGTGGCTCTGGGAATGAAAACAGAATCTGGTAGAGAACTTGGTCTGCTGCAAAGGGCTGGCTGAAGGAGGGATGGTGTTGACATCATCCTTCCTCTGAGATCCCCATGTTTTCCATCTGGCCTTCTCTGGTCCATTCTCCACAATGACCTGGGGATGATTCAAAACCAAGTCACGGCCCCCTAGTACCAGCCTCTTTCGCTTCCTGCTGCCTCAGGGCCTTTGCACGTGCTGTTGCCTCTGCTTACAAGGCGCTCTCTTCCCTGAGCCCACTGACTATGCTTGTCCCCTCTATTTTAATTGCCAATGGCACCCCACTCCTCTCCTTCGTGGAACTTGGAACTGTGGCTCGATGCCCACACCGGAGCAATTACTTAATTCCCTCCCCCCTGGTCCACGAGCTCTGCGAGGACAGGGGTCGTGTTTCCTTTTGCTCATCATGATCTCCAGCACCTCACACCACATGGGTCCCTGGGTAGAAGGTGGCAGAAGGATGAAGGCCCAAGAATCTGGTGCTGAGCCCTACATTTCACCTCTGCTCTCTGGGTCCCTTCCATAACCAACCAAGAGATTTGACGTCTGAGGGAGGAAGCAGAGAAGGCCATTTGCTGCACGGGTCTTGCTAGTTTGTGGTGAAATGTTCTCTGTGGCTTTTCAGAGGCTGGCTGGTGCCAAAATAGACACGGTCCCCATCTCCTGCCTCTCCCTTCCCTGGCTGCCGCAGAGCCCTCTGCCCTGTGGACATGCTGGGGCCCGGCTCTGGTTTCCCTTGGCCCCTGGCTCGGGATGTTCAGGCCACACAGCAATCAGCCTGTTCCCGCCGAGCAAGAGCTGCTGGCTTGCCAGGACGGGCCACCCGTGTGTGCTGGATGCACGGGGACCCGGGGCAGACTCTGCTCGGTGGTGGGAAGGAAAGGGGACTCCCCAGGCCACCACCTGCGTCCCACCACATCCTGCTCTGGACTCCCTTCCCAGGCCCAGAGGACACCAGCACGTACCGCCACTGGGAGGCAGAAGGGGAAGCTACAGGGAAAAAAGCCCCAGATGCTCCCCTCCCCATCTCCCACACTTCCCAGTCCAGCCCCTGCCCCACACTGGTTCAAACAAGGGTTCCCAAGAACAAAAGGTTTAAAGGAAAATCCACAGCTTTGTCATGGCTTTGGTGTGCTCATTTCACATTAAAGCGAAGACCTAAGAGGGCAGATGGGGGCTGGAGGGCAGGAGGAGGGGCATGGGACATGGTGAGCACCAGGCCTGCGTTCCAGCCCAAACCCTAAATTTTGCTCCTGCCTACCTTCATTCTGGGAGTAGCACAATAAAAACGTTTGACCCCACACCAGTTACAATCCTCTCCCACCAGTGGGTTACGGAGCTCCAGTGCCACAACGAGAGGGTGAGGGAAGGGCTCAGGGGGGACCTAGGAGAAAAGGAGGGGCTCAGAGGACAGGGGCTTGTGACCCTTCAGCCAACACATCAAGGGAGAGTTGCTAAGTCTTGGGCCATGCTTTCTGGTGCATTCTGTCATGAATCAAATTGTTCATCCAACTCCTCTGGAGCCCATGGATTGTCCTGTGGGTGTTTCCATCTCCTGGATGGAGTTCTCTGACTCCTGTGCTGACTTCAGCCTTTTGAAGGCCCATTTGACTCTCCAGAGTCCTTCACGACCACAAGCAAACCCAAGGATCCCAATCTGGCCAAGAGTCACATTTGCGCCTTCAAATGAAGAAGCGAACGGGGCGGGGGGGGGGGGGGGGTTAATACCTCAGTCTCCTATACATTTGGTTGCTGTGAGTCCATCCCAAAAGACCAGTAATATTTGGGGCACCCGTGCGAGCTTAATATCTGTGCCTGAAAAGGTAAGGTCCTCCTTTGGGGGCTCTTTTTGGACAGCCAAACCCCCATCCCTATGACTTCAGGGACCAAGCCCTGGGCTTGATTTCAAAGTGAAGTCCATATTTATGTTTGTAACCAACAATAGCTAGCCTTCCCCGAGCTCTGACCACAGAGACAGGATCTCCCAATGGTATCACATAGCACAATTGTTATCCCCATCCCTTGCGAGTTTCAGAGAGGGTAAGTGTCTCACTGGAGGTCGCACAGCTGCAGCTCCAAGAATCAGCCCTCAAGCTCAGGCGGCCCTAAGGAGGCCTCAGGTAGTCCTTAGGCATGCCATTGCCATCCGTCGGCATCCTAAGGCCTGCTGTTCCCCTGGCCGGGCCACCTTCATCTCTTGCCTGCTGTGTCTCAGCGGCTTCCCAGCTGGTCTTGGTCCTTCTGGTTGCATGTCCCCCCAGCAAGCTTACGAGATCCTATCTCCTCGCCCGATGCTCCCTGCACTCGAGCCACGCTGCATTCTCCCTGGTTCCTCTTTGGTGGTGTGAGCTTGCTCATCTTGAAAATGGGATGGGGTAACAACCACACAAACCAAACTGATCCACTGATTCGTTCATCCAACAAATGCCAACTGAGCACCTCTGTGTGCAGACGCTGGGATACAAGGAGCACGTAGCAAAGCCCCGTCCTCTCAGAGCTGACGTCTCTGTGCGAGAGGCAGAAATTAGCCAGTAAACAAACACCCCCGTGATCCATCAACAATGGTGCACCACAGAAAATGTGAGGGGAGGGGACAGAGAGAGACGCACTGGTCAGGGAAGCGTCTCTGCAGCGATGACATTGGAATAGAACGTAAACATAGCTGGGAGAAGAGCATTCCAGGGGCTGGAACAGCAAGTGCAAAGGCCCTGGGGTGCCCAGTGCATTCAAGGAATGGCAAGGGGTTAGGGCAGCTGGAGTAAGAGTAGAGAACCAGAAGGAAGAGAACCGAAATGACATGGTGCGTGACCCACGCAAGATGCAGTCTTGGGCACAGAGCAGACTCTTGCCAACTCTTGGCCTTTAGAATCGGGCACTGTCCCCCTCACCACAGAAGAGCTTTCTGGGGGGACACACCAGCCAGCATCCAGTGAGGGTTTGGCATGACTCCCTCTCTCTCTGTCTGTCCATGCCTTCGCTCACGTGATCGTCCTCCGCGCTTCTGCCCCCGGCCGTGCGTGGCGGGGGGAGGGGGCCATCTGGCGCTTCCTGCCCTCCCTCCCCTCGCCCTGCTCCAGCTGGTGGAAGCCAGGCCACACCTGGCATTTGGGTCACACGTGTGGGCCCAGGGCAGCGGGGTCACTGTCGGATGGCTCTGCAGGACCCGGCTTCCTGTCTGGGAGGCCCCGGGCTGCACAATGCCCCATTGTTCCTCGGCCACTCCAAGGAGCTTCCTCAGGACGTGGAGGCCCAGGCCGGAGGTGCCAGCTATTTTGGGTGCCGGGTGAAGGCCTGGATTTGCTTGCTGGGAGCATTTTTCTCAGGAGAAAGGTCAGTGGGCCCAGCCCGGGAGGTAAATCAGCCCCGTTTGGCTCGGTTTCCCACGGCGTCCCCGACTTCCTCTCTGGAGAAGGGAGGGGGCCTGGCGTCCGCACAGCCAGCCTGGGGCCCAGCGGGTAGCGGCCTTTTCCTCCCTTAGGGGCCACCCTGGGGTCTCGCTCGGGGTCAGGGACTCCTGAGGGTAACTCCCTTCTTGGAAAGGCGCGTGCAAACCACGTCGGCATTGGGTCTCAGGGAGGTGGCGGGGCCCCGGGCGAGCGATCCTGGTGTGTGCTTGTCATCTCTGGGCCACCGCCCCGTGTCTGTGCAGGAATGCGGGTCGCGGGACTGACTGCAGCCTTGTCACCAGCATAGGACAGCTCGGCCGGCCCCTGGCTCCAGCCTACGACCCAGGAGCGGGACTCGCACCTCCGCGAGCCTCAGGCTCCCCGCGAATCGAGCGCGGGGGTCACACTGGCCGCAGAGTGGTCGTGGGACCCGCGGCAGCTCCCCCGGGGCCGGATCTGGCTCCTGGAGGCAGGGCAAAGCCTCTGCTATCTGTGGACAAAGCACAGACTCCTGGAGATACAGTTTATCGGTGGCACTGAAACCTCGTGGGAGGGCAGTTGGGAAACATCATCGAAAGATGCTCCTTAGGGGGATGATAATGGAAGCTTGTAAAATGCCGGATGGGGAGAGGGCAGGGCCCCCCGGCGTGTAGTACGTGCTCAGGAAACGCCAGCTGCTTTATGAAGACTGTTGTTGGCAGCAGCGTGCTAGAAGAACCCTTAGGAGCTTGGGTTTAGGGGCTCTGGTGCTGCCAGGGGGGCGAATCCTGCCTCTGTCACTTCCCAGCTGTGTGACCTTAGGCAAGTTGCTTGACTTTTCTGGGCCTCAGTCTTTGGAGCGCTCTCACATGGTTATTGTTTAGAGTCGATCTGTGTAGCGTATGCAGCTCAGCGTGTGGCGCGTTGTAAGCGCTCGATAAATGTGAGCCGCTGCTATTACTTATTATTGACATTGTTATTATTATAGGCTTAGAGACTTGGGCCAATTGTCCCAAGTGGGGGGCAACCTTAAGAGATGGTGAGTTTCCAGGGGAGCCCTCCAAGGACTCGTTTCTGCTGGGCGTCTGATCTGGTTCTAGGCTCAACCACCAGGGCCCGTCCTTGGCACTGGGCGAGGGAGCGCCTGGAAGCATTAACCCAGCAGCCCACTCTGATGTGAAATAAGGGGAAGCCTTTGCACACTGGTGCACGTCCCTGGTGACCACAGCGATCCGGGAAGCGGCTCTGTTTGAATGCTGGCCTCAGAGCAAGGTGTCCGTGGTGTATGACCAGCGATCACATGCAGGAGCTGGGGTCCCTGTCCCCAGCCTTCTGGCCACACTACCCGTCTGTCCCCCTTTCCCTCTGCACTCTGGCTTGGCTAAGGCAGGGAGGGAGGGGTTTGTACCATTCACGTGACTTCCCAGGCAGAAGGTAAGCCCCTCACCCTCCTGATCTGGACCCTCCAAGTTTGGTGAAGACTTGCTGTCTTAGGACAGAAAGGTCTCCCTAGTCCCCATGTGGTCCAGCCCTGCTGCCTTCCTCTTCCACCTCTCCCACCATCCTGCTCCCTGAGTGGGCTCCAGCACACCCGCCACCTGCCCTTCCTGAATATGCCAAGCCTGTCCTGCCTCAGGGCCTTTGCATATGCTATTCTACTGCCTGGAACCCTCTTCCCATGATGTCTCCCTTCCTAGACCACCAGATCTGAAGTGGGCTCCCCATGCTGCACATTCCTGCTTGACTTCACTTTTTTTTTTTTTATTGCTTTAATTGTGGATAAAAATTCTGGTTTTTTATTTGTATGCCTGTTTCTCATCCTTCTCCCTGTGTGACATGATAAGCTCCCCAGGGGCAGGGGCTTTAGTGTGCCCCTAGCTCCTGGTCCAGGGCCGGGCCCAGGAGATCCTCAGCACCTGCTTGTGGTGGGCAGGAGGCCAAGGTCTCTCACTGCCCTGGTTATTTACTGCAGCTGTCACCCCCACTTGACAGGTGTGGACCCTGAGAGTGTGGACTCCTCATAGATGCCATAGCTCAGGGAAGCTCCCAGGATCCCCACCCAGGACCCAGGGGAAGGGTGGGCTGGAAGGGAGGCCTCAGAGCTGCAAGAATGGGATCCAGGTCCCTGCTTTCCCATTTCTCTTAAAGGAGCATTTTCCTAAAATCTCCCTGTTGCCTTTCCGTAAGTAAGCAGGGCTGTGGAGGGACCCAGAATTCAATTAGGCAGAAAGATCCGGACAAACAGGACAGGTGGCACTCATCAAAGCTGACAATCAGACAAGGCCTAGGAGGGCCCCCGGGCTTTGTCAGCTTACAGCACCTCCGTGGAGACTTCCTTCCTCCTGGGCCCCAAACAGATGGGCTTCTTGGAAGGATGGCCGCCAGCCAGCACTCTCCCCTGCCCGGGAGCCATGGGGGGACACGCATGGGCCACAGAGGTGGCCGTGGGTGCTCCTGCTCATAGGCTTCCAGGTGGGGGTGCCAAGAAGGAAAGTGGGGTCACACCCGTGTTTTCTGGCTGTCTCTGGCCAGCATGGGAATGATGAGCTTGAATTGGGCAGTGACTTAAACATCTCTGGGCCTCAGTTTCCCTATCTTTAAAGGCCAAGGAAGGGCCCAGGGGCCATGCTCCGGCCCAGCTGTGTCTTACCCCCGAGCCTGGGTGGGGTGCTCTCCCAAAGCGTGGAAGCGAGCACGCATCTGGGGCCTCCTGACAACCTTCTCAAACCTTGGGGCGTCCCCGACCCCACCCGTGAGTGCGGCCTGGGTGCCCTCTGGCCTCCCGCCCCCGCGGCAGCTCAGCCGCCGTGCCGACCTTGGGCCATGGCTCCCTTCGGCTTTGCAAGAGCCCCCTAAGCCAAGCACTGTCGTTGGCTCTCATCTCTCAGATGTGGAGACAGAGGCCCAGCCAGTGCAGGAGATGCCCACAGGCTGTCACGGGTAGAAAAGGCAGGAGGCGGATTTGGACCCACGGTGGACCTCGTACTCCCTTGCTTGGACTACCCAGGGGGCTGGAGAGGACCCCTCCCAGCTCTCTCTCCCCTTGCTTTTCCTCCACACTCCAGCCATGCGTGCATCTGTGCTCCCACGAGTCCCCCTCCCCTCCCTTCCCCCTCTCTCCCCTCTAGTAACTAGATAGCTAGACAAATAACACTTTTTGGGGAGCAGCCCCAAGGCTCCCCGAGGGACAGAGGATGCGGGCAGAAGGCGCGCCCTGTGCAGTTCCTGCGCCTGTGGCCCAGACAATGGACAAAGGACAGCACCCTGCAGACGAGCACGGGGTGGGGAGGGGCTGCCACGGAGCTGCACCCCTGCAGGAGGGCCCGGGGTGGGGAGGGGCTGCCACGGAGCCGCACCCCTGCAGGAGGGCCCGGGGCCTGGGGCTCGTTTGCTCTGGCAGCTCGTGGATAGTCCTGCAGAGACACCACGTTCTCCACTTCCTTGGGGAGGGCATCTTGTCTTTTTTAAGTCATTCCGTTGTGTCGATAATGCCTATTCTTTCCATGGGGCCATCTGCCAAGGTAAATGTTTGTGTTGTTCTAAAAACTTACATTATATCACTGTGGGAACCTGCATGGACAGAAACCCTTTCTTCCCCCCTTTTAAGGAGGGCGCTGGGTGGGAGGTGGAGGGGAAAATGCTTTTTTCCACTTTTCTTCTGGTGCTTTCACGTGAGACGCCGTTTGCACGCCGCTGGCTTCCCAAAGCTCCAAATATATTAAGTTGTATTAATTATATTCAGGGCTTCCTTTCTCCTTCCAACCCTCCGAGGATAAGACGGTTGCTGGCCATTTCCTAGAAAAAAAAAAATACAAATACAAAGGAAAAAGGAAAAGAGACAAAGGGAAGGGTAGGTGGGGGTTTCCTGGAGTAGAGACCCCACTGTTCTCAGGAGGAAAGTGAAATATGCAATCAGGAAAGAGAAGGGGGAAAAAAAAGTCTTGGAATGAAATCTGCTGTGTGTTTGTCTGAGCCGTCAGCCTGCAGAAGGGCGAGGGGGTGATTTTAATTGAAGAGGACAAAATTGAATAAGGCCTGGGCCTCAGGACCTGTCCTGTCGTGCAGTGTCCCTCCCCCCGCCCCCCCACTGCCACCTCCCTCCAATCATGCAGCCCGCCACTGACGTCTGGGGCCCCAAATTCGATGCCGTGTTCCTGGGCCCGCTTCAGTGTGGGGTGAGCCAGACGCATGGCCCCAGAGTGCAGGAAATGTGTCCTTGCACGGGTGCCCGGTGCGGTGGGTGTGGGGGGCGCCGCGGCCAGCCCAGCTGTCCTGGGACTCGGGAGCCAGAGCCTGCAATGCCACGGCCACTGGGTTCATTTGGGTTCGTTGAGCAAGAGCAGCAGAGAATGGGCCCTGGGGCTCTGCTCCAGACCACCCAGGCCTCCAGGGAGAACTCCATGCCTTGGCCAAAAGGAACCCTTGCTCCTCCCCTCTCGTCCTTC
Organism: Phoca vitulina; assembly: GCF_004348235.1. Taxonomy (NCBI): domain Eukaryota; kingdom Metazoa; phylum Chordata; class Mammalia; order Carnivora; family Phocidae; genus Phoca; species Phoca vitulina. The sequence goes on along the minus strand of NW_022589753.1, from coordinate 4,506,860 downwards.
CGCCATTACCCCCTGTGTGCTGGATGTTGGGAGTCCAGCGGAGACGGGGACGCACAGCTCTTTGTCCTGGAGCTCACAGTCTAGAGGGCACAAGGCCCTCCCAGCTACAGGAAAGTAGGCTGTGCCCTGGGGGACAGAGAACAGGGACACCCACCATCGTCTGGGGGGACGGGGAAGGCCTCCCTGCTGCTCAAGGAGGGACAAGCAGTGGGAGCGGCAGGAGGGGGCTGTGCTTTAGGAGCAGAGCACAAGGAGGCCATGGACCTGCCTGGGAGGGGAGCGAGGAGCCAGAGCTCCTCTGATGGCCAGGCTGACCTGGGAGGGGCCTCGGGGGATCCATCTCTGGTCCCGAAAACCCGCACACGCACTCACACGCACACACGCGCTGGAACATCTGAGCCCATGGGGAGAGGGGCACGACCCTCGCAGCCCCGGCCCGGCAGCCTGCGCACGGAGGCCCCCCCAGGGGCCCCAGGGTCACCGGTGAGGTTGCCCTTCCTTCAAAGGGGCTGGCCCGCCGGCCCCCTCTGCCCCTGTGGCCGCCAGGCAGTCACATTCTGCTCACGCACTCGCCAGTCTGCGCACACTCCTGGGGCTGGCCCCGGCCTCCTCTGGGTGATGTCGTCATGGGCTGCTCACCTCCCACCTGTCTGACCCTGAGAGAAGCAAGGTCACTCCCCAAGTGCTAGGGCAGCCTGTCGTGTGTGCCCCTGTGGCCCTTGGGCACCCTCCACCTGGAGACTCAATGAGAAGTGGACAGGCTCACCTCCTCCTCGAGGCCAAGGGTCACCCTCAAAGCCACCAGGCTCACAAACAGCAGGGGCTTGCTTTTTGTTGGAGGGCAGTTTCCACAACTTGCTGCCATTTCCCAGCTATGCATCTTTGGGCAAATGACTTAACCTTTCTGGGCCTCCGCTTGCTCCCCTGTCAACATGGGGCTAACGGCAGTCCCTGCCTTGTGGGGTCACAGTGGGGGTGTGGAGATTAATATGTGGAAAGTGCCTCCAGCAGTGGCCAGTGGTGTGGGGAAGATCCTTACTCGTCTTTGCAACCCCCTCTGGCCCTGGGTCCCTGTCGTTCAGTGTCCAGATACATGTTGCCCAGCGCCCGGCCCACGTGTGAGCGTGTATGTGTGTTGAAATGGGAGGCAGACACGCCCACCCAAGGTGAGTGTGCACGCCTCAGCTATCACTGTGCCCTCTGGGCGCTGGGTGCACACCTTTTCTCACGGGGACCTCACGACCATCTCCGTATTACGGATGAGGAAACGGAGTGCCTCAGGGCAGGTGCACCGTCCCGGAGCGACCCCCTCCCACCACTGCCACCCCCACCCCGTGGCGTGCTTTCCTGGTCATCACAGACACTGCATACGCGTCCACTGGACTCCAAGAAAGCAGCAGACATGAATCCCTCCCTAGGATGCCCCTGTCTGCAGGATGCAGGCGGTTCCTACACCCCACGGGCCAAAGATACCACCAGGGCTGGGTTCGAGGGCAGTGTTTGCTGGCAGTGCAGGAAATGGTAATCAGGAGCAGTCTGCACGCTCTTCCTCCTCGTAATGCATTTCCTCTGACGAAGAACAGCAAGGCAAGGTGGGCAGAGGGCTCATGGTGGCGCCAAGGCCCAGCTGCGACCCATTTTTAGAGGGGCTGGCATGAAATGATTTCCGTGACCAGTGGGATGAGGGAAGGGGGTGGGCAGAGCGAAACACCCTGCTCAGAGCTGGGGATGCAGTTGGAACCCCCCTCCGTGTGCGCGCGCGCGCACACACACACACACACACACACGTGGCTGGTGCCACTGGGGCCCATGGGCCAGGGCAGGGGGCCCAGGGAATGCTGGTCTTAGAGGCACCAGACTATTTTCCAAAGCAGCTGTACTGTTCTGCATTCCCACCAGCAACATACCGGGACATATCAGGGTTCCAGTTTCTCCACATCCTCACCAACACTGGTTATTGCCTGTCTTTTTGATTCTAGCTGTCCTGGAGGGTTCGATGTGGTACCTCGCTGTGGTTTTGATTTGCATTTATCCACCACTTTTCACTTACTGCCTTTCCTCCTCTACCGAATGAACACAGTGGCCCTCCTCCCCCTGTTCCTTTGGTCTCCTTTCCCTGCCTGAGCTTCACAGAGCCCCTACTGCATGGGACTCCACAGGGTTGAACGGAATGTCCGAGCATAGAAGACCATGGTCTCCTCTTTCCTTGCTCACAGTCAATGGACAGGTCTTGCCTGAGCACCTGCCATGAGCCTGGCCCTGCCTTGGGAGGTCGGGGTGAAGGGGACGGCCAGTGTCCAGGTCTGGGATGGTGCAGCAAGTACTGGGAGAGGCACCATGCTTCCAGGGAGTCCTGTCCTTGAGGAGGCCCTGAAGGGTGAGAAAGGTTTTGTAGAAAGAGAGGGAGGGCTAAGAGACTCCATTTTCCTTCCCTCCTTTGACAACTATTTACTGATCGCCGATCATGTGCTGGGCATTGTGAATGTCAGAGGTGGGGCTGTGACTGCTCTCCAGGCCCCCAGGTAGGTGGGACCTGGTGAAGGCAAGCTTATTTTCACCTTTGCTGGTGAGCAGTCCCTCAATTGCCGGCCAGCTTGTGTCTAGAGCGATTTCATGCAAATCACGGAGATGAGAACAGCTGACATTTGTGACGGAGTGGACACACATAAGCAGCCGCAAGCACCTTTGTAACCATTAAACACAATGGCCCATGCGGTGGGCTTCTAACTGCTCCTGCACGCATGTGGAACGTCCCCTTTCAGGGCCAGCCAGGTCTGTCCAAGCAGCACCAAGCTCTGCGGGATGTTAAGATCTCGAGGCTTTCCATCTTGATAATGTCGGCTTCCCGGACACGGAGAGAGCAGTTCCATTTAGAGAAGCCCCTCCCTTGGTGTTAGGTTTTTATTTGACGGGGCTTCCAGATTCCTTACAACAAATGCTTTTATATGTGTGATTATTGCGTTCTGGGTCTCAATTCTTCAGTGCAGTTTAGGGCCAGAGCATAGAGCTTTGGGGGACAATTCCCTTCCCTGGGAGGCTCGGGGATTGGGGCAAAGCACATCTTCCATCCGAGGTCACCCTCTGGCTTCCTGCCAAGTGCCAGAGCTTTACATAAAGTCTCACTGTAATAACTGCGCAAACATCTCCAGCCATCTGCTTACTGTCTTTCGGGCTTTCACTCGTGATTTATGTGCTCTGGATATTCAGCATACCCTGCTCTGTGAAGACTTTTCCATGAAAAGCAAGTCTGCTTGTTTTGTGTTGGGATATGAGGGGCTCTTTCCTTTTCCTGTTTCCCTGAAACTATAACGGGCGTGTTTCAGAGAATTGTGCCTCAACTGAGTCGGCCAAGAAAACAGTGCTGCCTGTTGGGGTCTGTGAAAACGAGGGCCGCCGTTGGGGTCTTCAGCCACGCATGCGGCTCAGAAGGCCTCGAGAGGAGAAAAGCCCTGGGTTCGGCCCGCTAATTATATTTCAAGATCTGTCCCAGCTTCGGCTGCTTCCACCCTTGGTGGCTGGGGTTTTGCCTGAGCTATTCCTTCCCACGGGCCCTAGTTGGGGTGTCCACCTTGGACTTCAGACAAGCTGCTCCAAATTCAGGCCCCCACAAGGGCCGGAGCCAATGGCCAGGGCAGCCACAGGGCTCACGGGCCCAGGCAGGTGGCCAGGGGCTGTCCCTGTGCAGGGAGGCTGAGCCAGCTTGGCATCCTGCCCCCTCACTTCCTAAACCGGATCGGCCGTTCGATCATGTAAAATACTATTTGTTGTTCAATATTTATTATTGATGCGTGCACTCACTGAGGCTGCGCCAGGCCCCCGCCATGCAGTGGGGAGCAAAGCCCAGCCCGTCCCCTCCACTTCCCCAGTCTGGTGGAGGAAACATGAAAAATAAGAGAACCAGGCTCGTCAACATATAATTACAAATGTGCGACGTGCCATGAAGGAGAAGAAAAGAACGTGATGAGGGATAATAGCGAACGCCTGCCTATTTCAGGCAAGGTGCCTGAGACCGCCAATCTCACCGCGCCCCGAAGGGTGAGGAACAACAAGGACAAAAACAACAAGAATAGTGATAATCAGTAATTTCTTGAGTGCTTAATAGGTAGTGTGGTAAGCGCTGGATCTGTACGGATTTTGTGTGTACTGACTTGTCTGACGTACGGAGCAGTGGCTGAGTGAGTACTATCGTGATCTCACTTCCCTGTGTCTTACGGTGGTGGGTGCATTGGACCAGGAGAGCACTGGGAGCAGGATTAGCGGTTTCTCAGGCAGAGGCCATGCCCTGAGCCGATGCTTGTCAGATGGGTAAAGGAAGCACAATGATGCCAAATCTTCCCCGAGGGCAGAGACCCAGCTTTGGGCCCCTCCTGGCCTATGGGACCCTCCAAAGGAGCCTCAGCTCCAATCCCGTTCATGCCCACACTGCTACCCGGGATGAGGTTAGGGCAGGAGAAGGCTAGCTCGGGGCCAGTCATGGTAGGGCCCCACGCACTCCTGACTTGGTGGTGGAGGCAAGATTCTCAGCTCAGGCCTGGCCCCTCTTCCATCCGGCAGCAGGCAGAGCGGGCCACTCCCAGCATCCCTCAGGCTCCACATTGAAGCTGACACATTTGCAGGGACACCAAGACAGCCGTGCTCCCAAACCACCTGGGATGACAGTGGACAATAGGTGGCCTCCTGCACCTTTCCCTCTGGTCGAGGACAGCGAAGCATGCTGCCCGCAAGCAAATGCGAATGTCTCAAATCCTGGAGCCTAGGCCAGAGGCCCCAGGCCCATCAACCCCGCCCCACAGAGGAATCTTGCCCCAGAGCGGGTGCTCACGGCTCCCTGCCCTGCAGGGCGGGTCGCGTGTGGGCCAGGAGGCGGCCCAGGGGAGGGATGGTTGGGCCGGCAGGTACCATCATGTGCTTGGCTGCCAAGATTAGATAAACGCCGTGGGCCTGGAGGCAGTGAGGATGGGCAGCTGCTGCCTGCATCTGGAACCCCCGTCTGCCTCTCTCAGCGGGAAGGATGCTAGTTTGGGTGTCTGCTTTTTGGATGCTTTCCTCTCCCCCCGGCTCCCCACTCAGTGGATTAAGCAGATTGGAGGAAGCAGGATAATAGCATCTTGGTGACAGCCCGATTTTCTTTCCTTTTGGAAGGGCTCTCACGTCTACTCTCACTGCTAGTTCCCTCTTTCCCCAAGCTCCTCCTCTGCACCTCTCTGCGCCTCCCTTCCCAGCTTCCTTAAGCTTGTCTAAAATGTGAAGGCAGGCCCAAGGTCGTCCATTTCCCTCGGCCAGCCTGGTGATGTGCTGTTCAAACAGTCCTGGCCAGGAAGTCTCTGCAAGGCAGTAAGCACAGAGCTGGGTCCAACGGGCCATCCAGGCGAAACACAGGCACTCCAGGTCCCTGCCCAGGGTGGACTCCCACACCCAGCCCTGTCCACGAAGTCCTGGCTATGGCTCCAGCATTGGTCCCAGGGGCCAGAACTTCAGTCCTGGTGCTCCTGGGGCTCACTACCTCTTTTTTCATTTCACCTCCTGGGACAATGGGGCCAACAGCGCTTATGTGCTTCACCTCAATGCATAGGTGAGCATTCATCTCAATGCTTTCTGAGAAGGCACCAATGGAAAACTTCTTAGAGTTAGAATTATGTTGGCTTTGAGTTGTGGTCAGGGTTGGAGTGCAGTTAGATTTAGGGTCAGGAGTAGAGTTTGGATTAGAATTGGATTGGGTTGGGTTGAGATGAGGTTAAATTTGTGCTGGGTTTAAGACGGACTAAGAGATAGTAGTAAAGTTGAGCTGGGTTAGATTGGATTGGACTGGGCCTAGATTCTGGGGTTGAGGTTGAGTTGGGTTGCATTTAAGGCTGGGGCTAGAGTCGGGGTTGAGGTTGAGTTGGGTTTGAGCTAGGGTTAGATTTGGGGTTGAGATTGAATTGGGTTGGATTGGGTTGGGTTTAGGACTAGGGCTAGATTTGGCATTGAGGTTGTGTTGGTTGGGTTTACAGCTGGGGCTAGAGGTGGGGTTGAGGTTGGTTGGTTGGGTTAGGTGAGTTGGGCTGGGGCTAGAGTTGTGGTTGAGGTTGAGTTGGGTTAGGTTGGGTTGGGTTTAGGGCTAGGGCTAGCTTTGGGGTTGAGGTTGAGTTGGGTTGGGTTGGGTTTAGGGTTGGGGTTAGAGTTGGGATTGCAAGTTGAGTTGGGTTGAATTGTGGTTGGAGTTGGAGTTAGGTTTCCAGTAGGGTTGGGATCAAGGTTAATGTTAGTTCAGGGTTCAGACTGAGTTAGGGTCAGTTTGGGGAAGAAAATACCTATTTTCCCCTTTCCCATCCTCTCTCACTCCTTCCTAGGAATGGAATGGGTTTCCATTCTGGGCATGACTGGGACACTGAGTGACATTCAGAGCCGACCAGAGGACTTCTTCACCTAGCCAAACACTAATTCAAGTGAGTTTGAAGACTGTCGTTATGGGGTGTATTTCCATGGTGTGCAGCCTGGACAGCTACGTGAAGAGGTCACCCAAGGAAGGGGGAACAGGTTACCCAGGCCTAGTTCTTAGGCCAGAGGACCAAGTCAAGCAGAGTGGTACCTCATTGACTCATAAAAGGGAGAAGCATTCAATCTATCCCAAAATCAGTTCTTATTTGGGCAGCCTCAGCCTAGGTCCTTGACCTCCCTCTCCCAGACCATCCTCTCACTCAATTAATCACCAAGACTTGTCAGTTCTCCCCCTCTCCCCGACAGCTCTTAAAAGCATTCTTCTATCTCCCCCTCCACCACTACCAGCCGCCAGAAGCTGCCATCACCTCTTAACCACCCCGAAGCCTCCCAGGAGGGACCCTCATTTCTAGTCTTGCCCTTTCCAAGCACCGCCTTAGCAAGGCTTCTGGAATAAAACACGGGCCCCTCGTGGTCCAGCCTCTACTGACCTCGCCAGCCCTACCCTCCCTCCTCTTAACAAACTGCAGGCACTGCATCCTACTCTCTGACCACAATGACCTCCCTGCGCTCCCCAAATGCCCTCTGCCTCCCACACAGCACACTTGCTCTCCTCTTTGCCAGTCTCATCGCCTACACCTTGCCTCACACCCCCAGGGCCCTGTTGGGAGGGTTCCAGTGGCACAGTGTGACCTGTTCACGCCAACTCCACCTGGATTTCAGGCAGAGAAGCCTAGAGCTAGAGCGGGGCTCTGTCAGCAGCTTCCTGGAGGCCCTGGCTGATTGGGGAGCAGCTCAGGGCACTGTATAGAATCCCGAGCAGACTCCGGCCCTCCAAGGTGCCCACGTACTAATCCCTGGAACCTGTGGAAAGGAGATTTGCAGATGTGATTAGATTATGGACCTTGGGATGGGGAGATTCCTCTGGATTAAAAGGTTGGGTCCAATCTAACGGACCCTTAAAATCAGAGACCATTTCCAGGCTGGAGTCAAACAGAAATGTGACAGCAGAAACAGAGTCAGAGATGCACGTTTGTAGCTTTGAAGGTAGGGAAAGGGGGCCACGAACCAAGGAATGTGGGAAGCTGCTAGAATCTGGAGGAGGCAAGGAAATGGATTGTGCCCCAGAGTCTCCAGAGGAACCTGGCCTGGCAACAGCTGGCTTTCCCCGGTGGGACCCACGTTGGACTTCTGACCTCCAGGACTGTAAGATATTAGATGCGTGTTGTTTTAAGCCGCTAAGTTGGTGGGAGTTTGTTACAGCAGCAACAAGGAACTCCTACGACTGGCTTCAGATTTAACGGAACTGGGTCTGCATCTTGGCTCCGGCACTTAATACTGGTGTGACCCTGGGCGAGTATCTCACACACGGCAGCGTCCTCCTATATAAACGCTGACTACCTTGTAAGGTGGTTCATTCATTCTCGTCCTATTTCTGGGGGTGCTGACGAGGTGCAGGCCCCTTGATGTCCCGTGTCTGACATGAGGAGGAACTCAGTGTATGGTTATGACCGGCATGACCGGCCCCTGGTCTCTGCCATGGTGGGGCCTGCTGGGAAGTCTGCTCCTTTGGTTTTGCTATGGAGGTGGTGGTGGTAGGTGGGGTCTGTGTCCTCGGAGGCTCGGGGAGAAAGACAGAAGTGTCCCCGGGCCATGTGGATGCTCCATTTGCTTGGGCATGGATACACACATGCCAAGAGTCACCTCTCTCCAGGACTGGAAGGCAGCCTTCCCCTGATCAGGAGATGGAGAGGGGTCAGGGGACCCAGATCAGCATGTGGGAATCCAAGATCTGCAAGGACCCCACTCACAGGGGTGGGTTCTTTGCGATCTCAAGGGTTTGTCAACTTGTCTCCCTTCCTCCTCCTCTCCCCTCCTTTCTTCTTCCTTCCCTCTCTCCTCCCCTTCCTTCTCTCTCCTTTCACTGTCTTTCTTCTGTGAGTAGGAATTGTCTAGTGAATGTGTGTGTGAGAGTGTGTGTGTGCTTATGTATGAGTATGAGAGCCTATTTGTGTGTGAGTGAGTGTGTGTGTGTGTGTGTGTGTGTGGTTCTAGTCAGTAAATCTGGCATCTAAACCTGGCCCACTCCTGGGTGGTCCCAGAGATGATCCCCCCAAACTCCTTAGTATCCACGAGGAAGAACAATCCCAATAAACAGGGAGCCCGCTTTGACAAGCCACCTCACGGAACCCAAGCCACCTCCCCGCTGAAGGCCTCTCGTCCTCGTCGGGGTCCTCTTCCTCCCTCCCTCCCTCCCCAGTCCTGGGGAGGCCAGACGGGTAGTGCTCGGGGCAGCGACCCAGGGCTTCCCAGAACCCTGTGGGAAGCCTTGGTCACGCCTTCTGGTTTCACAAGGTGGTCTTGGACTGCTGACGAGACCCACCAGGTTGGAGCCCAAGAAAATGAAGACTGGGTCCCCACGAGGGTCTGACCTCAGTGTAGAGTTTCGTTCTGTTGGCCAGGGCGTGCCATGGTAAACACTCTAAAACTCCGGGGGCTCCCGCCTTGGGCTAGAACTATAAGCCCAGCACTTAAAGCTGCTATGAGAATCACAGCCCTGGACCCCAGCCTCCACACCCCACCCATGGCTCTCACTCCACCTCCTCCAGAAGCCTCCCATGACTGTCTGAGTATGGGGTCTGCATCAGAGACCTTCAGCCCACCTGCTGAGGGACTCATGGTCTCCTTCAATCCTGCTTGCACCTCCTGTTCTCAGGGAACACCACCCCCAACCCACCGCGGTCCAGCAAGTTCAATCCATTCCCGCACGCTTTCTCCCTCGCTCCACAGCTGACTCTAGCCACATCACCTCCTCCAGGAACTTTGCTGACCTCACCGAGGAGGTGCGCATGTGCCTGGAATGGGCTCCTTTGCAGTGCCCACACTCCCCGGCTAGAGGGTGAGTGCCAGCAAGGTGGGTAGGATGTCACCTCGTCCGCTGCCACACCCATCATGGAGCCTCAACACATGTGCACTTGGTTGATGCTCAGTGACATTTGGATAGCTCAGCAAAGAAACGAATGTGCTCATCTGACTTCATAACAGCACTCTTAGTCTCTTAGTAACATACAATTTCATAAATTCCTTCTCAAAAATCAAACCCCCCCGGAGTGGGTTTCATTATGCCCCCCAAAGATATATCCACTCAGATCCTTAGAATGTGACCTTATCTGGCCTAAGAATTTTTGCAGATGTGACTAAGGTGAGGGTCTGGAGATGCGATCCTCCTGGGTGAGGGAGGACCCCGAATCTAATGACATGAGTCCCCATAAGAGACACAGAGGAAGGGACACACAGAGCGGGAGGGCAGCCCTGTGATGATGGTGGCAGGGAGTGGTGCAATGCACCTTACACGGAGGGTCACCCAGGATTGCTGGCAGCTGGGAGAGAGGCCTGGAACAGACCCTTCCCCACAGACCTCAGAGGAACACTGCCCTGCTGACAACACCTTGACTTTGGACTTCTGACCTCTAGAACTGTGGGAGAATTCATTTCCATTGTTTAAAGCCTTCCAGTTGGAGGTCATTTGGCAGCCCTCGGAATCCAATCCTCTTTATGGGATCTAATACCCCACCCCAAGGAACTCCATCAGCTCACTACAGCCCCCCGCCCTCATCCACCTTGCAATCCAGTCCGTCACTGGGGATGCAGCCTGCCCCCGTCTCCCCAGGGCCCCCTCCCTTACCACCCCCTTGCTAGCACCCACCCTCTGTCTGCTTTCCGTGGCCCCTTAGAGAGCAGGCTGTGTGGCCCTGCCGCTAGAGAAGAAGGACACTGTTGCTTCTGATGGTCCAACATCTTTTCCCCTTCTTCTGGTTGTGGCACCTTGGTTTTCCTTTGGGGGGACCTACCCTTCCCCAATTTCCAACCCATGAGGTCTGCATGGAACCCATGACGCATGACCCAGGGCTGGTCAGTCAGAGCATTCCATCCTCTGGCCACAATAGCTCACTTAGAGATGGGCACATGACCCAGTGGGTCAAGGAGATGCAATCATGGGGCTCTGAGTAGAGCTGTAATGAAGGAAGTCTTTCCCTTGGGTTGGCCAATGTGAGAGGCTATAAAACAGGACCCACCAAGAGCCACCATGCAGGTGGTGCATGCCTAGAGCCTTCTAGGAATGACACCAATGTGGAGGAAACCAGAACTCAGAATGGAGCAAGATGCTGATGGCAGCTTTAATGTCCCTGGATTTTGCCATGCCTGAAATCCACCCTATCACTCTAAATATGCACTTTCGTGAGTCAGTGAAGTCCCACCTTTTTCCGTGAGCCACATTGAACTGGGTTTCTTCTCTTGTCAACCAAAAAGAGCATTGTTGATAAAAGATATCCTGCACCTCCTCCTAGAGATGAACAAAAATTAACAAAAATTAGGGGCACAGGAGCGTGTGTTCTTTCCACCCAGCCTCAGTGATCTTAGGGTTCCTCTGGCTACAGGCCACTTCCCCTGTTTTTGAGTCCCTACCGACTCTTCTCCCCCCACTATTTGTAGGAGTAACCAAACCGAGCAGCACTGATGTGGGGGTCATCCCCCTGCCTTCAGTCCTGCCTGCAGAACGAGGCTGTGGTTTTGTTCCTGAGAACCTAAGCCTGCTGTGCCCCACCCCCACCCCACTTAACCAGGAAGCTCTGTAATTGACTTGCTGCCTTGCATGTAATTCACTTGTTTACCAGCCAGCTCTGCTCCCGATCTGGGGCCTGGGGAGGATGGTGGGCATAGACCGGGCACCCAGTAGGTGCTTGCTGGATGCAGGGCTCCATGAATGATCCTTAGCTGCAGGGGCCCAGCCCAGCCCAGCCCAGAGCACCCGCACGTGTCCGGCCTCACTCCAAGTACTTTGCATGGAGCTTAATTAGGGAGGTGGCATTAATAGCATGTCTTATGGACGAGGGCACGAGGGACCGGGCCCTGGAGTAATGCGTCCGCGGTCACAGACAGCAGGGCTGTGCTGGGCTGGGGGCTGATGTCCCTGGTTCCAAAGCCTGCATTCTTAACAGGAAGGAAGTGGGGGGGGAGGGAGAACTGTGGGAAGAAAAAAGGAAAGGAGGAGGGGCGGAGGCTGTGTGCATGTGTGCATGTGTGTGTGTTAGTGTTGCGTGAGTGAGTGTGTATGAGTGTGGGGGGGTGGATACGTTTGTCGTGACTGTGCACAGGTGGATTTGAGTGTGTGCGTGTGCACACTTGGTGTGCGTGGTGGGGGGGGGGCTGCGTCCAGGGCTATCCGCTGGCTCGCCTATTATCAATGTGCGTTTTTAATGCCGGGCTCATCAGTGTGTGGCCGAGCTGACTCACACCACTTGCAGGGTGAGTCACTCGCTGTCTGAGTGCAGACGTGGGGGCCGCACTGTACGAGTCCCGCTGGCCTCCCTTCTCAGTGCCCCCCCCCACCGCCCACACCCACGCCTGCGCTTGCTGATGTGTTGGAAGTGGTACTTCGTGAGGTAGGATGAGAGAGTGACAGGCTCGGAGACGGCGGATGTGCTCCCTGGCCGAGGACAAGCAGATGCGCTGGCCACACGGGCTGCCCAGAGGTCCCGTGGGAGTGTCGTGCCCCGAGCGGCAGTGGGGGAAGCGAGCACACGGCAGCCCTGGGCCAGTGGGAGGGACAGGCAGCAGACAGACAGACACGTAACAAAAGACAGACAGATGGTGAGAGGCGCTGCTCCGCGTTCCTTCCTAGCTGCTGGGACCACTGGAAAGACCGTGCAGCTGTGTTTGGGTCCCGGGCCGCAAACCCCTCCGGTCCGGCCTGGCCTGCCTCACTCTCGTGGCCCCGATGGGGAGGGTGGGGGATGGAGGCCGCTCCGACAGCCCCCGCCCGGCCCTCGGCCCTACCCCCCCCCCCCCCCGGAGGTGTGTACCTGGAGACCGCAGAGGTGAGCGCCGGCTGTCACCCGTGTCCAGACACCCGGGCCGGCAGGGAGAAAGACAGTCAGCCGTCTCCCCAGTGAGCTGGACTTCGGGGGATGGAGGAGTTATTTGTAGCCTTTTAAAACCTTTTATAGATCCATGTGTTACCACTGATGACAGAGGAAGAAATCATGCTATTAGCGGCAAAAGCTTTAAAAAGGTTTGGGTGTTGGATATTTCTGATCGGGACGCTGTGCTGGGGATAAACGCCCGTACCTGTCCTCCTGGGGCTGTGAGCTAGAGCCACAGCGTGGCCGTGGGCCTTCCTGCCCCACACCCTTCCCTTGGCCCGGCGCTGCACCTGGCTGAGGACCTCGGCGATTTTCCCCTCTGCGGCTGGGCCCTGGCCTGCTGAGTGCCCCGCTCAGGGATGGCCCAAGTTCGGGATTAGATACAGGTTTCTTGGGTGAACCTGCAAGATGGTGGAGCTCAAATCCCCGAAGGTTGTTCTGTGTCTCTTGATTGTCTCAAACATCTCCCTTCCACCATCTTGTCCTGGCTCCCCTCCCTCTGGTGTCTTTGCTCTCTCTGTCCCCCCCTTCTTCTCTCTCTTATATTCTTCTCTTCCCCCTTCTACCTCTGCTCTTTTCCTTCCTCTCTCTGCGTTGAATCCAAGGAACTCTATGGACATGACAAGAGTGGACTCTGTGGGTCCCTTGCCTTGATTGCCCTCAGACAGAATTGTGTTCCTTCAGAAGACCTGTTGCATCTGCTGAAGCTGCTTTTCTAGAAGGGTCTGGGGGATACACGTGGACGACTGCATGGTGGTGCCCACCCAAGGTCACGAGACTAATGTGATGCCCAGTTCCACTTACCACACCTAGGTTGGGTGCCAGCTACCTGCCGGGGGCTCACTTTCCTGGGAGGAAGCCAGACTCAGTCCCAGGCGGCCTGGGTATGAGGCAGAGGGTGTCACGGCCAGTGGAAGAGCCCAGGAGAGAAGCCCAGAGCCAGATGGGGAACCAAGATGGCGCTGGTGGAAGTGGCATTGGAATAGGCCAGGACAGGAGAGAGGTGAGGTGCCCAGGGGTGTGGCAGGGCTGTGGGGGAAGAGAGAGGTGATCAGAGGAGACAAAAATGCGAGGTGGGCAAAGACATTTAGACCTGGACTCCCTCTTGGCTCCACAGCTTTCTAGCTATGTGGCCTTGGGCAAGCCCCTTACCTTCTTGGATCCTGTTTTCCAACTACTGAAAGGGGGACTTGGTGCCTCCCTTGCAAGGGAACAACAGGAGACACTTACTGAGTGCCCAGCACATGGGACATGTTGTACTGCTCAGTCCTCGGGGCTAGATGGAAGCCTTCTCCACCATGGTTCCCACGCAGGAGAAGAAGCGCACAGAGGGGCAGTGACTCTGAGCATGGCCGTGGAGCTCGCGTCCCGCTGGGCCTCTGGGCTCCAGAGCCATGCTCTCCACCATGTTTTCCACCTGCCACGTGAAGGGCTGCAGAACAAGGCCACGGGTGTGGACTTTCCCTGGCAGGACAGCGGGAGGGATGGCAGCCCCTAAAAGTTTCTGTACCGGGCAAGGCACCGTCTCATCGCCGCTGCCCAGTGGGGTGAAGGACCTCAGGGCTATAGAGTGGTGGCTATTGTTCCTGGTTCTGGGAACTTGTCTCTCACCAGCCTTGTCTCTGGGGAACATCCGGTCGAGGGTCTCTGGAAGGCTCCCCTCCGTTCACTTCCTTCCAGCATAATGTCCTGACAGCTTTGTGCGCCAGGGGGGCTCACGGAATATTGTTTTCCTGCAGTGGCTCAACCAGCTGACGACATATTTGGTGACAAGCTCTCCACAAGACCTGTCCCTCGGAAAGCCTGTCTCCGAGTGACTGCCAGGGCCTTCAGTGGCGAGGCCGCCTTCCTTGGGGACCATCGGCGTATGGAACTTATTTTTAATTTAATAGAACGACAGGCTCTGCCCTTCCTCCCCCTCCCCCTGCCTCCTGCCACCGCCCCTGGCTGTCCCGTAAACCCGGGGCTGTTGCCACCTCTGGGGCTTTGTTGCGGTGTCCAGCCTGGAAAATCTTGGCCAAACTTTCCCATGCCTCGGGGGCCGCGCCAAGGCCTTGGCTGGACTAGGACAGCCCCACAGACACGCTGACCCTTACCATCTCCCCCTTCTTCACGCCTCTGGCTTCTGGGCAAACAAACCCCAGCCCTCCTCCCCAAGCATGTCAGCTCTCCCCACCCTTGCCAGCGTTCTGAGAAGACAAGCGGTAGCCTGGGCCTTTGGAGGGTTTGGGGGAAAAGCCCGAGGGGACTTGCTCCCTCGGGGACAGGACCTCCCTGGCGGGGCCTCGTGCTGCCCGCATCACCCCCCCTCCGGACTGGCGCTCCGCTGGGATGTCCTCCCCACCGCAAGCCCGAGTTCCAGGCAAGGACGCGGAGGCACGGAGGCTGAGAGGCCGGGCCCAAGCGGAGTGGCACCGTGCGGCCTCGACCCCGGTCCTGGCCCTGCAGCCTCCACGGGGCCGCCTCGTGAGACACGGCTGGGGGACGGGGCGCGCCCACGGCTTCACACCCACAACACAGAGGCGCCTTTGCAGATACGAGCTCTTTCAGGAGGGGCTCAAGTCAGTTAGGTTCGAGGGGTGAGAGAAAAAGAGAGAAGGAGGGAGAGAGAGAGAGAGGCGGGGCATTGTGGCTCATTCAGTGCCCGGCACATTTCTCTCGGGGTCTCTCCCGGCTCCAGAAGCCCCCTCCCCAGCTGTGACGTCTCCAGCCGGCCCCTGCAGATGACAGTCTGTGATTCATGGCCAGCCATCTGCCTTCTCACTGCTGGGGACAGCCCGTGCCCAGAGCGGGGGCCCAGCGGGCCGAGGGGCAGCCGCACCCTGACCCCACGCAGCCCGGGGAGGGCGGCAGGCCTTTCTGGATTGTTCGCAGGTCTGGAAACGCTGCCTGTCTCACCCGAGTCTGCGGATAGCAGCGCCTCCCCATTCCGGGTGGGAGTTTCTAAACGGGCAGATAACCTTGCTCCCAGGGAAACAGCCTGAATGCCATTTATAGATAGCGACACGATTTAATGATATAGAGCCTTGGGCATCCACGAACCAATTTACGGTACTAGCCGTGATGAAATGGCTGTTTCCTTAATAGATACCCAAACTGAACACAATCCAGAGCTCTGAAAGCTTCAAAGAAACTTCTCGGCTCTCGCCTCTTGAAATTTCGGGCAAAATCCAAACACTTGTCAGTCTTATCACAACCATGAAAACGATGTGTTTTTGTAATATTATGTGGGACCCGTTTGCCAGGGGAGAGATGCCCCAGCTGCTTTCGGGGCTCAAAACCGTGTCTTCACCCTCGTTTCCCACAATGCAAGCACCGAATTCCAATGCCTCCTCCAGAGGGGAGATTTCAGATGGGTGGCTCGTCCTGGAGAAGCTTGAACAGCTGGGTGGGGAATAAATATCAAGCTTTCACGGCCTCCCCATTTCCTTGAACTTGCTGGTTTTCTGAAGCCCCCAGTGTGGACAGGCTGTAGCAAGTGGGCAACCGAATGTCAGACCCACTCCTTAAAAATAAGACTCTCCCCCAAACTCCCACCATCATGAGTCCCCCAGACAATGGCCCCACCAGCCCCCTTTGAAAGGGCACAATCATCCCCATGGTGTCTGCTCTGCCCAGCTTGAAAAAAAAAAATGGCTCCCTCCCCTGAGTTCCTAAAACATTTATCATCCCTACGATTCTCCGGGCAATTAATCATGTAATGTCTTGAATATCTTTTCTATTATTGTATTGACCGGCTGTTTAACCCTTATCAGCGGTGAGGTTTTCAATATCTTGTCTTTCTAACTAGATGTGAGCTTCCAGAGGGCTGGGCGGGTGTGCCCCCCTCTCTCGCCCCTGCCCCTAGCCCTAAAGGTGCCTGGTCTTGCCACCATCTGGCTTAGGGGTGTGTCTCCTTGGGAAGAATAAAGTGCTCCGCACAGAGATTCCTTCCTCGAGCCACCGGTATTACCGTTATTATCCATGTTTTTGCCGTTTGGCTTCTCGTGTGTGTATCAAGCGCCTTTCTTGTGTCGCCAGATGCATCAGAAGCCACCTGACAGGGGGGCCCCATGGACTTGCTTGGAGTGTTCTGGAATCCAGGTGGACACTCCAGGCACTCTTCCCTACTGAGGGATGCATTTATCCCCTGGCGAGAACTTGTCTTTCCGCAAAGGCCCTCGCCGTGTCAAGGGCCCTTCAAACCTGGGCAAAGCTGGGTTGTTTTGGTCTCAAGAGCTGTGCGTGACTTTCGAAGAATAGAGGGTCTGTTGGCAGAGATGTGCGTCAACCTCTCCCCCCCCCCCGCCCCCCTGAGACGTCAGGAAGCGCCAGCAGGGGGGAGGTGCCGCAGTGGGGGTCCGCTGGTCTGGGGTCGCTCAGAGAGGCCCTGCGTGCTGGGCACTGGAAGGGACCCCACTGCTCACGGCCAGGTGGGGGGAAGATCTGCATTCCCGGCGCGTGCCAGCACGTCCCCCTGGCCAAGGCAAGAGGGAGATCCAGATAGATTCCAAGGGTTCTATCTATAGAATATAGAAATGTATCTTTATATAGCATATATTATATATGAAATCTATAAATATATTTTAAAAGGTACAACATCCTTGTCATTTTCTGTAAGACAGTTATTACTGGGCCATCTGATTCTGGTACACCCTCACCCAGGTTTTACACTCTTCCTCTGGTTCTTGGGTAGAGAATGTTTGGGGGTGCAGGGGGGACCCCGGGAGCTCAGTGAAGGGGGGCCAAGGTGGAAGAGACGGAGAGAAGCAGGCATATTGCAAAGCCTTTCGTCCAAACTCCCCCTCCCCCGCCCCCGGGGCTCTCTGCCCCCTTCCCCATTCCCTCCACACCCCTTACCCCCAACACCTGTATGGGACTTGCCGTTTGCCTGCTGGTCTCCCCTGCGGGTGAGGGGCTCCATGAAGGCTGAGACCCTGGCTGACTTGTCTCTAACACTGGAAGGCAGGCAGGCAGGCAGGTCATTATGCTTCTTTCCTGGTTCAGTTCTTTGCAGTAATCCCAGCTGTGGGCTTTGTTACAGCAATCCAGGCCTGGAATAAGAAGAGGCTTATCTCCCAGGCTGTATATTATTCCATTCAAATCCTCACATTTTAAACCATGCTTCATTCCTGCCTGGGGTTTATGACTCTCCCGGGGTCCATTCTGCAGCCCACTTCCCAGCAAATCCGGATTCGGGGACAGCTGAGACCAGCCCCAGGCCCCAGAAGGAGAGAGCCCTACATCTCCCCAGAGGGCCCCTGGCCCTGCGGACAATGGATCCTCTGTCAGCTGGTGGTGAACATTACAAGGACCTAAAGACTCTTTCCTGGCCCCGGTGTGCCTTTTAAGAAACAAAACAAGTTAAACACACACACACAGTGAAAACAAAGTACACATTGGTGATGATGATGATGAAATCCAAGGTGACCTTACCTCCATCGGGCCCCTGAAGAAGGCAACGTGGGCTCATTCTGAAGCCATCCCGGAGAACGGGGTACGAGCGACCCCACTGAGAGAGAGCTCCCCTCTGAAAGGTGTGATACCCGGGGGGATGATGAGCACGGGGAGCCCTGGCTGCTGATGCTGCCCTCTCTTCAGGGGCATCTGGATCTACAGGCAGCCCTGGATACTCAGGGATCTCTGCCTATCGCCAGCCGCTGCCTGAATGGCCCCTGGGGTGGACTGAGTGGTGCCCCCCACGCCCCAATTCCACATCCATCCAGAACCTCAGTGGCCTTATTTGAGAATAGCGTCTTTGCGGACATACTTAGTTAAGGATCTTGAGATGAAATTATGCTGGTTTCGGGTGGGTCCTAAATGCAGTGACTGGTGTCCTATAGGAAGAGGAGAGGATGCAGACCCACAGAGGAAGGAGGCCCTTGTGAAGATGGGGCCACAAGCTAAGGAGAGCAGGAGCCCCCAGAGTCTGGAGGAGACCAGGAAGGATCATCCCCTGGCGCCCGCAGAGGGCACGTGGCCCTGTCTGCGCCTCGATTTCAGACGTCTGGCCTCCTGCGCTGGGAGAGAGTAAGCCCCCGTCATCTGACGTGCCCCGTGTACAGCGTGCTGTTACAGCAGCCCCCCGAAACTAGCACAGCCCAAAGGAGTTCGAACTGGGGCCTCGTTGCGAGAAGTGGCAGAAATCTGAGGCCCTGGAGTCTGGCGCTGGGCCCCGCTAGGAGGTGGTAAACGGGAGGGTGGACGGGGCTGTGGAGGGGACTGTTCCAGGCTGCGTGGGGCTGGGAAAAATGGATGGCCTAGAGAACATCCAAATGGCAGGTGAGGGCCCCCAGAACCTTGTCGCGATGTGGGCTGGGCTCCTAGCGTGTTCGCCGTTGCTTCCTACTGGGGACCAGAGGCCAGAGAATGGTGGTGGCCAGCAGCCGACCTTCCTGGGTGGCTCTGGGTGACCCTTCTGACCTCAGCTCCGAGCCCACGAGTGGGACAGTCACCTCGACTCAGGCCAGCTCTCTCCTCCTCCCCCTCTGAGACCCTCTGCTAGAGGGACCGAATGAAGAGTGCCAGGCCCTAAGAGGGTCGTGCAGTCTGGGTTTGAGTCCTGGCTCTCTTGCTTAGCAGCTCTGTAGCCTAGAACAAGTGACTTCACTTCTCTGAGCTTCCTTTCCCCCTCTGTGCAATGATGGCTGAGCTCTCTGAGCCTCAGTTTCCCCCCTGTAAACTGGAGGTGATAGAGTGCACCCCAGTGGGCTGGTGTGAGGTGCCCTCGGACAGCCTGGGCAGGTGCCGGGACACGACCCCGCGCTCGGGGTGCTGGCTGTCCCCGCTGCTACCGCCGCCATGGGTTGGCCACACCCGTGCTTGCTTCCAAAGCTCACCTGGGGAGGGCGGAGCCGCCCACTCCATCCAGGTGGGAGGATACGTGCAGACGCCACCCTCACAGAGGACCGGAGACTTACTGCAGGGGGACATGGGTGCAGCGCGACAGCTCTGGCAGCTTCGGAGTAGCGACCGGGCTCCGTGAAACGTGTCATGTAATTAGCGGCTCCACGGAGAGGCTTTGCCGAAGCCCGTTGTCCCCAGTGCCTTTCGCAAAACCCTCTGCGCTTTACTTCTTCTGCAGTCTTTGGACAAATATCTGTTGAGGATCTACGACATGCCTGCCCCTCAGTGGGGGGCCACAGTGCTGGGCAGGTGGGGCCAGCTGGCATCCAGTGGAAGCAGCAGGGGGCCGAGAGAGAGGCTTATGAGCACACCTGCTGGTAGAGGGCAGCCGGAGGACTTCTCTGAGGAGGAGCCATCCAAGCCGGGATCTGAAGGACGGGAAGGAGCCAGCCATGGGATGAGCTAGGGCAAGAGCATTTCAGGCAGAGGGAACAACAGACACAAGGGCCCTTGAAGAGGAATGTGTCAAGGCCACGGTGGCTGGATAGCTGTGGGCCCCAGTGAGGAGCAGGGATGTGGGCCTGCCATTTCATCAAAGACAAATGCCCTAGGAGAGGTGAGACAGCTAATGCACTGGCACGTCACCTCCTCCGGGAAGTCTTCCAGGGTGGCCTTGGTGGAGGTGAGTGGCCACGCCACAGAAAGCCTAGGCCTCTCGCCATGGCCTCATCTAGCCATCCTTCCCTGTTGCTTTGCCTCTTTGGTTCTTTGTATTATGAGGGGTGGGTTTCTAATCCTCCCAAGATACGCAGACTAGGGCAGCATGATGTCTGCTATCCCAGTGATCCCCAGGATGGATGTGACTCCTCTGGCTGATCAGGCAGGTGACCCCTTACCTCCCAGACCTATGTACTAATAGACCTTCCCGAGGAGGAGCCGCCCGGGGCCCTATGTCAAACAGAATCCTGGAGCTACACGCCCGGTGATTGAGTAGCAATGTCTGCTCGGAGCGTGGGAGGGGAGAGTGGGCGCAGGCATGCCATGTTTTTGCCATCATTCATAACTGAGAACCTCATTCCCCCTCCCCAAAGCCCCATACATTTTCTAGGTCTTAACCCAGTGGCATATACATGATAGATGTTAAAAATATTTGTTATTTGATCGATAGTTATTCAGCAGTCATTTTATAGCCTAGTGACTATGGGCTGGATGAAGGGAAGGGACAAGAGAGTGAAGTGGTAGAAGGATCTGGCTGCCAGAGAGGAGATGGGCAACATGCCGAAGGCAAAGGTCAACCGTCTTGCCAATCTGGGCACAAGGAGTCATTCTTCCAATGCCAACCGAGTGCCTACAAACGGCCGGTGCTGTCCTAGATGCTGGAGTCCCACGGCCCCTGCCCAGGAAGGCACCTTTGCTCTCTCTAATTTCATGAACTTTGTGCAAAGAAACCTGGCTTGCCTCCCCCAGAGGTGCTGGTGTGCACGGCTCCCCCCCCCCCCCCCGCCCCAGTGCAGGGGAAAAGGGGATTCGGGTTCTGTTTGATAAATACTCTTAGAAAAGCAGCCCGCAGCAGGCGGGAGAAAGGCCCTATTTAATGGGCCTTGTCAGGGAGTCCAGAGCTCAAATTCTCTTCTTGAGAAAGGAAAAATACCATATAGTCCCGTACCCGCAGATGCAGAAATGTGGGCGTGATTTATTAGCCTACATGTCAACCTGTGTTTTCGCTCGGTGACTGTGAAATCTTTCCTCTTCTCTGACCAAGACATCAACAGTATGGTCACTGTATACGTTTTTCCACTTTGTCCAGAGCCAAGAACCAGGGAAAAAAATGAAAAATGCAAGTGTATGAAAAGTAAAGGTCAGGCCGTACCTACCAGTTTGGGGAGCGAGGTAGGGCGGCTCTATCAGGCCCCAAGCAGGGCTCTGCGCTTGCAACACGCCAGCTCCTCCCTGTCCCTGCAGCTCGGGCACGCACCCACACTCATGATGCTCTTGGAGGACACGCGGCGTCGGCGGCCTTCTCTGCACCCCGGTCGCCTTTCTGAGCATTCAGAGGAGGTGACACCGGTTCCGAACACCAAGGGAGAGGCGTCCTGGTTGATGGCGCACTCGGGTGGAGGTGAGGGGCCGCCTCCCGCCAGCCTCAGGCCACAGTCTCCCCCAGGTCCCTCACGGGGTCAGCGTGTGTGCTCCAGCCCCAGAGTACCAAGAGTCTCTCTGAGGAGCGTCAAGTCTAGATAGTTACCAGCCACGGGGCCTCCATCCAGAAGCCGGCCGTGAAGAGCAGTGGGTCTGGACCTGGATCGGTGGGGTGTTTGCCCCCCAGGGGACATCTGGCGGTGTCTGGAGACATTTTGGTTGTCCCGGTCCCAGGGGGATTGCCACTGGTATCTCATGGGTGCTGCTAAACTCCCACAAGTGGGCTACCCAGCCCCACGGCGCCGAGGTCGGGAACTGGTCCGGAGAGTCCTCTCCCTTCTCCCTTTGCTGCAGCCGCTCTCCTCTGTCTCTCAGGGCTGCGCCATGGGTCAAGGATGGCCGCACCCCCTCGAGGCAGGAGCAAACAGAGGTTTCGGGTGGGCAGGAAGACTCACCTGAGGGCGTCACCCCCTCCCCATTCTCTTCCCTACTCCGGTCTTGGATGGGTGGCCCGGGACACCTTTACAAATAAGAACGATGAGAGAGAGTGCCAGAAATATTCCTGCGACCTTCTCCACCAGAGAAAAGGGAGTCCAGCCAACTGGAGAGCTGAGGTGGTTGAGAGGCCCAGAAATCAGAAAGAAGGAAATGTTCTTGGTGGTGACTTTCCCCGGCACGGAGAGGCGAAAGCGCCGGCCAGCCCTGTATGGGTGGTCATGTAGCGGGTTCACAGGAATTTTGGGAGAAGGGCCTCAGAATCCTTCCATCCAGGGGGTAGCAAGGGCAGGCGACCGCAGCGATGGGGCACTGAGACCACCCTGACCCTGCTCAGAACCTTCTCTGCGGGTACAGCCCTCTCCACCCTGAAGGGGTCTGAGCCTCCCACCTCGAGAGGGCCCCACACGGAAAGACCCCAGGAGTCCGACGGCCTGATTAGATTCAGCCAAATCCAAGGCCCTGCCCACAGCCTCTTAGGCTCTGCCTCCTCTGGTCCTTTCTGTGTCCCTTCTTGTCCCATTGGCCCCCTCCCTCCCAGCCAAGCTCCTACCCTCCTGCTGGTCCCTCTCCCCATGGCGCTCTTCCAAGACAGTCTCTCTGCTCCCAGGTTACCTCCTCCTGGAGGCCTTCCCTGATCACCCTTCATGGGAGCCTCCCGTCTGCCCTGAGGCCGGGCTCCTGTGCCGAGCTGGCCGTGGCATCCCGGGCAGCCGGCTCTGTGCCTGGCACGTGGTGGTTGCTGTGTCAGCATCTGTTGATGACTGGGTCCCGCTCCTGTTGCTGGGGACCCTGCGAGGTTAGTCCTCGGAGGACTTTCTCACACGGTGCTCTCAGCTGAGCGGGCTTAACTCATATCATCATGCGTGACCTGAGTTGGTCCCCCCCCCAGTTAACACTATGATTGAGGGGCTGTGCGTGGGCTCTGGAGCCAGTCGGACCTGAGTCCCAGCCTGGCTCTGCCCCCCGGTGACCTCAGGTCAGCCACACACGTACCTGCTTCTTCGTCTGTAAGATGGGAGGCGGCAGCCCTGGCTTCCCGGGTGTGGGAGGCGATCCGTTCTGGGTGCTGAGCTTAGCTGTAGCTGCAGCAGCCCCCCGCAGCACACGCACACGCACGCGTGTTCACACGCAGATGCACGTGCACACACGTGCACACACAGACACGCACACACACGTGTGTTCACACACAGACGCACGCGCACACACGCGTGCACACACAGACGCGCGCACACAGACACACGCACGCGTGTTCACACGCAGACGCACGCACACACGTGCACACACAGACACGCACACACACGCGTGTTCACACGCAGATGCACGCGCACACATGCATGCACACACGCACACGCACATGTGTGCACACAGACACGCAGACGCACGCGTGCACACACAGGAAGGAACACGGTTACACAGTTTCTTGACAACTGGCATGTTTTTTCTTCATGAGCCGAGAGGCTGGGAAGCTCCTTTCTCAGCAGGCCCTGTGGGGCCTCCGGATTGTTCCGCCCTCCATGTCCCTCTCATTTTAAAAGATCAAGGAGCTGTGAAAAAGCCTCTCCCTCCACATGGGACACTCAGGCATGGGATTTGCATGAAAAGCATCCCAAAGCGGCCTGTTTAGCCTTCAGACACGGACGGCCCCTCCCTTCCCTTCCCCCTTTCCAAATGTTAAATGTTAAAGATTGTCCATCGGAGCTTCCTTTCCTGGAAACCGAAGAATGACAGGTTCAGTCACTGTTACATCTGCCCAGCATTGCTGTCAGGGGCCCAGAGAGCCCCACAGCAGCCAGGCCCGCCCTCGGGGAGGCCACGCTGCCCCATCATCTCCCCGGGAGGTGGTGCAGGCCTCCAGCAGCCCATCCCCCAACTCAAGAAAAATACCTATCAATGATTCCCCATTCTGGGCTGGCAACGGCTCAGCTTTCAAGGAGCAAGGAAATTATCACGCCCGGGGGCTCTCTCATATCACTCCAGATCCATCTGTTGCCTTGAAAGTTCCTCCAGGACCAGGGCCACTGGCCAAGGCGGATGCATTTGAGAAGAGAGCCCCTCATTTCACACCACGCTGCACCCTAAGCCCACAGACCTGCCACCACTTGCCAGCTCGTGCGGCCTCCCGCCGAACTTCAGGCCCAAGCGCCTTCGGCAGGGATGCGATCCAGCCGCTGAGCCCTGCACGCTGTCCACACAGCCCAGGGCTGCCGGATTGTCTCCCGGGCGGGCCCGCGAGCGTGGGGCCTGGGCCATTCCCTGCGCCTCTGCTGGGGGCCCTGCTTTATTCCCACCTGTGAGGATCGCTTTCGCTCTCAGGAGGTTCATTCATTCATTTGCTATTCATTTATTCTTTCATTCACTCCACAAATATTTACAAAGCCCTCACTCTGCTTGAGCATAATATAGAAATGAATTGGGTATACATAGTCCCCCGGCTCTTTGTGGCTCTGAGAGGGAGATAAGGAAATGCTTGTGTTCAGTCCACGGGGCGCGCTGCTCCTCGCCTGCCCAGCAGCTGCTTGTCCTTCCTCAGGTAGCTGACTGTGATTTTCCTTGGGAAAGCATCCCCCACGTGCCCCAGTCTGCGTGGCTGGGGGAGCTGGCCCACCTCTGGCTCTCTCAGGAGTAGGTGAACGAGGCTGGGCCAAAGGGAGCCTCACTCCCTGGGTGAGAGCAAATAATTGGGTTGTGTGACCAATTCAGGCCAATGAGACTCAGCTTTGGGACCTTTGCTGGGATGGCCAGTGAGTCTGGAAACACTAGTCAAGACCAAAGAATCCATTCATTCTTCCATTAATCCAGGAAGGCTTCCTGAAGGTGGAGCTTTAGGTCTTTAAATGATGGGAGACAAGTGATGCATCCAGCACTCCCACGAGGAGGTCCACCACGTACTGACCCACCCGCCCAATGTTGGAGAGATTGTGAAGGACATTCTACGTACCAGGCGGTTCCAAGAAAAGCTGGATGTGTTCTAAGTGTGTGTGGCTTGGCTAGAGGGTCTGAGTCCTTTTACCAGCATGTAAAGGGCTCCCTGCTTCTGCTTCCTCCTACCTGCGCACCTGCCCCCAGGCCCTGCTCCTGAACTGGATCACGGTCTAATTGAGAAATGGCACCCATCGTCCCAGAGACCCACACGCAGGAGATGTTGGTCTTCATAGAGGACTCGGGGAAGGCACTCATTCTTCTTGGAGGGAATCGAACTGGGTTCAAGGCCAACACCAGCACGGGGCAGCTCTGTGGCCTTGGACAAATGGCCTTGCTTCTCTGGCCTACGTGGGCTCTAGGCATCCATCCAATAATCGTTATTTCTAAGTCAATTAGAGAATCGCTACGGCCAGGAGGCTTGGAACAGGAGCCAGAGGCTGTGGGGCTGACCAGTGACCCCTCGGGACGATGGCTGCCATCTGTCCTGTTGTGAGGGGCTCTCCCTCTGCTGGACCCCCGCCGTCCTGAAAGGGCCGCTCCGCCGCTCCCAAGTCAACTTCCCAACACCATGTCTTCCCTTCAGTTTTTTCCTCCGTTCCAGGCAGAACAGGGTAGGAAATTCTGTCGAATGAAGACAGAAGTGCCTGATGTTGCTAATGACATCCTAGGGAAATGAAGCGTAAAAGCACACGAGTAATTCAGCTTCCACATGATGCTTTTATCAGGGGCCCTGGAAAGAACTCCTTAGCAGGAGGAAGTCTGATTTCATTGGAAAGACGGAATTCTGGTGAGACCCGCAGAGAGTCGGGTCCTCCACGCACCGATCCAGGATGGAGAGGACTGTGGGTCGACCGCAGGCAAAGACCAAGACATGAAGTTCTCCCCCACCCCCGACACACACACACACACACACACACACACACACACCGAGACCCTGTTTCGTCCCCACTTTTCAGAGGAAAAGCTACGTGGGGGCTTTCACGCAGCCAACTTTGAAAGATGCCTTGACTCCAGGATGCTCTTAGAATAAAATCCAAACTCCTGACTTTGGCTTCCAACGCCAACAAGACCTTTGGTTCTGTCTCCCTCCTTTGCTACGTCACTTGTTCTGAGAGGCCCCCCTGTAATATCCCCTGTCTAGAGCGGCCCCTGCCCCCCCTTTTCGTTTTCGCCTGGCACTTCTCAATCTCTGAGCTTGTATTATTTATTTTTGCTTATTTTCTGCTTCCTCGTCCTAGAAAGTGAATGGTGGGAAGGCAAAGCATCACATTGGTGTGTTTATCGTTGTACCCCACATTGGGGACAGCACCTTCCGAATCTTGCAGGAATCTCCTTGTAGCCCGTCCTCACTGTCAACACACAAAGAAGGAAATTCTAGGAAGTGCAATTCAGCATGGCCATGCAGGTGGTCTGAACATCTGCGTGCCCCCCAAATTTGTTTGTTGGAACCCAAACCCCCCAAGGTGATGGTGTTCAGAGGTGGGGCCTTTGGGGGGAGATTAGGTCATGAGGGTGGAGTCCTCACAAATGGGATCCATGCCCTTCCTTAGGAAAGAGACCCCACAGAGCTCCCTGGCTCCATCCCCCAGAACATGAGTGTGCTGGTACCTTGATCTTGGACTTCCAGCCTCCAGAGCTGTGAGAAACAGATTTTTGTCGCTGATAAGCCCCCCAGTCTGTGTATTGTTTTTTA
The DNA here is from genome assembly GCF_004348235.1 of Phoca vitulina. Lineage (NCBI taxonomy): Eukaryota > Metazoa > Chordata > Mammalia > Carnivora > Phocidae > Phoca > Phoca vitulina. Next base: position 4,480,439 of record NW_022589753.1, on the reverse strand, counting down.
AAAGATTTTATTTATTTATTTGACAGAGAGAGGCACAGCGAGAGAGGGAACACAAGCAGGGGGGGTGGGAGAGGGAGAAGCAGGCTTCCCGCCGAGCAGGGAGCCTGATGCGGGGCTCGATCCCAGGACCCTGAGATCATGACCTGAGCCGAAGGCAGACGCCTAACGACTGAGCCACCCAGGCGCCCCATGTGTATTCTGTTCCAGCAGCACAGCCAGAATGAGACCGCAAGTCCACACATTCGAAAGCCATCCTACAAGGTCCACCTAACCCTGACCGACAGGGTGAGTGAGTGGTTTCCGACCCAAGTGTGAACTCAGCCCAGCACCTCATTCTCTTTGTGGTCCAGCCTTTGCTGACCAGCAGCCTGTTTTGCAAGAGAGCCTTCCTCCCAACCCTCCCCAGGGGTCATCTGGGCTGTCCCCTCTGCCCAGAATGCTGCTCCTTGCCCATCCACCTGGGTGGCCTTCAGCACCCTTTAAGAGTCAAGCTTCAAGCACTGTCTCCTGATGGAGTCATGTCACGCCAAGCCTGAGTGACGCCTTCCGCCGTGTTCTCTTTCCCTTTCCCCTCCCTGGGAATGACCAAAATTCCACATTTATTGTGTCTCTTTCTGGAGGTAATCTAGTCGTTTGCCAACAAAATTTATATATATATGTTTCTCACGTGAAAGATGGCAAACAGTATATTATTTTCTGGATCTTGCAATCTTTTTCTCTTAGCACTCTATCTCAGAGACCTTTCCCAATCACTATAGACTGAACTGCTTTATTCTTTTTAACTGCTCCATGGGATTCCTATGGATGGACCATAATTTATCTAACTGGTCACTTCTTGTTGGAAACTCAGATTGTTTCCACTTTTTTGCTCAGATAAACAACATTGCAGAGAACATCTTTGTTCCTGCCCAGATCCTGCCTCTGCCCCTTCAACAGCCTGCCAGTTCCTACTGCTCTATGAGACCCCCTCCACAAAGCCTGCTTAAATCTTTGCTCAGTTAGGCTGGCTGCCCCTCTTTGCCTTCCAGGCTCCTGGTGCATTCCTCCACGGTAGCACCTGCTAGAAGATATTACGGTCCTTTGAGGCGCGGGTCTGCTTGGTGAAGGAGGCTTCCACTGAGATGATCAATCTCTCCCTTCTCTGAACTGCTGCTGCCTTTAGAGTCACTTTGGCATATTTTTTCAAGCTCCATTGCTCACTAATTGTTTCCCGTCTGTTGGCTTTGTGTCCCCAGCTAGGCTATGAGTTCTTTGAGAGCAGAGTGTCTTACACAGCTCTAACATCTCCCGCAATGCTGGGCTCATTGTGGCTGTTCAATTCTTCCGTATTGGTAAAGCAATTGGTCCCTTCATTGATTGACTCAGGTCTTAATACCAATTGCTGGAAATGGTCCTCAGGGCAACGAGGAGGCGCTGAACATCATGATCACGGTAACCTTTGTAGCAGGAGACACCACTCACGCAGAGGAGTCCGTGGGTGCTTGGCTTCTCTCTAGACCCACCCTACCCTTCCCCAACCCACTTGCATGGGCCTTCTGCACGAGTGACCCCCCGGTTACATCAAGGTGTACCACTCTACGGTCCCCGTGGGCCCGAAAACATCTCTCCTTCGGGAGGTGCGCAGAACACACATCCTGCTTCCCTGGCTCCTCATGAGAAATGGAGCACCCAGAGAGAATCGAATGAGCTTCACCCAGACCCCACGTCCAGTCATATTTCCAGAGATAATTTGACACAAGTCCGACTCAATCAGCCTTTATTTCCATCAAAAAGACATGAAGCAGGCTGCGGATCCCATCAGGGGAGAATAGTGAAGTCACATCTAATAGAGCCAAAGAAAACATTTAACTAGGTCTGCTACTGAACTTTGGAAGGAAAAAAAGAGAAAGAGGGTACCAGGGACATGTGTTTATCACAGACAATCCAACCTTGAGACTCAAATTGATTTAGACTGCCAGCTGAGGATGAGCTGGCCTTTCAAAAGGAGGAGGAGATGTGCCAATTGGAGACACAAAGTTTAGCTGGATTTTTTCCCTCTGTCCTCTTCATCACAACCTTCTCATTAGCCCAAATACTCCTGGAGGCCTTTGGGCTTATGGATGGCTCCCGATTACAGGTAGCAGGCCCTGACGACATCTACCAGCTTGGCCCGGCCTCACCAACCTCACTTCCTGACCCCAGGGCTGTGGTTGTAAAGCAGGATCCATCCATCTTCCTACCACGGTAACTGTGATGCCTCCCGGCCCCCTCTGATCCTGGGGGGCCCACCTCTCTCCCCATGCCCCGTGAGGGATGCTCACATGTCCTTCATTAGGTTAAGCAGGATGATCGAGAGCTTCCCCGGGCAGGCACTGGAGACTCAGAGGTGGATAGCCGAATTCCCCGGCTCATAGAGGCAACAGACGCAAAAACCCAAGACGAGGTGGCGGCATATGCTGCAGGCCATGAACGAACATAGTGCTTTGTGCTCCAGAAGCAAAAGTGACTGATTTCCCTGGGGGGATGGGAAGGCCTCAGCACTGACATCATCATCATGATCTTGAAAGGTGAGTGAGGATTTTCCAGGAGCAGAGGGTGGGAGCGGAGGAACCTATTCAAGGCAGAGGAGAGCACGTGTCAGAGGGCACAAGAAGCACGAGCATGGAGTGGGTGGAGAATGTTCCAGAAGGCATAGGATTTGCAGCAGCTGTGGCTCGAGAGACCACGGGCACTCCAGGCTTTTAGAGGCAAAGTTAAGGAGCTCATTTTCTCCTGTAGGCAGCAGGATGACAAAGCAAGTGTCGGATCAGGAGAGGAACATGAACAGATTGATCTTTTCAAAAGGTGATGGTTTATCCTGCAGCAGCGACCAGCACTGGAAGCATGGAGACCAGGTAGACTGGCTGTTGTTGTGATTTTCCAGGCGGAAGAGACAAGACCAGTGGGGCGGCCCTGGGGATGGGAAGGAGGAAGGGCTGCGGACATCCCCCTACTGTGGTCGGGAACAATATATTGGCTCAGGCAAAGAGGAGCTGGAAAGGCAGATGATGCCAAAGGCTCTGTTTCTGGGGACCGAATGCCAGGTGGTGCCATTGGTACAGTTCTGGAATACAGGAGGAGGAGGAGCACCCCTAGACGGGAAGCTGAGGTTTTTTGTGGGACATCCAGGCAGCTTGGTGCAGCTGCGGCGGAGAGCTCAGAGTGAGAGGTGAGAACAGAGGATGGTATTCGTGGAGCTAGCCCCAGGGCAGGTAGGACCTGAAACCACAGGCAGATGAAGGGGGTAGGACAAGACAAGCAAGGACGAAAGACTGGGGGCAGATCAGCACTTGGGGGCTGGGCGATGGAGAGATTGTGAAGGACAACCAGTCCCGACCGAAGCTCCAGAAGCCAGAGGAGTGAGTTTCAGGATGGGCAGATGGCAGTGTGTAAAGGGCCCAGAGAAAGGATTGAAAACTGGCCCGAGGCAGAAATCTGTTGCATTGGAGCACCCAACATCCCTCTTCTTGGGTCCAACCCACTGATTTCCAAAGAGGCAAACTTGTCGTGCGTTCTGTTTGGGTGGCTCTGAGACTGCCACCCTCACCTTCCTGAGTCCAGAGGCCGTCACATGACCCAAGCCTGACCGATCAGATGATCGCTACTTTCTAGCCTCAGTGTAGGGTTTAGGGTCTAGAGATAAAGGATGTGACTCAAGACAGGTCAACGAGAGTTAATTCTGGAACTTCTGTTGGACTCATTAGGGAAGAGAAGTGTCCTTCCTCTGGGGTTGCTCTGCTGTGAGATGCGAGGGCAGAGCTTCCAGACAGCAATTTGCTACCTCCTGGGGTGAGCTAGCCTGAGCATGAACCAACACAGAGGAAGGAAAGGCTGAGAGAGGGACAGACTGTTGTTGATATCGTGTACCCTCCGGATCTAGCTTTGCTGAGTTGTGGTTTTTTGTTTTTTAGGTTGTTTTTCTTTTCTTTTCTTCTTCTTTTTTTTTTTTTTATGTTATCTGGGCCAATACATTTGCTTTTAAGCTTAAGCCAATCTGATTTGGGTTCTGTCACTTACAACCAAAGGACTCCTGACCCATACGAAGCTACATGGCTAATGAGAGAATGCTGGTTACAAGGGTGGCATTGGGCGAGGACTAGAGTCCAGCTCTGTACTCACACATCACACAGAAAACCACACACAGGTCAGCGGCTACAGCCATGGGAAGAAACGAGATGGATGAGCTCGCTGTGTCTCGCTACCTGTTTCTGTGAAAACACAATGATTTCCTTTATATCTTTCGAGGGTGGAATCATACAGGTCAGCCCTGGCTTGGCACATCTACTTATTGTTCCTGCCAAGGGAGATGCTTAAGATGGGAAGGTTGATTTATTTGACTACACATGTGTCAACATCATCCTGGAAGGAAAAAAAAAAAAAAAAGAGTGCAGAAGATATGCTTTGCTGGCCTGAGCTATTACCAAAGAGGTCTCTTTCTTGGCCTCAAAGACCAAAAGCCATGAGGTTAGATGTTGATTGAGTCTTGGAGTTGACTGAGCATGGGCCCATGGTGGGATGGGCTTAGGGCCCTGGGAGAAGACTGTCCTTTCCCAATGGCATGGGCAAGGTCGGGGGGCTACTTTATATGGGGTGGTCTGAAGCCTGAATCATGAGAAGGAGCCAGTCACATGAAGAGCCTAGTGAGCCGGGACAGCAAGTGCTAAGGTTTGAGGAATAGTAAGAAGGTCAGTGGGGCTGAAGCGCAGCAAGGGATGGGGGAGACAGGGCCACCCACTTAGGGTACTGACCCTTTGGTGTTCTCGGGCACTTCATATATTTAATCTCATCTTTCTATATTCATCCATGTGCCACAAACATTTATTACACGAGATGACAGGTGGCACTAAGTCTTGAAGGAAGCGTTAACCAAGCAGATGTGGGTAAGACTTGAAATCTAGGCACTTAAAAGCTCACCACTTAGGTGGGCCGGTTGGGAAGGGCCTTGAATGCCGAGCCTCCATCCCAGTGGACACTCCATGTGTTGAGAAAGCAGAACAGCTACAAGCAGAACACCAGGAAATGTTGATACGTGAAAAAAAGAAAAATTAATGAAATTCATGGTTCTGGGACAAATCAGATATAGTCTCATAGTATAATCTGATATGGCCAAGTGGTAGCAGGGACCAAAGGCTTAAGAAAAGTGAGGGGAGAAACACTTAAAATGGAGACTATTCCATCAATTAACTTAATTTTTTTTCTGCCAACCATGAAAAGACCATCATTAGTTACTATTAGTGAGGGCCCGGCTTAGAGAGCACCTGTTTTCTGCTGAGTGTCGCTGGTTGGGCCAGAGGGAGCTGTTCCAGGGCCTCAGTCAGGCGGTGACATGATGAAGTTTGCGCTTTGGAAAGGTCACTCCGGCCGCAGCATGGAGGCTGGATAGAAGGGAAGAGAGGATAAGAACCAGTGTGCGGGCGGAGCCGGTGGAGATCGCAAATTCCTTGAAGGCAAGGGTTTTGCTCTGTTTCATCCCTTTCAGCAGCGCCCAGCAAGAGGTGGATACAGCCACCGCCAGGTTGGTAGAAATGCCCATTGAACTGAAGTGTCTGCTATTACAACCTGGTATAATGGAGTCTGCTCCCTCTGCCCGGAGTCATTCCGGCGTCATTCTGCTTGGGAGAGGCGTCGTGGCTGAAGACAGAGCTAGGGAGCTCTCTGAGGCTGGAGACACTCAAGGTCTCTAGGAGCTATTTGGGGAGACAGAACATAAAGCTCCTGTTTCCTAAATCTGGCCAGAATCTGCCTGTGACAGAATCTGTCAGATCTGTACAAATGAGATATTTATCAGGTTTTTGCTGCTCATCTTGATAAAAGAATGACCATCTGTCTTTCAAGAGGCACTAAAAAGGTCAAAGTTAAAAGGTGTCCATTTGACACTGTTTAAACCCCTCTTCCACGTGAGAGTACCATCGTAGACACATCTGGATTCCCAGACCACAGAACAGGAATCTTGAAAATGTGCTTGGGGAGTACCCAGTCCCCGCCATGATGCCCTACTCTTTGGAGCCGCTCCCTTCCAGGGAGAGCAGAGCCTTTGTGTGTCAGCAAGACCCTGCTGTTAACAAACCACGTGCCCATTTGTCCAGCACTTACTGTATGCTGGGCGCGAATAAGGGCTTCGCCGGCCCTGTCTCATCTCAACTTCTTCAGCAGAGGGTGTGAGTCTAGCAACGCTGACCCATATTGTCTAACCACTAACTTGTCAGCACTCGAAAACCTTCTCTTGTCCCTGCCGTCGTCTGGCTTCAGTCGGGAAATTCCATGTTTATGGTTCTCTTCCGCGCTGATTAAGATGACAGGAAGACAATGAAACACTTGTCTCCAAAAGTGACTTCTTGGATCCACTGGCAAAATGTTAGAAAGTGGGTACGAACGAGGCCCAAGAAACAGGACACCCAGGCTCTTTGAGCTTGGGGAGTATTACAGAATCCTATCCCAGGCCAAGAATGAGTCACAATGAAAGCTTTTAAAATATAAAACCATCAACCCAGATTTCAATTCCAAGGAAACACATACTTGGCCATGAGGGAATGCTTTAAAAAAAAAAAATCAGGCTTAAGCCACTTGACAGGAAAATAAAACAGCCAAGGAACATTCAAATATAATGATTTACATCCCCCCCTCCCCCCAGTATGGGCCAGGGCGTACACAGACACCATCTCTGCCAGCGTGCCTGTCCAATCCCGGGCTCTCTGCTTTTCACTTAACACTATTGCACACACACAATGCCATACCTGGGTGCGGCTGGCTTGGAGCTGCTATGCCAATCCCATGGATTCTTCATGATTTCCCTGCTCTTGGGCCCTTGCGTAGCTTAGGGTGGCTGTTTTGGGAATACGAGGATTTTCGTTCCATTATTTATGTGTGCAAGCACTGTTCATTTCTCTCAAAGAAATGGAAGCCTGATTGATTTCCTAAATGTAAGAACGAGATTGTCCCCCCGCAATAAATATTTAAGACTGACCAGGAAGGGCCACCACCATCTGCTGAAAAACAAGCCCAGGAATTACTTTGTTAAAAGCTTTCCTAGCGAAGGGAATGAATGAATAAGCATCCTATATACTATTTGCTCAGCATCTGATGGTTTACAAAGGTTTTTCACCTATCCCACTTGATCTTCACGATAGCCCCAGAGAGGTAGACAGGGCACAGATTACAAGGATTATTAAAACCCTACGTTTTTTATTTAATTATTTATTTTTCTTAACAGATGAGGGCTCTAAAGGCTTAAAGTCACTCGAGGGAGGTCACAGAGTTTGGGGACTAAACCGCGGGTCTCTCATTCATTCATAGGCATATTTAAAAAAACATGTAACCGGAGCCTCTTCCAAGCCAGGTGAGAAGGCAGTGGGTACAAAGATGAATAAAACACGGTCCCTGCTAGGAGGACGATCGCGTTCTACCCCGGGGAGAGGCCCAGTTGAAGTAAACAAGTCCCTGCTTGGCGAGGTGATGAGTGCTCAAGAGAAAGGAACAGAGTGCGGACCACGTTTCTAATCTGATGTTCCTACCGAAAGACCAGACCGGCTCGGTTGTTATTCACAATACGTGTTCTCCGAGGGGGGGTTGGGGGCTTGGCCGAGTGCCTGGCCTGGGGTCACATCACCGGGGGAATGCGGGGACAGCACTCTCCCGCGTTCGGCAAACGTGCGAATATTTCCCGGAGTGAGGCGCGAAGCCCGGGGGTGCACACCCCGGCTCCCCGAATCTCCCCGCACGAGACGAGTCGGGGTCGGTGCCTCCGGAGCGGCCGTCTTCCTCCGGCCGAGGCCGCGGGGTCGGGAAGGGCGGGCTGCGAGGCTGGGTGTCGCCGGAGCGGGAGCCCCTCGCCCGCGCCCCCCGCCGCCCGGCTCTGCAAGCCGCAGCCCCTTCCTCGTCCGAGCGCGCCAGCCCGGCTCTCCGGCGCTCTCGTTCCCTTCGCTTGTATGCATTTTTATATTCCCCCACGGTGTTTTTAACGTTCATTTTTAGCTTCATGACCGCCGCACAGGCACATTCTCCTGTAGAAGAGGATGGAAACGTGTGGGTTGCCGCGGCCCGGGACCCCGCGGGCTCCCCGGCGGGCGGACCGGCGGTCTGGGCCGCGCTGGCTCGGCGCCGCCGCCTGGGGAGCCGGCCCCGGCCGCCGGTTCTCGCTGCCCGCGCCGCGCTCGGCCCGCGGGAACGCTCGGAAGACACACGCGTGTGCAAAGTTTGGTCAACGCAGGAGCACATGCAGGCGTGAGGGCCCGCTCCCGCTCTCGGGGCGACCTCCCGCCGCGGGGACCCCACGCTGAGCCCCGCCGGCACTCCCGCGGGGGCTCCCGGCTCGCTCGGCCCTGCCCGAGATCCCCCCTCCGACCCCGGGGCCCCGAGGAGGCGCGGCCACCCGGCTCCGCGACCCCGGCCCGCTTGGGCCCAGACCGCGCCCGGCTCCGGCCTCGGCCTCGGCCTCGGGGCGCCTGTGGGGCGGCCCCGGGTCAGACGCTCGGCGGGGCTCGGGCCTCGGTCGCCCGGCTGGCCCCTGCTCGCCGCGCTCCGGCTCGGGAGGCTCGAGCCCCGCACGGCCTGGCGGAGCCCCTGCCGGCAGCCTCCCGCCCCGGGGCCTCGGGCGGCGCGTCGGGGTCGCGGACCCCAGCGCGGCCCGGCTTGACCGCGGGAAAGCGGGGCGCGGGGGCCTCGTCGGGGGGTGTCCGTGGGGCGCGGGGCCAGGCCCAGCACGCGGCGCCCGGGCCCACTCGGCAGGAAAAAGTTGTTCGGGAGCAGAGTGGGGGGCTGTGCAAGTTTCGGGGAACTTTTCCACTTGAAATTCTACGACCCTGCAGTGCCCCCTACAGAAAGCGGCAGCCGGGGAGGGCAGGCGCCCCCCACGACCCCGGACTGCCAGCGGCGGCGCGGCCCAGGCGGCCTGCAGCTCGGGCTGGTGCCTTTTCTTTTTTTTTTCCTCGTTGTTTTTCGGATACATCTTTTTTCAGAATTGAAAAAAAAAAAAAAAAAAGCGAGCGCGAGCCGCCGCCTGCAGTGAAGCGTGCTCGGCCTCCAGAGGCAGTCGTCTCCAACTTTTCCTCTCCCGCCCCAACTCCGCGCGCGCCTCAAACTTCGCCTCTGCCGGGGCCCAAATTTGCCTGCCGCTCAACTCCACTCTAATGTGCGCGCCAAGGCCCCTGGCGGCGGTTTGCAGCCGGGGGGCCACGCTTCCGAGGCTCAGGCCTACCCGCTCGTGCGCTTCCCCGCGGCTGGGCCCAGTTTGGGAAGGGGAAAGCGGGCGCCCCGGGAGCACCCCGGGAGAGGGCGGAGCGCTCCCGCGCCCTGGGGCAGGGGGGCAGGGAGCTCCCGCGCCCGGAACGTTGCGAGCAAGCCTTGCGAACGTCGCAGGGGGGCACTCGCGAGGGACGGACAGGAAGAGGGCCAGGGGGGACGCCAGAACCCGGGACCACAGCACGGAAACGGCCCGGGGCTGAGCTGCAGTCAGATCCGGGGATGGAGGGAGCCGGAGAAGAGGAGTGAGGAGGCCGGGGAGGCAGGCCCTGCTGCCCTCCTGGAGGCCGGCAGGCCGCTGTAGCAGTGGAGGACCAGGCCGCCCAGAAAGGGAAGGGGTCAGGAGGTCGGGCCCGGGCCTTTAGCAGGCTCCCCCAAGGCCCAGGAAGGGAGGGCCCGGCGCCCCTGGAGTTGAGGGCCCAGGCCTGTCCCGGGTTGTCCAAAGGAGGCCTGGGCCAGGCCTCTGGTGGGGAAACTGAGTCAGAGGCAGGCCTCAGGGCACGGCCTAGACGCGTGTGAGCCCAGTTAGGGGTAGGGGGCACAGACCCTTGGGGGTCTCAGAGACTAAAGGGGGGTAGGGGGCTTCAGGGCCTCCCAGTCCAGAGCCGGATTGGCGAGTTAGACGCTTGTAGATCCAAGGTTGGATTGGGGTGGGGTCTCTGGGACGTTGGCTAGCTAGGCAAGGATTGGGGGGATTTAAGTGCTTAGAGATCGAAGGCAGGCCTTGAGTAGGGGGAGTCAGACAATTGGAAAGCCTAGGTGGTTATTTGGGGAGGGGTCTCCGCGCTTTGGCGAGGCGCAAAGCTGCAACTGTTTGGCTTGAGGCCTTGTCCAGAGAGGTTTCCGTGCAGGGTGGGCCGCCCGGGCCAGGCCAAGAGAGAGAAAGTGAACAAACCAGGACTATCAGTGGGCGGGGGCCCCTGAGAGGGGGGTCACAAAGGGTGAGACATGGCCACCAGGCGTTTAACCGACGCTTTCTTGTTGTTGCGGAATAATTCCATCCAAAACCGGCAGCTGTTAGCCGAGCAAGTGAGTAGTCACACCACCTCCAGCCCTCTGCATTCACGTAGCATTGCTGCGGTGAGTCTCCCGGCGGCCTCTCCGACACGCGCACCGTGTGCGCTGCGGCTCTGCCTGTCTGTCTGTCTCTGTCTGTCTCTCTGTTTAAAAAAAGAAGTAAGAGTAATAAGACTAAGAGTGAGCGGAAGTGCAAGGTCCCCCGGCTAGGGTCCGGGGACGCCTACAACCCCGGCCGGGGAGAAAACAGTTTTAGGCCCCTGCTCCACCCCTGCCTTGCCCTCCCCTCCTCACTTCCGCAACCCTCCCCCCACCCCACCCCCGCCGCGGTCGTCACCGCACGACTGGCCGCCTCCGATTTACATATGTTTTAACACGAAGATTGGGGGAAATTGGGGCCTTTCTGAAGCCTTTTTGTTTCGTTTTGTTTCAGCCCCCCTCCCCCCACCCCCCACCCCCACACGGGGCCTCACTTTGGTCCTAATGGCCGGGTTGCAGGCTCGCAGAACCCAAATCCTTGCAAATGAACGACACCCTCCCCCAAAATGAGGAAGCCGTGGGTTTTTCTGTGTGTGTGTGTGTGTGTTGTGTTTTGTTTTTGGTTTTGTTGTGTTTTTTTTCCCCACCCGTTTTCTTTTAATGGCCTCACCGCCCTCGGTGTGGCCGCGTTCCCTATGAATAATTGCCTCACTGTTTTTCCTGGGGGCTCGTGTTTGTGAGACTGTAAGGTGCTAGGTCCTTCGTTTTCCATTTCCCACACAGGAAATTAAGCTTTTCCCTCCATTCGAACTTTTCAAAAAAAAAAAAAAAAAACATGGTGTGTATGTGAAAATTAACCTTCAAAATAGCACAGGTTTTTTTATTTAATTAACGTGAACCTTTCTTTAGCCCAGTGGTAGAATCTGTTCTAGGGAGTGCCTGGGAAGATGACTGAGGTGGTTTTGTTTGTTTTTGATGAGGTCTGCTTTCCCTTTCTGAGCTTCAGTTTCTTGCTCTTTCTTGCTCTGATAGATAAGGGGACGGGTATGGATGGTCTATGCAAGGCGATGATTAGCTTTGGAATACCTTAAATTGAAAAGGGAACTTATGAAACTAGTTGGCATGGGGGGGGGGCTCCTTGCTGTAGACAGGCAGGAGACAGGCTTGATGGAGGAGGGAAATAAAGTCACCCCAAAACCAGACTCTCAGGGATTATACTTGAAATATACAGCTTTGGGGATCTCACACTTATTTCACCCCTTACGGACCATATTGCCTTTTAATTTTTTTCCTTTATGACTTTACTGAATGCTTCAGAAAAATCATGTCATGTGTCTTGGTTATTGAAAGAGCGTCCACAAAGACGGTTTTTCCTTTTTGTAAATCACAAGTAGCAAATGTCTTTGGCTGTATTGCTCCTACAGAAAAGCTATTTTAAGCCGTGTGAATAGTTTGAGAAATAAAATCGTGTAAAGTCAGGTCTAAAAGCATAGAAAACAGGGATGGAATGTGTTTAGATTTTTATTTACTTAAGAACTTGAAGGTTTTTTCTGCATTTAACTAAAGAAATGGCATTATACTGAAATAAGTGTAAATGGACATGGGCTAATTCCATTGCTGATTTTGGAAAGAAGGTGCTGAAATAAGCCAAGAATTAGAGAGTAGAAACCGAATGAATAAAACTCCTCAATGGAACTTTAGTTTTTTCAAATAAGATGTGAAAATTGCATATTCCTTACATGGCTTGATTTTATGCTCCTGATGGGGAAAAAAACCCCACAGAACTAAAACTCGCATTAATTTTTCTAAGTTACCGGTTTTAATTTATTGAAGAACGTTGTTTGCTTTTAAATTTTTAATCGTGTAAGGTTCAAAACACCCTGAACCGTTGGGTAACCTGAAACTTTTATTATTATTATTATTAATCATTAAGTCAGACAGATTAAAAACCTGGTGTCTAAGCCGGGCAGCTTTTTAAAAGTGCATCTTTAAGTCAAACAGATTTTTTAAATGGTTTTCTAAGTTAGGCAATTAAAAAATATATGTATAAGCTAAGGCAGATAATTAAATATGGATAGCTGGAGTATACAATTTGGAAAAATAGATATGTCAACAAAAGGTACAGATATGTATAGCAAACTCAGACAATTTCTTGAAAATAGATTTCTGGATCAGACTAAATGTACACATCTAAGTCAGAACATTAAAAATATTTTCTATATATTTTACCATTTAAAATATTACATGCTTAGTCTATTTGAAATCTTTCTCATATTGTAGGCAGTCAGATCATGTAAAATATCCTTGTAGTCAATTCAGAGGATCTAAAAAATAGAATTTGCAATTAAACAAAAATGGTTAGCTTAAGTTAGAATTTAAAAAGAAAACACAGATTCATATTTTTAATTGTGTACATTAAAAAAACACAGGGCATGTCAGATTTTTCTGAAGCGTTTAGGGGCAAAGTATTACCTCTTCAGTTTGCTTACAACTGATTCAACAGAAACTATTCTGCACACACACAAAATCAAACATGGCAAAATGTTAACATGACTAAGTAGAGGGTATAATTCTTTCGACTTTTAGGGAAGTTGGAAAAGTGCTATAAACATTTTGGGGGGAAAGCCATGTCTAACACAATTTTTTAAAACTTTATCAAATAACTTAAGCAGTGTTTTTCACTGCATGTTTAGCTCATAGAAATGTTAACACCTCATTTCTGAATTGCAAATTTCAAAACCATGTAGCAAATCAAAGAAAATCATAGCTGTTAAATTTGAACATGGATTGGGTTTTAGGTGATTTAAGAAATTATTAATTAAACTAATTATAATTAATTTTGTTAATTTTATTAGAGATACCTACTGAGATGTTTAGTAGTAAAATGTTAAAATGCCACTTTTTTGTATCCTTAACCCCCCATGAATGAAATAAATAAGGCAAAATATTACTGATTGTTAAGCCTATTGAGGAATATGTGGGGTGACATACCATTTTACATACTTTTCTGTATGTTTGAAAAATTATAAATAAAAACTTAAAAGATATACAGGTCATTAAAAACGTGAGTAAAATAAAAGGAGACAATTTATAAATATGTAAAACTTAGGTAATTAAAAAGGAAGCAACTAAATGTTAGAGTTTAACTTAATTTAAAAAATCATAACCTGAAATTTCTAGTTCCTAGTTAGAAGAAAAAGCTGCAGATGTTGATTTCAGTGTGTGTTTGTTACCTCACACACAACCCAAATTAAATCAATAAATCACACTGAACTGATAGGTTGGGGGGGTGTTGGGGTTTTTTTTTTTCAAGTTTTAAATCTGAACATTCACATCCTTATTTAAGTAAAAAGCTGTGGAAATCGTCAAGTTGTATGCATGTGTGTATCTCACACACCTCAAAACAAAGTACACCTAAAGCAGTATCATTCAAGAAACTTAAACATGCTTTTTTTTTTTGCATCCTAGTTTGAGGGGAAAAAAAAACCAAGTTGGGTGGTGGTGACGGTGGGCTTCTTGTGTGTACCGACATACATGCATACCAAAACAGGTTTGTGCAGCGTTCAGACAAATATGTCACAGCTAAGCAGGAATTTAAGGAGGATGTACAGCGACAAAACAAAGTCCCCAGGGCCAGCAGAGACCTAAAGGTCCTTGACCCGACATCCCCTCTATGATAACCCCAATGCCTCCCTTCCTTGGCCACATTCTGTGATGGCTGTAGGAAATTCCAGCAGCCGGTCATTCCACCTCTTGTGCTACCAAAAAAAGTCTTTGCCCGTATGAACCCCAACTCTGTACCTCGTATCCTGTGGTCCTAGCTCTGGTTCTGGCCCTCGGGGTCTCTGACACGGGAAGCCTCTTCCTTCTTCTGCATGATAACCCTGCAGCCTTTGCGTTGCCGAGAGCTTTTTCTAGCTCAGCAGTCCCGGCTCAGACAGCCTGGTTAAGTTTCTTGCCTATGAATGAAACCTAGTGTTTCTGCATGCTTTTTCAAGTTTAGCACCCAGAGCTGAACAAAATTCTACTTAATTGTGTTTTTGCTTGTATTGGTACTAGTAAAACTAATTGTTAGAAACAGACTGGGGTTTGATTTTTAGACATGGAGCACAATGCCGTGGTTGCCATTTCTCATTCATTGTGTTTGAGCCTCAGTGTCGCATCCCCATCGCTGTTGTGCCTCAGGGCAGGTGTGAAATAAAGGAAAGAGCGCTGGACTCGAAGTCTGGGAATTTAGGGTTACCTCTTTAGGGTTACGTCGTGCTCTGTGGCTGACCCAGAACGTGTCTGTAGGCAAGCTTTTTAAACCCTTCCGACATCTTTTGCCTTATTTATAAGTTGAGGGGTTTGAGTTAGGTGATTTCTAGGGGCTGTATGGATTCAACAGTGCTTTCTTGAGTTCTGTTTCAATACACGGTGTCTTCTGACCCAGGCACACAGCCCTAGCTCTCATTTGAAAAGGAGGAGTCAACAACATCACTGTGCCCCGTTAGCCCAGTGTCACGCAGAAATCCTGGGAAGCAGCTTCAGTACTTTGCAGAAATAACTTTGACGTTGTTTTGGCCAAGTGCAGGTTTTAAGGCACCACTTCATTCAAGCAGTTACAGGCAGCTTGGCTTTAAGGAGCTGAAATGAATTTACAAAGTAAAATAATCGTTCCAAAAAACGTGTAAAGTCTTAAATGAATGAATGAAAAGTAGTTGTTGAGTTGCTGTTCCGATCTGATTAGGTGCTGTAGGACCTGTGTGATTGCCTTTGATCGGGAATGGATCTAATAGAGGAATTGGAGCTACTTGTTAGGGTTTACCGCCTGATCTATCCTCTGCTTGAAAATAATGCATAATCTATAAATGGAAGCTGGAGTTAATTGGTCTTAGATTAGTTTGAAACTAGCACATTATTTTTAATAAAACATTGTGTGCTTTAGGGGGAAAAAAGATAACTCAGGATTAACTAAGGTTGTAAGAAGTCTAAAGTCCTTCTTCAGTCTTGACTGTAATATTTGCCAAGATTTACCGAGCGCTTCCTGTGTGCCTGGCGCTGGGCTGTGGGCATGTGGGCGCTTTCCATGTGCGGCCTCATTTCATCCTCACAGAGCTGTCACCTAGGTGCTGTTGTTTTTCTCATGATACAGATGAGGGAACTAAGGTTTGCAGGAGTGTCACCCACCTGGCGAGTCAGGGTGCCGGGATGGGGCCTTCGGCGACCCTGGCCCCAGAGCCCTGTGCTAACCCACTGGGCCACAGCAGTGCTTGGCTGCCTTTCCAGGACTCGTGGTGCAGGTCCTGGAAACGGGAACGACCCATTGTTTAAATCTTTTTTTTTTTTTTTTTTCTTTTTCTTACACTAGGCTAGCATCTTCTGTATCTCAGTTTACAACCATACAGAGTCCATTTTTACCAGCATATTGAAGGTTCTAGTCGACACCGAGTCTGTTGGAAAATTAATTCTCTGTCTTTAGAATCCAAGTATGAAATCATTGTATATTTCTCTTTAGATCCATTTGCTTTCCTGCCTCTAAAGATTCCCTTTGAGCAGTGAGGCTTACTTGAGAATAAGGGTACTTTGTTGGATAAAAGTGAAGCAAACTTTTATTTGGGCAGTAACGGAAATAAAGTAAATAGCACTATAGCATAGACCTGTACTTCCAACTCAGTTTGCTCAACTTTCCCAGACTTCCTGAGTAAACACAGATGGGTTTCCACTTACTTTTCAGTTTTATGTAGAAAGTTCTTTAGACTATAAATTACACATGCTGCTTGGAGTTTTCAATATTTGCTTGATTATATGCCATGGGCAGGTCAGAAACCTAGATTTAGACATTATAAAGATTTAGAAGGTGATGATGTGTAGCAGCGTATTTTCATTTGGCTGCATTTTGGTTTTTCCTGATGGTAATTCTAAATGTTTTAATTTGGGTCTTGACAGAATTTTCTGGTAATTTGGTGGCTGGGGGAGTTTTGAAGGCCTTCTATTTTTAAGTAGCAAAATGGGGCGGGGGTGACTCTTTGAAAAGATGACCTTCTGAATTTAATTCCCGATGTGGTATGGTAGTAGCTGCCTATGGCTAGTAATTCCCTGAATTGTTAATAAAATTAAAGATGCTGGTAGGTGGGGTGGAAGGAGGCCTGAACACCTGGCTCTGTCCTCATCTCAGCCATTAAGCTCTGGGACTTTGGGGAAATGGATTTATACATTTTTGAAGCTTAGTTTTCTTATTTGCAACAGAGTCTTATCTAGCCTGTGATTCTGATTTCACCTCTTATCAACTAATAATTGTAGAAACCAAAAGATCAGGGTGTGTGCTTGGTTAATAATCCAGGAGGACAGTCTGTCCTGTAGCAGAGATCCTAACCGAGGTTTGCAGTAATACTTCGTTCAAAGATTCGATGCCAAGGAGCCGCTGCAGAACAGGCAGATGGACAGACTGGGATACCGAAGTTAGGGGTTTGCCCTGTGCCTTGTTTTATTAATAAAAACATTTCAGTGCTTTCTTGATGAAAATGTTAAAGCTTTTAAAAAATACAAACATTTTCTTTTTTTCTTTTTAAAGTAAAAGGTAATTAAATCAGATTTCCATTTGACACTATCTTCTCTATTAAACTCTTCTAGTACTACTATTATGGCAGGGTGTGTATATAAATACAGTTCTCTTTGCTCTCATAGCAAATTGTAGGAGGAGTGAAGAGGACTTTCAGCTTTCTATAATGTCAGCTAATTGAATTTTTACATGGAGGAATATTGCTTGATTACACTTTTTATTACTGTCATTGTTTAATAATATTTTGGCCCTGATAGACCAGTTTCATTTGCACTATTAATTTTTAAATAAGGAAGTTATGTTTTTTAATTTTCTAAATTTACTGCTAAGCATAAAAAAAACCACACAGTTGATTATTGAAATTTACCACTAATTATTTCACTGATCAATACTGCAGAAAAGAAAAAAAGACCTAGTTGTTTAGATTATCCATCATTAGTAAATATCTGTTCAGAAGATAGAGTACCATGTTGATCTGAAAAAGGACCTTTAGTTTTAAATTGAAACTTAATCCTCTGGCTGCCGGTGCTTCTTCCTTCCTACCCCCCTTAAAAAATAAATCTCTCCTTATCTTTTTGTTTTGTTTTGTTTACTTGCTTTTCTAATAGCTTTATAAATAACTGTGTGCTTTCTAGACTGATAATAATATATGGCAAGCAAATGGGAAGAGTTTTTCTTTTCTTTTACCACCTGTGTCTCTCTCCGGGGAAGAATGGTTTCTCGGCTTGCTTATTACCACGGATAAAGCCCTGTCTGCGGGATTGAATTTGTAGAGACCTTACATATGTGGTCACTGAAATATTATCTGAATACAGCCATGGACGATTTTTGTGGGTTGTTCATCTTCTAATTTTGCTGCATTTGTAGGGCTGATTTACATGCTAAAATATGCACTTACTTGACATGGTAAAACTGCATTTTAGCTTTGCTTTCTTATTTTATCTTCCTAAGGGAAATTTAGAATATTGTGTGTGATATTTTATATTTATAAAACAGATTGGCATTATATTTTAGTGAAATTAAAGCAAGTGTATTTTATTTGCTTTATTGTATTTTAATTTTTACAACTATTTATTGTTTCCTATCTCATTCGCCGAAACAACAATCACAGTAAATAAAAAAAAAATATGTATATTGATGTAGCTTTTTTTAAAAAAAGGAACAATCAAAAGGGGGAGATTTTTTAAATGCCTGGGTTAGTGGCTCTTTATTTTTAGTTAACTTTTGAGTTGCTTAAGATCAAAGTGTTTTCTCAACTGACCATACCTTATCTGTCTGTCCCCATCCTTCTTTTCTCTTTGCTATCCCTAACTGGATGGGACTGATGGGAAAAACATAACTCTTCAGGAGCTGGATGAGGTATTGTGTTTTGAATATTTTTGTATGTTAGTTAATAAAATTATGTCTGTTTTTTTCTGAAGTCTTTGGTCATATACAGAATGCTAATAGAGCTTATATATATTTTAGCGTTTATTTTGATTACTTATAATTGTTGTGCTTAACAATTTAATCCTCAGGATTTATTTAATATGCTTTCACACCAGGTAAATTGGTGGTTTAGAGAAGGGTTTAAGGAACTATTATTTACTGCTCTTAGGAAGTGTCTCCACTTTGGCAACAGTAAAGGTTGAGCCTTTTCTTGAACTTCCAAAAAACCGGATTGTCTTTAGGATTATGTGTGTAACTCATGTGGAGTGCAGAAGGACATGATGTCTGGGGAGGGACTGAAGGAAGGAGGGCTCAGACCCCGCGGACCTGCCGAGGAGGCTTCACAGCCCCTGTGTTTGGGGTGAAACCAGTGACCCAACGTGTGTGCTCCCTGAGCTTGGCATTGCAGGGTCCGCTTTCTGCCCCCTTCCCAGCAGCACACTTTTGGCCTTTTCCTGAATTACTAACAGTTCACCTGGAAGATGGAGAGGGTGCTTATTCACAGCACTTTATTCTAGAAGCTCTAATGAAAGGGTCGAGGAAAAAGGAGATTGAACTGTGGCTGTCCATTTTGTGTCTCCATTACTCGTTTCAGCGGTGAAGGGGTAAAAATATTTTTCCTGAGGGTAGACCTTTTAAAAAGAGTAATGGGGGGCGTTGGTTTTGTTTGTTTTAATTTAGAAGTCTGACCAGTGAGCTGGGATTAGGGTGACTGTCTTCAAAACTGGTGGGGCTCCTAACTAGAAGATTAAGATCTACCCGTAAGCTCTAAAATCTTTTTTTAACTGGTTGATAATAGCAACAGACGGGGAACAACCTGAATATCCTTCATCGAGAACCGGTTAAATAAATGAGATAGATAGCATCTTGATTCTCCATCCCTCTTAAAGAGCGCAGCCCGTCCCTGAGGGCCGCAGCCGACTGAGCTCCCAGACCCGTCGCTACGTGCGAAGGAGTCTGGTGCCAGATAGCGTGCACGATGTGATTCCCGCTCTCTCTGTTTCTGATTTTGAGAAGAAGAACTCACACTGACGCTTGTGTATACTTAGAAGATTTCTGAAGAGACACAATGAACAGTTCACAGTGGACACCTTCCAGGAAAAGTCTGGGATGGAGGAGAAACTTCCTTTCTATTGCTTGCCCTTTTCTTAGGTTGGATGTCTATTTTTAAAACACGTGCATGTATTACTTTTGTCATTAAAAAACAATTAGGATTTTAAAAACAGCTACCCTTAAGCGGGTAGCTCACTGAGCCAGGTACTGTGGCCTCCCTGCCAGCACCTGGCCTGGGCCTGGGCCCTGGGCCCAGGAGAAAGAAGAAGTCACTGCAGCGCACACACAGTGACGTGAAGCATCTCTGGGGCGAGGCGGGCAGGATGCCCATGGGTTTGCTGCCCAGACTCGAACGGCATTAAAGCCTGGGGCCTTCAAGAGGAGGCCTTGTAGAATAGATGTTCCCCTTTCCTGAACAGTTTGGAGATGTGGGGCTTGTGGCCCCCAAAAGGAAGTGTGCCACGGGGGACAAATAACAACAGAACAACGTAGGTTGAAGAAGCATTGACCGCTTTACACACGAGGGGCGTATCTAAAGTCATGTTACTTAGGGGTCTGCCCTCTGAGCCGATTTCCAGTCTTTCCTACTTCCACTGTAGGAACTAACAGTTTTCTTCTTAGCTTCTGGGTGTTTAAAGGGGCTCTCCACATTCTGTCACCAGAGACCCTGCTTGGAGAGCCCCTTCGCCACACACAGCTCACATGCTGTTGGAATTCTCCAGACTCCAAGTCCAATCTCCGTTCTGGGTACACATGGCCACCTCGTCCTCTTGAGCACTTCACTTGGTCCTTCATGTCCTTTGTCCAGAACCATTATATCTTTTATGAAGTGTAGCTTCCAGAATTGTATTTTATTTACTCAGCTAATTATAATTGTATATTTATTACTATTAAGTCCCCAGGTGCTGAGTTAGGAGCTGGGGATGTTTGGGAATGGTGTCCAGAGCCTTGCTTCACCAGAGCTGCAGTGGGGCTTTGAATCAGTGCCTTCTGGGGATAGTGAGAGTGACCTCCCAGTTCTGGGCATGAGGTAGATGGAAGCCCACCCCTTTGTAGTTGAGGCCTGAGCAGACTTTCCTGACTGCATCCCTTGGGTCTCCCAGAGTAAAGCCATCTCATCTGGTGGCATCCTGCAGTGGGTCCACATTAGATCGTCATTCTCCTGCTTAAATCAGTTTGGAAATCTGCACCCTGGGGATACCGCTCTTCTTCCTTCTCCAGAAGTACCAAGTGAGGTATCCCTAAGGAGGAAGCCCACCCACCATTTACTCTCTTACCCAGAGAAGATCTGGCCCTCTCCTTTGCTCCCTGCTCTAATCTACTTCCCCTCCAATAACAAAGTCATCTCCCAAGCTGTTGGGTTTTAAAATTCATAATAGGACATAATAAAAAATTACAAGAAGTAAATGTCAAGTTCTCAAACCACATAGCCTGGGCAGGGTGGAGTGATACAGTGGGGACACGGGGGCCACAGGCTGGGCCCACTGGTCACCTGCTGAGAAAGTCTCTATCATGGGGGAGCCGGTGGTGGGGGGAGGAGGCAGAGGCTCAGCGTCCCTATTTGTACAAGGGGGGGCAGTCCCCTCCAAAGACTTGTTGGGGTACAGAGATCAATTCAGTGGAAGGGTAGCACCGACAATGCAGGCCATCATTGCTCCCTACTGATTTTTTTTTTTAAGGAGAAGAAAGGAAAATCAGTGAAACTAGCAGCATTTATATCTGGATGGTATGATTCTCTGAGTTTTTATTTCTATATTTTTTGTACATTTAAAAAAGTGTATATTTTGAACATTTATTGTTTCATAACCAGAAAAAGTAATCACTATTTTAAAAGTACCACAGATTTTTAAAAGCACACAGGAGTGCTGACATCCCTTGATTCTCTTTTATCCATGTGCTTATTCACTCCCTCAAAAATTTGAGATTTCTTAAGCCTAATTGTCTATCAGCAAAGTCCTCGAGCCGTCTGAGCCCCCCGAGTTATGCCTGTGGCCTGACTTCATCATACACACTCCTAGATCGTCTCACCTGGAAGCGAGAGTGGCCAGGCTGTAATTTTCAGCGTCCCTTCTAGACTTTCTAAATGTTCATTGCCACAAACAACCCAGAATTGTCAGTATTGTTTCTTGTTACCAATGCATTATGACTGAACTTAGTTTATTATTTTTTTTGTAGATGTGGGGTGGGGGGTGGGAGGGGAGTGTGCTGACTATGCTAATCTCAGCAGAGGCTTTGCTGTGTCCTTAATCTTACCATACACTACATCAGCCTTCTCGTAAAGGCGGGGTTTTCTAAGAGTAGAGAGGCTCTGTATTTGGGGCAGCCAGATTTATAAGAGTATATGTGTATGCGCGTTCCTTCCATAGATCAAGAACTTGTCCATACTGTCTGGTGCTCTTTAAAGGGACGAATGTCAACATCTAAAGTGGATCAAGGGCAAAAGATAACTTTAGTGAGACTAGTAAGAAGCCTTTTGGGTGTGCTATTTTGAGCTTCTGTTGGAATTTTCCTGTGTTGGCAACCCTAGGTTAGGGTCGCATACCCCCACAGTTCTAGGAGGACAGAACCACAAATCAGAGACAATTCTGAAATTCTTAATTCTCATAAGTACAATTTTTACTAAAAAAATTTTTTAATTTAAAAAATAGGGAAGGTATTTTACTTCGGAAACACAAGTTCATTTAAGAAAAGCTTTAAAGACCAGTATCCTATATTCAGAGAAGGGACTAAGTTGAAATTCAGCAAGGATGAGTAAAGAGAATTAAAAATCTGGCAATTTTTTAAAGCCTGTATTAGCTAGAATGGCAGCTTGAAAACTGATATGTCCTGGGTCTTAAAAAAATAAGAAAACATATTTTCAAATGTGAAGTGAGGTTTCTGAAACTGAAAGGGTGATTGTTTTGCATTTAAAATATATTTTTTAATGTTCATATTTGTTCCTGTTTCAAATAATTGACATTTCTCTTCAATTATGTTTACTCTTCTCAAAAGAACATGGTTTTTTAAATTTTAAAATCATACTGATAAATGATACATTTCATCTGAGTACTGCTGAATTTCTTTTTCATGATGAGCTATGGCTATACTCTGTGTTATAAAGGGGACAAATTTTCCCACATTTCAAGTTGGCAAAACCCTGATACAGTGTGGGAGATGCTAGGGCCAGCTTGGTGTGTTGGCATCTGTCCCCTTCGGGTAAGGATCTCTTCATTAGCAGGCTTCCTTAGAACATTTAAAGAGACTGTGTTTACCCCAGTCTTAATTTATATGCATTTGGGGGGGGAACACAACTCTCTTAAGAAAGAGGTGAATCCACTTCAACTGACTTTTCTCATTGGACAATTTCTTATTTGTTTCAGATAAAGTGATACTAATTACTATCCAGATAAATTTAGATAAATACCATCTCTGTATCTTTTCTAGTTTAATATATTTGTAAAAACAGTACAAAGTAAGAGCATGAGTTTAAAAGCCATAAATAAAACAAATGATTACTCTATTGAAAATGATACAATAATAAAATATAGTGGATTAGATAATAAGCCAGTATCGTGGAAGTAGTGTGGCTCGTGAAGAGGCACCTTAGCAATTTTGGGTTTTGCTTTGTATCAAGAGCTGGAGGTTTAGGTTCAAGTTCTGCTCCAGTGGGCGCACAGCTCTGTGTCCAGCACCTGCTGTGTGTGTGGTTGGTCCCTTGGTCACTGTGCCCTGCACAAGGTTGCGTACTTTTTGGTGACTTTGGAGCAGGAGGTTGAGGAATAAGCAGCTCTGCTTCTCGCTGTCTGTTCCTGCTCTGTCTAGGGTGAGGTCTGACCCTCGTGGCCGCACCCTCGGAGGGTCAGTGAGGGAGGCCACTTTCTGTTGACGCATGTGCGCTCCCTGGGAGCCTGACCTGTGGTCCCGGGTCCCACTGGTGGGGACTGGGGCTGAGGACTCTGTTTCCTGGTGGTGTTTCAATCTGAAGGCTTGTTGTCCTGATTTGTTTTCTTAGCAAATTGCAGTTATATTTCACGGGCCTGCCAAAGTGATGGGCAGCTTATGGAGTAGATGGGGCTTCCGGTGTCAGCCGACCGGGTTTTAATCTGTCCCATCATAGCTTTGTGACCTTGGGCAAGCTACTTAACTTTTCTGAGTTTCAATTTCCTCATTTATAGATTGGAATAATAGTTCCTAGCTCATCTAATTTCTGTGAGGACTAAAACAATAAAAAGAATATAAGATCCCTATTAGGGAACTCTTAAAAACAAACAGCGTGGCCGTGGTTGAGGATTACCGCTTCATGGACTCAGCCCCAGATCGTGCAGGTTGGATGACACACCATTTGTTTACGACCTGAGATGACACTGTGGTCCTGTAGGGTCCACGTGGCAGCAGAATGCTGGTGACTTAATCACGACTCACAGACGCTCTGGGAGCAGTTATGAGGATTCTGGTCCCTTCGGTGTGGTCATTGCACGCGGTGTGATCCGTGAACACACAGAATGCCCCAAGCCCATGGGGGCAAAACTGGGCGAGGGGGGTGGCGGGGGGCAGGGAGCAGATGCAAGACTCCAGTTTGCCTGTGGGAATTTTGCTATAAACTGTTCAGGATTTAGGGCTTATTACTTGAAGAATTTTTTTAATGTAGGTTGTTCCTTATGTTCTGTTTTTTTTTCCCTTTATCTGTGGATTTTTAAATTTTGCCTTGTTCCTTTATTAGGAAAGCAAACAAGTATTTGCTGAATGAATGAAAAAATAAATTTAGATAAATGCAAGGAAGGGGGAAGAAAAGCAATATAAATTCTTCACCCAATTCTGCTGTATGATTTAGAAAATTTACAAAGTATTACCTGCACAAGACTTTTATATACTGTTTTGCATTATTTTTTGATCATCATTTGGGTCTTTGGAAACTGGCAATTATAAATTCTGAGCTCCGGAGGGTACCTCAAGATTCTTTAAACCTGTTCACTGCCTCCAGGCAAGAGAACAGCTTAACCAGGCCAGACCTATGATCGCCCTCCCCATCTTCAAGGCTTTCTGAGGCAGTGTCTTACACAGGGAAAATCAGCGGGAGCTCTCGGTATCATTTCAAAATAAGTGAAAACGTTGCCTGTGGACATTGAGCTGAAGAAAGGAAGCGGCAGTCAGGATTGCATTGAGGTTTTTCAGGATTGCTTTTGCCAAATGGTGGGTAATTTGCTAATCGTTTTAGGCAGTTCTTTCACACATTTTAACACACGGTTAATGATCTTGTGACCAAGATAACTGGATCAGCCCCATTTCCAAAATAAGCTAAATGTGTGTAAGTGAACCTTGCTCCTATTGAACATTTTCTGTGAGTTCCATTTGTAGCCTAGTATTTTTTTTAAACTTGAATCTGATCACATTAACTTTTAAGGTTCATGCCATCTTGTCATACGTAGTACTAGTACTAAGAGGTCTTTCTGTTAAGGATCTTTTGTTGATTTTCTTTATTACATTTCTATAGCCAGATCAAGTCAAATTCATGTTCACAAGTATGTCCAAGAAAATTAAGAACTGGTGCATGAAAAGATAGGAAAACAGTCCCAAATCCTAGCAGTATCAGAGCAAGCTTATGATCAGGCAAGTGCACTTACTCCTACATTTTTTTTTGCCTTCTTAGGGAGCGACATTTAAGAGGGTGTAAGAACATGCTTGTCAAAGTGGAATCTGAGTAATCTGTTTTACTGCCCCTTTATTTCCCTGTAGCTTGCTGATGACCGTATGGCTCTGGTGTCAGGCATTAGCTTAGATCCAGAAGCAGCAGTTGGTGTCACCAAACGGTCACCTCCTAGATGGCTGGATGGAGTGGATGAAGTAAGTCGAATGTTAGTTTCATACTTCTTATTTCTTTAAGTAATTATGATGCCGACATTTGTTAAGATATCTGCCATAAAAACTGATGCATGTCCCTGGAAATCTTTTGCTTTAGGTTTATTCAGTTCACACACCACAAGAAAGGGTGTGTGTGTTAGTGATCTTGGCGTTAGGAGCAACTACCTGGATTATAGAGAGAAGTTGAAATGCTGTATAACGAGGAGTGGTATTCGGATTAAAAGTTGCTCATGCATCAGTGAGCCTACAAGTTGGCTGAAGCCTGAACTCTGTACTCGAGTGTAGCTAATTGTCTAGGAGGCAGACAGATGCCTGGCAGGCATCAGTGGAGTCCTGGTGATTTCATTTGTTTAGATACAGTATGATGTTGGCCGGATTAAACAGAAGATGAAGGAATTAGCCAGCCTTCATGACCAGCATTTAAACAGACCCACCCTGGATGACAGCAGTGAGCAAGAGCATGCCATTGAAATAACCACCCAAGAGATCACTCAGGTGAGGATGGAAATGGGTCCCCAGGTGGGCATGGGCATTTCCCAGCCTTCTCATGACCCTCTCGAAAGCCATAACGTGCTACAGACTCTAAATCAGATCGCACTTCCCAACCCCAAGTTCACAAAGGGACGTGAGGCCGAGCTCCCCCAGGAAGCAGCATGTGTCTTAGTGAATGGGGACTGTTTTCTCTGTTGCTGATAGATACCACCATGGACTGATTTTAAAATGTGTAACTTTTATTGTATACTAGTGCTTATAAATTATTCATATTATTCATGTTAAAAAATGGTCCTCATAATTGGAAAAGATTGGGAGCTGTTGCCCTAGACTTGAGTATATTAGTATCCTCGAGGAACTTAGTATCCTGGAAAAATTCCTTGTAAAATGTTCAATTTGAGTAATTTTTAAATAATAATGACTAGTGTGTGAACTTTAGTGTTTTACATTTTTTTTTTTTGTTTATGTCTCCTGGTTCTGATCACCAGTAGAGGGGCCAGGTGCTGTGGGAAAGCCCTGGGTGTTGGAATGTTCGAATCCTGGATCTTAGCAGGGTAACAACACCGTGGTTCTCTTCGAATCCCTCAGACTCTGGTGTTCTCATCTATAAAATGGGAACAGTAATACTAATACCTGCCCCAAGGTGGTGATAGGGATTAAATGAGACGATCACAACAACAGAGCAACACGTGATGACGGAGCCTAAGAACGTGTGCCCTGCGCCCCGCCTCTGTTCACATCTGGTTCAGTCTTTCTGTGGGTGTAAAGGAGGCCTCTGATGACTTTGATCTGGTCCCCTTGCCCGACGCCCGACTGTGTGCACAGAGCAGTTGATGTCTCTGGGACCCGTGAGTGCGGAGGGGCTAGCACTCGGGGCTCCCTCCCGGCCTGCTGTGAGCCGTGGGCTTGTTCTCCCAGCTCTTCCACAGGTGCCAGCGAGCGGTGCAGGCTCTGCCCAGCCGGGCCCGCAGGGCCTGCTCCGAGCAGGAGGAGCGGCTGCTTCGCAACGTGGTGGCCTCCCTGGCCCAGGCTCTGCAGGAGCTGTCCACCAGCTTCAGGCGCGCACAGTCGGGCTACCTCAAACGTGAGTGTCACCGGGCTGCTTTAAGGGATTTTGAGTCCTCAGAGTTCCAGCACTAGGACCACGGACTACTTTTTGTTTCCATCCTTCTTTTTTGCTGCTAGATCTCCGTTTCCTCCTCTCCCCTCCATCGTTACCCCTTGGGCACATTCGCACATCTTCTAGAGCAGACGGAAGCCCCGCCCCCACGTGAAAGGCTGCCCAGGCCTAGGCCAGGAACGGGCTGTGGGAATAGCTCACAGGCAGCAAAGCACAGCTTACTCTGTGTCCAGCTTAAAGCCCATTTATACAACCTGTGGCTTTCCAGATGCTGGGTCGGGGGGAGCTGCTAACAAGTAGGTGAAATAAGTTGTAATCACAGGAAAGCTTTATATTTACATAACAACTGAAGTATTTGAGTGCCTGAAAACCTTTTCTGGGAGTAGTTGAACCACTGGCTGCTTGCTGGTTGGCCCTAGTGACCCACTCAGCCTACCTTTTCTTCCAGACAGTGGGAAGTCCGGTTTTGGCCACATCCGCATTCGAATTACCTTATAAGCTGGGTTTTCCTTTCTTGCCATTGTAATCAATAATATCCCCACATACTCAAAAAAAAAAAAAAAAAAAAAAAAAGTAGTTCCCCCTCCCTCTGACAACTGGCATATTTGTATTTTAATTTCATTACTTCTAAAATTTGATTAGGACCGTTTGGAATTGTTACTAAAGATGCTTCTAGAGAGAAATATTGATTTTTTAAAAAAATGTTTTGTAACAGCAGTTAGATTAAATATTTCTGCCTCACTTAGAGATTCTCAGATGGTTTTAAGTGTCATTTTGTCACTCACTTGGCAGCAAGTGAATTGTACACATTTATAGTGTGATTTTTGTCTTGAATAACCCCCAGTGCTTGCATATTGTTATCTGTTTATAACCCTTTATTCTCCCCCCACCGCTGTTGGAGATAGGCTTCTTTTAAAGCTGAGAGTATCTCCATTTTGACTGTTGAGTTTTACTCTAGATTTCCCCTTTTTAATGGTGGAACGGTAACCAGGATGGTTTACATATTCGAGTAAAGTGAATTCCTGTCTATGACAGGCATGAAGAATCGGGAGGAAAGAGCCCAGCATTTTTTTGATACATCAGTACTGCTAATGGATGATGGAGACGATAATACTCTTTACGATCGGGTACGTGAGGGGCTGCAAGACTGACTGCTGTGCGTTTGCGCTCCGTTCTGTTCCTTCTCTCCATAGCCCTGTAACTTCTGTGCAATGCCAGTGGGTCAGCGCGGCTTGACTTGTACGTCCATCGAGTAGTTTTTGCAGCAGGTGGAAGAACAGTCATGGGGGCCATACTGTTTCTTCCTTTGTGTAGGCTGCGAGGAGGCCTTGTCATCTGCCTTCCAGAACCTTCGGGAGAGCAGTCTGCACACCGCACGTTGGGAAGAACCCAGAGAAGCGCAGGGTTATTTCCGGTGGTTTTGCTGCCCAGCCCTGTGTAGCTGCAGACGGGGGTTCTCTTTGTGTCCCCTGCTTGGGCCCTAGTGCTTTAGATCCTGCTTGTTTTAGGAATTTGGATCTTTCCTGTGAGGGAAAAATAAGTGCTTATGTGTTGTGTTTATGTGCTTTATAGAAGTATTTTCACAATTCATTCTTTAAATGACATCTGCAATGGTACACCATACCTTTCTGGTGGGGGGAGAAGAGAATCTAACATACAGATCCTGTACTTTTTGTTTTGCTAGGGTTTTACGGATGACCAGCTGGTGCTGGTGGAGCAGAACACACTGATGGTGGAGGAGAGGGAGCGGGAGATTCGCCAGATCGTGCAGTCCATTTCAGACCTGAATGAGATATTTAGGGATTTAGGAGCAATGATTGTGGAGCAGGTGCGTGGTTTACCTTCCTCATCATTGAGTTTCCTGCCGTGACATCTGGCCCTTCTGGAGACTGTTGATTCGGCATTTGTGTCGGGAAACAAAATTTGACCCTACTCCCCCCATGTACGTCTGTATATACGTGTGTGTGCTTATACACTTACATAGATACGTGTGTGCACGTTATATGCGTATACTAATGTCATTCCCTATAAAATTACTGATAACCTTTTATTTTTTTAAGTAAAAAATAAATATCAGTGGAAGGTCTCATATTCTCTGCCCATACTCCAAGGACGCTCGTGGGACCACCCTACTTTGGGGGTCTGGTGGGTTCTGCCCCCACTCAGCAATGATTCTGGCAGTAGATAAGGTTTCCCTTCTAATTTTGGCAGGTTATTGTGTAAGGGCAACTGGAACCACTAGCTTTCAAGTAGAATTAAATTGTTTGTTCACTGTTACAATCTGATTAGGGTATTTTATTATCTTGCCAGCAGGGATTTGGGTCCTGATCCCCCTGCAACCAGCTGCACAATGGAGTGTTGAGGCCATGGAAGATCTAGTTACAGTAATTACTCCTGCGGTTCCCAAGGAACTGCTCTTGCTATCTCCTCTGATACAGCATGTTCCATTAAGAGCCCTGTTCCTCCGCATAGCCTGGTGTTCCCTTCTTTCTGTTTGAACCGACAGATTAAACAATTAAAAACAAAATTCTCCTTGAGGCAAACGTGTAATTTTACATGGTGGATTGGAGCTCACCATCTCTGCTCTGGCCCATGGAAACCCGTGTTGACGTTTACAGACGTGATAGTCAATTTCCAGGCCTAATCATAACTGGGTCTAGCTTAACCAGCGTTCTCTGCTTACTTGAATCCAAGTATTTAAGCAGCACATGGGCACAGAAGTCAGCCCTTCGCCTCTCAGAGCCTATTTCCACTGAACCGTATATTGCTTAAAACCCCAGTAAGTCTGAGTATGGCATATCTTAGAGTGGCTAAATCCAAAAAAGAAACCTCAATTTGTCAGTATTTCTTTCTCATGAGTTAGACTTTATTGTAACTTACACGGCACTCTGCCATTGAGTGCCTCATATTGCTTGATGATGGATTCCAGAGCTTTCCGTGTGTACCTTTCCAGCAGCGGTTAAGTAAAACAGATAATCCTGTGGATAATGATGTCTGCGGTTCCGTGTTCCCAGTTGCGGTCGTTGGTCGTCTGTAACTGTCATTTCTCACCCAGGGTACCGTCCTCGATAGGATTGACTATAATGTCGAGCAGTCCTGTATGAAGACCGAGGACGGCCTGAAGCAGCTTCACAAGGTAACATCGTGTGTTTGAGGAGCTGCTCTCAGATGCCCAGGACTCAGAGGAGGGGCTCTCGGGGGCCAGGCGTGCAGGGGAGTCGTGTCAGTGTGGTCGGCGCCAGCCACGGGGGGCCTTGTCACCCTACTGCAGGGAGTGACTCCAGGGGCGCTTGGCGCTTGGATTTGAAATTGCTGAGAAGTCCCTTCTGTGACAGGAAATTATAAAGGAATTGGGCACTTCTTCCTTTCATAAATTATTTTCATTCTTTGAATCTTCTTGTTGTAGGAAATCAAGGGAATGGGTGTTTGCTAGACGTGTGTTGAACATTCTGTCTACTTGTTGTTGCGCTGACTCAGGTCTCTTGCTGTGACACATTTCTGATGAATTGCTGGTGGAGGATCCTTTTGGAGCAGATAAAAATCTCATTTTCCCTTTTAATTACCGCAGTATATCTGTGTGCTACCTTGAGAAAAGAATGGTTTGTTGAAGTGAGAGTAGCTCTCTTACTCTTCGCTAATAAGGTAGCTATTTCCGGAATATCTTTCGTGATACTTGTTAAAAATAACCGGAAAGCGTCTTAGAAATCTTGTCATCAGTGATGAGAAACATACATATGCTGCCGAGTGGATCTCGCATATAATTGGGTGCATGTTTTCTTTAAAAGGAATGCTAATACTTCGCAAATAAAATAAATTCTATCCATTTCCTTGTAGCTTTGAGACCCTGTGATATTTGTAGCCGTATAATGAGCGTTTTTCCAGTCCACGAATGGACTGCCCTGTCGCTGTTCTGGAGCCAGTTGCTCTCTGTGGCGGGGGCGGCCCCGTCTGACAATGATGTCAGGTTTACAGAAAGGGAGACCTACCGAGGTCTGACCAGGAACCCTTCACTCTCCCTTCTGTGTGCTCGCTGCCGCACAGGGCGTGGATGAGACTCCAACACATGGTGGAAGGAAAAGGCCTGCCTCGGGCAGGCAGAGGGCTTATTGAGCATTTAGATTCATTTTGCTGCCAAGCCTTGTGTATGAAAAGAGTGATAACTAACTTGAGTTTCCCACTCTATAATACCCAGTTCCTGATATGCTGTTGAATTATGCATTGGTTTTGAAGTTTCTTAAATAAAAACTAGCGAAACATGTTTTGTAATAAAGCACAGATAAAGGGCAGAGCTTTCTCTACAGGAGTGTACAAATCTAGTGGGAACTAGAAATTTTGTTTTAGGTTCTACTTTATAAATCATCTTCAGAGGCTTTAAAGTATATCATTTAGTATTGGCTTCCCTGGTGTTCTGGGTTCCTTATTAGAAAAGTAAGCATGCTCCGTCTTATCTCTCAAGTCACCTTGCTGTCAGTGGCGTGGCTGGCCGTTTCCTTGGCAGTCACCTCATCCGAGGAAGATTGAGCCTTGGGAGCGACTTCACACGGGGCGGACTCTCAAGACGGGTTAGCCTGTCTGTCCTGATGTTTCCTCCTGGTTGATGAGTGGCTCCCAGTGGGTGTGTAGGCTCACTTAGGAAAACAGAACTACCAGTCAGAAGGTTGGTGGGGACCACGGAAGTAAAACGGAAGAGATTGGATATTCTTAGACGTTTCCATCAAGCTGTGCCCTTCGTGTCCTTCCCTGTGAAAGCACCGCCTGGGGAAGGATGGGGCGTGCTATCCCTGGACGTGGTGAGCGACACCCTCGAGACTCCCTCCTTGTCCGCTCTCCTGTCTCTGGTCAGTCTCTGGGAACCCAGGTGGGGCATTTTGCGTCTGTGCACAGCAGGGGTGTGACTGAGGGCGTGCCCCCCTCCCCCAGCCCCGCCGGGGCCTCCAGGCTGATGTTTGCAGGTGAGGAGTGCAGCGGGTGCTGAGCTCTGGAAGCTCCTGTCTGTCGGGGCAGCAGAAGCACAGCGAGAGATGATCTCAGGGAGGTTCTTTCTGCACTTGAGACCCGTGGGGCACGCTTTCCCATTCCTGTGTCAGAGGAGGAGTGTGTTCTTGTTCCCAACATCAGGGGAGGCAGAAAATACCACTCCGGGGGGCCGTCAGTTCCCTACACTCTGGCGGGGGTAACCTTAGCCGATGTTTGAGGTCATCGTGAAGGAGGTATGCGTTCATCCGAACAACTGTGTCCAGAAATGGGAGGCTGTCCTTGAAAGAGTGGTTCATCACAGTCAGTGGAAGGAGGAGGAGAAGCAGGTCCACCTGGTGCTGAGGCAGAGGCTCGGACTCCTCCCAGCCTTTGTCTTAGTGGTGGGTCCCGGCCCCGCGCCGCTGTGCGTCCAGGGTAACTAGGTCACGAGGTAGCTCCAGCATCGTGGAGGGCGTCCACTCACGATGATTCAGTTTGCTTGAATTGGTGGAAGGGATTATGATGATGTGATGTGGCCTGTAGCAGAGGGACCGGTCGTGCACGTAGAACTACAAGCCCAGGACTGGAAACAAGCGAGGCTTGGTTTTGGATTTTTGGGAAAATGACGGCCTTTTTCCCCTCTCTCTGTAGGCAGAGCAGTATCAAAAGAAGAATCGGAAGATGCTTGTGATTTTAATATTATTTGTCATCATCATTGTCCTCATTGTTGTCCTCATCGGCGTGAAGTCTCGCTAGGCGTCTGTGGGGCTGCGTGTGCCGCCCGCGTGGACTCCCGGGCGCCAGGGGCTCGGCCGCCGTGCGGGCGCAGCAGAGGCGCGGGCTGTGGACCGAGGACCGCGTGGGGGCAGCGAGCGCTGGCCTGGACTCCTCGTCGCAGTCGTGCTCAAGCAGAGGGAATGGGCTTCTGGTTTCCCTTCATTGTCAAGAATTTAAGGACCTTTGATACCGCTGCAGAATAGAGATTGAGCTGTGTCATCAGTTATAATATCTATTTTTTTTAGAAAGAGAAAATGAGTTGAATGTTTACAGGCACCCCACAAGCTGGTCGATACTGTACATGCATATGCTGTTTTTTTAGCTTCATGTCGGAGCGGCATGTTAAAATAATTTTTGGAAAAAGTTTTTAAAAACCATCTGGTTTTTAAGAAATTTGGTACCAAAAAATTTGTGAGTAGAGGCAAAAATGCCTCTTCATCTTTCTCTGTGTATTTTCCAGTTGAAAACAAACTGAGAAGTCCTTTAAGAATTTATAATCCGTTCCCCATTAACTTAATTTAGCTTTTCCATCACTGTTAATGATCAGAGTAACAAAGTGTGAAAAATAAGAAACCATCATTGATGTTAATTAACACATTTAGATGGGCCAGTTAAAACAGCTTCATAAGTTTAAATTAATTGTAAATGGACTATTCCTCATCTAGAATCTGTGCCCTGCATTTTCTACTGTAAACCAAAAGGGGTTACTAACAAAACCACCTAAACTTAAAAGTTGGTGATTTGAACCGACCTCACATGAAAACATGCAAATGGAAGATGGGCAGTGTCATGAAAGTCACCAGAATCAGCCAGTGTGTCCCTGTACTCGTCCCCAGCCGTCCTTGCTCAATCCATTACTTATATACTAACCACATAATGGCCTGTTCAAACCAGACACCATTTAATGAACTGTGAATTTACACACAGGCCATTCTAAATGGGTCACCCCATTTAGGATTAGTGGATCTCAAATTATTAACCAAACATCACTCCATTTCAAAGTAAAATATTCCACCAGTGGTATGATTTATCGGCTCTTCCACTGCTGCTTAACATGCCCAGAAAGTAGGCATGTTCCCGCAGATTGTGAAAATCTGGATTAGGAAATCCCTCATTTCTGTGAACATGAATCAGATCGCCAAAGCAGGACTTTGCCGTTTACTTACCTATTATCAATATGGTGCTCGAATATATTCCTGGAACTGTAGAATAATGTGGAAAGTGATGGTAACTTTGAAAGCTGAAGTTCATGTTTTATTGGGTCTTGAGACACTAGTATCTTTTTAAGGTCTTTGTATAATTTTCAATGGCTTTTCCATTGTTTTTTACCTCTCCTAAAAAGTTTGAGAAGAGCATGACTTCATTAAATGTGCTATGTTTTATTTGGATCAGTCACATAAAATGTCTCTTTAGAATTGACTTGAAAGTTGTTTCCAGAAACTTAAACTCAAGTCCAGAGGTTCAAGTCGTCCAAACAGATCATGGTCTTAAAACCCACGCCCCAGCCTTCCCTTCCCAAGTCGTTTGTGACTCCAGGCGGCCACTGGTTTCCTTATTACTGATGTGGCTATAGAATGATCTAGAGGTGCCCCTGGTATTTCAGGAAATCGCATGGTATTCCCCGACAAACAATTATTTATTAGGAAAAAAGGTCGGCCAATCCGAATCCACCACCTCCTTGATCACCCCTGAAATGTGGGGCTTCTACATTCTTCGAAGGCGAATAGCTCTAGGCCTTCTCTACTCACAGCAGATTTGAATCCAGTGGCAGAGTCGAGGTGTTCCCCGAGACCAACTGCTCCCAGGAGCTGGGCTGTGGGGGTCCGAGCTCTTCCCTCCCTGACGGTCTACAGTGGCAGAACTGGGTCCCTGGTGAAGCTTTTCAAGTACTCAGTCTTACCCTTGAAGGAAAGTGACCCTTTAAGAAAGGATCACCAAAAAAAAAAAGAAGAAGGGATCACCATTTATTTATATTTATTTTCAGTTAATAGGGGTGATTGGGGTTGGTTTTTGCTCCCCACCCCCTAACCCCGTTTGGGTAAAGTAGTAGATCTAAATAGACGTGAAGGCTCTCGAGCGGTCTGAAGCCGGCGCGGTGCCGGCGGAAGCCCCAGCCGTCTGCTGCCACGACCTTGTCCCACAGCGGGAAGCGGCCCCAGAGCCTGGGCGCCGGCTTGCCCGGCTCCTGCAAACACTGTATTTTTCTTTTGAGCCTTTATCAGGGAAAGATCAGCAGCCTTGGGGGAAGTAAGAGAAGAGTGGTAATGGAGTCCTGGTACCTCAGGGCTCCTTTTCCTGCGGACAGCCATTGCCGTCCCTCTCGGCCAGGCTCTGGGGGCAGTGCTCGCCAGCCCGGTCTCTCCCCTCACCTGGGATGGGAGCAGAGAAGAGGGCCGGCAGGGAAAGCCGCTTCTGGGCATCCCCGGGCTCAGCCACTGGACACCCGCCCCCTTCAGCGTGTCCTCGGCGGGCTCCTTGGATGGGACTGGAGAGCAGAGAAGTCCGTGTTTACCGCCAGGTCGCCAAAGCTCCTGGTCTTTCCCGAGACTGTAACTGAAATCTACTGTCTCTCGTTGTATTAATTTGGGGGTGGGGGCTGCTGGCTCGCCATGGGCGTGAAGCAGTGTAGGACTCTAATTTAACGGATTTACCGCTTTCTCTGCTAATTGAGAGAGCATTATTTATTTGTTTTGACACAAGTGCTTTCAGTGTTTTATCCTAGCTAATGGCTTCTTAAAGGTAATAAAACCCTTCCAACCTAATTGGTCAGATAAGACTTTTTTTCTTGTGTGCTTAAATAAAGCAATTAGTGAAGCGCTTCTATCCAAAATGACTTTTTTTTGTCCTTTTTTAAAACTAATTTACTGTTACTGGAAACTTTTTGTACAATAAAGCAATCATGCGGATTAAAGAACATCCTGCAATCCTAGTATTAATTTTAACGATGGGGCTCACGTTTTCTTCAAATGCATCTGCGTTACGGGAGGGCCTGGTCCATTCTGTGATCGTTTGGGCCAGTGACTATTTGTTTTGTGTCTGAGGCCTTGCCTCAGTGTCTGAAAGTCCATCCATCTGCCTAACGGATGCTCGCAGAGGGACCGATCTGTCTGCTATCCAATATACAAAAGGGAAACTGCCGAAAAGGCAGACAATTATTTTTCTTATGAAAATGTATGCTTCATATACATACCCAGAAGCATTTGGAGATCTTCAAATAAAATTTAGTCTGTGTGCCTTGCTGAGAAGTCCTACTTACAGCCAGGCTCCGGGAGACTTGAATTTCTAAGTGACTTTGGATGTTTCTTATTCTATTACACTGAACACTTCAGGAATAGGCTTTGCCAGCTGAACTCCGAGTCAGGACCGTATTTACACCTTGAATGTGCCCGTGTCCGGTCTCCTCCTCAAAGGCCGGGGTGGGTCCTTGTCACCCAAGCATTACCTTTCACGTCATCCAGGCACGATGGGGTCTGTCTTCGAGTCTCCTTACTGCGTGGGAGCGGGCCTTCCCAGGAGTCCCCTTGGCAAGCCAGGCATCGCGTCCTGTGATGTGCCTGTTGCTCAGGGCGATTGAATTACCTTCGGAGCCTGTGGATGAACCACACAGAGGGAGCGACCTTCCCTTGTTGTGCGCGCTCCTTGTTTTCTGGCTAGGAATTCTGTCTCCCCAGCTTGTTCAAAAGCCCCTGGCTCTGTCCGAGCGTCAAACCCACCCCTCAGAGGATAGACGTTTGCCGCAGGCCTCAAGAACATTCTGACCAGCGATAACCTTGAAGTAACCCTCCACCCTGGACGGGACAGCCGTGTAAGTGGCGATGCGTGTGAAGGGACCGTAGGCTCCGCAGGGGGTGTGTGTGCCTCCTGAGTGGTCAGTCATGGGTCAGGCTTCCAACTGGATGTTTGGTGGCTCCCTTTTGAAATGGCGCTGCAGGTGTTTGCAGGTAGAATCGGACACGTTGCTGTGGAGCAGAGCGCTTCGCAGGCTCGGTCCTGGCCCTCGGGTGCGACGGGCCCGGAGGCACGGGAGCGTGGGCCGCGGCCTGGCTCCTCCTGAAGGCCCGCACTGATGGAGGACGATGGGCTGCATAGAGATTGGCCCTGCTGAATTTAGTGCACCTCCTTTAGGAGCTCTGATCATCACCCAGAATGTGAGCAGCCTGTAATTCTTCCTGGTCTCTCCTCGCCACAGCAAAACGACTCACTGAGCCTGGCGTAATTTGTGGGTAAATTTAGTAGGATGGCATGTTATTCTAACATGCGGGCTTAATTTTGGTTAATTTTGGTCATCAGGCTCCCCTATTCTCGTCAAAACCTGTGGGGACCAGATGGAGAGGTCTGGTAGTGTCTTCACAGGAGGGACGTCTGATCGTCGGGTGCAGGGAGGATAGGTTAGGGCTGCAGGGGGACTACTTCACCCATTAGTTACCGTGAGTTCCCGTTGCCTCCTAGGACTTGGGGTGGCAAACTTGCTTCATTTGATCGTGGCTACAAGTGAAACTTAGCGGTGTGTGTACATAGAAATGTGGGCTTCGGATTGTAGATCTCTGTGTGCGCGTGTTGGCCCTTAGCAGCTCCTCTAATTTTCTCTCTCCAGATTCCTTGACCACCCAGATGCCACCTCTGACCTTGTTGCCGGATGTTTACGTTTTGTTTTGTTTTGCAGTTGAGGGCAGTGGTGGGTATTGGGGTGAACTAATGTGGACGCTGGGTGGGCATGCAGAGAGACTTCCAGCTCATCTGAGAGCGTGCCAGACTTGGGACTCGGAGTTAGCGGGCATCAGCTGGGTGCCCTGTGCACCCCGACTCCACACCACCCTCCAGGTCATCCTACCCGTCTCCGGCCAGGCCTCCTTCCCACACAAAGGGACATTCCACGGAGTCAAATGGCAGAGACTTTTGCACAATTATCTGGTCAGTTGAGGCAAAAGAAAATAATCATTTGTCCAATTGTCCAAATTAGCTCTCTGGACTGTCCTGAATGCTCAGGATAATTGTGTGGGCCTCCACTTCAGCTCCATAATCTGGCGAAAATGGACCATTTACATGAGACTCCATTCAATACGACGTACATTTAAATTAGACTTGGTGAAAGTAGACCACTGGGTTTAGTGTTTTCTGTTTGTCAACTATTATTCTAAAATTGCTTTTAGCTAATCATCCCAATTCTGCCGTTAGTAATCACTATTTCTCCCATTTTATAGATGGAGGCAAAAGGGGCTCTGGTTTGCATCATTTGGTGTCTCTGGGAGGAAGTGCTGAGGGATTCACTGACTCGGGACCCCCTAACAGACCTCCATTTCCATTGCCGCTTGGGCAGAGAGACCATCCCTCCCACCCCCCCCCCTTCCCAGATGGGGAAACTGAGACCCTCTGGAGGGCTTGCCAGGGTCACACGAATAACCCGGGGCTAGAGCTAGAATCTTCAGCTTCCTAATTTCCAGACCAGTACTATTGCTGCTTACGCCATTTTAATTGTTCATTTCTTTCCATAAAATTAAATGACCTTCTTCCAGAAAGATTTAATGGTCAAGATGGGATGTGGTAAAGGCTCCTCAAGGATTTTTTCCTTATTACGAAGATGAGACCAGACTGAGGCCGGGAGAGATTTGCAAACAGCGGCATGTCATTATCCCTAGTTCAGTTTTTCGTGTAATCGGTGTGAAGAGATTGCTGCTGACTAATCCTGCCACCGGACAGAAAGCAAGCACTCTTGGGTGACACGGCGTGGCACGCGGACATGTGTACGGTGGCTGTTTATGGAAGGTGTGTGTGTGTGTGCCCGGAGCGCTTCCCAAGATGGAGAATGTCATTTTAAAGTTGTAAATAATAAAAAATAGGTTGGAGCAAAACTGATTTTACAATTGCCTGAGAATGTAGCACTTCATTTCCACACTATGCAATGGCTAGAAATTGATTTTTTTTTAAATCCAATTAAGCCTCAAGGTTGGTTATCCATTTAAAAGGTCGGCTGAGTTAAACAATGACAGTTACCTTCAGTTCATGCTAATAATTAAATTTACACAGAACTCGAGCACTTCCATCGTGCCTCGCGGAGGTGGACGTCGTGTGTGTATGTGTGTGTGTGTGTGTGTTGCACAGAAATGCGCCACGGAAGTCCCCAGCGGGGCTGCCCGCGCGCCAGCTGACCCAGCCGACCGTGACCCCTGCCCAGGGCAGCCCGCAGCCGGGCAGTGCTCCTTCCCCGCGGGGTCCCACAGCCCGCCCTGGAGAGCCCTGGTCCCCACTCACCTCCCATCCTCCCCACCCTCCAGCCCCGGGAGCCTTGGGAGACGGAAAGTAACCTCATTTAAAGAGAAAAAAGAGGGGGCTCTTGGTGTGTGTGTGTGTGTACCCTTGGCGTACGCACGGAACTCCTCGGTTTCACGTGCTGCTGAGTTTATAACGTGGTGAATAAATCATGTTTTAAAAATAGCCCTTTAAAAAAAAAAAAGTCCTTTATGGTTCGTATTGACTCTATGTTCCCAATGTGTTAAGAAAAAGACTTCAAAATGTCTTTTTATGGTTCTCATAGGTGATGTTTAAGCATTTGAATTTATGAAGATGTTAGGAGAACCGGGAACCCGATTGGAATGCTTTTTATTCTGTTTGGGTTATAATGTCACTCCAGTTTTGTAAATCACTGAGCAGGGATAGTGATCTTATTTCAAATCTAGCATTTTAACCTGCATTGTAATGTAAGGAAGGTCACTCCAATTCAATACTTTCCATCCATAACTATGAACCAGACTGAAAGATGGAACCTTGCAGATTTAGTGGGGGGGGGGGGGATATATATATTGAATTTCCCTCTCAGGGCCCTTAAGAAAATCTAACAATTCCTGCTTAGTGTTTTGTACCCCCACCCTTTCCTCACGCAGCTCAGCTGCCAAAAGCCTCCACAACAGATTTGTGATTCTTTTTTACTTTTTAAAAGATCCGCATTTAGATAATGCAGACAGACGTGTGGCTTTACACGAGGGTGTTCCTGGAGGAAAGAATGTGACCCCGGTTTTTGAAGACCGACTCATTTTTGATGCACTGGAGAAGCAGACTATTTAAGAGGATCCTGTAAGTGAAGGTTTTCCTAAAGAAACTTGATCCATGTAAACATTTACCCCCTCCTTCTGCTTTTCTATACACCTTCACTTCCATAAGCGGAGTTGCCTCAAGGAACGCGGAACCACCTTTGGTGGGTTAGTTACCTCTCTCTCTCTTCCTTCCCTCAGCCACCCCCATCCCAAGGCTCCAGATCTTCCACATTGCCCTTGAAAACTTCTGCAGCTACAGAAGTTATTTTGCTGGTGCTCAGAAGTAAATAAGAATTTCGTCCCCGAGACAGGAGGGTTATTACTGTCCGACAAGGTGGGCTTCCTGGGAAGATAATTTAGGCTGCTAGAACAGCAGGGGACTGCCCAGAGCAACTAGCTCAGCCCCTCATTTTTTTTTTTTTTTTTTAAAGATTTTATTTATTTATTTGAGAGAGAGAATGAAAGAGAGAGAGCACAAGAGCGGGGAGGGTCAGAGGGAGAAGCAGACTCCCCGCTGAGCAGGGAGCCCGATGCGGGACTCGATCCCGGGACTCCAGGATCATGACCTGAGCCGAAGGCAGTCGCTTAACCAACTGAGCCACCCAGGCGCCCATTGAGCCACCCAGGCGCCCGCTCAGCCCCTCATTTTATCGAAAAGTCCTAAAAACCGATGTGGGAAGGAACGCTTTTTGTTGTTAATAAATGGTTCCTCTAGTACATTTTTATTAACACCATTCTCTCATCGTGCCGATATCAGAAGGTAAAAAGCACTGTAGATGAAATCACAGAATGTGCTTTGCAAGCAAAGTGCAAAAGATTATATGCAATATGCTGTTTTTTGTATAGATCCGTGAGTGCGCATAAACGTAGTTTTTAAAAAAGAAACGGGAAAGATAAACCAAAACCTGATAAAAATGGTTACCTCCAGGGATGAGTGGAAAAGGAATGGAAGGGACAGGGGACGCCTTTGAACATTCCTTCCTGCAGTTTCAACTTTTGAGCCACATAAATATACGTATTCAAAAAAAAAAATGTAAAAAAAAAAAAAAAATGAAAACAGCGAGCCCTTTGGTACAAACAGAAACATAGGAATCTAGATAGGTATCAGACGGACAGACCGGACAAAAGCCAAGTAAATGTTGAGTGTATCGGTGGGATCATTCGAAGAACAAGAAGAACGAACGAACTCTGGAACCCGAGGGCATGGGTTTGGGGTCAGGAGTGGAGGCTGTCGGGAGTGCTGTGGGAAAGACCAGCCGAGGATCCACAGAAGGGCGATTGGGAACTCGGGTTCTCACTGTGGGAGAAGGAAGAACCACCGTGGGTTAGGGCACGTGAAGAAGAGCCTGGTAACATGGGCTGCGACTCCGAGGAATCCGTGTGCACTCACGATATTCCTCGAAAAGGATCAGAAACAGCCTGAGCGCACTCCACACGCAGAACTGGATTTCCAGATGGAAATCTAAACAGCCATGCCCCCGACCACAGGGAGACCAGGGCTCCTGTGAGGCCCGGCTGACTCTTGATTTGGGGCAAGGAAGGAGCAGAGTGAGCCTGGGGACCACCTTAATGTTCCAAGGGGGACAGGAGTCCTCAGAGACCGATAGGAACATGTGAGAAAGACACGGGCGCCAGCCTGATGGGGCCCTGGCTGGCCCGAGTGGGGCCAGTGACCACGAAAGAGCCAAACACAGGGACAGGACTGGGGCAAGGCCGGCCCCGGAGCCCGCGGCCACTACCCGCTATGACATGGCCTGTTTTCGGGTTAATCCTCCGCTGCCACCATCGTGAAATTCTCTCTTGAAAACGAGGCTCTGCGCTTTCCTTTTTGCCCCAGACCCCACAGATTATGTGAGCCTGTCCTGGGGCTGAGGGGAGGCAGGGAGGCTCTACTCAGGACTTCAGGTGGTTGAACGGGTGATCCAGGTAGAAAATCACCCTGTTGCAAAAGCAGTATTTGATTCAGGCAGAGGTCATCACTGGCTATGAAACTTTGGGGGAGAGGTCAGGAGACAGAACTCTCTCATGGCCTCCGAGCCTCCATGCATTTTGAAGAGGAGACTGAGCTGAATGCCATTAATTATGAAAAGGGAAACGGCCCTTTGCTGTGAAGAGATCGGGCCAACCCGGCCTGAACCAAATAGCCCACCTTGGCCAGTAACACGAGACACATGGGTTCTGTGGCTCCTGGTGAGGTACGGTGGCAAACACAATGTGTTTAACCCGAATCTAATCATAAGGAAACAATCCAACAAATCCAGACTTCGGGACCTTCTACGCCACACCTCAGTGTCAGGAAGGACAAAGGCAAGGATTGTTCTGGATTCAAGGAGACCAAAGAGAATTGACAACCAAGCGGAATGCCTGGTCCTTATTTAGATTCTGGATTTTTAAAAGGCAATGAAGGACATTTTGGGGACAATCAAACAAATTTCAATGTGGACTGTGTATTCGATAATAGTATTGTTTTGATGTTAATTTTCCATGGGTATGATCAGGATATTCTTGTAATTTTGTGGGCTAGTGTCCTAAGAGATAGATACACACTGAGGTATTTAAGGTTAAAGTGTATGTAACTAACTTTAAAGTGCGGGAAAAAATATATGGACACACACAGAGACACATCTGACCTAGGTAAAGGGCATACGAGTGTTCATTATAGTGGTTTTTCAACGTTTCAATAAGTTAATGCATTTTTCAAAAAAGTTTCTAGAGAAATGTGATTTTCATGGCAACTGGTTCCTTTTCAACCCTTCAGGGAACATTTAGCCCGAATCTTCTGGGTGGCATGCCTGATGCACTTCACAAAGTGTAACCAAGGCACCCCCCGATGCGCAGGCGAGGGAAGGCGCAGACGCCCCCAGCACGGGCCTCGTCCTGGGAGGTCGTGCAGGGTCTCTCCTGCCTCTTCGCTGGGGGCTCACCTCCAGGCCAGCTGCTCTGTGGAGGGAGGTCGTGGAGCTGAGCCTGCCTCGGCCCCCTCAGGGCAGATGCAGCCGCCGATCACCGTCCACCAGGAACGAACCCTACCTCAATCTCACGTTAGTCTTGACGGCGGCCCTTCCACTGGTTTTGTGACCCACAAGGTCAAGTTCAAACTCCGTGGCTCAGCGTACGTCTCATGCACACTTTATGTGTGCACGTGAGCTTGCCACCAGTCCAAATGGACTATGCCCTTTAGTATTATGAGCCCTTGCGTGGACAACTCCCTTGTCAGGGATCAGACTGCCTGGGACACCGGGACTCGTCCTTGGATAGCTTAATCCAAGCTCAGTCTTCTCCCAGGGACTGGCTTGCTGAGTTTTACTGCTGTATTTCCTCCCACGGCCAATGTATCCCCAAAAGCCTGACCTGGACTGGAGCTCTTAGAAACTGATATTCAACAAATATATATTGAATAAAGGAATGAGTGAAAATCCCAGAAAGAAGCGGCAAGTGCTCCAAGGGAATGAGTGTTTCTCACATCAGAATAATGGAATCTGAGAATCTCGAGGCAATCAGTCTAATAAACAGAGAGTAGAGGAGATGTTTCTCCTGGCATGAAATTAATATATAAATACACACTCCATACACCCAGGGCCATCTCACACGATATGATCTCAGAAATGTGTTCGAGAATGTGAACTGTACCAAAAGCTTCCTAATAAGTCCTGGGAACTTCATTCTGATTCCTTCCAGTTTTTAAAACCTTGTTCTTCAACTACTAAGTCTGAATGTCCGGTTGAATTCGGAATGAGTCGCATCTCATCAAAAACAGAAGTTACTTCTTGGGTTGCGTGAAAGATCTGGTAAGTTATTTTAAATTTTCATTTTTTTTTTAAAGAAAATTAAACTGAGGTGGATTTTTCATTGACAGTGAAATATATACTAAGCTGTGGATTAATACCTTCATAAAAATTTATCTAAACAGAGTGCTGCCTGTCTTATTTATGTTGAGGTCTCTAAAGTCTGCAGTGCAGACAGTGCAGTGCAGGGGAAAGTACTTTCCTGGAATATATTTGTATCTGTCACAAGCTACATCTTGAGGAAATTGGCAGGCATTTGAAGTCGAATAACTCCTTAGCGTTCTGTTTAGTTTGGATTTCTTCGACTCGGGAGCGGAGGGGGGAAGGGGGTGCTTAGAACTAAAATCAGGATTATCTGCTTTTAACAAGCATCTAACATTTTCCTTTGCTTTGTGTATCATAAGTGTTCGATAAATGCTTGTTGAACTGAGTCATCTCGTTCATCCTTCCTTGGGGTCGTGGGGGTTATTCGGTCTATTCTTATATATGGAAGAATTCTGAAAGGAAAGAATCTCCAGAATGATCTCTCTACCAACCGTTTCTCTCCCCCCTCCAACTCCCTGTACTCAAAACCGCCAGGCCCGGCTCGCCAAAATGCGTCTTGGATCCTCCCTCAGCAAGCACAAGTCTGTGGAGTGAATCCCCGGTTTGCAGGCCCCCACAGCCCACTCCTTCCCTGTTCTCTGGGGCCCTGGGTTCTTACCCACAGGATGCGGAGCCCCGTAGACACTC
Source organism: Phoca vitulina (assembly GCF_004348235.1). Classification (NCBI taxonomy): domain Eukaryota; kingdom Metazoa; phylum Chordata; class Mammalia; order Carnivora; family Phocidae; genus Phoca; species Phoca vitulina. The sequence goes on along the minus strand of NW_022589753.1, from coordinate 4,436,438 downwards.
TGGGTCTCTGCTCTCCTCCCCGGCTTCTCCCCCTCCCCCCCCCAATGCCTTCCCCTGCCCTGTGGGTCTGGGGAAGTCCTCTTCTCACTGGGTAGGGCAACCCTCCAAGAAGATCCCACGCGGCCTCCCCCCACTGCTGGAGTGCCCTGTGCCTGTCTGCAGCGTATTTGCAAACAGGAGAAAGAGTGATAGATCTTCATACATGCTCTTCGTACCCTTTACAAATGTGTGAAAACATTCAGCTGCTGTAAAAATCTTTTGAGGAAAATAAGATCCAATTAGCGTCGACTTTCATGTTGGGAAAGCTGTGGGTTTTCGAAGGAATTCCTTTCACTCATTCAACGACTGTTTTTTTGGCACCTGTCTGTGCTAGGCCCTGCAGAAGAAAGGGACACGAGCCCTGCCTTCAGAATGCTGAAGCTCTCTGGCCCGGGGGGATGTTGTTGAGCACCTACCCTGCACCAGGGACCGGGGCTCAGAACCGACTACCCTGCACCAGGGACCGGGGCTCAGAACCGACTACCCTGCACCAGGGACCGGGGCTCAGAACCGACAGGGAGACACAGAAGAGTGGCCAGAGAAGACGAAGCTGCCGCTCGTGGGTGGGTTGCAAATCAGGGAGTGGGGGAGACGTGCTAGGAAATCAGTGGCTTTGCAAAAGCCTTGGATGCCGTGCTCGGGAGTTGGCGCTGCTATTTTTTTAAGGCTGAGAATGAAAAAGAAACTCAAAATGAGAAGGGTGGCACATGGAAGTAGCTAGAGGTAACAGAGGGGAGTACCAACAGGCCCTTGAGCAATCAGGATGTGGGCAGGATCTGTATTTTTAAATGAGTCCTGCTGGGGCTTCCTCAACTGGGTCACGGCTCCCTGAACCGGGCATCTGAGTTACGGCAGGAGCCAGGACCCCTGCCAAGGGCACCCCCGCCGTCCACCAGGTGCCCCCTCTGCCCTCACCCAGGGCCCCTCCACCCACCACATGCCCCCAACACCCTCCAGGTGCCCTTCTCGACTAGCCTTCCCTCCTCAGTGGCAGGTGGCTCGGGTGCTCCCCCTCCTCTTCGCTCTTTGTCTCCGCCCCTCTCCCCAGGCAGGCCGGGAGGCTGTAGGGGGCAGCTTGCTCAGACTGCTGCCAGATGACCCTTCCTGCAAAGGGGTGGCCGGGGGCAGGGCCCTCCACCAGTCCAGGCGATGCCTGAGTTTCTAATTGGCCATCCCAGAAGCAGTAACCTGGGTAGAAACCCACATCCTGACACCTGACTCACATCCAGGACAGTGCCTGCAAGATAATGGGGACCCACTCAGTGGCAGGGAACCCATTAAATGAGGAGGAAGGAACTGTGGACACTGCCCAGCATGCCAGGCAGCGGGGCCTCGTCAGGAGCTGGGACGGATCCAGGCATCACCAAGCCCATCCAAACCTGACAGGCGTCTGGGGGGGTGGTGAGGGCACATCCTGCCCATGCAGGGGTCACCCAGGATCACTGCAGGAAGCTGGGCCTGCTTGGGGCTCATGCACACTGTGGTCTGGTGGGAGCCGCTGTGGGGGACTTCGGGTTGGGCCTGGGTCTGCTCAGGACCTGCTGGAGGTCAGGGTCACCAGGGTCTGGGGGGAGCTGGGGGCCAGGGCCCCTTCCAGGAAAGGTTGCCCGGAGAGCTGTTTCCTGACTCTGGAGGCAGGACCCACTTCGGGACCTGCGGGGCTTGGGGCCCGCCCAGGCTTGGAGCCTGCCGGGCCTGGCCGGGGCCTGCCGGGCTTTGGAGCCTGCCCAGGGATTGGGGCCTGCCGGCTTTGGGGCCTGCCCCGGGGATCGGGGCCTGCCCAGGGGTTGGGGCCTACCGGGGCCTGGGGCCGGGCTGCCGCTCGGGGCCTGCCGGCTCGGGCCTGCGGGTGGGGGCGGGGGGAAAGGCCTGCCCCGGGGGGCCCGGGGCCCGCCCGGGGTCAGGGCGGCCCGCTCCGCCCCGCCGGCCCGGCGCCCCCTCGCGCCCCGGGCGGGCCCTGCACGTCTCGCGAGCGGCCCGGAGCGGCGGGGGGAGGCGGGGCCGGGCGGCCGGGCAGGGCCGGGGCGGCGCCGAGGCCGGGCCGGAGCGGAGCCCGAGCGGAGCGGGGCGGCGGCCAGGCGGGGGGCGCGGGCCGGCGGAAGATGGCGAACGTGGGGCTGCAGTTCCAGGCGAGCGCCGGGGACGCGGACCCGCAGAGCCGGCCGCTGCTGCTGCTGGGGCAGCTGCACCACCTGCACCGCGTGCCCTGGAGCCACGTCCGCGGGAAGCTGCAGCCCCGGGTCACCGAGGAGGTGAGCGGGCCGCGCGGCCGCCCGGAGGCCCCGCCCGGCGCCCGCAGGGGCGCGAGGCCAGCCCGGGAGGCGCGGGGGGGGGAGCTTCCCCCCCCGGAACCGCCTCCAGGCGCTGCCTTCGAGGGGCCCCGCGGCCCTGCCGGGGGAGCCGGCCGCCCGCTCCCGGAAGCCCTCCCGGTGGCACCTGGCTGGGGCCCACCCCGGTGCGGTGCGGGGTCGCGGCGTTTGAAGCCCGGCGGGCCCAGCCTGGCCTTTTAAATCCCCACGGCTTAATCCCACAAGGGTGGAACCGTGCCAGCAGACACACACACGCTGAGCTGCAGCGAGAGGCCACACATCTTAATTAGGGACCGTGGGTGCCCCGGGAAGCCGCCGCAGCGCTGGTTTAGCCTCGCAAGCGCCGCCCGCAGGGCCCGGCTGCCGGCATGCGGACTGTTTGATGGCTGGCGTCTGTCTCTTGTCTCTCCCCCTCCCGTCCAGCTCTGGCAGACCGCTCTAAGCACGCTCAACCCCAACCCCACGGACAGCTGCCCCCTGTACCTGAACTATGCCACCGTGGCCGCCCTGCCCTCCCGGGTGAGCCGGCACAACAGCCCCTCGGCCGCCCACTTCGTCACCCGCCTGGTGCGCACCTGCCTGCCGCCCGGGACCCATCGGTGCATTCTGGTGAGTGCCCACGGCCATCCTCGGACTCGTGGGGAGCGGGTGTCCCCGTAGCTCCGCCCCAGTGCGGGCAGGGCACCCGGGCTCGCAGGACCCCCGACGTGGACGTGCCGCCACAGCCCAGGACGTCGTCACCCCGGCTTACAGACAGGGAAACTGAGGTCGAGAGACTAGGCCATTTGCCCCAGATCAGTTTCGGTGGTCGATCTGAGCCTCAGACCCAGATTTCCTGAGCCCACGCCCCTCCACGTCCTACTTTCCCGCCTCGGAGGCAGTCCGCATCTGGTGGCTGATGTTTTCTTTCTCCCAGGGCTGGACGGTGGCTCCCCGAAGGCCCCCGCATGGCGGCTCTGCTGGGCCCCTCTGTCCCGAGTGTAGCTCCTCCCCGGGGTCGCTCCCGCGGGTCTGTCCCCGCTCACGGCTCTGCCTCTCTGTGCTGCAGGTGGTCTGCGAGCGCTCGGACGCCTTCGCCTCTGCCTGCGCCCTGGCCCGGGCCTTCCCGCTCTTCACCCACCGCTCAGGGGCTGCCCGGCGTGCAGACAAGAAGACGGTGACGGTGGAGTTTTTCCTGGTGGGACAAGACAACGGGCCAGTGGAGGTGTCCACTCTGCAAGTGGGTGTCCGGACGTTCGCCCTGGGTCCCCGGGCCCGCACGCGCTGGGGCAGCTGGAAGGGGAGGACGGTGGCAGTGGGATGCAGCAGCAACAGCCCCCGGGGGCCGGAGGCCTTTCCAAACCCGGGCAGCTGGCCCCCTTCCTCGGGGGTGGGGGCTTCCTGGCCAGGACTCAGGCCTCTCGACCGGTATTTCTTGAGCACCTACCCAGCACCAGGCGCTCTCCTGTTTAATCCTGAGAATCCCCTCCCTCTGTGGCGCACTTTTACATATGTTATTTCCTTGGATCATAATCCTTTTGAGGCCAGCAAGGCTGGGAGGGACTCCAGGTTAGGAGTCCTGGTCTGGGCCGACTGGCAGGTTCCATCCCCGTGGCGAGTGTCCCAGACCCCGTGGCCGTGACCTCACCCTCCCCACCCCCACTGAGACCCAGGCTGTCCTTCCTACCCCACCCCTCACTGCTGTCCCAGGCCAGCACCCCTCACCGACTGCCTCCTCCGCCTGGATCCTTTGCTCTAGAAGGAGAGGACATGCTTCTGTCTCTACCATCTTGCAACAGCTCCTTTTTTCCTTCCATTGATTTCCAAACGTTGAAAAAACACGGTCTAATTGTTTTGCCTTTCTTAACTCCCTTTCCCCCTCAGCCTACCCAAATCGAGTTTCCACCCCGCATCCTGACATTGATTTTTTAAGGAGCCTGTCTGCTGGACTTAAATATTGGTCGTCCCATTTGTCATCCCCCCAACCTTGAAGGGTCTGCCCCACTCAGAGCCATGCCTCCTTCCCACGCCCCCTCCCGCCTGCTGCCTCTACATCCCCTTTCCAGAGCATTCCCACATTCCGATCTCACTTCCTCTCATCTGGGTTCTCCGAGCGCCTGTGGGCTCCATCCCACAGACGGGCACCGACGACCACCCCTCCCCTCTAGCGGCAGGGCATTCCTTCTGAGTTCCCGGCCTGAGCAGCACCCTGGACCCCCCACATCCTCCAAGCCCTTCTCCTCCCTCCCCGCTGGCCATGGTGGACTGACTTTCTGTCCTCCTCAGCTTCCCTCTCCAGGTCCTACCTGCTCCGGGTCTGCCCACGTCCCTTTCCACGGGGAGCTGGCTGGCTGACATGGCCTCGCTTGAAGTCGGGCCCTCTGCCCGCTGAGTGCCATCCCACCTGACATGACACATCTCTGCTTAGCTTCTGCGCCCTGCACTGGGGTGGGAGCTTCAGGAGGGCAGGGACCTGGTCTGTGGTCCCAGCAGGGGCCCAACATGTGACGAGGACGGTTGGGTTGGGGGGTCTCCTTGACCCCCACATCCAGTGCATCCTCCTCTGCCCACTGCCACTGTCTTGCGGAGCCCCCCCCCACGCCCCATTGCTCTCCTGGGCCATTGTGGCCGCCTCCTCACTGGTCTTGCTGCCTCCAGATGCCCTCCATCCACTTCCCCTTCCCATGGCTGCTCGTAGCTTGTGTAGACGTGGACTGCCTACTGAGTCCTCTCAACAGCCCTAGGAGGTGGGACCGTTGTCCTTTCCACCGTCGGGCTGAGCAGACTGAGGCTCGGAGATGCTAGGTGACTTACTGGGGCCACACCAGCAAGGGGCAGAGCCAGGTCTTAACCACTGCCGCTGTCTGTCAGCTCTCTTTCCCGTCTGTCTTGGATCGTGAGCACAGAAACCTCAGGCACCCCGGGTGGCCTTTTCCATACTATGGAGACCTCCTCAGCACTGCCCCCCGCAAGTCCTCTTCCCCCCCGGTCCCTGTGGTCTCTCATACCCTCCTCCCCTGTTGTGTTTAATGGAGTGAGGTGTGATTCTCTGCTGGGCTGGAGTACCTTGGACATCTTTGAATTCCCCGAGTCTAGTGTGGAGCCTGGCACACAGTAGGTGCTCATAGAAACACGGGTGGAATGAATGAATGAACGAATGAATGATCGATCCTGGGGCACGATGAGGCACAAGTTCTTCCCCAGGGTCACGAGGCTCTGTGGCGGCGGAGGGGCACTGGGAGCCTCCCCCGGGCTCCCCCGCAGATGCTGTGTGCCCTCTCACCCAGCCAGGCTGCAGCGGGGGCTCTGAGCCCACGGAGGGCTGCTAGGCGAGCGCCCGGCCTTCTTAGAGACGAGTCTTAGGGCGCTGACGCACTTCCCAGACAGCGACCACAGGCTGCGTCAGAGATGAGCAATAGTCTCTGCGACGCCCACAGACAGGGACCCTCGGCCTCCCAGAGGAGAGCCCGCTGTCAGGCGGAGGGGACCACACGGTCACATCTCATATCTGAGCTGTCAAGTCCTGTGTCCCTGCCTTTGAGGCTTGGGGGTTTAATTACCTCCGGGAGGCAGAAGCTCTCCGAGCCATTCAGCAGGGCCTGGAAGGCGGCTGGGTTGGCTCAGTGGACCCAGAGCCTGCCCTCCCTGGCGCCGGGGTGCTGGGCAGGTGATGATAAACTCGATGCTCTCTGCACCCCTACTGCACCTGCACGGCTTTGCTCTTTCAGTATCACCTCTTCCCAGCACACAGGGAAGAGGCGGCCGGCCAGCCCCGTGTCCGAAGCTCGGGGGTGGGGGTGGGCATGGGGGTGGGGCAGGCGGCGCCGTGGGCAGCAGCTAGGCAGAGATGAACGAGAAGGCAAAGACCTTCCAGAATCAGCGCTGAAGCAAAAGTGGGACAGAAGTTCTTTGCAGAAAGTAGGGGTGGGGCCGGGGAGGGCGGCCAGCATGGGGCCTGGGGCGGCTCCTGTGTTTGAGCACGCAGGGGACAGTGTCAGGTCCCTGCTCCCTTCTGGGCTCTGGGCCAACATATGAGCCGCATGAGGCCGGGTCTGTGCGTTCTTCCCTCCGCACTCCATACCCAGAGCCGTGCGGCATCGGATGGCCAGGAACACAAGGGCAGGGAGTCTGTGACACACTCCCATGGGGCTCACGTGAGAAAAACGCCACCCTCACGGCCGGAGCGCCGCAAGGGGGACCAGCGGGCGCTGGGGTGCAGGACAAAGAGAACTTCTCCTCCTTTGGGAGGATCCAGAGAAGCTTCTGGAAGGCACGGCCTTTAAGAAGTGCCACAAAGGATGGCCAGGATCTTGACAAGAGGAGAAGGGAGGGTGTATCAGTCGGCTCCAGTGGCCATAAGAAAATACCGCCGACGGGGTGGCTTCACCAACAGGCCTGTACCTCTCAGGGTTCTGGAGGCCGTCTGAGATGAGGGCAGGGTCTGATGAGGACTCCCTGCCTGGTTTGCGGGTGGTGGCCTTCTGGCCGTGCCCTCCCTCCCTCTTCCTGTAAGGGCGCTAATCCCATCATGGGCCCCATCCTCCTGACCTCACCTAAACCTGACCACTGCAGGGGTAGGGCTTCAACATATGAGTTTAGGGGCGATGCAGACATTCAGCCCCTAGCAAAGGATAACACTTCCCCCAAGAGAGGACATGGGACTGCCAGGCGCCCGAGGCAGGAATGCCCAGCGTGCGTTCAGGGCCGGGCACAGGACCGCCTGCCGCCAGGATGAGGGGAGTAAGCAGCAGATGAGGCCTGGAAGGGGAGGTGGGCCCCACTGACACCAGGTGGGGGTGCCAGGCTGAAGGATTCTCGTGTAACCTGGAGGCGAGGTGCAGAGTCGTGTGGAACTTTCTGTGGACAGCAGGGTGGGTCACAGGCACCGGGAAGACAGCAGTGGCACTGTGAGTCTTGTTTCCCCCTGACCTGCCCCTCGACACCCTGTCAGCAGCCCCGAAACCTCCCCCGGGTGGCATGTGCTACTGATGCCTTTGGTCCCTGGGGCAACGGACAGGGAGGGACAGCCCTTCCTAGCTGGTCCTAGGTCCCCAGTGACAGCCTCTGGTTTCTTTCCCCAGTGCTTAGCAAACGCCACGGAAGGCGTGCGGCTGGCTGCCCGTATCGTGGACACTCCCTGCAACGAGATGAACACAGACACCTTCCTCGAGGTTCGTGGCCCCAGGGAGTCATGCCAGGGTGGGGCCAGGGTGGGCGAGACGTTGATAGACCCCAAGGAAGTCAGAGGATACCCAGGGCTGGAGGGGGACAGTGCCTACAGCCTCGGCACCCTACCTGGGGACGCCTGGGGCTGCCACGGACAGAGTCTTGCTGTCCACCCAGCTGCGAGGGGCCCCCAGGCCTCAGTGGAGGGGGGAGGGAGGACAGAGCCTCCTCCTCAAGGCCTTTCTGCAGGACCGCAGCCATGATCTACTGTAGTTTAGAGGGTGAATCTTCTGTCCTGGATTTAATCGTGCTCCAAGCCGAGAGAGTTGAGGCCCTGGCTTCTGAGCCTGCTCCATTCCGCCACGCGGGCGTCGGTTCATCCCTGGTCCTGAGCCTCGGCCTCGCCTTGACTTAAGCCATCTTCACGTGTCTTTGTGTTGTTTTTTCCATGAACGTGTCCAGGAGATTAAGAAAGTTGGAAAAGATCTGGGGATCACCCCAACGATCATCCGAGATGAGGAGCTAAAGACGAGAGGCTTTGGAGGTGGGTAGGGTTGGGCCTTACGGGCCGTGGCGTCAGGCTGGTCCTGGGTGCTGGGGGTGGCAGGGTGGCTGTGGGTCACGCACTGCGATGCCTCAAGCTTCCCTTGAAAGGAGCCAGCCTTTGTCCAACCCCAAGGCCAGACCTTGGGAAGCGGACCATCTCTGGGGGAGAAAGGAGGCGCTGATTCAGACTCTGGAAGCTGCAGCGTCCAAGTCCTTCCTCAGCCCACTCCCTGTCTGCAAGGGCTGCTGTCCTGGCTGCCTGGGCCAACTCAGCAGGACCTTTCTGCTCCTTGAGCACACAAGCCCACATTCACATCAGGGCCTCATCATTATGGCTCTCTTTCTCTGGAGTCCTTCCCCAAGATACTCTCACAGAGGGGCCATCCTGGGTCGAATCTACCTCCTCAGAGGGCCTTTCCTGATGACCAGACCCATCCTCCCTGGCCCCCAGGCACTGGAGATATGGTGACAAGTATAGGCACTTTCAGTCTGGCTGGGGGAGGGTCACCGCACTCCTTATCTATGGCTGCCAAACAAATTACCCCAGAAGGAAGCAACTGAAGGCAACATATGGTCCTATGGGCGGGGAATCAGGCATGGCTGGGCTGGATCCCGGGCCCAGGGTCCCTGCCACGTGGAGACCAGCATGTTGATTAGGTCAGCAGTCATCTGAAGTCTCAACCGGGGCCGGTGATGTGGTCCCAGCCAGGCTCACTCACGGTGCTGTCACCAGGCCTTGGGGCCTTGCTGGCTGTTCCTTGTCATCCGGGCCTCTCCTTGAGCAGCTCACGAGTAGCAGCTGCTTCCCTCAGAGCAAGGTTTCTGGGCAAGGAAGAGTGAGCAAGCAAGAAGGAGGCAAGGTCTTTTTTTGCAACATAGTCTTGGAAGTGGTATCTCATCACTTCTGCTGTATCCAGAAGCGAGACGCAAGGTTCCAGCCACACTGAGAGGGGATCCCAGAGGCAGGGATCGGAGGGGGCTATCCTAGAGGTGCCTACCACACAACACATAAACCAGCGACAAGTGGAGGCAGAGGCTGCGAAGGTCAGGGAAATCTTCACAGAGGAGATGGCATTTACGGCGGGTTTTGCAGGATATATGGGAGTTTGTCAGGCAGCCATTATTGGCTCTCATTCAGTTCAGTTGCCGGGGGCCTTGAGGCCTGGTCTCTGCCCACAAGAGGCTTTCTTGAGGAGACAGGGCACGTACACCCCAGGGCAAGGCAGTGGTGGGAGCGGGCTCGGAAAGGGTGGTGCGGCGCCGAGTGCACAGAGGGCTCAGGGAGGGGTGAACGAGCGTGGGCTGGAGTGGCCTTGAAGCATTATCCAAAAATCGTTTCATTCTGCAACCCTGTTCATTTCTTTCTGGGAATGATACAGTTTTGTTTTGTTTTTTTCTCAGCGGGTTTTCTTGCCTAACGATACTTTGCACGGAATTCGTTTGCAGTCCCAGAGCATTGGAACTAATTTGCCTTCCCCCATCCCATGCTGGCCAGGGGGCAGGACAGGGGGCAGGGAGCTCGGGCTTGGACTGCACACTCTCCAGGAGAAATATTCACACGCCAGTGGGTATTTCCCGGGGAGAGCTGTTGTTTCTGGGGGGCTGCTGGGAGTTCTCTGCGCAGTTCAACCTGAGCCCAGCTGACCCTCTCCCTGTGCTTTCTGTAGGAATCTATGGTGTCGGCAAGGCTGCCATCCACCCCCCGGCGCTGGCCGTCCTCAGCCACACCCCAGAAGGAGCCACGCAAACCATTGCGTGGGTGGGCAAAGGGATCGTCTATGACACCGGGGGTCTGAGCATCAAAGGGAAGGTGAGGTGCTGGGGCCAGTGCTTGGGCGGGTCCCAGGGTGGGAGGGCTCTCGGGGGCCTCATCAGCTCTCAGAGGCACTGGACGAAGACAGTGAGCAAGGCTTCTGGGACCTTGGCATTGGGGCGTGCCTCTGGGGAGCCAGGTTCGGGAGGAGTCGGCGGGGCTGATTCCTTTTCTGAGGGGGAGACAGTTTCATGTCCACACTCCAGACAGGGGTCTGGAAACAAAAAGTCTGGACAAGATCCAGAGAAAAGCCACAGAAATGATTAAAAGGCTGGAAAACGAGCCCAAGAAGGCAAGGTTCAAGGACTCGGTGGTTCTGTCTGAAGAGAAGGGCGTGGGGTGGTGCCCATGGTCCCCACGACCAACAAGCTTTCCACGGATAGAATGCTTAGTGCGATCTGCATGAGCCCACTCGGAGAACAGGCGCCCCAGTGAAGGCCAGAGGGGTTTGGCCCCACGAGCAAGCCGCCCGCCGGTGTTCCTGTGAGGCCCGGCGGCAGAAGTCTCTCCTATGGGTGGCCTTTAAGTAGGGTCGTCTCAGGAGGCCGGACACCTAAGGGCGCCAGTCGTGGTCGCATCTCTCGGCCACTGAGCTGCCTGCCCTCCTCCACGCCCAGCACGTTCGGGCCTGCTGCGCACTGGGAGCTGAGATGGCCCCAGGAGGAGGAGGAGGGACACATCTTCATCTGCTCATGTCCCACACTTGGGTTGAGCAACCACTGGGCACCGGGCCTGGGCTGGGCTCTATGGTGCCAGGACTCGGAAGGCCTGGGAAGGAGCAGGTGTGTGAAATCTGTGCCCCGGGAGACCAGGAAGAAGAGAGCCAACCTTCCCAGAGAGAAGGCTCTAGAAGAGAGAGCAGACCTCGAGAGCTGGCAGCCAGTGTGGCTCACAGATATGTCCTGTTGGCCCAAGGGCTGGTCTATAATTTGAATTAGTTACCAACATTTAAAAAACAGGAAAAATTCTCGCAGAACACTGGCTATCTGACCTTTTGTAAACTGAGGAGATCCGGCAGTATGGGCCCTCCATCTCCACCTGGAGGCATCCCGCCGGAGCCAAGAAGCACTGCCCCGTGGATGGAGCCGCACGGTCTGGTTCGCCGCGGCTCCGGCGCTTTCTGACCTGAGCCCTGGTGTTGGTCAATGTTTCGGGGGGAGATCGTGCATTACCATTTGCACCACTAGCCAGTCTAGTACATTTGCTACCTAGAGTGGATGGTCTGTTCCTTTTTTTTTGTTTTTAAACATCCCTCCTCCCATAAACATTATTTTCAGGCCTAATCAGGAAATGATCAGAGAATAAAGGTTTAAAAAAAAAAACAAACACCAATAGTGAATTCACCTTTATTGAATTCCATACGTATTATCACGCCAGTAAAAAAATAAAAATAAGTATTATAGGGCTGCCCGACCGGCTCAGTCGGTGGAGCATGCGACTCTTGATCTCGGGGTCGTGAGTTCGAGCCCCATGTGGGGTGCAGAGATGACTTAAAAATAGAATCTTTAAATAAGTAAGTAAATAAATATATAAATATTACAGCACACATAAAACAGCAATAGATCAATACTTTTAAATTACATTAATGTGATTTTTTGGATAGAAAGAATGCCTCCCTATTGTCTGTTGTGGTAAAAGGAGTGTTAGCACTACAGTGTCTGTTTGGAGGCCTTCGCTTCTGCAGATTTGCCAATGACTTTATCAAAATTTTGCACATCTCTACACTTACCAGGGACCGAGATTGGTCAGTCCATCGGCACTCATGGTTGATCCCAAAACACTGTTAATTTGCATTAGGAAGAGTTTCTGTCGCACGAAACAATCTGTACACTGATACCCAGGAAAAGTCTTTCACATAAGGATCACTTGGCAGAGACTGCCCCAAACCCCATTTCCCAAGAAACTCCAGAAATCGCGATACTGTCCGTGTCTGCAGTTCTCTGAAACTGATTCTAGTGGCCTTCACAGGTCCATGGAGTAAAATCGTGTTAAACACAAGCCCAGTGGCTCACATAGACTGAGGGAGGCCGGGAGGCCCAGGATCCCTGTACCCGTGGGTTTGCTCCGAGTCCAGTGTGGAGGCAGGACCGTGGGGAGTGACAGACACCGGCCCCGCCTCGCTGTCCGCTGGAAGGCATGCTGCCGCCTATCCGGCCAGCCCTGTACCTGGCAAAGGATAAGTAGCTAGAATAGGTGGGTTTGAACGTTTTATCTGTATGATTAGAACTCACTTCGACAGATTTTTCGGGAGAACCATTTTCCCACTGATGACAGCAGGACGACGGACTTTGAGTTGATTACTTACTGTTTGCAGACTCTCCACAGCCATTGCGCCCCTCTGGTTGCGTCTGGTACTGGCCAGCCCTCTCTCTCACCCGCCATGCTGGCTGGCTCTTGTCCTGGAGGACAAGGTAGGGTAGGGTAGGAGCGGGTAGAATTCCCAGCTCCTTCCTCCTGGGAGCAGATGTTGGCTTGTTGGAGGGCCAGAGTGAGAAGCAGGGGCTCCCGATAATTAGTCTTTTTACTGGGGGCACCAGACCCAATCCTGCAGGAGTCACCGCTCCATGTCCAAAGACTTCAAAGGCAAATCAGGATCAGTGTGAATGCAGGTCTCAAATGTCTTAGTCTCAGGACCCCTTCCTTTCTTAACAAGTATTGATCCCAAGGGGATTTTTTTTTTTTTTAATCAGAGTGATATTTAACAGATGTAGATATTTACCCTACTAGAAATAAAGACTGGGAAAGATACTTAGTAATTTCTTTTAATATAACAATATAAATCCATTGCATGTTAATGTAAATAATATAATCTTATGAAAATAACTATATTTTCCAAAATGAAAAGACATGAGTGAGAAGAGTGGCATGGTTTACATTTTGCTGATCTCTCTCCTATCTGCCTTGATAGAAGAGGGCTGTGATCATGTATCTGCTTCTGCATTGAGTCTCTTGTGATACGTTGTCTGAGTTGAAATATAAAAAGAAAATCGGGCCTCACTTACTTTGTAGTTGGAAAAGGGAGAAATAGTTTAGTGCCCTTTACAAATAACTAAGGACATTCTTCTTTGCTATTACACCAAAACTCGACAAGTGGGAGTCTCGGAAAGGTGAGGGATTGGTGCGGGATCAGAAACCATGTCAGTGAGTCTTTGCACCCTGTTACTTAATATCTACGGTCTACCTTGAACTGTGAAAGCATGATTTTGTAATATCATGCATGGGTCATCCAGAAGACATCATTCACGGAGTTACACAGACCCTCCAAATTGTGGCCCAACACAGGATGTTTTTAAAAGTCACACTTGGTACCACCATCCGTCTCATTTTAAAAATCGCTGAGTATGGGGCGCCTGGGTGGCTCAGTCATTAAGCGTCTGCCCTCGGCTCAGGTCATGATCCCAGGGTCCTGGGACTGAGCCCTGCATCGGGTTCCCTGCTCCGCGGGAAGCCTGCTTCTCCCTCTCCCACTCCCCCTGCTTGTGTTCCCTCTCTCACTGTGTCTCTCTCTGTCAAATAAATAAAATCTTCAAAAAAAAAAAATCGCTGAGTATTAGAAAGCCGTCACGGAGACAGAAGATACAGGTTTTCCAAAATTGCGATTTTTTTTTTGCTTGAAAGCTCAAATTTTCCCACTGGCACCAACTATGGTCAGCTGTTCCCCTGGACGTGAGAGGTTCGCTTCTGCTGGACACCTGAGTCCGAATAACCCGTCATGTGTCAGTTGTTCTTTGAATTAAAATGGTGTTCTGGAGCACAGAGCCCAGCTGAGCTGAGCCCCGGGAGACCGTCCGTGGCTTCTGCTCTGACCGCCCGGCCTGGGGACAGTGGGGGTGCTCGGTGCACGCACCTTCTGTTCCATCACAGGGAATCTTGCAAACAGCTGTACTCAGCAGTTGAGCTTTTGAAAAATCCATCATTCTACCCCTTCAGCAAGGAGACTCAAGTGGAGTTGGCTGTGCTTTATTTTCCTGGAGGGCGGAGGCGAGTCTGGGAACCGTCCCTGCCGTGGCTGGACGCGCCACCGCTCTGCTGCATTGCACGAGTGTCAACCCCGCGAAACGGGGGTTTCGGAAATCGCCTCTTTCAGAAAAATAGGAGCAACGTGTGGGGAATCTGCAAAGCTCACACAGTCCATTGAGTTACACTTGCAGTTTGGCGTTTGTTCGGTCTGCGGTTGGGAAGCCGCCCCGGTGACAGGGAGACACAATTTCAGTGACCATCTTGAGCTATTCTGCATGGGCCGTTTTGCTGGTGGTTTGATTCCGGATCTGAGGCTCCGTTTTTCCATTTAAACAATCCTGTGCTTTCTCACCGATTAGGTCAAAGAGACAGCTTATTTTCAATAGTGCTAGCTGGGTCATTTTCACTCAATTTAATTGTAAAAGCAGCTCGGTTTATGTCTAAAAATACTTTCCATTAAAACTCGAGGCTTGTGTAATCCGATAAGGGTTCGAAAAAATCACTCCGTCCATTTCAAACCCAAATCCTGCATCTGATGACCTGTTGTTAATTTAAAGTATGAACTTGTCAATTAGAGCTGGGAACCTATAAAATGTAAAAATGTGTAACCACTCTCAACCCGTTTGTAGAAAATCACAGCTCCCTCTGCGGCAGGAGGGAGCCTCCGCCGCTCACGGCCCTCATTAGACGCCGACAGAGCGGGCGGTGGGGTGGGATCAGGGACGTGACGGTGACATTGGGGAAGAGTTCACATGAACCTGAGCGGATTGTTCGAGACAGTGACGTCAAGGAGCAGAGCTGAGGCCGAAAGTGTCGCCGAGGCCAGGCGGTGACCTGGGCAGGGTGGTCTGCTGCAGAAAGGTGGTCTGGGTGGTGGCGGGAGCAAGGGAGGCTGGTGCACAGAGGAAGATGGACGGTCCTGGGGGAGGACGCGGTATGAGGGGGAAGGCACGTGGTGCCTGGTTTTAACCTGCTGCGTGGCCACTGCAAGCCCCCCTGGGACTGGGGTGCAGGGGTGCTGGCTGGGAGGTCAGACCTCAGGGCAGTGTGAAGGAGGGCAGTGTGAAGGGGGGCAGGCCTGACGTAAAGCTCTGGGGCTCTTCCTGGGACCGGGCCTGCAGGAGACGAGTAGAAGTGGGAGGGCTAGCAAAGGGAGCAGGGGGTGTGGGAGGGGGCCGTCATGGGAACCAGATCAAGGCCCCGTCCCTCTGCAGGGTGCAGCCACCCCGGGGCCCTCTGCAGGGTGCACGCCGGCCGGGCACCACGTGCATCACACGCGGGCACAGCCCTCTGCCAGCAAGTGGGGATCAGAGAGCTCCGGAAGCCAGGAGACGCCGCTCCCGTGTGCCCCCCACGTTGAGCGGGAATCATAGGGCCCCCGGGAGCCGGGCTGCTTGCCACTGGTACTGCTGACCCAGCAGAGCAGGTGGCCTCAGGGAGCGGGCTCCTGGGAGAGGTGGGTGCGGGTGAGCAGCTGAGGTGTCGGAGAGCTCAGGGACGGGGGGTTCCTTTGGGGGCCGTCTCAGGGTGAGGGTCTGATTGTACTTGTCGGCTGAGGGCTGAGGAATGGGAACCAGGAAAATGGGAAGGCTGACACCACGGAGGGGAGGAGCAAGGCCACAGCCCACGTGGCAGCTCTGGGCAGCTCCCGGGGTCCCCTTCCCCTCCCACCTCTGGTGCATCAGGAGCCCCCAAAGCTCTGCTCCAGCGGAAAGTGCCCATCACCTTCGCCGTTCTGTCCCATTGCTTCTGGAGACCAGCCACTCGACCAGTGAGAGTTTTGTGGGTTCTGTGTGTGCTCTGGGGACCCGGCAGCGGGTCGCGCAGGTCTGGGGGAGCTGTTCTGGGGCCCTTGCGTGCCGGGCAGGGGTGGGGCACTGTTGATGGCGGGGCCAACATCCACTCACGCTCACTTCGTGCCCCCTCTGTGCCCCCTCCAGACCACCATGCCTGGGATGAAGAGGGACTGTGGGGGTGCCGCGGCTGTGCTGGGGGCCTTCAGAGCTGCCATCAAGCAGGTGAGTGTGGCCCCGCCCTCTGCAGTCCTCAGGATGGAGGGCTCCCCGGTGTGAGCTGCCCCTCCCTCTCCCCCAGGTCCCACACGGTGCTCCTGAGTCCCCACAGCTCCGTGTCTCTCTCCCTCCTCTGCACTGCCATACTGGACACCCCTGGGCTCCCAGAGCTCCCTGCCTTCCGCCGGGGCTGCTCCACCTGAGTGTCACCTCTCCTGGGGTGTCACCTCTCCTGGGGTGTCACCTCTCCTGGGGGTGTCACCTCTCCTGAGTGTCACTTCTCCTGAGTGTCACCTCTCCTGGGGGTGTCACCTCTCCTGGGGGTGTCACCTCTCCTGAGTGTCACCTCTCCTGGGGGTGTCACCTCTCCTGAGTGTCACCTCTCCAGAGGGTGTCACCTCTCCTGGGGGTGTCACCTCTCCTGAGTGTCACTTCTCCTGAGTGTCACCTCTCCTGGGGGTGCAGTTGCTGGGTTGTAGGGCAGCTCTATTTTCAACTTTTTGAGGAACCTCCATACAGGCTGCACCAGCTTGCCTTCCCACCAACAGTGTAGGAGCGTTCTCCTTTCTCCGCATCCTCACCTGTCCGGGGAGAGGACTGTCCGGACCCCGCCCCCCTCCACCTCCAAGGGTGCTGCAGCGGGGTGCTGAGGGCCCCCTATCCCCCACTAAGGGCCACGGCCTAGAGGCTGCACTCCTTTTTTTTTTAATTTCAATTAATTAACATATAATGTATTATTGGTTTCAGAGATAGAGTTCAGTGATGTGTCAGTCTTATATCACACCCAGTGCCTGTTACATCATGTGCCCTCCTTAATGCCCATCACCCAGTTACCCCATCCCCCCCACCCCTCCCCTCCAGCAACTCTCAGTTTGTTTCCTAGAGTTAAGAGTTTCTTATGATTTGTCTCCCTCTCTGACTTCATCTTATTTTATTTTTCCCTCCATTCCCCTATGATCCTCTGTTTTCTTAAATTCCACATAACAGTGAGATCCTATGATAATTGTCTTTCTCTGATTGACTTATTTCGCTTAGCATAATACCCTCTAAGTTCCATCCACGTTGTTACAAATGGCAAGATTTCATTTTTTGATGGCTGAGTAATATTCCATTGGGTGTGTGTGTGTGTGTGTGTGTGTGTGTGTGTGTGTGTATACACCATATCTTTTTATTTTTAAATATTTTATTTATCTATTTGACAGAGAGAGACACAGCGAGAGAGGGAACACAAGCAGGGGGAGTGGGAGAGGGAGAAGCAGGCCCCCCGTGGAGCAGGGAGCCCGATGCGGGGCTCGATCCCAGAACCCTGGGATCATGACCTGAGCCGAAGGCAGACACTTAACGACTGAGTCACCCAGGCACCCCTACACCACATCTTCTTTATCCATTCATCTGTCGATGGACATCTGGGCTCTTTCCATAGTTTGGCTATTGTGGACATTGCTGCTGTGAACATTGGGGTGCAGGTGCCCCTTCGGATCACTACACTTGTATCTTTGGCGTAAATACCAGTACTGCAATTGCTGGATCGTATGGTAGCTCTATTTTCAACTTTTTGGGGAACCTCCATACTGTTTTCCAGAGTGGCTGCACCAGCTTGCATTCCCACCAACAGTGTAGGAGGGTTCCCCTTTCTCTGCATCCCTGCCAACATCTGTCCTTTCCTGACTTGTTAATTTTAGCCATTCTGACTGGTGTGAGGTGGTATCTCATTGTGGTTTTGATTTGGATTTCCCTGATGCCGAGCGATGTTGAGCACTTTTTCATGGGTCTGTTGGCCATTTATATATCTTCCCTACAGAAATGTCTGTTCATGTCTTCTGCCCATTTCTTGATTGGATTCTTTGTTCTTTGGGTGTTGAGCTTGATAAGTTCTTTATAGATTTTGGATACTAGCCCTTTATCTGATAAAACATTTGCAAATATCTTCTTCCATTCTGTCCGTTGTCTTTTGGTTTTGTCGACTGTTTCCTTTGCTGTGCAAAAACTTTTTATCTTGATGAAGTCCCAATCATTCATTTTTGCCCTTGCTTCCCTTGCCTTTGGAGACATGTCTAGCAAGAAGTTGTTGCAGCTGAGATCGAAGAAGTTGCTGCCTGTGTTCTCCTCTAGGATTTTGATGGACTCCTGTCTCACATTTAGATCTTTCATCCATTTTGAGTCTATTTTTGTGTGTGGTGTAAGAGAATGGTCCAGTTTCATTCTTCTGCATGTGGCTGTCCAATTTTCCCAACACCATTTGTTGAAGAGACTGCCTTTTTTCCATTGGACATTCTTTCCTGCTTTGTTGAAGATGAGTTGACCATAGAGTTGAGGGTCCATTTCTGGGTTCTCTATTCTGTTCCATTGATCTATGTGTCTGTTTTTGGGCCAGGACCATACTGTCTTGATGATTACAGCTTTGTAATAGAGCTAGAAGTCCGGAATTGTGATGCCACCAGCTTTGCTTTTCTTTTTCAACATTCCTTTGGCTATTCGGGGTCTTTTCTGGTTCCATGCAAATTTTAGGATTATTTGTTCCAGCTCTGTGAAAAAAGTTGATGGTATTTTGATAGGGATTGTATTGAATGTGTAGACTGCTGTGGGTAGCATAGGTATTTTAACAATATTTGTTCTTCCAATCCATGAGCATGGAATATTTTTCCGTTTCTTTGTGTCTTCCTCAATTTCTTTCATGAGTGTTCAATAGTTTTCAGAGTATAGATCCTTTACCTCTTTGGTTAGGTTTATTCCTAGGTATCTTATGGTTTTGGGTGCAGTTGTAAATGGGATCGACTCCTTAATTTCTCTTTCTTCTGTCTCATTGTTAGTGTATAGAAATGCAACTGATTTCTGTGCATTGATTTTATCTCCTGCCACTTTGCTGAATTCCTGTATGACTTCTAGCAATTTTATGGTGGAATCTTTTGGGTTTTCCACATGGAGTATTATGTCATCTGCCAAGAGTGAGAGTTTGACTTCTTCTTTGCCAGTTTGGATGCCTTTTATTTCTTTTTGTTGTCTGATTGCTGTGGCTAGGACTTCTAGTACTATGTTGAATAGCAGTGGTGAGAGTGGGCATCCCTGCCGTGTTCCTGACCTTAGGGGAAAAGCTCTCAGTTTTTTCCCCCGTTGAGAATGATATTTGCTATGGGCTTTTCATATATGGCTTTTGAGGCATATTCCCTCTATCTGTACACTGTGAAGCGTTTTAATCAAGAAAGGATGCTGTACTTTGTCAAATGCTTTTTCTGCATCTATTGAGAGGATCATATGATTCTTGTTCTTTCTTTTGTTAATGTATTGTATCACATTGATTGATTTGCGGATGTTGAACCAACCTTGCAGCCCAGGGATAAATCCCACTTGGTGGTGGTGAATAATCCTTTTAATGTGCTGTTGGATCCTATTGGCTAGTATTTGGTGAGAATTTTGGCATCCATGTTCATCAGGGATATTGGTCTGTAATTCTCCTTTTTGGTGGGGTTTTTATCTGGTTTTGGGATCAAGGTAATACTGGCCTCATAGAAAGAGTTTGGAAGTTTTCCTTCCATTTCTGTTCTTTGAAACCGCTTCAGAAGAATAGATATTAATTCTTCTTTAAATGTTTGGTAGAATTCCCCTGGGAAGCCATCTGGCCCTGGCTCTTGTTTGTTGGGAGATTTTTGATGACTGCTTCAATTTCCTTGCTGGTTATGGGTCTGTTCAGGTTTTCTATTTCTTCCTGGTTCAGTTTTGGTAGTTTATATGTCTCTAGGAATGCATCCATTTCTTCCAGATTGCCTAATTTGTTGGCACATAGTTGCCCATAATATGTTGTTATAATTGTATGTCTTTGGTGTTGGTTGTGATCTCTCCTCTTTCATTCATGATTTTATTTATTTGGGTCCTTTCTCTAGAGTGTAACTGCCATTTTTGTAGGCCTTGATGTGAGCCACACAATAAATAATGGTGGGGATGCTTAGAACCCACAGAGTAAACTAAGAATCTGCACATCCATAAGTAGGAACCAAGCGTTGAATGAATAAGTAGTAGAGGAGAGGAGCACTGTTTCTCCCGAGAACCTCCCCATGCCCACTGCAGAGGAGGGATGGACACAGCACGTCACTGCAGGGCAGACAGCACTCTAGAAGCGAGCAAGAGCTGCTGGAACCCAAGTGCAGAAATGTCGTGGGAGTAGGATGGCTGGCGTGGCCAGGAGTGACTTAGAGGGACTCTGCCCAGTGAGGTCACTGTGTCCTCGTGGCATCACACCTCTGAGACAAAGTCCCAGGAAGAACATGGCGGGTCTCTGGGCGTCCGGCCGAGCACAGGTGGGGAGTGCAGGCCCCAGGAGACAGCGAGGCGTGAGGTCACCAAAGACGGAGGGCGGATCTCAGGAGTCCCAGATTGAGGAAACTGAGGGGACGGCCAAGTCCGTGTGCCCGGACTAGATCCGATCCCCAAGTCAGTGATGACTCCCCAGTGCAGACCAGTGCACGGGGCATGCCAGGTGTTGCCACTGGAGGGCGTGGGGGTCACAGTCAGGGGTATCCAAGGATTGTTTGTACCATTTTTGCCAAACTTTAAGTTTGAAATTTTTTCAAAATTAGACGTTCTAACAGTTTTTAAAAGGAGAGGATGTGCGATGCGATGTTGGGCTTGCTGGGAGCAGGGAGCACCTGGTGCTGGGGCGGCCGTGACCCTCCAAGCCTCACATACCTAAAACCTCGGCCACCTGCAGCTGCTTTTCAGTCCCCCTGGGGATCCCAAGACCTGTGTGTCTCACCCCTGCACCCCAATACCTGCCACAGGAGCTCAGAACCACCTGCCCAAGGCTCGCAGCACCCTCTAAGCCGGCCTTCCCAAGGGGGACCCCACACCAGAATCAGCAGCACCCCAGACCTTCTGAATCCAAAATCGGGGGGTGGGCATCTGACAGGGTCAGGTTGGGGACCGTGGTCTCTCCTCACCGCCCCGCTGTCCTGCCACAACATAATGCTTGCGCGTGCTCCGCAAACTCCTCTCGCCTCCGGGCCCAGACCCAACATGGCTCTCTCTGGGAAGACGTCAGGGCTCCCCGCCTTCCCTGGCAAGGTCCACCTGCCTCTCTAGCTTCAGAGCCCCTGGGGCCACCCTGTTGTTTCAAGGCCACATGTTGTCACAATTCATTTAATCCCAGCCACTCTTGGAGGGGTCTTCAAGCTGACGGGCTGCCCGGTGTCATGTTCCCCGGGAAGCGAGGGGGGGCTTTCCCGGGCGCTGGGTGTCGGGCCCAGGGGTGTCACCCCTGGCCCAGCCCGTGCTGTGAGCCCGTGTTTACCTTCACTGGGGCCTCTGCACCTGTGGTGGAAGACTCACCTGTTGCAGAGATAAGGCCGCACCTGACAGCTGCGTGTGAGAGCCTGGAGGTGGCGGGAGGGGGCCTGGCGTGCCCCGTACCCAGAGGAGACGTGTCCTGGTTAAGGGCTCGGGTCCCGCAGGGACGGGGTGTGGGACCGCCACTCCCCCCACCACTGCCACCTGGGCAAGGCCGCCTTGGGGTTTTCTTGGGCAGGCTGAGGACCCGTGTGGGGTGGAAACCGCCTCCGCCTGTTTCGTGCACATTTCTCAATGTACCAACGTCGTGTTTGGGCATCAGAAAACTAACTTCACACCTAAATTTCTGTGAGGCAAGTTCTCCCCAACCCCCGTGCACGTGTGTGTGTGACTTGCTTTGTGCAGCTGTGCCGGGCTCAGAGGGTTTGTGCAGTGGGAGATATTGATTGCTGACCACGTTTTGTGGACAGGAGGCAGGGGCTGAGCTGGCAGCCTGGCTCGTGCCCCGGGTAAGTGGTTGAGCCAGGATTAAAGCCGGGAGCCCAGCCCCACTCCCGGGCTCATTTCTGCATTGTTGGGCTCTGATGGAGGAGGCAAGACTCCCCAGATGGGGTGCTGCCAGAACTGCTGGGGAGTCTGCTCTCTGCTCCCTAGGGCTCTTTCTGTTTGTCCACGGGGGTGGGAGACTCTGGCCTGTCCTCCCTCCTCCGTGCACGGCCACCTGTAACAGGAGCCTCTGCCCATGTTCCCTCCAGGGTTTCAAAGACAACCTCCACGCTGTGTTCTGCTTGGCTGAAAACTCTGTGGGTCCCAACGCTACGAGGCCAGACGATATCCACCTGCTGTACTCAGGAAAGTAAGGCTGGCTCCCCTCACTCATTGGCTGCCTTCTGGGCTAGAACTCTTAGGGGGCCCCTCTCCTTCCCAGGGCTAGGCTGGCCAGCCGGGGGGCTGATTTCACCCGGCTCACTCCAGCCAGAGGCATATCCTGTGGGGAGGATGCCCTTTCACAGGGGCCCCTGGGCAGTGGGCTGCTTGCTCCCAGGGGCCCAGGGGGTGTCGGCCGCATCACTGGACAAGCTGTTGGGCTCCCTCAAGGTGCCTGGCATAGGATCCACCCTGCCTTAATGGGATGAGCCCTTCCCAACCTTTAGGCTTAAAGTTCTTTGTGCATCTGAAGCCCTGCCCCCCCCCCCCCCCCCACCGATTCCCTACTTGGGGGCCCTCCCTGCATTTCCCCCTTGAGGTCAGCCCTTGGACTGTTTCTTCTCAGCATAAGGACATGCCTAGAAGTCAGTGGGCAGCAGCTGGAGGAGCAGATGGCCCAGATTCACAATAGGAGAGTCCACTCAGCTCCCCATACAAGGGTGCCTGTCCCCAGGGAGACCCCCAGAGGTGCTTCCCTTTTTGCATTTACCCAGTGCCTGGCATTGGGGGCCAAGGGCTGGCCCAGCGCAGTTTACGCTGCCCACACAACCCTGTTCTCCCATCTTACAGATGAAGAAACCGAGGCACAGGGGCTGGGCGGCTTTCCCTGGCTCCCGGCAGGAGGGCAGTGGGGTGGGATTGACCTGCTGCCCTTTGCTCTGGCCCCTGGCCCTGCACTGCTGCAGGGGATGGGAGGGGCCCCCCGAGACGGTAGCTAGAGGGAAGAGGGCTCTAAATGGAGTCTCCCCAGTTCCAAAGGGACTCGCTCGCAGTGCCCCAGGGAGCACAATCCCTGAGCCGGGGTCTCTGCTGCGCCCCAGGACTGTGGAAATCAACAACACTGACGCGGAGGGCAGGCTGGTGCTGGCGGATGGTGTGTCCTACGCCTGCAAGGACCTGGGTGCCGACATCATCCTGGACGTGGCCACACTGACCGGAGCTCAGGTGGGCCACCTTGACTCTGGGGTGGGGGGTGCTGGTGCGGTCCCCTAATCGTCACGGCCTGGCCGAGGAGCAGGGAGCTCGTCCCTGGCGTCCAGCGTAGTGCAGGTGGCAGAACCCGTGGGCTGGGTCCCAGTGCCCGGACACCTTAGGAAGCGTCCTCCCTGGTGGCGCGCTCACGCTCTCGTTCCTTCCCTCCCTCGCTTCTCGCTGCCCCTCCCCGCTGCTCCATCTTCCGCCTGCGGCTCCGGCCCTCCCTCCGGCCGGCCACCCTCCCAGGGCATTGCCACGGGCAAGTACCACGCCGCCGTGCTCACCAACAGCGCGGAGTGGGAGGCGGCCTGCGTGAAGGCCGGGAGGAGGTGCGGGGACCTGGTGCACCCCCTGGTCTACTGCCCCGAGCTGCACTTCAGCGAGTTCACCTCGGCCGTGGCCGACATGAAGAACTCCGTGGCGGTAGGTATCAGTTGGGTGCCCGCGCGGGGCGGAGGGGCAGGCGGAGCCCTGCCCTCGGGGAGCCCGGGGGACCCCAAGACATGGCAGCGGTGTGGATGAGGGTCCCCCCGCAGCGGGGCCCCAGATCCACGCTCAGGCTGGAAGCGTCCAGAGCGGGGACGTGTCTCTCACTGGTCTCCCCGCCAGCGCATCCACCAGGTCGGGCACCGGGGGTCCCCTCCCTGCTCCGGCGTCCGCTCCTTCTCCAGCCCCACCATCGCCCCGGGGAGAAGGCAGGCCCCTTAACCCACATGCAAGGTCCTCGGGGCCCCTCTCCGCAGTCTCCTGACATGGTCGGACCCTTCTTGTAGCCACCAGGGGAGGCGGTAGCTGAGGCTGGTGTGGTCGAGAGGGCACGGGGGTGCCCACTCAAGTCCAGGGGAAGCAGCCCCAAATGCCCTTAGGTGGAGGCCCTTCCCCATGCCCCCACTGCTGGGAACGGAAAGGTCACCGTGTGCCCTGCTGTCCCCCCAGGACCGGGACAACAGCCCCAGTTCCTGTGCCGGCCTTTTCATCGCCTCACACATCGGCTTTGACTGGCCTGGGGTCTGGGTCCACCTGGACATCGCCGCTCCGGTGCACGCCGTGAGTCCAGGCTCCCCCGTGGCGCTCTCCTCTCCCCGCTGCCCCCGACCCCCCTGCACACCCCGCACACTGGCCGGGCTGCTCCCGCCTCGCATGCATCCACAGCCCCTCTCTGGCTCCAGGCTGAGCTCATCCGAAGCCTTATGGGATGGGGGTCGCACTGCCTGCGGCCTGACCTCCGGCCAGTTGTGCCCCCAGCCTCTGGTCTCCCCGGCCCCAGGCAGAGTGCCTGCTGTGTCTGGCCCTTCTCCAGCCAGCCTGTCCTCAGCTGGAGGCCCAGAGCCCTCAGCTCCCCATTTCCCACCCATGAAGACCTGGGGCTTGGGACCAGAGCGCACAGAACCGTTCCACCACCCTGCCCCCCAGTCAGTCCTGAGTGTGACAGGATAGCAGGAAGGGGGGCCATAGGGCAAGTGGGGGGTGGACCGGGAGCCCCTTCCCGCAGAGATGGGCTTGCTGAGGGGGTCTGGCTCCGCCTGGCAGAGGGTTCCCAGCCTGCTCTTCGCCCACAGGGTGAGCGCGCCACGGGCTTTGGTGTGGCCCTCCTGCTGGCGCTCTTCGGCCGGGCCTCCGAGGACCCTCTGCTGAACCTGGTGTCCCCACTTGGCTGCGACGTGGATGCCCAGGAGGGGGATATGGAGAGGGACTCCAAGAGGCGCAGGCTCGTGTGAGGCCTGCCACTCCCCGGCCCCCCGTGACACAAGGCTCTTTACCTCACTTTGCACTGATTAATTTTAAGCAATCAGAAGATTATACCTTAAGATAGGCTTTGGTTTGTTTTTATTTTTAGTTGTCATGGTGATAGAAACAGCTCCTTCTTCTGTCTTAGAAGACAGCTTAGGGTCTGGAGGATGGCCCGGGGCAGGGGGGAAGCCCTGGGGCTCGCTGCTGTTCCAGTGACCTTCCAGCCTCCCTGCTGGTTTCCGAAGACTCTGCTCCCTCCTGGGGCCTCCGCACGACCTTGAGGCTCCAGGATGCATGGGTGGCCCTGACGCCTTGGCCAGGTGGCCTTTGGGCCTCCTGCCCCTGCTCAGTGCCCGCAGTGGGTGCCCATGGCCTTATCTTTGGCCCCAGGCCCCACACATGGCACCCACATGATAGAGAGCTCAGGCCCCTGCTCCCGCCAGGGCAGTGGCAGCCCCGCCCCCCCCCCCCCCCCCCCCCGTGAAAGGGTGGACGTGACTTGTTTCAGGGACCCAATCTTATGGCCCAAGGGGAGTCTCTGGGCCCTTAGGATTCCCTGGAGGTTGAAGTAAATATGGCTGTATCACAGTACACCTTTGCCTCCGTCTCTTTGTCTCCCACCCTGGTTGAGAAACCCACCCTGAGGCCTGCCCGTGGCTCCGAGGCTCCAGCACTCCCACCTTGAAAACCAGCACCCTGCATCGAGAGGCGGCTTGGCAACCTCGCTTTTGCTGCCGCCGAGAGCGCTGGGGCCTGGGAAGGGACGGGAGTGGGGCCCGGGGACTCCGGGCCGTGGCTGCCGGGCCCAGGCTGGCTTGGTTTTCTGAGGTGTCACAGTGCAGACTCCAACCGGAGGCCCCCGGGGCTTTGTGGGGGCCCCCCACGCTCCTGCTGTCTGCAGGGAAGGCCGGCCTCCCCCCTGAGCACATCACGAGGCGAGTGCCCCATGGAGTCAGGTGTCTCCTCAGCACAAAAGGCCCCCGGGGCACAGCCTCGGTGCTGAAGGACACGGATTCAGCAGACTCACCCTCCCCGGGCCCAAGTGTGGCAGGTGAGCAGGGCGCCTGGGAGCTCAGGTGAGAGAGCAGGCAGGGCCTTTGTCCCGTCTTAGGCTCCATCCCAGTGGGCTGCCTGGGCCCAGAGGAAGCTGTTGGGGATGCGGGCACCAGCTGGCGTGGAGGAAGCCACCCACACGTCCTCTGCTGGGGAGAGAGGGGGAGAACGCAGGTCCCCTGCAGGACGCAGGTCACCGGGCTGTGCCCAGGCCCACTGGCCGCCTCAGCCCTGCTCAAGGGTCCCCAGACTCCCAAGTCCCTTCCCCAGCTCTGGAGAGCAAGGTGACTTTCTGGGCCCGATCCCAAGCAAATATTTATTAAGTGCGTGCTGTGCACGGTGCTAGCTGGGCCCGGAAAAGGCGAGGAGCAGCTCTGAGGCCCCAGCCCTGTCTGGGAAAACCATGGCCCGACACGCTAAGTGACAATAATAGCAGTCACAAGGTGGTGGGTGGGCAGCGGGCTCTGTGAGCTGAGGGGAGGCACCGTGGGGGGCCGGAGGGGCCAGGAGCCTTCACGGTTCATTAGCCTGCTTAATGGCCTTGCAATAGGCAGCCCTCTCCAGCTTCCCTGAGATGCCCTGGAGGAGGCAGAGGTCACTGAGGTGGTCTAGCTCCCTTTCCGGGCACTGTCTGCTCCCCCCCACCAGGGGGCTGCAGGATGCAGGGTCAAGGAGCAGGGGATGAACTGAGTCTCCCTTGTGCAGGCACAAAGGCAGCCTCAGGGCCAGGGACCCAGCTGGGGACCAGCTGCAGGCTCGGGGCCCGGCCTGCGTGCCCGGCGTCGGGGACCGTGGGGGGTGGGGTGGGGGGCGCCAAAGGCCTTGCTTTCCCAAGGGCCAAAGGGCTTTAGGACGGGGTGGCTGCTTCCCCGGGCCGCACCAGAGCCCCAGCAACAGGGTCAGGGGGCGGCCAGTGGTGGGGGGCAGGTGGGCACTGGTGGGTCCACTCGATCATGGTTTCCGGCGAGCAGCCCAAGAAGACGAGCCTGTCGAAGATGGGCCGTCGTAGCTTGCAGCTCGCCCAGCTCGTGGGCCCGAAGGTGTGGGTGCAAAGTCCCAGCAGAGTCCACACCGGGCGGCTGGTCGGACCTGCATGCCGAGGAGGTGCTCGCGGATGAACTCACCTGCATGACCCCTGCCTGCACAGAGAGCCTGCCAGTCCTGGAGCCCCGTCCCGGGAGCAGCCCCACTCCGCCGGGGGGGACAGAGGAGCAAACACTGGCCCTCACAGCCCACGAAACCTCCTGCGGGTGGGCCCGGGGGTCCCCAGCGCCTTTCCGGGGGTGAGGGCCATGGTGACACCTGCCTGGAGCAGAGCCCATGTCGCCCTGTGGGCAGGAACGAAGGACGAGACCCTGGAAATGTCTCTTTTGGGAAAACGGTAGCGGCGGTGGAAAGACCGCCCAGCTTCCGGCTGAGAGCCAGCCAGCTTCCCCGGGGCTTGGCAAGCTGGTGGGAGGACAGCGAGCCCCCACTCTGCTCCCTATCAGAGGACATAGCCCCCGATCTGGTGGTGAGTGCCTGTGTTCCCAGGGCCTCCGGCACGCAGGCCTCGAGCTCCCCCTCCCAGGGCAGTTCTGGGGAGCAGGGCGAGCAGGACCTGAAAGTTCTGCTGAGCCCAGGGCTCTGGGCTGAGAGAGGCCGACAGGACCCCGCCAGGAAGCCCAGGTGAGAGGGAGGATTTCACGCCCCGCTCCCTCCACAGCGGGCTCCTGAAGTCAGTCTCAAGCAGGGAGAAACCGCAGGCCTTCAGCGTGGCCTTGTGAACACACAGAATGTGGGCCTGGGGCTGTGAGGGCCCCATGTGGCCAAGGTCCCCACAGCCCCCCGGTCTCCGCCTGGTGCAGGTGAGGGGTGGCCGATCAAGCAATCGCACCTCCTGTCCGGCCTGGGTCCCAAGAACCTGCCTGACCCCCGAACTCCCACACGCATGTCCAGCTGTCACTTCCCATTTCTGTGCCCCCCAAAATCGGGGGAATGGACTTATTTCAAAGAAGCAATTCAAACTGGATGAAATCATTTCCATTCAGGGAATGCTGACCATTCAGTCGTTTCAGAAACCCCCCCCCCCCCACTGCCCCAGAAGAATTACTCCAGCACTGCTCTGAATGGGGCCTGCAGTCCCCCAGGAAACCTCCAGTGCACCCCCATAGGCAATGCAGTGTCCCCCCAGGCTCAGCACGGCCCGATGCCCCAAGTGCACCCCTTCTTCTTGCCCCGTGCAGGGGCTCCCTCCCCGGCCCCCTCTCTGCAGCCCCTCCTGAGGGCCCCGTGTTTGCAGTCTGCCTAGCCAGGTCAACCTGGTCCCCAGTGCACACTGCACCCTAAAAGCTCTCGGGTGGGCCCCTCCCGAGCACATCTGTGGCCCCAGCAACCCCTCCCCCAGTACACGTTTGTTGAATTCGGATTTGCTGCGTGATTCTCTGCCCAGAACCTCTGTTCAGACTGTGTTCCCTGGTGAATTGGTGTTCAGCATTTTTGTTTATTTGTTTGTTCTTTAACAAAAGGTTGTTTTGGTTTGAGATTCAGCAAACACACATGCACACACGTTGCATTCGGCTTCCTCTCCACTCGGGATTCAGTAAATCAGTTGTTTTCCAGGCTGCTTCTGAGTCCTTGCCTCAAATGAGCCTCCAACAAGATAATGCATTTAAAAGCCCTTGGAAAAGTACCAGGCCCCACGCACATGTGCGGTATTGTCATCCTGCTCGGCCCCGCACCCCACGCCCCGGAGCCAGGCTCAGCTCCGGAGAACGCACAGCCCACGGGTAGGGCTCAGGAGGGGACTGTCCCCTGAAGCCCAGGCCTGCCCTCCCCTCTGACGGCCCCTGGCCCTCTCTTCCCAACTGGGGGGTGGGGGGTAGCGGGACGGGGATGTGAGGGCAGGAGCATCCAGGAAGCCCGTGCTCCCTCAAGAGGTGGAATAGGTCCTTATAGACTTCCCACCGGTGGGCTATTTTCGCTTCGGTTCCCGCTGTGGTCCTGAGGGCTTTGGGGAGGAGTCCAGAGAGCATTCTTCAGGCAGGAAAACAAAATCAAAAACAAAACCCCCAGGCTGGAAAGCTCTGAGGCCCGCTTCACATGCAGCGGTAGCATGACGGGGACACGCGGTGGCCCAGAGCCGAGGCGATGGACTGGGACAGGCTACGCGGGAGACTCCGCCCCCCGCCCATGGTGGACGCGGCCACTAAGTCCCCAGCTACAGACCTCTCCCGAATGCCAACACTGTCCCTTTCCTCCAACAGGTTGGCTGGCTTTCACTGGTGTCCATGAGCAAGCTCGGTCCAGTGGGGTGATGGACAGCTTCCTCGTCCAGTAGTATTTATTAAATGCCACCTGGATGCAACCCCTGAAAAGCTCATCCCTCTTGTGGGAACCCTGCTTCAGCCAAGCTGGTTTCCAGCGGCCTCAAAGGGGGAGACAGTCCTGCGGGAGGCTGGAAGTAGACCGTGCCCCCAGCACCCAAGGGGTTCGGGCTGAGTGAGGCATGGGTGCTGGCAGGACCCCCCAGGCCCACCTCAAATGCTCACTTTCTGGTACCGACCACGAGGGTTTACTAGCAACCCCTGGAAGAGCTAACATTTCCTAAGCAGTCAGCCTAGTACATGGCCAATGATCTTATTCCCATCCCGGGTGTGGGGTGTGGAGGCTACTATGTGCGTCAGGAGGGGGTCCAGACACTCAACCCAGGAGGCCTGTGCCCCGCACCTGATTTCTGCCTCCGGCCCAGCCCACGCCCAGCGCAGGGCCTCCCACACCTGCGCCTCCTTTAGCGGCGAGGGCAGCAGGGGGCAGGCTCCCAGCTGCCGGAAGGCCGGGGGGCCGCGCTCAGCACCGGGGCGGCCTGCGGGGCGGTCAGAGCCTGGCTTCCCACTGCCGGCCTGCCTGTCGACCTGCAGCGGCTCGGATGTGAGGGTTCGTGGTGGCTTGACCGTGGTTCGGCCGCCGAGGGCCCTGGGTAACCGGCAGAACTCAGGCACACACACTGGTCACCAGCTGCCCTGGAAAGCGCCGGGGGTGGGGGGTTCTGAGCACAGCCGGGCCCCAGAGGGCTTTTTTTTTTTTTCCGGAGTTTTTCAGAGACCAGTTAAACGTGGTCCACCGGTAATGGGCCTCAGGTCAGAAGGGCCCGGTGAACACAGTCCTGCCAGCCTGCTGGGCCCCCAAGGAAGGGCCATTTCCTCCTGTGGATACAAGACAGCACTGTCCCATTTCCTCCTGGCTCCAGTAAGAAAAAGTGCTGTAAATAAACAACCCACAGACGGCAGTTTAATAGAGGGACGGGCATAGCAAGGGAGGGGGCTCACTGGGGAAAGCGTTTCTCAGGGAAATGAGATCGGAACTGAGATTGCAAGGATGAGTGAGTATTAAATGATGCAGAACATGGAAGAATAATTTCAGGCAGAGGGAACTGCGTGTGCAAAGGCCCTGGGGTGGGGGAAGCCATGACTCGCTGGAGGAACAGAAAGGAGGACAGTTGGCGGGAAAGGAGAAAGGGGTGTAGATACAGGCGGGGCGTGGGGCTGGAGGAGGCAGGGCTGGAGCACACACAGTCTTGCAGGCCACTGGGGACTCGTTTCTATTCTAAGAGCAGCGGGAGCCACTGAGGAGTTTGGAGCTTACAAGAAACAGGTGGAATTCACACCTTTCAGAGAGCCCTCTGCCTACAGCTCACCAGGGGCCTGCCCCCTGACACACACCCAACACTCAGTTGTAGCTGGGACCAATTCAAGCCCCAGTGAAGGCCCGAGGCTCTAAGGAGGGCCAGTGAGAGCAACCACCCGAAGGGCCTCGATTCCTAGGTGTCTGACCCTAAAAGCCAAGATCCACCTCTGCGGAGACCGACTGCACGTTCCCATCTGCTCTGCGAGGGGAAGGCATGGCTTTGTGGTCCTGTATGCACCCGCTCTGCTGTTTCCTGGTCATGTGACCTCGTGGCCCAGAGCTTCGGCCCCTTCACCAGGAAAAGGGGAACAGGGTACCAGGGTCCACCTCGCAGGAGGTTTTAAGGGTCAAACGGTGTTCGTGGTCACGGAAAAACCCATGGATGGCAAGTGTGAACTCTTGAAGAATATAAAACACAACTGTTGGGAGATAGTGAGAAGCGGTTAGAAATGGAAGGGGTGCAAGCCTTGACATAGGGGAGCGAGCACATGGAGAGATGCACGTTCACATGCCTTCTCGGCGGGGGGGATGCCCCCAGCCCTTAGCGCAGGGTGGCTAGAAGCACCGTTGGGGGGGGCCTCAGGGCTGCAGGGGCAGAGGAGAGTCACGGTGACAGGGGCGAGGGGGTGTCCTTCAGGGCAAGAAGCAAGGTCCCCACATAACATCCCCTTACAGGTGGTCTGACCGCCGTTTCCAGCCGTGATGGCCTGGAGGCCGGGATTCACCCTGCTGCCCTAAAGAAAACCAGACCTACATAGAAAGCAGTGGTTTTCAGATGCTAGAAAACAGGCAGCACGAGAGAGTTCTGTCTGAGAGAAAGCGAGGGAATGCAGCGAGCCCTCCACTGTCCCTGCTGACTGCCCGGAGGGCTCTGCGGGCCACAGTACAGGGAGGAAGTGCCTGCTCGGGACTCAGCGGTCCTCCCGGGTGGAAGGCGGGGAGCTGGAGGTTCAAGACAGAGCACTGCAAAGCAGGGAGCCGGCCGGAGCTCTGCAGAGGCTCTTGGAGTGTCCGCTGGGTTGTGCCCAGCACACTGCCCACGGCTGGGGAGGAAGCGGCCAGGGGAGCGGGGGGTTCGGTGTGTGCTCCCGCATGCAGGGGCACCCCCCTGCTCTCCCACCCCGGCCTCTGAGCCCGCAGGATGTGCACTGGGCGGATGCAGACCTCCCCCGGCCCTGGGGAAACTGAACGGACAGCAAGCAGGAGGTGGTGGTGGGAACATGGCTGGGTACACCGCCTGCTAATACAGAAGGGCGGGGGGTGAGGGGGGACGACAGGGAGAAAGAGAGAGAAAATCAACATCCTCCAGAGCATTTTTAACGGGATCCAGTCTTCTCACATAACAAAAACAAACAAAATGTCCAGGACGAAAATCCACATTACTCAGCATACCAAGAACCAGGAAAATCTGACCAAATCTCCAGGGACAAGGCAATCAAGAGATGACAACCCTGAGATGACCCAGATGTTGGAATTAGCAGACACAGACTCAGCAGCAGCTGTCCTAATTATCCTTCATGAGGTAAAGCTGCACAGCCTTGAAATGAATGGAAAAAATAGAAGTTTTGGCGAAGAAAGACAAACTATAACAAAGAATCACTAAATGCAATGTGGTATCCTGGATGGAATCTTGGAACAAAAAAAGGACATTCGTATAAAAACTGGTGAAAGCTGAAGCAAGTCTGGGGTTTAGTTAATAGTCATGTACCAATGTTGGCATCTTAGTTTTGACAAACGTGGCACGGTCCATGGCCACGTAGGATGCTAGCATTAG
Source organism: Phoca vitulina (assembly GCF_004348235.1). Taxonomy (NCBI): domain Eukaryota; kingdom Metazoa; phylum Chordata; class Mammalia; order Carnivora; family Phocidae; genus Phoca; species Phoca vitulina. Next base: position 4,404,212 of record NW_022589753.1, on the reverse strand, counting down.
GGAAAACTGGGTGAAGGGTATTTGGAAACACTCTGTGTTTTTGCAGCCTTTCTGTAGCTGTAAATATTTATGAAAGAAAAGTTAATTTTAAAAGAATCAAATCAATATTTTCGAACAGGGAAACACTATAGGATATTAAAAAATCTCACTGGATAGGCTAAGAGCTGAATGAAGGTGACAGGAAACTGGAAAAGACATCAACAGATATCGTTTAATCTGAAGAACTGAGAGAAAAAAAATAGGATTTCAAAAATCGAGTGTCTTGGGGACTTGTCGACACCCTCACCATCGAAACCCCTGAAAGGGAAGGAATTAGTGCAGAAAAAAAAGTTAACCACTTTCTGGAGGTATGATTGACCCAGAAAAAGCTATAGATATTTAGTGCATTGAATGATAGATTTATAATCTATAAATTATATTTTAAATTATAAACTATAGATAATTGGTGTGTTTAGAGCTGAATATAGGCCCATGACCCCATTGTCACGATCAATGCCATCCCTCCACCCCGTCACCTCTAAATTTTCCTGACCCCTCTTCTGTGGTAAGAGCACCTAATACAAGATCTATCCTCTTAGCAAGTCGTTTATACAACACGGTATTGTTAATCATAGGCCCTAGGTATTACAGCGGATCTCCAGAATATATTTATTTTGAATGGCCCCAAAATTCTCAGTTTACAGCAAAATCCAAAAGAAAAAAAAAATGTTTTTGAAAGAATAACGGCCAAACCTTCCCAAATATATCAAAAGACATAAATTTCCAGGTTCAGGAGGCTTACAGAACTCCAAACAGGATAAACTCAAAGAAAACCACACCCAGACACATCAAAATCAAATTACTGTAAACCAAAGACAAAGAAAAATATTGAAAGCAGAAGAAAGTTATCCCTTACCTGGAGAGAAATAATGACCAAAGATTTGTCATCAGAAACAGTGGTGGTCGAAAGATGGGGAAACAAAACATCTTTAAAAATGTGCAACCAAAGAACTGTCAACTCAGAATTCTAAGTCCAGCAGTATTTTTCAAGAATGAAGGCAAAAATAAAGACACACTCAGAAGAAAAAACAAGGCATTCATTCATTCACTAGCAGCCCTGCTCTAAAAGAAATATGAAAGTACATTCTCCAGACAAAAGGGAAATGATACAGAATAAAACTTGGAGTATCAGAAATGAAGAAGAACAAGAACAAAGGTAAATATTGGGGCTAATGGACTACTTTTTTTTTCCCTCTTAAGTACTTTAAAATATGTATAACTTTAAAAAGCAAACATGACCCTGGGAGATGTGATGTATACAATACATATGACCACTACAACAGAGACAAGGTGAGGGTCTAACCTGGAGAAGGTCAAGGTGATTCTATGATTATATTTTACATGCAGTGGTAAGACGTCAACTCTAAATAGATTGTGAAATGTTAGGTATGTATACTGTCCCTAAAGCAACAATTAAAAAGTAACACAAAGAGATATAGCCAAAAGCCAATAGACAAAATAAATGGAATACTAAAAATACTTTCAAAAAACATTTTCAAAAGGCAGGAAAGGGAACAGAGAAAAAAATGAGAAAGATAGAAAAATAAAATGTCAAGACCTAGACCTAAATTCAACTATAGCAATAATTGCATTAAATGTGAATGGTCTAAACACAGTGATTAAAAACAGACATTACCACATTGGATTAAAGGGGGAAAAAAAAGACCCAGTTAGATGCTGTCTGTAAGAAATGCACCTTAAATATAATTGTATACAGAGCGGCAAACTGGCCCACAGGCCACGTGCAGCCTATGCCCTCCCTGTCCTAAAGAATGGTTTTCACAAGTCTTAAGGGTTGCAAAGAAGAGGAGGAAGAGAAGACAGAAACCATATGTGGCCACAAAACCTAAAATAGTTATTTACTGGCTCTTCACAGAAAAAGTTTGCTGGCTCCTCATGTTGATGGATTAAAAGTAAAAGGATGGAAAACGATCTGCCAAGTTAATAGTGATCAAAATAAAGCAGAAGTGGCTACATTAATAGCAGACAAAAAGACTTCAAAAAAAACTACCAGGTAGGAACAAGGCTGTCACATCATGATACAGGAATCAATTCACAAAGAAGACATAACAGCCCCAAATACGGATGCCCCTGATGGGAGAGCACCAGACTAGGTGAGACAAAAACTAATTGACCCGAAAGAAGAAATAGACAAATCCACAATTATATTTCTCACTAATCGATAGAATAAGACAGAAAATCAGCAAGGCTAGGGGAGACCCGAGCAAACGTCAGTTTTGTCTAGTTGATATTTATAGACCACTCTAGCCGACAGTAACAGAACACTTTTCCCAAGTGCGAATGGGACATTCATGCAAATAAATCATATTCTGGGCCATTAAAAAATTAACCTTAAAGGAGTTAAAATTACACAGTGTATATTCTCTGACCATAAGGGACTTAAACTGGAAATCAATGAAAGACAGACGTCTGGAACATCCACAAATATTTGGAAATTAAACAACATACCTCTAAATAACCCGTGGATCACGCAGGAAGTATCAAGTAAATAATCTAGGATTCCACGTAGAAACCAGAAAGAGAGCAAGTTAAACCTAAAGAAAGAAGGAGAGAAATAATAGGAGCAGAGATTAGTATAATTAAAAATAGGAAAATAGAGAAAATAAGTGAAACCAAAAGTTATTTGACAAGATCAGTATACTTGATGACTTTCTAGACAAACTGAACAAAATAAAGACACAAATTGTAAATATCAAAAAAAAAATGAAAGATGGGTTATCACTGCGGGCACTACAGATATTAAAAAGATAGTAAGGTGATCTCTCTATGCCATAAATTCAATTTAGATGAAGCGGACAAATTAATTGAAAGACACAAAACACCAAAACTCACTCAAGACGAAAGAGATAACCTGAATATGCCTATATCTGCTAAAGAAATTGAATTTTTAGATTAAAATCTTCTGACAACGAAAACTCTGGGCCCAGCTTATTTCAAAGGCAACTTCTCCCCAACATTTAATGAAGTAATAACACCAATTCTGCTTCAGCTCTTCCAGAAAATGGAAGAGGCTAGAACACTTTCCAACTCATTTTATGGGGCCAGCATTACCTTGATGTCACCACCAAAGATGTTAGAAGGACACTAAAGATCGATATACCTCATGAACATAGACACGAAAATCACCAACAAAATATTAGTGAATCAAAAGAATATATATTGGTAAGTCACATCCAGCAATATATAAAATGGTGATATACATCATTACCAAATGGGGTTTGTGCTGGGAATGCAAGACGGTTGAACGTTAGAAAATAAATCGACGCAATTGACCATATAGACAGATTATAGAAGGAAAGTCCTATTTCAGTAGATGAGGGGAAAAGTACCTGACAAAACTCAACATCCACTTTTGGTAAAAATTCTCTACACAATGAACAGAAGGGTGCTTCCTTAACCCGGGAAAGGGCATCTACAAAAGACAAAACAAAACAAAACTACAGCTAACATCATACTTAATGGTGAAAGACAGAGTTTCCATTGTAGCAGATGAAAGGAATCCTGGAGATGGATTGTGGTGATGGTAGCACGTTAGGAATGTATTTAATGCCCCTGAAACTCTGCCCTTAAAAGTGATTAGATGGTAAGTTTTATATTTGTGTATTTTACCACAAATTAAAAAAAAAATTGGGGAAAAATACATATTATCCCTGGAACAAACATTAAAAACAAAGTATAAGGATGAAAATATTTTAAACAATAACAGGAAGCTAAAATGGGATATTAAAAACTCTTTAAAAACTCTTTAAAAATGTTGTTAACCCAAGAGAAGGCAAAAAGCAGAGAAAGGAGAAAATGACACATTAAAATCAAATTAGCAAAGGGTAGACTTAAACCGACTTTATCAATCATTATATTAAAATACAGATGGACTAAACACTCCAATTAAAATGCAAATCTTGTCCAATTAGATTTAAAAATGCAAGATCCAACTATATTTGGTCTATAAGAAATAGTTAAAGACATGGTGGGTTATAAGTAAAAGGATAGAAAAAAAGAGATTATGCAAACAGCACAATTAAGTTGGTCTGGTCACATTAATATCACACAAGGTAGACTACAAGAAAGATTACCAGAGATAAAAAGGAACATTTCGTAATGATAACGAAAACATTTCACCATCCATCAGGAAAGCGTAACAACCATAAATGCATATGCCCCTGATACCAAAATTTCAATATACATGAAGGAAAACTCAATAGAACCAAAGGGATAGAGAAGTCCACAGTCATAGATGGATTTTTAACGCTTCCTCTCTGAAACTGGTAGTAACACTGGACCCCAAAAATCAACATATTAAAGACTCCAACATTATCAAGCACTTTTCCTAATTGACATCTGTGGAACACCATACCCAGCGACTCTAGAATATACGTTCTTTCATGTAGACATGGAAAGACCTACACAGCAAAGTCTACGCATCAAGATAGACCACATGCGGGGCCAAAAAATGTCTCCATAAATTTCAAAAGATGGAATACTCACAGAGGTGTCTTATTTTTCTATGTGCAACTGAACTAGAAATCAATGAAAAAAGATAGAAAAGCTCCCAAATATTTGGAAATGATGCTACACTGATTTAACTAACACATGGATCAAAGATGAAATCACAAAGGAACATTTTAAATTCTAAACTGAATAGTCATGAAAACTCAGCACGTCAAAACTTGTCAGGTGCGGTTGGAGCAGGGGCTTCGAGGGATCCCTGTTGTTTTCACTGGTATTGGAAGGAGAGGAAGGTTTAAAAATCAGTGATCTCATTTACCTTTCAAGAAGCTAGAAAAAGAAGAGTGAATTATTCCCAAGTAAGAGGATAAAGGAAGTAATAACAATAAAAGCAGAAAGCAGTCCGGTGAAAGCAAGCCGCACATGAGACGGTGGTCCATGGGTGCCTTACTCTGTGCCCCAAGCATCACAGCATCTTTCCCCCGCGGGTCGTGGCACGTAGCACTCCCTGTGGCAACCGGCCCCGCTTGAGTGGCAGGCACCAGTCTCCCTGTTGCTTTCCCATGGTAGTTTTCCCCGCCGTAATCGCTTCCTTGCACACCGGTAGGGAGGAACACTCAGCTAGATTCCAGGGGGACCCTCTCCCAATGCTCGTGTTTTCTCTGTGTTCGGTTTTCTCTCCTGACTCTGACACAGATTCTCACCACCTGGCCTCCCTGAACCCCAAACTCTGCTCAGCTCACGGAGACCAGGACTCTAGTCTGCATTCCCGCTCCCCGAGCTGTGGCCTTGAAACTCTCCAGCCACAAGAAAAAAAAAGAAAGAAATGGCAAACAGATGGTAGATAGAAAAACGTGCACCAAGATCATTTAAGCTCAACCATATCAATTCTCACATTAAATGCAAATAGTCAATGTTTATAGCAGCAATGTCCACAGTAGCCAAACTATGGAAAGAGCCCAGATGTCCATCGACAGATGAATGGATAAAGAAGATGTGATATATATATATATACACGCACACACACACACACACACACACACACACAATGGAATATTACTCAGCCATCAGAAAAATTGAGATCTTGCCATTTGCAACAACGTGGATGGGACTAGAGGGTATTACGCTAAGCGGAATAAGTCAATCAGAGAAAGACAATTATCGTATGATCTCACTCATATGTGGAATTTAAGAAACAAAACAGAGGATCATAGGGGAAGAGAGGAAAAAATAAAACAAGATGAAACCAGAGAGGGAGACAAACCATAAGAGGCTCTTAATCATAGGAAACAAACTGAGGGCTGCTGGAGTGGGGGGGGCGGGTAACTGGGGGATGGACGTTAAGGAGGGCACGTGATGTAATGAGCACTGGGTGTTATATACAACTGATGAATCACAGACCTGTACCTCTAAACCAATAATACATTATATGTTAATAAAAAATAAAATAATAAAATTTAAATTAAAAAAACGCAAATAGTCTGGACACACCAGTTAAAAGACAGAGATTGTAGGGCGCCTGGGTGGCTCAGTTGGTTAAGCGACTGCCTTCGGCTCAGGTCATGATCCTGGAGTCCCTGGATCGAGTCCCGCATCGGGCTCCCTGCTCAGCGGGGGGTCTGCTTCTCCCTCTGACCCTCCCCCCTCTCATGTGCTCTCTCTCATTCTCTCAAATAAATAAATAAAATCTTAAAAAAAAAAAAAAAAAGACAGAGATTGTAGCAGTGGATATAAAAAGAATACCCAGCTCTGTGCTGTCCCCAAGAAACCTACTGCAAGATTGATGAGGAAGAGCGGAAGGATGGAGAAAAACACAGTTCTAGGACTTACCCAAAGGAAGCTGGAGCTTCTCGCTTAAATATGACGACATGGATTTACAAGCGAGGAATATTACAAGGATAAAGAGGACTGTTTATCCAGAGAACCTAATCGTCCTGAATACGTACACACCAAGGAAGAAAACTTCAAAAACGGACAGATTTCAAGGAAAAATAGGCAAATCCAGAGTTAATTGCAGTTTTCAACAGCCTTCTCTTGGTAATCAGTAAAACAGACGGAAAGTCGGTGAAGATCCAGAACACCTGAACGGTACTGTTAGTAACAACAGTACGATACACGTTCTCTTCAAGGGCACGTGGAACATTTGCCCAAATAGATCACACTGTGGACCGTAAAACAACTTTCAATAAATTTAGAAAGATTGAAATTATACAAATAATATTCTCTGACCACAGTGGACTTCAACTAGAAATCAATATCAAAATACCTGGAAAATTGCAAATACTTAAAACTACAGTGTATACTTCTAAATAATCCAAGGGTTAAAGAAGAAATCACAGTAGAAAGGATAAAATATTTGAACTGAATAAAAATTAAAACGACTTAAAATTTGTGGGCTTATATTTATAATTGAATTTAAATAAAAAAAAGAAGAAAACTTCAAACATATATTAGAAAAGTGGGAAAAAACTTGATTGACCAATTAAAAAAAAAAATCTTATCCTAGGGGCGCCTGGGTGGCTCAGTGGTTAAGCCTCTGCCTTCGGCTCAGGTCCTGATCCCAGGGTCCTGGGATCGAGCCCCGCATCAGGCTCCCTGCTCGGCGGGAAGCCTGCTTCTCCCTCTCCCACTCCCCCTGCTTGTGTTCCCTCTCTCACTGTGTCTCTCTCTGTCAAATAAATAAATTAAAAAAAAAAAAAAAACTTGATTGACCTAAACTTCTACCTTAAAAAAAAATTTTTTTTAAGTAAATTAAACCCAAAGTACAAGAGGAAGGCGAAAAACAATATAGAAAAATCAATAAAATCAAAAGCTTATTCTTTGAGAATGTCAGTAAAATTGATAAACTTCTGTTCAGATTGATCGGGGAGAAAAATCAGATATTAACTACCAATGACAGAATTAGAGATCCTATAGAGATGAAAAGGACATCATCAAGTGAATATTAGGAACAACATTCTGTCGGTAAATTCAGTAACTGAGATCAAATGGACACATTCCTTAAAAGACACAAACCACCAAACTCACTCGAGATGAAACGTATAGCCTGAACTGTCCTACAACTGTTAAAAGAAAATGAATTTGAACTTCAAAACCTTCTCACAAAGACAACTGCAGGCCCAAATAGCTTTGCTAGGGAATTCTATTGAACATTTAAGGAAGAAATAATACCAATTCCATGCAAACTCATCCAGAAAATAGAAGAGGAGCACACACTCAAACACATTACAAGAACAGAGAACGACAGAATATCCCTCATAAACATAGATGCAAAAGCCCTCCACAAGATCCTTGCAAATTGAATCCATTCATATATGGATGTAATATCTCATAACGAGGGGAAACTTATCCTGGGAACTCAGCCTGGCTTGATGTTAGAAAATAAATCAACATCATTCATATCCATGGACCACAGACGAAAAGCATATGATCATCTCAACAGGTACTCGAAAGGCCTTGGACAAAATTCAATATCCATTCACAGTAAAAACTCTCAGCAAACTAGGAATTGGAGGGATATTAACCCAATGATGAGCAATTACAGAAATCTTTAGCAAACATCACAATTTACAATAAAAGATGGGATACTTTCTTAAGATTAAAATAGTACTGGATGTTGAAGCTACTGTAATGAGGCAAGGAAAAGAAATAAAAGGCACACAGACTGTAAAGAATGAATAAAACTCTCTCTATTTGCACATGACTTGAGGGGTCTAAGTATCACATTTGAAATCAACGCCAACCCCCCACCCCAAAACCTCCCAATAGTAATAAATGAGTTCAGCAATATTGCAAGATACAATATCGATGTGCAAACATCAATGACATTTGTAACTGCTAACGAAGAACATGAGGAAACCACAACCTAAAACCTAATGCTGGACTTTGGTTTCTAGAGTGGCTGTAAGGGGCTGGGAGTTGCCACTCTGTCCTATAAGCCAGTACAAAGATGGACAAGCTGACCAATCAACAAGTCTTCTCAGATCAGTCAGAGAAGGGAGGTCCCAGGGCAAACTGCAGCCCCCCCAGATTGAAGAGACCAACAGGCAAGTAGGGAGCGTCACAGCTGACTGGAGCAGAAACCCACAACCACGAACCCCTGCGGGAGCCAGCACCCACAGAAGGAAAACCAAACCACGGTTGACAAATTGTGGGAGGCTCAGTGTGGGCAAGTCTTAGAGATAAAAACCCCCAGGGGATCTAGTCACCGGGGGCCCCATGCTTTTGTGGATTTTGCCTTCAGAAGGTCGGCCAGGTCCTCACCGTGGGTATCAGGGAAAAAGTCCCTTATCCTCCTGGCAGGGGTGGGAATCATTTTGAATTAAGACAGAGCATCGTGTTCTTCTAGATAAGGTGTGCCCTCTGAGAAACGATCTAACCAGGGCCTAATGGCTGGTGTTTTACCTGAGAAGGGAAATCCAAACTCCAGCCCACAAGAGCCATCCTGTCCCACCTAAAGAGTGGCGGGGCGGGGGCGGGGGTGGGGGAGGCATGAGAAGCATGTCGGAAGTTCACCAAAGGATGATTCATGGAAAGAAAACTGACAAGCTATATTTCATGAAAATTAAAAATTTCTGCTCTGTGAAAGACACTGCCCAAAGAATGAAAAGATAAGCCACAGGCTGGGAGAAAATATGTGCAAAAGGCATGTCTGATAAAGGAATTGTTCTCTGAAATATACGAGAGACTCCTAAAGCTCAACAATAAGAAAACAAACAACTTGATTTCAAAATGGGCCAAAGACCTTAACCAAAGACACCGCACCCAAGATATATCTATATCTATAATATATCTAGATAGATCTCTATATATCTATGTAGTAATTGTCATATATATATATGGCAAATAAGCAAATGAAGACATGCTCCACAGCATGTCCAGGAAATGCAAATTGAAACACTGAGATACCGAAATCCAGAATACCGAAAATACCTGATGCTGGTGAGGATGTGGAGCCGCAGAAGTGCTCACTCATGGCTGGTGGGAATGCAAAATGGCTCAGCTACTTTGGAAGACAGGTTGGCAGTTCCTTAGAAAAACTAAACGTATTCCTACTATACGCTCCAGCAAACATGCTCCTCAGTATTTACCCAAAGGAGTTGAAGACTTACGTTCACGCAAAACTTGCACGTGGATATTTGTAGCAGCTTTGTTGATAATTACCAAAACTTGGAAACAACCAAGGTGTCCTTCGGCAGGGGAATGGATAAGTAACCTGTTGTGCATCCAAACAATGGGATATTATTCAGGGCCAAAAGAATATGAGCTATCAAGCCATGACGAAGAAATTTAAACGCATATTACTGAGTGAAAGAAGCCAATCTGAAAAGGCTACATCCAACTATATGACATTCTGGAAAAGGCAAAACTATGGAGACAGGAGAAGGATCAAGGGTTGTTGGGGCTTAGGGGCGGGGAGGGATGAGTAGTGGAACACAGAGGATTTGGGGGGCAGTGAAATTACTCTGTATGGTACCAATGATACTAGAATGGTGGATACACTGCATTATACATTGGTCTAAACCCATAGAACATACAACACCGAGGCTGAACCCTACTGTAAGCTTTGGGTTCTGGGTGATAAGGACGTGTCAGTGCAGTTCATCAATTGTGTCAAATGTACTACTCTTGGGGGGAGTAATGAAGGAGGCCATGCTTGTAACTGGGGGACGGGGGGGTGGGGACATATGAGAACTCTCTATACCTTCTGCTCGATTTTGCTGTGCACCTAAAACTGCTCGAGAAAAAAAGTATTTACAATACAGTAGTATTTTACAATTGCTCCAAGGAAAGCCCAATGCTTGGTGGAAACTGGACAAAACCTGTGCGTGATCTGTATGCTGAAAATTATAAAATGCTCAAGAAATAAAGACCTAACTAAATGGAGAAACATACCGTATTTATGGATTGTGAGATTCAATGTAATAAAGATGTCAGCTCACCTCAAACTGATCTATGGGTTTAAAGCAATTCCTATCAAAGTCTACATTTGTTTTATAGACATAAAAAAGCATATTCTAAAATTTACGTAGACACTGGCCCTAGGATAGCTGAAACAACAAAGAAGAGTGAAGTGGGAGGAATTATTTTACCTGATATGAAGGCTTATTCTGTAACCACAGTAATCAAGACAGTGTGGGATCAGTGGAGGGAAAAACACACAGGTGAGTGGAATCAGATGGAGAACATGGAAATAGACCCACACGTATTTCAGTCAGTGCCTGACTGACTTCTGACAAAGGTGAAAAAACAATTTAACAGAGGAAGGGCAGTCTTTCCACAAATAGTGCTGGAGAAGCATTTAGATCTCCATAGACAAAATAATGAACATCGAACTAAATACTATACATAAAGCATTTAGAAAATTACATAAAAGAAAATCTCCGGAATCTAGCGCCAGGCAGAGTTCTTCAAATTGATCCCAAAAGCATGATCTGTAAAAGGAAAAACTGATAAAGTGAACCTCATCAAAATTTTAAAATTTTCCTCTGCAAAAGACTCCATTAAGAGGATAAAAAGACAGGCTACAAACTGTAAGAAAATATCTGCAAACTACATATTCAGCAAACGACTTGTATCTAGAATGCATAAGGAATCCTTGAAATTCTAAGAAACAGGGCAATTATAATATGGGCAGAAGACATGAATGGACATTTCACTGGAAAGGGTATATAGATGGCAAATAAGCACATGAAAAGTTGCTCACCATCATTAGCCATTAGGGAAATGCAAATGAAACACCTAATGAGCTATCACAGTGTATCTATCGGAATGGCTTAAAAAATAGTGATAATATCAAATGCTGGCAAGGATGTAGAGAAACCAGGTCACTCGTACATCAACGGTGGGTATGTGAAGTGGTACAGCCAATCTGGAAAACAACGTGGCAGTTTCTTATGAACCACGATTGCAACATGCCCCAGCACTTGCACCCTTGGGCGTTCATCCAGAGAAATGGAAACTTAATGTTTATGCAAAAACCTGTACAAAAATGTTTGTAGCAGCTTTATTCATAGTAGACAAAAAGGAAATAACCCAGGGACGCCTGGGTGGCTCAGTTGGTTAAGCATCCAACTCTTGATCTCAGCTCAGGTCTTGATCTCAGGGTTGTAAGTTTGAGCCCCACATTTGAGCTCAGCGTGGAGCCTACTTAAAAAATAAAGAAAATAGAAAAAAAGAAAACAACACAGATGGGCTTCACTGGCACCATGGTTAAATAAACTGTGGTATATCCATACCATAAAATACTACTCGGCAGTGAAAAGGAACTAGCTGTTGATACATGCAACAGCTTGGATCGTGAGGGAATTAGCTTGAGTGCGCTTCATCACAATATTAAGAATCTGTTTTTCCAAAGACACTGTTAAGAAAAGGCAAAGGCAAGCCATGGCCTGGGAGAAATATTTGCAAAACACATCATTGACAACAGACTTTTATCCATGACACATAAAGACTTCATATAATTCTTCAATGACATGACAAAAAAATTTTTTAAATGGCCTTAAGATTTGAACACATACTTCGGCGAAGAAGATACATAGACCCCACAAGGAAATTCCAGGCCCCAAGTGCTTTACCGGTGAGTACTGTCAAACACACAAAGGAAAAATAACACAACTTTTACATAGATGCCTTTAGAAAACCAAAAGGAAAATATTTATCAAATTATCTTAGGAAGTCAGCATAATCCTGACACCAGAACCTGACAGAGGCATTGTAAGAAAACTATACACAGATATTCTTCATGAAACAGATGCCAGGATCCCTAACGTAATGTTAGCAAACTGAATTCAGTGACATGTAAAATGATAATACATCATAATTAAGTAGAGTTTTTTCAAGGAATGCAAGGGTAGTATAACATTTAAAATCAACCAATATACGGAGCCTGGGTGGCTCAGTCAGTTAAGCATCTGCCTTTGGCTCAGGTCATGATCCCAGGGTCTTGGGATCGAGTCCCACATCGAGCTCCCTGCTCAGTGGGCAGTCTGCTTCTCCCTCTCGCTCATGATCTCTCTCTCTCTCAAGCTCTCTCTCTCTTTCAAATAAAAAAAAACTTAAATAAAACCAACCAATATAATTCACCATATTAACAAAATAAAACCATATGATCATTTCAAAAGAGCATTTCAAAAGAAAAGGTATCTGACAAAATTCAGTGCTTATTCATGACCAAAACTGTTCCCAAACTTGGACACAAAGAGAAATTTTTCTTTCTTTTAAGATTTTATTTATTTATTTGAGAGAGAGAGAATGCGAGACAGAGAGCTTGAGAGGAAGGAGGGTCAGAGGGAGAAGCAGACTCCCTGCTGAGCAGGGGGCCCAATGCAGGACTCGATCCCAGGACTCCAGGATCATGACCTGAGCCGAAGGTAGTCGCTTAACCAACTGAGCCACCCAGGCGCCCGACAAAGAGAAGTTTTTCAATCTGATAAGGGACATACATCTATGAAAATCTTTGTTAACATCTTAATTATTACTGAAACATTGAAGACTTTTCTCCTAAGATTGGGAACAGGCAAGAATGTCTGCCCTCACCATTGGCTATTCACCATTGTCCTGACATTCCTAGTTGTGTAATAAAGCAAGAAAAATAAAAGTTGTGTAGATTGGAAAGAAAACACAAACCTCACTATGCATATAGATTTTATGACTATGTAAAAAATTTTGAAGAATATATGAAAGTAACCACTAGGACTAATAAGTATTTTTAATAAGGCCATAGGATACAAATATATTATATATATGTATATATATATATATATATATATATATATATATATATACACACACATATAATATCAATAAAATATATCAATTATATTTTTTATTCTAGCAGCAAAGAATTGGAAATGAAATTTTTAAACAATTCCATTTTCTTTTTCTTTTTTTTTTTTTTTTTTTTTTTAAGATTTTATTTATTTATTTGAGACAGAGAGAATGAGAGAGAGAGAGAGCACATGAGAGGGGGGAGGGTCAGAGGGAGGAGCAGGCTCTCCGCCGAGCAGGGAGCCCGATGCGGGACTCGATCCAGGGACTCCAGGATCATGACCTGAGCCGAAGGCAGTCGCTTAACCAACTGAGCCACCCAGGCGCCCATAAACAATTCCATTTTCAATAGCATCAAAAAACATGAGACACTTAAGAATGACTTTAAAGTTGTGCACAACCTGCATATAAAAAAAGTAGAAAACAATGCTAAGAGAAATTAATGGTCTAAGTGGATAAACCACGTGGATGGCTTGGAGGCTCAGTATTGCTAAAGTGCGAGTTCTTTCAAACTGAACGATGGATGTTTATAGTTTCAACAAAATTCCATTCCGAGTATCAGTGAGACATTTTCGTAGAATGCTTCTGACAAATTGTTTCTAAAATTTCAGTGGGAATTCGAAGGACCTAGAATAGCCAAAACAATCTTGAAAATAAACAACCAACCTGGAGAACGCGCACTCTCTGATTTCAAAATGCATCAAAAGCTACCGTAATCAAGATGGTGTGGTATTGATGGAATCACAGAGAAATAGATCGATGGATCATAATGAAGAATCCAGAGAATAGATTTGTATGCATTCAGTCAAGTGATTTTTTACAAAGGTGTCAAGGAAGTGGCACCTTCAATGAGGAAGAAATGTTTTTTTCCGCAAATGGACCGGGAAAAGCAGGAAACATAATAGGAAAAAATAAGCCTTGACCTCCACTTCACATCACACATAAAATTTAATCTGAGGTAGATCAGAGACCTACACACACACGCTAGAACTCTAAAGTTTCTAGCAGAATACGTACAAGAGTATCTTCATGACCTTGAGGCAGGCAGATTTCTTAGAGAGGATCCAAAAAGCACTAACCACCAAAACGAAACATTGGCAAATTGGACTTCTTCACAATTACAAATACCTCTGCTCATCCGAAGTCAACACTGAATATATAAAAAGGCAAGTCATGGATAGGAAGGAAATATTTGCAATACAAATATCTGATAAAGAACTTATATCCAGAATAAAGAAGAATTCCTAAAATTCAACAAGAAACAAAACAAAAGCAGAACAAGACTTGAGTAGACACAAGGAAGACACACAAATGGACCATAAGCCCATATAAGGTCGTTTAGTATCACCAGTCACCAGGCAAACACAAAAGCGCAATGAGATACCACTCACATTGGTCAGAATGGTCAACATCCGAGAGATTGATCATATCTTTCACTGGTGAGGACGTGGAGCAACTGGAACTCTCGTACATTTGCTGGTGGGAGTGCAAGATGGCCCACCCACTTTGGAGACTGTTTCTAAGTTTCTTAAAAAGGTAAACACACAACCAACCTACCACAAACCAACTTCATTCACTCAAGAGAAAAGAGAACATGTGTCCATAAAAATGGGCACAATGGAAATGTCTATTAATACTAAAATAAATTGTTCATACAATGAAATAATGTAAAAAAAGAATAAACGGATTCGTGCAACAATAGGGATGAATCTCGAAAGCAAATGAGCACCTATTGTCTCATGACACATGGATGTGGTCTGTGAGCAGGGAGAATTAGTCTACAGTGATTGAAATTAGAACAATGGTTGTAGTGGGGGTGAACCAGAAGGGCCACGAGGGCACTTTCTGGGACAATAGAAATGTTCTCTGTCTTGCTGGGAGTGGTGGTTGCATGGGCATTTGCATTACTCAAAACTCATTCAATTGTCCGCTTATCTGTGAATCTACTGCATGTAAATTTTGCCTCAGTGAGAGTTTCCACAAATACACGTGCTGTTCAACCTGCAGCTAGCAGCGCCACACCCTCATACGCCCCATTCCATGCTCCAAATTCACTCCTCAGAAAATCTGCAACAAAGCACGAAATAGATCATAGAGCAAGGAGATGATAAAAAGCCCATTAACATATCGCCCACATATTTTGAGGACAAGTAACATATCGTATGTCCCTCAGAAAGTTCATTTTTAAAACATGTTCTTTCTAACCATATAAATAAAAAGAAAACAAATGGTATTCTGTCTCACAAAATGAAACAAAGCAAAACATAGCGACCGATTTTTTTTTTTTTTAAAGCAGGCAACCGTAATCTGTGTTGTTAGAAGTCAGGGCAGTGGGCTCCAGGGTACAGCCAAGGTCTGGGTCTGGGTCTGGGCGTCGGTTACGATGTGGGCTCAGTCTGTGAAAAGACATCAAACTTCACACTTATTTTATATATCTATGTATACATGTATGTATACACACTTTCCTCAATGTTTCTCAACAATACTTTTATAGAATTTAAAACAAAGCAAAGTAATCCTTAAAAGTTAACCATAGTGAAAGGTTGGCAAACAGCAGATAAATTTAAAATAGAAATTGTTTTCTGAAAGAAAGAAGAGAAGGAAAGAGGAGAGAAGAGAGGAGGAGAAATGAAGGAGGGACACCCGGACAGATGGACACAGTGCCTGACCCCTTCACGGCCCCGTTTCAAGGTCAGTGATTATGATTAATGTTGACACGTGGGCTCAGAGCTTCTTTTTTTTTTTTTTTTTTTTAAAGATTTTATTTATTTATTTGAGACAGAGAGAATGAGAGAGAGAGAGCACATGAGAGGGGGGAGGGGCAGAGGGAGAAGCAGACCCCCCGCCGAGCAGGGAGCCCGATGCGGGACTCGATCCCGGGACTCCAGGATCATGACCTGAGCCGAAGGCAGTCGCTTAACCAACTGAGCCACCCAGGCGCCCCTGGGCTCAGAGCTTCTAATGCTTGCTTGTGACATGCCCCACATGCGCCTGGGCAGCCACAACAGGGCTGAGGGTCTGGGTGATGCCAGGTCTCCTCTGACTGGTCCTGAAGGTGCTGTGGTCGACGGGGGGGCATGGGACGCCTGAGCACTGCTGCTCAGTTGGCAGGGCCAATGGCGGGCTGGCGTGACTTGTGATCTGGGCAAGAATGATGTCCTCTGGTCTGTCATTTGCTAGGAACTGCCTGGCAGGCTGGGGAAACTGCCTCAGGACAGGACGCCGCCTCTTTTACTGTCACTTGGGTTCATCTTTGTGCTCTTGTTGCGTTGATGTGACTCCCCTTTCCTGTGCCAAGTCCATTCCACCTGGATAATCGTGGACAATCATAAAGTGTAAATAGCTGGTAAGGATCTAGGAGAAAGAGATGCACAAATGGGAGCTGATGCCTGGAGGCTTCTCCGGGCTTGGCAGACACTCCCGGGAAGGGGGGCATATGGCCGGCTCAGCTGGTCATAGTCTGCCTCCCAGAAGCGGACCAGGAGCTGTTGCCGAGAGCTCATAGAGAAAGAGAATGGTGGGGTACACTTCAGAAAGTGGGCCCGTGCTGGAGCTGGGAGCCGAAGGCCAAGACTGCTGCATTGCGCTCTGTTCTCTCTGGGGGATGTGTGTCAGAACGAGGTACACAACTGGAAGGAGCTGAGATGCCAAGAGGCCAATTGGGAAGAGCGATCTCTTCTTTTCTGAAACCGGCAGGGGGAGAAGAGGGGAAGGGTATAGCTAGGCAAAGGAACAGCAAGAACAAAGGCTCAGAGGCTGTTGTGAGCACTGAATCCACAATCTAGGATCACAGCTGGGGAAGCAAGGGTTTCAGGCTGGGAAGCAGGTGCTGGGCTCCCCAAGCCCCCCTCACCTCCCAGCACAGGCACCTCCCTTCCTCTCCAGCCCACCCCCCACAAGCGTCCATGGTGATGTGGACAGAGGCAGCCAGCGCTGGCCAAGCATACCGCCCACTGTCTTCAACAGGACAATGGCGGCCGGCGGAGCTGGTGGGGGGGGGCGGCAGGAGGAAAACCAAAGCACACATGCTGACGCCCCGACTCTGCATTTCACATCCTTCTCCTGCTGCTGCCTGGGGAGGCAGGGGGCATTTCTGCAGAAGTGGGCCAGGCAGGTGCGGACTCAAGGGAGGGCAGATTGGCACATGACTTAAAAGTAGGAGGACGGCGAGCAATTCGGGGCATGTCTGGCAGCCCAGAGTGCTGGGGGCAGGGAGAGGGGGGCCAAGTCCCAACCCCACCGCTTCCTGACTGGGGGTGGGGGGCACAACGCCATTCTGCTCCTCCAGAAAACGGGAAGAGAAGTGCCACCAGCTCCCTCGGGTGGTTGTGAGCGCCCCGGACGGGATGATGGGGAGGACTCAGCAGGAGGTCTGCCGTTTTGTCCAGGACTCACTACCAACTTGGGCGCCCGCACGAGGGCAGACGGGCCGCAGCGGATGCATTTCATCCGGGGCAGATCTGAGCCACACGGCTGAGATGAAGCCCCTGCAGATGCCCAGGAAAGCTGGTGGTCCCGGCCATCACTGGGCCTTCAGGCCCCACCCGGGACCCAGGAGAGGGGCCTCCGTGCTCAGCTGTCTTGGACATTCAGGTTCCCACATAGCTCACCGGGTTCATCCGAGCTGAGAGGGAAACGGAGGTTTTGCTTTCACGAGTAATTGTTAGTTGGAGGGGAAAGGAAGAAAAAAACATAAAACTGCCTTTTCCCAAATGCTTCGGCCTGCAGATGGCCCCTGGGGACACCTGCGCTCCCTTTGCTTTCCTGAAAAAGGCGAGTTTTTCTTCCCCCTCATCTACCCTTGACAAAGGAGCCGAAGCCGCAGCTGCAGGTGCTAAAACCTCTCCGCTCCCGGGCTGTCTGCTGCTTGGTTGCTGATTTATTATTAAGATAATCCTTAAATCTTCTTCATTGGGCCAATGGACACCATCTGATCCGAGGGGCCCCAGGAAGCTCCTGACGGAACAGGGAGGAAGGAGCCCCCCAGCAAGGTTGCGGCAAATACCTTTTCCCCCCAAGAGCAGTTTAGGGTGAGGCCCCGGGGGTGCCCCCATCAGGGAGGTTCTGTGGTGCCACTGCTCTAAATCCAGGCCCAGGGGCAGCAAGTGCCACCACCTTGTATCCCCCCAACGCTTCTTAGCTGGGACCCGGGGACAGCTCGTTGTGTCCCCAGCCGGCCTGTTTTGTAGGGAGGGAGCCAACGTGCAGCTAGGCCAAGCCAGGGCGGTCCCTGGGGGCATCTCGCGGGGGGAAGTATACGAGGCCTGATAAATATTCCTTGGGCTTATTTACAAACCTGCTTGGGACCCGCACAGACACATCAGCAGCGAGCCTATTGCTCTGCACTCCTTTGGAATTACAAGACGCTTCCTTGGCAGGTGGATCTTTTCTCTTTTCTTCTTCCTGAGGACAGGGAGGAAGGAGGGCCAACAGGCCAGCAGAGATACCTCCCAGGGGCCCCGGGCAGGAGGAAGAGCAGGAAATGGGTGCTGGGGTTGGGGTGGCCTGGAAGGGGCACTTCCCCAGCAAGGGTTTCTGCAGGTGCAGGGCCCGGCCCACCATCATTGTGCCAAACTGGAATGCTTCCGGCACCCTGTCCTCCCTCAAGGGGACCCGGCCACGTCAGGCCGAGTACCTACCAGGGCCAGAAAGATGGCTCAGGAGGAGGGCCGCGCCTTCGCAGCGGACACGTAGCAGAGCGTACCCTCCTGACCCCTGAGCCCTCAGCCCGTCCCTGCCGTTCTCATACCTCTAGCTCTTCACGAGACGTCACCTTCTGAGCCTGGATTCGGGGAGCCCCCACTGCCCTCCAGCGTGAGCTGGGGCATCAGCCTCCCATCCCTGCTGGTCTTGCCCTATTAGTCTCTGCACGTGCCTCCTCCCTTGCCCCTTGAGACCTACTGGGGATCCACTTCTTGCACCCTCTCCTGCTCTTGCGTGCTCTCTTTTTCTTCCGACTTGACGTTGTTCTCAAGGCCTCATTCTAATGTCTCCTGACTCCAGAAAAACCCCTGACCTTTCCTCTCCTGTCCCTAGGCAGAGTAGTCATCCATTGCGCGCCCCAGGACCTTGACTGGCCTCATGGCCCTGGGGCGCTGGACGCTCTCCAGCTTCGACTGTTGGCTTGTTGTTCCCAGACATGTGTCCCGTTTCCTCAGTTCAGTGCTCAGTCCCTTGAGGACCAGACTGCCTTTGACACTTCCCTGAACCTCATGACACAAACAGGACATAGCACCTGAGATCCGAAGCTGGAGGGGACTCTGTCTGCTCCCACAGCCACTGCGCCTTCGCCCTCTGGCCACTGAGCACGGCGGAACAGAGGGTGCTGCCAGTGGTCCGACCTCTTCCACCAGCCCCACGGAATGTCCCCGGTTCTCGGGGTGAGGGCCCAGGCTTTGATGGACTCTGACGGGATGCCAGAAGACCTGGACAAAGAGGAGGTGACAGTTGCAGGGCCCCTAAAGAACAGCTCAGTCCAGGTGCCTCAGAACGCAGCGCAGCCTGATTTGTGTCTGGCTCTCACCTTAATTAATAAGAGCTTTTCTGAGAAACAATAAAAGAACGACATAGCAACTTGGACAGGGTTGGCAAGAGCCATTTCGGTAATGGAGTCAGTGGAATTGCTATTCGAAAGAGAGAGAGATGGAAAGAGAGAGACCACTCTCTGCTATTAAGAAAGCCAATGGCAAAGCTATACTGTCGTTCTCTCGGTTATTAAACACAATTGATGGCCACCCCACCCCCCAACAACAGAGGGGAATTGCAGCTCCACGAACCCAGAGTTCTGGACGGTTGTTCCCAGAAAACTAAAGTGCTGAGCTCAGCAGTCTGGGGAGAGATGCGTGGGCCCAGCACTTGCTGGCTTACCCCAAAGGCCCAGTAGCCAAAGAGGATGATGGCAAAGTTGAGTGCCTCCACCAGGTACATGAGGACATACACATTGCACACCAGGCTGGTTGACAGATGGGAAAGCTGAGGACAACACACAGATTCATTTTCCCAAAACCTGTATTTGCAAAGAACACAGAAGGAAGCTGCTCTGGCATGCAGGGACCAACCTCTGAGCAAATGCTATGCTTCTTTCTCTTAACTCCTTTATTTCCATGAGGACTGGTTGCTCATGGTCAAACCTCATAACTAACCCACCCACAAATTCTCAAGGGTCTCACCCAAATGCAAGTCAGATGCAGATTGGTGTGGTAGAATGGTACCAGATTCTAACTTTTACTGTTTGAAACTAAGCAAGTTGTTCTATTTCCAAGCTAAATGGGGATGATGAGCCCTGGCCTGACTATGCCATGGGGTGGCTGTGAGGATAATATGCTGGATTAAAATTCAAAACAGCACTGGAAATGAGAAAATACAGTGTACATGTGTGATTATCTGCCATATACAGGGAATCCTATGGATGAGCAAGAGGATGGCAGACAGGGAAGCAGGGGGGTGGGTGGATGGATGAGTGGGTGGATGGATGGATGAATGGATGAGTGGATGAGTGGATGGATGGTTGGATAGATGAGTGGGTGGATGGATGGATGGATGGATGGATGGATTGATGAGTTGGTGGAGGGATGGATGAGTGGATGGAGGGATGGATGGTTGGGTAGATGAGTGGGTGGATGGATGGATGGATGGATGGATGGATGGATGAGTGGATGGATGGAGGGATGGATGAGTGGGTGGGTGGATGGATGGAAGGATGGATGGATAGATGGGTAGATGAGTGGATGGAGGGATAGATAGTTGGAGGGATGGATAGTTGGAGGGATGGATGAATGGGTGGATGGATGGATTGGTGGGCAGGTGTAAGGGCAGGGGGGTGGGCCAATGGTTGGGGAGATGGATAGATAGATGGGTGGATGGGAAAAAGGAAGAAAGGGTAATTAGAAATAGAGATGATAGATCAGTGGAAGACAGGAAGCATGGAAAGATGGAAGGAGGGTGGTTGGCCAGATCAAAGATGGTTAGATGATGAATGATTGGACAGACAGGAGGAGACACGTATGAATTGACAAAGGCCTGGACAAAAGCAAGGATGAACACATGGCCTCCTGCAGCCCTACAGAGGGACCAGTGAGACAAAAGGATGGGTGTTTTCAGTAACAGCAGATACAAGCCTAGCACCTGTTTCCCACGTGTGCTCTCCCTTGTGGCCCGGCTCCAGTTCCCAAGACCTGAGGGCCCAGGTCTTCCTCCTGTGGGCACAGGGCTCCATAGTAAGTGTGGACCCCTGCTTTTCAGGCCAGTTCTACCTACAGCCAGGGGTTTGTGGGGAGACTCCCACCTCATTGGCTTCCTCTTAACCTCGGCTCTCCCACTGCTCCTGAGTGAGCTTCCCTAATCACCTTTTAATGACCAGCTTCCTGGCTTTCTCCAGTGGCTTCTAGATCAGCATCCTTCTGCTGAGTTGCTTTTGTCTGAATGGGAACTTCCTGATGAGGCTCCATCTCTTCCTGGATCCTGGGTCTTGGGGAACCCCTGGCAAGACACAATGATACAGGCCTTCCCCCTGACCTTTTCTTTCAGAAGCTATTTTAGCTGGGACCACCCTGCTCTCCACCCCCAGGCTGGGAGAGAGGGAACCGGCACCACATGGCTTCCACCAGCGTCTGGGCTTGGGCCAGGGGCTTGCTCTATTGCTTCCTCTGATCCCAAGGGGTCAGGTCTGGACCCCAGGCTGGAGAGAGGAAAGCTTGGTGGGGTGGGGAATCTGGCAGGGAGGCACGAGCATGGGGTGCAGGGGAAGTCTGTGGTGGCCCTGGGAACAATGACCAACAGACCCTCTCCCAGCCCAGGGACTTGGGGGTCCCAATGGCCCATACTTTTCCAGACTCTGCAGTTGGGTTGAGACTAATGCGTGTTCCTTGTTGGGCCAGACCTTGAAGGGCTGGGGCCCAGGGCAAGCCTGCATCTGCTTCCCGCTGCCTGCCATCCCCTCCAGAAGGTCCGGCGGTGGGCTGACAGTGGCCATGGCAGCTTCCGGGATGAGGGGTCCAGCTTGGCTTGTCTCTGGAGGCGGCCACCACCTGGAGCCCCTCTTCCAGCTTTTCTTCTCTTCCTCCTGCCCTTTTCTGTTCTTTGCAATGAGCCTGGCCAGACAGCTGCTGGTCCCATAGCACCAAGCCCTGAAGGGGTGAGGCAGGCCATGGGGACTTAGCACGGCTTGGAGGCATCACGTGCCTGCTCCCAAAGCCGGCTGGAGGCCAGGAGCATGTAAGGGATGCAGGGGAATCTGCCGAAGGGAGGGAGAAAGGACCAGGAGGAAGTGGACCCTGCCTCCCAGGGGCAAGGGCAGCTCTAAGGCCCTGAGTCCCTTGCTGAGGCCAACCTTGCGAGGCAGAGGGGCCAGTGTGCAGGGCCTCAGGGCTCGGGGGCCACGGATCCCAGCCACCTCTCTGCTCTAGCCACCCACAGAGCAGCGATCAATCAGTCTGATGGGCAGCAGAGGCTCTAACAGTCTCCTAAAAATGTTCATCTGGGGGCTGCTTCAAAACCAGACAGACTCGGGATGTGGCCACAGGAGGGTCCCTGGGAAATGAGCAGGGATCCCACTCCTGGGACCTGACATGGGGCTTCCAGCAGCCTAAGAGCAGCGGTTGAACTGTGTTCCCCACACCCAGAATGGCCCCTGCACAGAGGAGCTGGCCAGGGGGTGCCCGGGAAGAACAGGAAGATGATAAGGCCAGCCAAGAAGGAGGAGGACCCAGCAGCAGGAGGACCCTTCTCTGGGGGGCTTCAGAAAAGGGGGGCACACAGCCTTCTGGGAAATAGGGTGACCTCCAGACCAGCCTCGTTCACGGTCCCTTGCAGCCTTCCATGGGGAGGATGCAGAGGAGAGAGGCAAAGGGGCAAGAAAAAAGTCCCTGGCAGGAAGGCGGCCAAGAGGCCTCCAGGGAAGGACAGGAAGGGGGCTGGGGCAAAAGGCCTCAGCACATGGGCAGGGAGCAGGGGGCTCGGAGGCCCTTGGGGCAGGCAACCCCGGGGTGCAAGGACGGCTCCCAGGGCTGGGCCCTGAGCAAGGGCCACACGAGGTGAGATGCTCGGACTCTTGCAGGCGTATGCCAGGGAACAGGAGGGCCTCCAACTAAATGATTTAAAGCTCCCCTGAAGAGAGAAGACCCTGGAACAGGGAACAGCGCAGCAGCGCGACCAGAGGCCAAACCAGGCACTCAGAGCGCTGTGTCTGTGGCCGTGGCTCTGGGGCCGGGGCGGCTACGGCAGCTCAGGGTTGGGGCTTCCTCATCTGCAGTGCGGGGACCGTCACTCTGACCTTGGCTGGTCCGCCTCGCCCCTTGGTGACCAGCAGACAACGGCCTGTGAAGCAAGGAGCCCCAGGCCGTGGCCCCATGGCCCCTTCTCTGAGGCTGCCGCGCCTTCCTGGGCCGGGCAGGGGGACGGTGGGAGCAGGCCGGGTGACCGCAGCCATCCCCCCTCCAATCCCAATCAGATCTGGCAGGGAGAATAGCTTTTCCCCAGTGATGCCAGCATATCGTTCTGTGGGCCGGGGAAAGAGTCCAAACTGCAAAAACTCTCTGACCACAGCAATGGCCGAACAAAGGCAAGAAGAAAGAGATAAACTGGTGGCAAGCAGCCGGGTGCCAGCGTGCGCGCACCCGTCCCCTGGAACCAGTGAGCGCCCGGGAAAGCACCTGGTGTGTGTGAACGGGCCTCATAAACGTAAGGGATTGCTCTGGTCGCCAGCAGAGGCGAGAGATTAAAAGGAAATAAAAAACCAGAAACCACCGTGAATATACAAGTCGGCCCCATGCCACACTGCTGAAGGCTGGTCAGCCTTCTTTCATTTCTTTGAGCTATTACCCCCTTTCTAATTTCTCCTGACATTTGTTGCCTGCTAAATCAATTTGATGCATGGCAGGCAGATTAAGTCGGTTCTCCCAGCCCGTCCCCTCTCCCAAGCGGGTCTCGGGGTAGTGATTTTAAGAGATTGTCTTTTTATGCTGAAAATGCTCAAAAGTGGCTCTGTTTCTTTTGGCAAGAGGAAAAGATCACCCCAAGTTCCCAACCTTGTAATGCTGCTGGATTATCAAGCATCGCAGGGAGGGAAGCCGTTCTTTATCCCAAACCAGGGAAGGGAAAAGCCGCACGCGCAGTGTCCCGGGATTTCTTGAATGCCTCAGTTTACAAACTTCTAAAACTATAGGTTCTTCAGCCAGGTAAACCGCCTCATGCCAAGGGGGCCCCCTCAGAGGGTGGGGGTGGACAGCCGCCTCCAGCCCCGCTGTGAGCGGGCAGGGGGTGGCCACTGTAGAGCTGCGTGGGGTCCGTGGCACCAGCAGCGGGGGGGCGGGACTGTGGGTGGGGTCGCGCCCTCACCTTACCTGCTGCCTGGGACCCGGTGCGCTGTTGGTCTCCTTGTCTGTAAGATGAGAGAGAGGGTGGGGCTGGATGGTCCCATAAGGCACCTGCCAACGTGACCCTCTCTGTCACTCTTCAAGCAGAAACACACATTTTTGCTGCTCAGTCTGAACAGGGAAGGACAGTCGGCCCCCGAGGAGGACGTATGACCCTAGAAGGTACAGCCGTCTCCGGGCCCAGAAGCCCCGGAAAGGCTCACCGTCCAGACTTTGGCATCTGGGCTTCCCTCGCCACAGAACACTGCTAGGTGCTCGGCCCTCCGCAGCCGGGCCCTGCAGACGGCGGCTGGAGCTTCACGGGTCTCGGGCAGGAGCAGGTGGGTTTCACCCTGAGAACCACCTCGGATTCGGCAGGACTTGGGGCGATGGGGACGCTGCCATGGGGCCCCATGGGGGGTTAGGAGGAGGCCACACGTGCGTCAGAGAGCACTGTCCTCTCCTGGTCTGGAGCTGCTGTCGACACACGTGGAGGCGGGGATGTGGACCCCAGTCGGTGGCCTCGGCCGTGTTGCGGTAGGCCTGCTGTCCCCTCCCTTTACAACCTGGGACAAGGCCTGGATTTCAAGTTTCTTATCAAGATATGGCTCATTTAAATTGAAACCTTACATTATTTATTTTCTAAATAGTATAAATATCTATATAGACATCGCCATTTTATCTTAATAACCCAAATTTATGATAAAGGGGGGCAAGGCAGTAGAAATAGCATACAGAGAATTTCAGAAATATCTGATGCCTTCAGGCTCCTGTCTCTAACATTCCCGCTCCCGAGATCATTCCTGCATTACCCTCAGGGCAAGGGTCCCGCGGGAATATGGTGACGATAGAGCCCGGGACTGACAACCAGTGCTGGTACCAAAATATCTATGGCTATGAGGCTCCAGAGCTTAGAAACAAGCAAGGATCACCTACTCGACTTCCTCGGGGTTACCATTTTGACCGGCTTGAACTAGATGACCCGGCATTGGGTGTGCAAGAAGATGATTCTGGGACCAGGTAGGTCCAGAGTATATTTTAATTCTAACTGAGAAACATGATCTAGATTTCCCAAAGGGATTCAGTCCTTTGAGGTAGATTCAAGCCTTCTAGGCTATGTCTGGATGACTCTAGAATCACTTCAAGTTGAAGAACTCCAGGGTCCTCTCTTCAGAGAATTATAAAATTCTTTCCAAACTCCTGGGTTAGATTATTTTTATTTTTATTTTTATTTTTTTAAAGATTTTATTTATTTATTTGAGAGAGAGAGAGAATGAGAGACAGAGAGCATGAGAGGGAGGAGGGTCAGAGGGAGAAGCAGACTCCCTGCCGAGCAGGGAGCCTGATGCGGGACTCGATCCTGGGACTCCAGGATCATGACCTGAGCTGAAGGCAGTCGCTTAACCAACTGAGCCACCCAGGCACCCAAGTTAGATTATTTTTAATTAAAGACTGGTCCCCAGTATAAATCCTCTGAAGAAGGGGATATTTCTGAAGTTACTTCCCTCTAACATCAGAGGGTTTGGCATTCTTAAGATTCAATCAGTGAGCCCTCTGCAGCCAAATGCACAAAACCGGTGACTGGAAAGGCTTCAACCGTACCCTAGAATTTGGGACAAGGCTTGGCTTACCTTCCAAACCCCCTGTCCAGAGACCCCCAATGGGACAAAGGATGGAAAGGGAGGTGAAACCAGCAGATTTGCCAGACCAAGCCCTTCAAGGGCGAGATGGTATGAACTTAAAGTCAAAATTATAGGAGTACTTTTAGGTGAGTTAAATATTATTGGCATCGGCTTTAAGCAGTAAATCAAGATAGATCTGTTTCATTTGTAATTAGGAGCATCTATTTATATACAAAAAATGTAGCATGGACTTTTAAAAGCATAGTCCTTCCAGTGGGTTAAAATATTCTTTATGATGGCATTTACTAGTTTTTTTAAACACAAATCTTGCTTCTTACCTCATTCCATGCTAGGATATTGGAGCATAAGGAGCCTGACGGGACAGAGCCCAGGCTAGTGGCTGCCTCCCACAGGGGTGTTTTCAGTGACTCCCAAGGAGGGGACCCCGATCCAGGAGGCTCCCCTCCCTCCCTGTCCAGGACTCTTGGGGGCAGGGGAGCAATAGTTCATTCAGACAGGCTTATAAAAATGATGTGATGGGAGGGACGCCTGGGTGGCTCAGTCGGTTAAGCGGCTGCCTTCGGCCCAGGTCATGATCCCGGGGTCCTGGGATCGAGTCCCGCATCGGGCTCCTTGCTCGGCAGGGAATCTGCTTCTCCCTCTCTCTCCCTCTGCTTGTACTCTCTCTGTCAAATAAATAAAATCTTTAAAAAAAAAAAAAATGATGTGATGGGAGAAACAACCTAATGACTGGTACTTAACTTTTGCTCTAATTAATTTCGCGGACAGGCTGTCTTCAAGTTTACAAATGTTGCATCTGAGTCAGAAAGTACACCAGAGAGAAAGAGCTGGTGGTGAATTATGTCCAAGATGCCAAAAAGTGAAATTAAATTAAAATAATAGAAGCATGCACTGCCAGAGCCCACTGGGAAGAATCCACAAGTGTTCGCGGTGCACCTACTATGTGCAGGGCGCCTTGGGAGCACGTGAATCACTTCTTTCTGACTCTGGAGAGCGTGAGCCCCAGAAGGGAGAGCCTGGGGGCCTCCATTCTTTGGGTCTCCCCTCCGCACATCACTAGCTTGATTCCAGCACTAGATGCGCAACTGTGAAAGCACATCACAGGTGTGTAGGGTGTTTGGGACAGTGGTAGGTGGGGTGCTTTGTTGGCAGGAGCTGCGTCTGCGAGGAGGCCTCCCCTTGGCACCTGCCTCTCTACCTCCAAAAGCATCTGAGGGCCTTGGGCCTGGAAGCATGGGCCACAGGGAAGACAAGTGGGGAGAGACAGAGGACAGACACCTGGAGCGTGTGACTCTTAAGGGTCACAAGATAGCACAGCGGGATGCACGGTGTCTCAGGCTCGGACGCAGCCTCCTGGCAAGGAATCCCCGGCAAAGACAGGTCCAGTGTCCGAGATGAGGCAGGCATGGCCCCCTCTTGAGAGAGCCCAACATGTAAACAGAACTCCATTTTCCCAAACTCTACACGGGGAGCAATTTTTTACTTTCCCGGAGCACTCAGCCATCAAGTTTTCTATTTAACAGGCACTCCCCAGATGCATTTAAAAAAAAAATATATATATATATATATATAGATGATTTGCAAAAAAGCTCAACTGCTCACAATTTCTCTATTGAGTAAAGTATTTTCAAACAAGTAATCAAGTTCAAAGAACCACTCGCTTTGCCGGCTAGAGGGTCTCCGTAACGCCTCCAGCTTAAGTTGCTAACCCAAGAACAGCAGCTGGGGCAGTTGGCCTGAACAAGAAAAATGGGCTGGTTCCAGACTTGGGCCACAGTAAATCTTGACTCTCCAGTCACCGATCACTAGCTGGCAACATCCTGAAAGGAGTGTTTCTGCTGGTGCTGCTGGTCTTCCATGGGTTAGATATAACAAGAAGGTCGTCGGTTATCAGGGGGCCTCTTGGACTCGCTGGCCCACTGTCTGCAAGGGACATCCTGCCCAGGGCAGTGTCCTCCTCATCTTCCTGCTTGCACCTTCCCTCCCCTCCCCCCACCGTCCCGGCTGGACCCCCACAACTGTGCATCACCATCTCTGTGGCCTCTCTAGACCCTGGAGACATCATTTTTAAAAACCTTTGATGACCCATCAATTGCATTCCCATCAAAGGGCATTCTAAATGTTTTAAATGATTCCAGACTCTCTCATCTGGAGTTTGCAATCGCTTGGGATGGTCTGAGGTTTACTCCTGCATTATCCACGGAGACTGCCTTGCTTGGTTTAACGAGTCTATCAGCTGACGCGGACAGGCTGTTGTGTTCTAGACCCGGAACCACACAGCAGAGGCACGGACATGAACACAGCAAGCCCCTGTACTCACGGGCTCTCGTCGTAGAGAGCAGAAGCGTCCTGAGGACGTGCGCAGGTCTGGGGCCCAGGGTCCAGATGAGAGCCACTTCTGAGATGGCACGGAATTTCAAAGGAAGACAGAGAGCCAGGAGGGTTCCTGGGGCGAGGGCTGGGTTGGTCTTGAAGGGCAGGTGGAAACCCCACCAGGCAGGGAGGCCTGGGAAAGGGACATGCGAGGCACAAGTTAAATCATGCCCAATTCTAAGACCTCAGAGGGAAGAAGACACGCATCAGATCACCAAGGGCTCAGGAGCCAGCAGGGGTTGGGTTCATTCTGCAGGAGACAGGAAGGCCACTGAAGGGTTGGGGAAGGGGGTGACAAGAGCAGGCTAGGGATGAGTTGGGGTGAGTGCAGAAAAGGCATCAGATTGAGGAGCTGGTGGCAGGGAGAATTTGCTGATAGATCAGGCAAGCAATAAGGACGGTCTGATTCAGGGCAGTGGGCCCAGGATGGGAGCGATAGGGCTGGAACCAGGAGACATTTCCAAAATAGAGTCCATGGGAGCTCCCAGTCCTCCCCGCTGCCCCCGACATGATGGGTGAGGAAGAGAAAGAACTGTCACCCATCACCAGGACCCTACACCGGGAGCCAGCTGGCTGGCTGGTGAAGGCGTCGCATGAGACCTGGGATGGGACTTCCATTGGCCAGGACCACGTCGGGAGCATGGAGGGAACCAGTTCGCAGGGAAAGGGGAGTCACGAACTTCGTTTCTGCAAGGTGAGGGATGGCGCCTAAGCAGGTAGGCACCCTGGCAGAAGCTCAGGACACACACTGAAGGAGAGCCACCAGGAAGAGACGCAGAGGACCCAGGGAGCTCAGGGGCAGGAACGGAAGGGGAGTCGGAGCAGGCCGGCCCATCACAAGTGTGCGGCGGGCAGCTGGGGGGGGGGGGGGGGCCGGGGGTTACCTGGGCCTCAACACCTGCTCCCGGAAGACACGCAATCGCCTGACAACATGGAAAAATAAAGGGCCATAGCGGATCAGCACAGAAGCCCACGCGGCTTGAGGCTGATCCCCCAGCAAGCAGCCGGAGGGCCCCTGATGGGGGCAGCAGGGTGCCCGCAGCCCCAGGGAGCTTCCCTGTTTCAGGAGGATCTCAGGTGAGGGGCCCCCTGTGAAATGTCTGTCTCTCTGAAGGTCAAGACAGTTTTGTGGGCCAAGGACGTTTATAGAGCTGTAAAAGGGATCATTTTTGCTAATGCCATGAAATTATACTCTGAGTCGAATAACAGTGGCCACGGCAGGTACAGAAGTAATTTTCCTCGAATGTGAAATCTGGCTTTTAGAGAAGTTGGAGGCCGCTCCAGCTGAGGTTCACAGGGTCCCTTGTTCTGTGCACTTTCAGTGATGCAAACGGGAGCTGTAACTTTGTAAATGGGCCGCTTTGAAAGAGTCACCTGGGAGGGCTGGATGGAGCAGGTGCCCCCTCCCGCCTCTCCTCCCGCCCTGGGCTGCCCATGGGCTCTCTTGCAAGGGGAAGCCGCGGTACCCCAGGGGGCTCTCCGTCGCGGCCTTTTGCCCTTCAGAGAGATTTCAGACCTTTGTTACCTTAAGGAAAAACACGGAGAGAAGCCAGTGAGGATCAGGAGGGGAAGGAAGGGACCTCACTCCCACAGAGAGGCCCCAGGACGGGTCCAGGAGGTCTGGCGGTGGGTGGGGGGTCCCCGGGACCACACGCCGCGCACGGGGAGGGCGCACAGAGCGGGCAGGGCGGGGGCCCCGGCCTTCGGCGGTCATCACCAGGAGCTAATGCGAGGCATAAATCATCTGTCAGCTTACCGAGTGACTTTTGAAGTTGTTGGAATGGAATAATTAAAAGAAATTGATATCGTAAGAGAAAGCCATGCCTGCTGTTGCAAGGCTTGCCTTCCTGGCAGCTCGCCACCACACACGTCGCTTTCCCCGCAAGGTGGCCGCGACACGGCGCACGCTCTGCTCGGAGCCCCCGCGGGCCCCGGCGACACCCTCCCGCCGCACCCTCCCCGGCACCCACCCGGGAGCGCTGCGCCTCGGGGATCGGCCTGTGGGCCCCCCTTTCTGCCGGCAGACGGCAAGAAAGACCCAAGGGAGCCTCTCATGGCTCATCAACTTGCCACGGCCGGTGACAGAACCAGCCGGGCCCAGGTGATCAATGACAAACCACCGATGCCCATCCCTAGTCCTTTTTGTCGGCTTGCCTCACAGAGACAAAGAAATGAAGTCCGTCCGGTCCACCAGCTACGTGCCGGGGGGCTGCTGGGGGGGAGCCCCGGGGCTGGGAAGAATTTCCCCAGACGGAACAGGCTGCAGTCCGAAGTGGGAGCTGAGGCGGAGCCATCGGGCACCAGGGTAGAACGGAGAGAGGCCTTGTCGGTCTGCGGGCCCTCAGCCGGCTTCACCCCTCCTTCCACGTGAGGAGAGGGTGGCCGTGTTAAGGTCTGGGTCATAAATAACATTTGTTGGCCACGGACTATACCGGGCACGGGTGTGGTTTTGTTTTGACCCTTTAATCGTACAGCAACCCCCTCTGACTCAGCTTCTCTCATTAAGCCTCCTTGTGCAGATGGGGAAACTGAGGTGCAGAGAATTAAGTAGTTAGGCTGAGATGACGCCAGCCAAGCCCAAACTTGCTCTGAAGGAAGGGTCCTAGGAGATCATGAAGGGGGAATAGAATACTCTGGAAAAGCTGACCCGAGATGGGTAGGGATGAGCCAGAAGAGTGTGTGCAGTAGGATGCCCACCATGGTGCTGAGGTCGTCCCGGGTCTGAGCCTGGATCTGGCACTTTCCAGCTGAGGGGCCCTGAGCCAGTTACTTAACCTCTCGGTCACTGTCCTTACCTGTGCATAGGATCAGGGGTTGTCCAGATCACGCCTGGCACCCAGTCAGCCCGTGGTGAGGCCAGCTGTTGGGATGGGTGTGGCCATCTTGGCATGAAGATGCGCCCATCTTCCCCGAGCCCGGGGACACAGGTGTCTTCAGCCTTCTCTCCCATGGGTTTGCAAGTGGGACAAGCACTTTGAGGGATCCAGGATCCACCTGGCCCCTGAAGACCACCTCTCCCAGAAATGAAGGCCCACCTCATGCTGGGAAGGGCTGGGGTGCCCCTTTCTTCCCTTACTTTGCTCATGCTGTGCCGCGCTCAGCTAAACGCCTTCTGGAAAGCTCAATAGTTTCTTATTTAGGGTCAGGTTTTACTTGGTTCTTGTGTCTCTGAACTCTGTCTACCTAGTTTCATCCCTGAGTGAGCTTGTCAGAGGTCTGCACGGGCTCAGTGACATGCTTTTTCTTCTGTAGTTATTTCTGTTTTGAACATGGCTACCAGGTTCATCTGAATTCTCTGCTCCAGCCTCCACTTTGGCCTCAAGAGTTACCAGTCCCTCGCCTCCTGAATCACACCAAAGAAAAACAAAATAGGTGGCCACTGGGGATTCTCATCTGTTTTCAGTTTGCGTTTTTACAAATGTTTGTTCCATCCAAATAGGGGTATCTGTGTGTCCAAGGCAGGCGTGTTGATGGGCCATGGAAATTATGGTCCACCTTAAACATAAAACACGCCGTGGGCACTTTCTGGGATCGTTGGTACGCCACAGGCGTTAATGTTGAATCACCTGGTCTTCACTGCAGATGCCAGGAAAAGCAGGTCCGTCTAAAGAGGAAAGCCTTTCAAATTTGTATTGACTCCTGTCTATTACTTGTCAGGGCCCAGGGTTGAACTCCAGTGAATGCCTCACTTAGGAAAGACTGGACACTCGACAGACCACATATTTATCTCTCTCTGGGTCTGGTCAATGCATTCCAAAGCTCAAGCCATTATGGAAAACAGGCTTGGAAAAATGCATATTCACCCCAACATCTCAGACGAACAAGTTGGCCCTTCAGCAAATATCCCATTGTCCCAGCTGCGTGGACACCTCCATAATGCCCCCCCTTCATCGGCGCGTATAAAAGATTCCCTATGCTTCCTATATGCGCCCATGACCTCATCTTTCCTGCTCAGTCCACTTGCTCTCAATAGACCCAGTCACAAGCCAGATCTGTTTGACGCCACTGTTTCCTAGTGGACCATCTGTTGATCGGAGTTAGCACACAAGCCGCCGCGGGCCGCCCTCTTCCTCCTGCACCTCTCCCCTTCCCTCCTTCGCCCTCCTCATCCTGGGAGCAGACTCGGCTGCCCGTGGAGTGCCCTGTGGGAGCTGTCGGGAGACAGTCATAAACCCGGCTCTGTTCTCCGGCAGTTTCAGGCACAGCCGGGCCCAGACCCGCCTTTTCTTCCTTAAAGGTCACAAAATCTAATTAGAACCATTGCTAACTGTATATTCTCGTTGTCGGTAAGCCTTAAATAATAAAAATCAGACCAAATGAGACTAATCAAGGGAGATGGAAAATCGATGTCATATTTGTTGCAAGTAATTTCCTTTTAGAAGAGAAAAGGCTCTTAGGAGTGGTCTGTGAATTTAAAAGATGTTTACAGTTGCATCTAGACGTCGGAACATCAAAGTCAACCCCAAACGGAATTTCCCTGGATGATCTCTCTCTTTATTCCCGGAAAAGCCAGTGCTGTTTGGTATAAAGGCTAAAACGGGGTGACAGCCTTTCTTGGGTCTGCTTTAAGTAGTTCTGGCTTTGCCAAAAAAAAAAATGTAAAAGGGATCCCTTAAGACAGGAGCAAAGAGCAAGTCATACATGGAATTCTTTTCCCTTTCTTCCATATTTTTCTGAGTAATTACTTTTGACTAAATGCACACTTAAGAAAAAAAACCCTAAATAATAAGAGCGCAACAGAGACACACAAACAAGGCATAGCAAAGAAGAGGATTAAAACCCTTCTTCCAATAATTTATCCTTTTGCCTGAAATAGACTGAAGATAGTGGTCGACAACCCCGTGTAAGCACCCCTGTTCTCCGCTCGGTTCTGCATGTGTCCCTGACAATGGGAGTCATTTGTACCAAGACAACCAGTTGACCTGCTTCCCCATCATCCCTCCGCTTTTCCCCAAGAGCTGGAAGACAGCCCCCTTAGAAGGAAGGCATCGTCGGTGTCCCACCCGGATCACAAGGGAACGAGAACCGAGCTCCCACCATGGCAGGCCTCCAGAGCAACGGTGGTTCTTTTTATAATTAGAAATTCCCCAGTGGAATCCAAATAAACCCAGGCTAAAGTTACATTCTTGGCCTCTCTTTCTGCAAAGTCTGACCTCCTCTGTGTGGATCCAATCATGCACACACGTTTCTGTTGACGCCGAATGGGGGGCGGAGGGGGGATGCTCACTCATTGCCCCTCAAACTGCAGGTGGCGTTCTACCGCGTGGACATACACCCTAGAGTCCAGTTCAAAGAAAAGTCACCTGGAAAGCTGTTTTGGGCTTTGGCAAATTAAATATCTTTCATTTCTGCCTCAGTTCCTCCAGCTGGTTCTTCTTCCTCACTGTTGGTCTCAGAGAGGCTGTGGCTACCATCTTGGATCGCTTAGAAACATGTCTGCGAGAAGCTGGGAACGCCCGCCCTCCTGCCCCTTTGCCCACCAGACCTCATGACGAGTCCGGCCCCGCCTGAGACATGTTTGATATCTCGATGACACGGTGGGCATGTCATTTTGTGCGTGAGATTTCCTCCCTTTTGGCACGGTCTAGGGCAGAAGTGAGCGCCGTCAAGACAGGTTTACCTTTTTCCCTAACTGGATTTAAATTATGTATGAGTATTGATATTTCACATTAGATCCCTGTGGACTCCTGTTTCCCTTTACTATCCATCCACCTCGTTAGCCATGGAATTTCCAACCCCCAGTCTCTGCTGAGTTTACTCAGTCACTGCGCGCACATCGTTCAAGGCAGGACAGCGCGTGGCCCCTGGTAGGTGGAGGGGGTCCTGCTCCTCCACCATCCGCAAGGGCACGCGCTCAGCTTCTTGCTTCTAATAGCCCTGGCAGGGTGGCAAGCATGAACCATCCATCTGCCTCCTTGCCACATCCTTGTGTAAAATGACAGGCGTTTCCCAGAGCGTGGGCCCTTTTCAGGGAATGCTAGAGCTGAGGAGAACCACTTGGCCCAACTGGCCCCCAGTATTGGGTCTTCCAAAGGGCTGTGCCCCAGGCAGCTGCGAACATTCCCCGCCTTACTCAGAGGATGCTTCACCCAAGGCTGCCACCGTACATTCTCTTGAGCGTCTTCCATCATGCTGAGCTCATCTCAATAAAGGTGACACCCAAAAGCTGTTGGCTGTTACCACCCCAGACCAGGTTGTGGTCGCTCAGAAAGGGACTGGAGTAAAATTCACTCTTCAACTGAAGAAATCAGAATCAACACAGCGGTCCTTATGAACCACCCCTCCCCCCACCCACCTACCTCACAAAATTAGTCATTTGGACAAATGAGTTCGTGCAAAGAAAATTTGGAAAGGAGATGTACAAACACCCTAAAATAATATGCTGTTTTCAAGGGTGTGCTAGTCTGCCTGCCATGTAAGCTGACAAGCTCTTCTTTGCTTCAAGAAAATTCCCAGGGAGACTTCACTGGGCACTACTTTGGAAGACCAGTTCTAATGGTTTCATGGACTTGAAAGTACTAAAACGGAATATTTTTTCTTAAAAGCACCATAATTCAGACTTGTCACTAATTCAGACAGTGTGTCCCCCAATTAGGAAGGCTAAACCATACATCACACTCTGCATATAAATTGCCAGATAAAACAGAATCATCTTAGTGGTTGGTAGCCAAGAGATGACATTATTTTCTTCAGCTTGTTCAACCGAAAGAAAGAGAAAATCCAGTCCAATTTAAAAGTAACAAGTTTTGAGAGATATTTTATTTATTTCGTGACCAATAAAAAATGAAACGCCTTTCTTCTTTAGCCACCTGGCCCTTTGGGGAAATCGTGTTTCTGAAAAACCTCAAAACTGGAAGGCAGAAAATGTTATTTAAGTAATCCACAGATTTCCAGAGAGCCAGGGCTCAACCGGAAAGAACACTTGTGGACCAGGGGTGTTTTTATTTTGCAGGTGGGGAGGGGTCCCTACTGTGACTTCAAGTTAGGTTCAGAATGTCACCTCAAAGAACAATTCCAAATCTGAAGTCTTGAGATGCGTCAGACAAAAGGGCACTTTCATTATTCCAGTTCTAAAGGGAGAAATCCGTGCTCTTGTTGGCTCCCGGAGGGGCTTGGGGGTTGGGGGCCGGTGGCGGGCAGATCAGTGTAATGTCCCTGTTTCAAGACCACTGGGGGCAGGTCGCCTTTGACGCAAACCCTTCTCGCAGCTTCCTCTGCGGCCAGGCGGCTCACACTAACCGCCAAGTCGTCAGGACTCCTGCAGGCTCTCTGCAGAGCAGCAATTTTCTTTTGCTTTGCTTTGATTTTCTCCATCCTGGCAATTGAAGACAAACAGAGAAAGCCATTTTCTTCTCCGCCAGTCAAAACACCTTTGCCATTTTGTCAGTTTCTGTGCTTGCCTTTTTCCCTAATCCCAAGGCAGGGCGAGAGATGCCCGGACTTTGGCTGCCAAGTTCCCCTTCGCTAAAAAGAGCCCCATAACACCCCATGCCCAAGAGCCAACATCTCGTGCGCCCATGTAGACAAAATGCTGTTCTAGGGGCTGCCCAGGGTCGGTGGTGAGAGAAACGAGAGGGCCAGCCTGCTCTCGGCTCCAGAAGATGGGGCGCATATGACAAGTGGGGTTTGGTCACCTCAGATGGGGAGGCGGGTCCGGGGTTGGGGTGTCTTCGTGAGCTTAGACAGTTTGGGAATTCACACTAAGCCGGCAACAAAGTAGTGTCGCACCCCAACTTCAGTCGTGTACACACTTTGATTTTTCCAATATTATTTCACATTTAAAGTTGATTAAAGTCAATTCACCTTTTAAACTTAGCCTCATCCTAAGCAATAATCCTTGAAATCGTTTACTAGATGGTCTAGACATTCCCCTCTAATGTGCATTAAGATAATTAACCTAACCTTTAAGCAAAAAATATACTCGTGTGTGTACCACCCAACACCTCCCTAGGTAGAGCCAGGAGTGCATGCGTCGTAGAGCATCAGGGGATAGAGCGTGGTCTTGGCCATGGCCTTGGCCAACCAGAGTAGTGTTAGTTTCTTTTAGCATAGGACAGCTTGGACTCAGGCTCAGACCCAGGGAAGCAAGTGACCTTTTGGGGGGACAGTGAGTTTAACCAAAGCAGGGAGTCTGTGTCGTTAAGGGCTCAAAGCACCACCTTCTCATCTAAGAATTGCATCAGGTGACAGGTCATCCCAGGGGAAACTCATGTTCCCATCACACTCAAGAGCCCTGCCTTTGTTTTCTGAGCTAGAACAATCAGCCCTGCAATTTCTGCCACCTCCATCCACTGATTGACCCACATTTATAGCTCATTAGCGCCCCACACTCTGAACACTGGCACATTTCCAGTCTTACTACGCAGGCTCTTCCTCTTGGTGAAATTCAAAAATAAGAGAAAGAAAGCAAAAGGGGAAAGTCTGTATTGAAGAAAGAAATAAGCAAGAAGAAGATGGCAGATTGTTTGGAAGGGCTGTGCTCCCAGGGTGGAAAAAGAAAAGCCCACGTAACTGTTTCATGGTGACCAGTTGGGACTTGATCTTTTTCCCAGTGCTCCAACGCCTTGCCCAAAGACAGCTCCAACAGCTCAGCACCCCTACGTGTGCAAAAAAATAAATTGAAGGGATCATCTTAGCCGAGGTAACGTCTTTGTGGTAACATCTTTGTTGGTAAAATTTCACTATCAGTTTTTGCATCAAAATTCAAGATGAATTGCATCGATCATTCATCTAACAAGACAGGTCTAGCAGGCTGCTCAAAAGCAATCCTTTTCTTCCCCCTTTCTTCCCAAAGAGCGTAAACCTGCAGAGCATAAAGACCAAGTTTAGCTCAACAGATTGAGGACAGAACACTCCACAAACCATGGATACTCTGCAGGGGGACAGATGCTTACAAGGTGCAGGAAGCCTGGCTGTGCTGGGCAGGATCTCAGCGGGAGAGGCTGTTGAGTTTGAACGGACACAGTTTGCCAGGTGGCATGTCTGAATTCTGGAATGTTGGTCCACACCACTGAAATGGGTGGTGTAAGCCCCTTGAAACGGACTCTGCCCCTTCCCGTCGGCACAGTGTTTTAGCACAGGGCGAGGTCCTGTCTCCGGGCTGTTGCTTCCATCAGTGAAGGAGAACAGACCCAGGGCTCTTAGGCTACCAGTTCAGTACCAGAGGAAGACTCTGTCATTGTCAGGCTCTCTGGCAAGCCGGTCGAGCAGACATTTAAACAAAGATGCAAGCCTCAGGCCGGGGTGGACAGGAGTTGTGGAGAGTTGAGTCGCACCCCTGGACCTCGGCGGGGCCGAGCTGGTTCTGCCCAGAAGCTAAGCAGCCTCTCCTTTGGGCTCTTGGCTGGATTTGTCTCCCACGGCCGTGGAGTGACTGCTGCTCACCCAAAGGCTGGCAAAGAGAGCGGCCGGTCCTTTGCCCTTGCTCTTCCTCTGTCTTTACAAAGTTAGTATCGCCCAAGATCTCATGGCGCCGCCCCATTCGAGGCCCTGAGGAGATAAGAGAACTGAGCGCCAGACTCAGGAGGAAGTGGTCATGCTGAAAAGGCCCTGGGAGGAAGCGCTGGGGTCAGTGCTGCTCCACACCGAGCCAGCGGACCCGCCCCCCAGCCGGTGACCCACCGGGAGCTGCGCTCTGCCTCTGTCCAGGGGAGGGGTGGGATGTGATCCGGGGTTTGTGTGATCTCTAAAGGGTTGGGATCCTTGGGCTGAAGATCCCTTCTTGTCTCTTTGAACCTCTGAACTCAGATGTTTTTATCCTCGGTTTCCTGGTACCTGGATGCTGAGGCTTTGGTGGCCTCCAGCTCAGCGACCCCGTAGAGGGGATGATAGCTCAGAAAGATGTGTCACTGGATTAGCGGAGAGCAAAACACACGGCATCCCAAAGGACCGCCTTCCTTTCCCAAGGATTCACAGGGTACGTCCTTGGGAATGGCTGTGTGGAAGACTGGAGGGACCCAGAGTCTTGTGGCCAGTGCCGGGTGAGGCCAACTCGCGCCATATGGGAGGAGGCATGTCTCCTTTGGTCAAACGTGGCTCTGCATCCCTTTGGGCTGTTCTGTTCTTTGCTCCCCTTCCTGCCCAAATGGTGATCGTCTAGGGGAATAAGGAGACGAGGCCCTCCATCTGCACTTCCGTAGAGCCTTGGCCCACCTCCTTCCCGACCCCTTGAAGTGACTCATGCTGAAAGCTGCCTGGCCTTCCCTGTGGGGTAAACTGCGGAGGTGATCGACAGGGGTGGGACAGGTAATCCGTGGGCTTGAGAACCTTCCATCACAGCGCCATGCCGAGGTGCGCAGAAACCTGCCCCCCATGGCCCCAGCCCGAAGCCCTGGAGGTCTGAACTTGCCTGCGAGAGATGAGAGATGTTCGCACATATTTTCTTAACAAACGGAGGGAGAGCGGGAGAGCCCGACCCAGGCTGTCACTCAGAGGCAAGAGTTCAAATAAACACATTTCTCCTTTTCCTTCATTCATAAAAGGAAGCCAGTTAAAGCAGCAGTCGGGCAGAACCCGGGCCGCCGCCCTCACTAAACAGGCCCGAGGCCCAGGAATTAGCGGGATGGCTAGAGTTGCAGAAACTGCGGAAGCCTGGTTGGCACGGACCAACAATGTCCCCGAAGCCCGGAGGTGCTCGGCGGGAGGGCACCCCGCCCTTGACCTGACCTTGGGTCTCAGGGCAGAGACTCTGAGGTTGTACTCTCTCGGTCCTGGGTTCTCCCCAGAGAAAACGGATGTTTCCCAGTTTTGACTAGGGCTCTCCTTGTTGTCCCTTTATTTTATTTTTTTTTTTTTAAAGATTTTATTTATTTATTTGACAGAGAGACAGAGAACACAAGCAGGGGGAGCAGCAGAGGGAGAGGGAGAAGCAGACTCCCCGCTGAGCAGGGAGCCTGATGTGGGGCTCCATCCCAGGACCCTGGGATCATGACCTGAGCCGAAGGCAGCCGCTTAACCAACTGAGCCACCCAGGCGCCCCTTGATGTCCCTTTAAAGAGGAGTCGGGCGAGACAGACACATGTGGCGCGTGACCTTGGGTTGCTCCCTGGGCCCGAATGCTAGTGATCATGGCCTAGCTGTCACCAAGTCTAGGGACAACCGCATTAGAATGTGGACCCGGGTATCAGACAAGGCTGGGGATTGAAGGTAATTTTCGGAGGGTGGGCTGGCGATCACGGGGTCACGTGGGACAACGCCTTGGTGTCTGCTCCTTTCCTTCCGTTGATTTCACAAAAACAGACACACAGGCACAAATACAAATAAGGCGACATGGCAAAACAAACTAGGGGGTGTGAGTGACCCCTGTTCTGTTCTTTCAACTTTTCTATGCATTTGGCCTTATTTTCCTAATAAACCACGTGGGCTACGCATTAGCTGTTCCCTGGGTCCACACCTGTGCTGAGCTGGTGAACATTGTTGGGGAGGTTCATCTAAGTGGTACCCTTGATATGCGGGGTCCCTGCTGCAAGCACGCACCAGCTGGCTTTGGGGCACAAGAAACGCGCCCAGGACCCACACGTACTCTTTGCAGCAGAGAAGGTGGGAAAGACTCGTCGGCCCTCGGGCTGCAAACCGCGGCCCCCAGCTTCACCAGCCAGGACCATCTCCACCCGCCTCTGTCGTTGTGGCCCTGAGGACGCTCGTCGTCCCAGATCTAATCACTCTCCTTCCCAAGGACAGGATGAGAAGCTAACCTGGAGGCCACAGAAGAATCTTCTGTGTCAAGAAGGACTGAGCATGAGAAACAGAGAGGCCGTGAGCCAGTCACTGCCTTTCTCTTCCCCGGTTCTCAGTGTGCTCGTCCGCAAAGCCACCCTGTCATCTCTGAAGACTCCTTCCCACTCGCATGACCTGTGACTTTTATCTGGGAAGACCTGTTGGCCATTAGGAGGATGAAGTCCTAAGATGTATTGCACTGAAGGACACTGTGGTGTCGCCGCCCACGGAGATGCAATAAGATAAATTGGTAATATGAATGTCACCATTACAGTAAAAGCTGGTTTATTTGACAGGCAATCACTCAGAAGTTTCAGGCCAAGGAGGGCCAGTGTCCTGAGGGGTGACCTGAGGCTTCGAGACCTCCGAAGAATAACCCCATTATGCTGAGTGGAGTCCTGATGTGCAGCTGAGTCGGAAGTTGTGCACGGGGCATGGCAGATCAGACAACCAGCGCTGGGCGTCTGGACCTGGGAGCCCAGTGTCTGCGGAAGCAGCTGACGGTGCTGGGCTGGCCCCTGACTTCTCTGTCTCCATCCCGCGGAAACCTGAAGTCCTACCGACCCAAGACGGGAGCAGGGAGGGAGGCACCAAATCATCTCCTGCAGTCCCCTCCAGTTTTCAGACCCATGACCTTACTAGCCTTCAGTCTGCTGGATTAATCCACTTTGTTCCATATTTTTCAAATGTGACTGCCCTTCGAAATACACCAGGCTAAGAGGGCCCACTCTAG
This sequence comes from Phoca vitulina, assembly GCF_004348235.1. Taxonomy (NCBI): domain Eukaryota; kingdom Metazoa; phylum Chordata; class Mammalia; order Carnivora; family Phocidae; genus Phoca; species Phoca vitulina. Next base: position 4,363,122 of record NW_022589753.1, on the reverse strand, counting down.
GAAGGTGAACAAACAGCAGATTCACTGGGGCATCCTCCCGGGTTATTAGCTGGATCAGAAAGCATGCTTTCTCTTGCGTTTCCTTCTGCCTCTAGGTTTCCTTTAAGTTCACAGCTCTTCAACATCAAAAGCGACTCCCAGGGCACAGGCTGCATCGTGCATGACATATGGAAGATCGTTTTACATTTGTCCACCTTTGGTAAACATATCTTTGAAAAAGGCCTTTTAAGATGACTGTTGGTTTTGGCAGTACCCTTTTTTAGGGTATTAAGACAGTCAGGCTAAGAAAACAAAGAGCAGCCTTGAAAGAAGGGCGATCCCATGCCGGCAGGAAAGTCTTCCCAGCAACCACCAGTCCCCAGTAAGCGACGAGGCGGTCCAACGGCCAGAGGATGTACCTCACGGGCTTCAGGAGAAGGCGGCTTCCACACAGCACGGAATATCCCAAGGCCAGCAGGTGCCCAGCCACCAAGACGTTAATCCATATCATTCCTACAAGAAACACCAGGCAAAGCACAAACCAGAAATGATACCAAACCCCAGCCACTTGCACCATGTCCAAACAGGATCTGGAGGATTGAGGGGGAAGTGAAAAGCAAAGATGATGTCCCCTGACAGACACAAACATACCCCCACAGGGCATCTTAAAATCGAGGCACATGTACGTCGAGGGAGGGGAGAGAGATGCAGTGAGCAACAGACCCCCAGAGACCCAGGACAGTGCCCACAGATAGGAGGCTCTGTGAGGCCCGGGGTTCTCGTCAAGTCGGGCTTCCGGACATCCGACTGACGTTTGGTAAAATTCCGTTTTGGGGTGTGTAGTTCTTCGAGTTTGGGCAAATGCATACAGTCCTGTTACCACCGCCTCAATGAAGACATAGAATATTTCTGTCATCCTCAAAAGTTGCCCAACACACACCTCCAGGCAACCAGGGAACTGTTTTCTGTCCCTGTATCATTGCCTTTCCCCAAGTATCATGTAAACGGCACCAGACGGCGTGTCACCTTTTTGGGTCTGACATAATGCCTTTGAGGGCTCTCCGTGTTACTGCACGTGGGGATCCATTCCTGTCCACTGCTGAGCAATACTCCGTCTACGGTGCGCCGCCGTCTGTCCGCTCACTAGTTAATCGGGCATGTGGGGTCCTTCCGGGTTTCAGGGATTATGAGTAAACACTCATAAACGTTCACGTGCAGGTTTTTGCATGGAACTAAGTTTCCATTTCATTTGGGTAAATGCCTGGGAGTAGGATGAGTGGGTCAGATGGGGAGTCAACATTTAACATTACAAGAAACCACCAAAGTGTCTCCCAAAGTGGCCCTACCATTTTGCCTTCCCACCAGCAATGACTGAGGCCTCCAGTCACTCTGCGTTCTTTCCAGCACTCGGTATTAAGTTTTTGGTGGTTTTGGTTTTAAATCTTAGCTATTCTAATGAGTGTGTAGTGACATCTCGTTCTAATTTTTAATTTGAATCTCGCTAATGACTAACGATGTTGAGCATCTTTTCAAAATGTGCTTATTGTCTTATTGTCTTTTTTGATTAAGAGTCTGTTCAAATCTTATGCCCATTTAAAAAATCGTGTTGTTTCCTTCTTGAGCTGTAAAAATTCTTTATATATTCTGGACACAAGCCCTTTATCAGCCATGTATATCTTTTCTCCCAGTCTGTAGCCTCTCTTTTCATGATCTTTTTTTTTTTTTTTAAAGATTTTATTTATTTATTTGAGACAGAGAGAGAGAGCACATGAGATGGGGGAGGATCAGAGGGAGAAGCAGGCTCCCTGCCGAGCAGGGAGCCCGATGCGGGACTCGATCCAGGGACTCCAGGATCATGACCTGAGCCGAAGGCAGTCGCTTAACCAACTGAGCCACCCAGGCGCCCTCTTTTCATGATCTTAATGGTGTCTTTTCAAGAACAGAAGTTTCTATATTTTTGATGGAGTCTAATTGATCAACTTGTTTCTATTACGGCTCATACTTTTTGTGCCCTATTTAAAAAAAAATCTTTCTCCAACCCAAGGTCACATAGTTTTTCCAATTTTTTTTTCATAGGAGTTTTATAGTTTGGGGTTTTACAAGTTAGGTCTATAATCCATTTCAAGGTAATTTTTTGTATGTGATATGAAGTATGGGTAAAGATGTTTGTGTGTGTATGCTGTGGGGGTGTGAGGGGTTTGGGGCTATTATCCAAAAATGTTCCAACACCACTTGTTGAAAGGCTGTCTTTTCTGAGCTCTCCATTCCACTGATCCAGGCATCGATTCATTCACCCCTAACACACATAATCTTGATGGTTGTTTCACTGTTAAGTCTTGAAATCAGGTAGTATTAGTGTTCCAACCCTATGCTTTTTTCAAAATGGTTTTGGGTATTCCAGGTCCTTTGCCTTTTCATATACATTTCCCAATTTTTCTGAGAAAACAATAGCCTGCCAGGTTAAGGGCAGGAGTCTTTTCTTCCTGTTAAATTCCTAGTGCCTTGAAGAGTGCCTGGCACATACAGGTAATCGATAAATAGTTTGGAATGTAAGAATGAGCGGGTAGAACATGGTGGGGACAAAGTCATGGAAGATGCTACAACTACTTTGGAAAACTCTGGCAGTTTCTTGAAACAACAGATGTGCATTTACCCCATGACCCAGCAATTCCACTCCTAGGTATTTATCCAGGGAAATGAAAACGTATGTGCACAAAAACTCTGAACCAAAATGTACATGGAAGATTTATTCATACTAGCTCCAAGCTGGAGACCACCCAGATGTTCATCAACTCATCAATAGATAACCAAAACGTGGAATACCCGTACTATGGGCTCCTACTCAGCAATAAAAAGAGATGATCTACTGCAACATACTACAAAATGGATAGGTCTCAAAAATATTATGGTGAGCAAAAGAAGGCAGACACCAAAAAGTACATAGCACATGCTTCCATTGAGATGAAATTCTAGAATGGGTAAAACTAACCTATGATGCAGAAATCAGGTCAGTGGTTGCATCAGGGAAGAATTGACTGGGAAAAGGAACAAGGGAAATTTCTGGGATGATGGAAGCATTCTGTGTCTTGTTATGCACCCATGAAAACGGATTGAATGTTATAATTAAGAGCTGAACATTTCCCTGCATATAAATAATGCATCAATTTAAATTTTTTAATTTAAAAAAAATCAGAGTGATTTCTTCTCCAAAGGAAGCAATTCTTGGGCCCACGATGCTGCGAGGGAGTGAAGACTGCCTACCCACGAGCGTGCCTAGGACCAGGATCTCAGTTCTTAGCAGCAGAAACTATACCTGGGAACAGGGCTGAGCTGGATGAGGTCTTCAGACCTTACCTTGTGGCTGACCTCAACGTCGTCCCCTGCCCACATTCTCACGACGCTCTGTTCTCCTGCATACACAATTGCCATTGCAAGGAGAAGCCAGGAGTCAACTGTAAAGATCCAAAGAAGGGGTCATGGTTTTTGGCGGTGGCCGCTCCGCTCAGGGGTCGTGGGCACCCAAACGCTAACCTCATGAGTGTCCACGCTGCAAGGAGCTACCATGGCAGGGGGAGCCCCTGGGGTCAGTGAGACAGTGTGCTCAGGGTATCTGCTTCATCCTCTCACATTATAGGGGAGCTTCCCTCGTCAACCATCCCCTTGGTGGGGGATGCAGGACAGGAACGCTGTGTGAGTTTCCAGGAGTCACAAGCGACCCTGAAAGGTCACAAAGCATACTGTGTCCGCTCAAAGCATGAGTGCCCAGCCACAGGCAGAGAGAGAGAACTGTGGTTTTGTGTGGAACCCGGGTAGAACTTGATTCTCAGGTCGGTGAAGGGCACAGAGTTTGGGACTCTCAGCATTTGATGGATAGGTGGGTGAATGAAAAAAAAAAATGGATTTTGCATGGGACAGAATTCAGGCAAAAGGTAAGAAGTGGATGAAAGTTAATGAAAACTATTTCCACACTTTGCAATTGTATCTTCTCATATATGACTCAGCCTAGTTTCAAGAAGATGGACATTTTCTAGACTAACTGAGAAGGGCAGACCCCTAAAAAGAATGCACAGAGTGCCCACTTTGGATGGGCAAGCTCCAACTTACAAAATCCAAGTCTCAGAAGGCTTTTATTTGAGACGATATTTAGAAATCTTCTTCACAAATCAGCTATCCACTTTTTATTTAGTATCTAACTAAGTCTCTGGATTTTAAATCATCTACTGAAAGTCCTACCCACCCCCCAACAGCCCATCGGAATAATGCTTATGAATTAAAATTCTCTCCGACGCAAGCATTTTTTAATTAGATTGAGCCCTTGGAACCTGGTAACTATATTTCTTCTCTGAGTACTGGCTGGGTGATTACAAGAAGATGAAATGGAGAAATATCAGAAAGAAGATTGGCAAAGAAGGAAGACTGAAAATGGCACTTGGCATGTCCCAGGCTCTCAACTGCCTCCCCAGTCTGAAGTTCCCGGAGCAAAGAGGCATTCAGACACCCTCGGTACTCACCCAGAGTAACAACTTGGCATCCAGCTTCTTGGCAAAGTCTGGAAGATACAACCACTTAATGAGATTTGAATGTATTTCTGTACTTGTGGTTCTCCATGGGTAATCTATAAAGGAAGGAGCAATTTTTTTTTTGTCTTCATTATTTTTCTAAAGATCATTGAGTCTATGTTCTGTTAATGCTTCCTTCAAATCATAGGGAACGTCTAAGAAGCCAGATGAGATGTCAAGGTCAAGAGAAGGACTTTTTTTTTTTTTTAACAAGTTGAGAGGATGCTGGGAACTGCTTCAGAGCCCTGACAGGTGACTTGCCTGGGGAGCCCGGACCGGCTCTGCCTCGTGGTGTTTGGGGCACTTCTCCAGGACACCTACCTGCCCCAGGGGCCCTTCGTGCTGTTCCACAGGTGGCCCTCTCCACCCTGGGGGCTGGGAAGCAGGGGCCAGGCAAGGCTGAAGGAGAGAGCAAGAGGGAGAGACCAGCAGGGAAGAGAGAAACACTAAGAAGGGAAGGAGAGAAGGAAAGGAGAGTCTGGGGAAGGCTAGGAGAGGAGCGATGGAGGGAAGAATGGGGCGGGCGAGAGGCAGAGAAACAGAAAGCCAGAGCAACTCCGGGAGGAAACACGGTGGAGGCCTCAGACATGGTCGTAGGAAACTCAGTGATGAACTAGTACCTAAGAGGAGAACAGAGTTTTCAGTTCGACTCGGGACAAGACAATCCAAGGAAAACACTGCTCGGGTCCCGGTCTGCAGGGCACGGACGGCCCCTTGCGCGGGTGCCACCAGGAGCTGTTAACTGTAGTTGGGACGTGGCAATGTCCTTTGTTTGTCAGCCCTCCACGGGGATGGCGGCGTCTGGCTGACTTATCCTGGTGGGACCACCGCTGGGGACAGAGGCGGGAAGCAGCTGCGTGCGCCCAGGTGGGAGGGGGCGTGCTGCGCCCGTCTCCTGCCCCTTTCATTTGAATTTGCCTTTTTTGGACAGAATTGCACCACCTGCTCCTCTCAAAGCAAGCCTGAGTCAGCTTGGTGGGGCCTGACTCTGTCCCCAAACAGGGTCAGCCTTGCAACAGGAAGCCCCAGGTGTTGGGCCAAATGATTTCCAAAGCCCTATCATTCCTCAGTGCAGCGATTCTTTTAGAAAAAGGAACTGAGACGTAGGAGCGCAAACGTCCCCACCCAAGGGAACCCAACACATCCAGGGCAAAGTCAGCATTTGCCAGAACTCAGCATTGCCCCCCCAACCGCCCCCAAAGGGGCCAGTGGGTGGGCAGGTGGCGTGGCTCACCTTTGCAGAAAGCGGGAGGCAGCCCCAGACACAGAAAATGCTGAAAGGTCATAAGACTGACGAGAAAAAGCACAGTGTCTGGGCCAAACCTCACAATTGCTTTTCTCACTGAAGATTCAACAAATAAATCAGCCGGATGACAATGGATGAGGGAGTAGAGATCCACGCGCTGCCCTGTGGCATGGAGGGTGGCCACAAAACACAGGATGAAAGACGTGAGGCAAATATCCATGAACGCCAACAAGTGAAAAGCAGGGGCAGGAATGGCCACCTTGGTTCCCCGGGGCAAGAAGGTTTGGGGGTTAGCGGAGGGTGGGGAGTTGGGTTCGTTAACTTGTTCTTGCTTTACTGCTTGTCCAAAGCACCCCGTTAGCCCGGAAATTCATTCCAACCATTTGATGTATTAGCAAATTGGATAAATAACAGGACACAATTCGTTAAAGACTGTCCAGAGGGAAAACGAAGCTGAGTCTGTTGACTGCAAGGTGGTAAGGAGGCGGGGGGCCGCTCTGCGGTTAGCGCCGAGGCTCCACCGGGCTCTCGAAGGGCCGGAGGTGTCGAAAGAAAGGAAGGCAAAGGGCAAGAGCCTGTGGCAAAGGTTGCTGGCTGTGAAATTGAGGGGTCCCCTCTGGCCGAAGATGAGGCAGTCTGAGCATTGCTAGGACGATGTCTGCAAAAGGTTGAAACTTGGAGAACTCGCTGAGCACCTCGGGAAAGCCCTACACAACCAGACCCTGTTGTGGAAAATCAAGCATTTTTCTTGCCTTTTTGTTTTTTAAATAACTGTATCTCAGGGAAATTGAATAGTTGATGAGGGAGTGTTTCTCTTCATAGAAGTCTTTCAGTTAATTAATAAAGAAGGCACGATAGACCCAGAATATCACCATTTGAAATGAGGCCGTGGGGATGCCATCAGCAACATCGAGGCAGTAAAAAATCCTACGGCGTCTGATCAGGTTCCTTCAACCAATAAATTGCAGGGAAGGGGTGTCTGTAGATTAAGAGATTACATGCTGTATCGACCAAGGAACCAATGACCACGTGTGGACCTTATTTGGATCCTGACTCGATCAAATTGTCTTTTAAGGTTCTGGGCCAATCAGGAAAATCTGGACACGGATTGGGGATTTAAGGGGTTGCTCATTTTTCAGGTGTGACGATGGTACTGTCTCTATGGTTTTTGAGGAGCTCGTACCTTTTAGGGATAGACATGGAAATATTCACGACGTTCGGCATTTCCTGCAAAATAATCCACGGGTCAGGGGACCCGTAGTGGGGAAGATGGAAGCAAAGCTGGCCAAGAGCTGATGATTGCTGAAGACGGTGAGCGATCCATGAGGGGGTTCAGGATACTATTCTCTCTACCTTCGCATATGAGTGGTATTTTCCTTGTTAAAAAAAAATGATAATAAATGCAACAATCTAGGAAGTGGGGACGTACACAGTGATGTCACCCCACGCCCAAACTGGAGAAGTCCGTGGTTGATTAAATACTGCAAAGTGCTCAGTAGTCAAGATATGCTTGAGTCAGCGCAGCATGGTCAGGGGCCCGGCAGGCTGTTCTGAAGCTGGGGGGCCTCTGACACCGCCCAGTGTCACCAGCAAAGTCCTGGGGGCGGAGCTCGCCGGAATCCGTGCCTGCCGTGGGGAGCCTCACTGGGCAAACGGCTGAAATTTGCTCCCACACCTGCCATCCTCAGTTCCCCAGGAAAACTGTGGTTTGGATGATCCAAACCTTTTACCAACCCAGCCAGCCGCACACTCCTGAGAGAAAGCCCTCGTTCCAGCACCAGCTCTGACAAAGAAGAGTGGCCACTTCGAGACCCGGGCTGTCAGAGGACTAAATCATATCCCCCATGTTTCCCAAACACTTCCTTTCATTTCTTCCTATCAGAGATGCTCTCCACAAATACCAAGGTATTGATTTTCCAATTGATCGAGGTAGAGAATGCTTCATACAGTTATGACTCTTGACAAGCTGGGAATAAAAAGCCAATCATAATGAGTTCATTTACTTTGCTTGATTATATTACTTTATAACACAATGTGTATACCATCACACCCTTTCAAGGACGCCTCCCCTTCTAAGCGGCCGGCTCTTAATAACGCTGCTGGTTAATGCTGAAATCCATCTTGCTGCGTGATGTGTGAATTTAAAAATCATCCTTAGTGGGTTTCTTCTTCTTCTTCTTTTTTTTTTAAATGCCACTGCCATGCTATGGAATCTTTCCTGACCCAAGGAAGACTTGATTGATAGAATGAGAGCCACTCAGATTCGGGTATGGGGTTTATAGAGGGTGTTTGTTGATGAGCAATGGGGTTGGGGGACAATGCAGTGAAAGCCTAATTGTGGGTTATAAATATGCTGCATTTTCCCTATCGATTATATGACACGGAAATGAAAAGGATTACCTTATTAGATCATATTTAGCCATAAGTATGCCCTGTGTGCTTCAACTCGGGGTACTTGCAAGAGACTAATTATTTGAGATGAAGAGTGAGGTCTGTTTGGGGCTCCAGACGGTCCGAGCGCTGTCCCTAATCCTATGCAGATGCTGTTGGCCTCTTCACTGTCTTTCATGAACCTCATAGAGATTCTCTGTTCCGACCAGCCCCCCGTGGCTGTGCAGGGACCCCCTATGCATCCTCTCAGCAAATTAGGGGGTAAGACTAAATAGGACTTCTGTCTGAGGATTTGCACGGCTGGCTCGTCCTTTTCCAGAAGTTTTTGGGGGCAAAGACCGGAGTCGAGTGGTAACCAACAGAGGCTGACACTTCCTAAAATAAAATATCTCACAATGAGACCCCAGCTCTCTAGAACTCCCAGGAAATGAATGGGGGTGGGGGTGGGGGCTACCCGTGGTGACTCAGAAGACAGCAGAGCCTTGGCCCTTGGGAGCACCACAGACGCTTGCTGTTCATCTTCTTGGGTAACTTGTTTACAAAAACGGATTGTGCCCTCCCCTGCCTTCAGTGCATGTTGAACACGATCAGCTCCACCTTGGTGAGCGAGGTGGGTCTTCCATCTCCCTCCAGAGCCCATTGCCCCTCCATGAACATGCTCCAAAGCCAGGCCGGCACGGTCTGCCACTTCCCATGTGACCGTGGAGGGGGCCCTGAGCCCTCCGCACTGAGTGGTGCTCTTCTGAGAAGCGTCCTTCTTGTAGAGCCAGGACAAGAATTCAGTGAGCGAATGCAGGGGTCGGCCCAGGAGGATGCCAGGGAGCGGGGTTCCGGAACCCAAGCATTAGCAGCTTTTCATCACGACCAGCCCAGTGCCTTGCACTAGAGATTTTGGGCCCGCCATGCTCGCTCCCTACCTACATAGGCAGCGACTCAGGCCTCCCTTTATTTCCTATTTAAGTCCTCCTCTTTGTTGGAGACTGAGGTCTGGGAGCGCCCAAGCACCTGGAGCGAGGGTGGCAGGCATGCCCCACAAAGCTGCACCTGTCGTTACTACCCTCTGTCCTGCTGCTTGGGGGGTGGGGGGGCGGGGGCGGCCGCTCTGCTTTGTGCTCCTCAGGTGTGACCTGGCAAAATGAGACCTTTCACCCGCCAAGTGGTGACCCAGAGACAGGATCTAATCCCGGCCCTGCCGTCCCTTCTCTGTGTGACCTTGGACATAGCATTCTGCCTCTCGGGGCCTCAGTATCCTCCTCTGGAAAATGGGGCTATGACCCTTACAGCCCCAAGATTGGGCTGAAAGAGTTGGGATCTCGAGAGAGAATCCCTTGCAGACTCCCAGCACTTTGGAAGGGGCTCCAGAAGGGGAGCAGTTAATCTCCCCACTCATGCAGGCAAGGCGCTACCAGGCTTCGATTTTGGCTGAGTTGTTTAATTTTCACTTCTGCTAACAGCCCGGCTTTAATGTCACCTCTGTCCTTATTCATTCTTGGCTTTCCGAGCTGCCACAGAAACCTCTCTAGGCAAAACAGTAAAAGTGAATGATAAGTCGGAGCCAGGTTCATTCTCAGTCATCTATAGCTTGGCCACTAAAGCAATTACTTAATGTAATGCTCCCCGGGAAGGGAAGGGGGCGCTAAGCTTATTGAGTAGGCGCCTACCGTGTGCCAGGCCAGGGCCGGGTACTTCATCTCCTCCCTGGCACATGGATCCCATGGGGGGAGCTTCTCTGACACCCCATTTGTCTGTGCCCGCTAATCACGGGCCCTTATTTCTTCCCCAGCTTCGCACAAGGCGACACTTGGCTATCACAGCTCATTAGGGCTCTGAGCCTCTCTGCCAGGCCCCCAGGCTGCAGGTGGAGGAGCGATCCTTTGGCAAACCTGGGTGCTGGTGGGCACGTTCTGCTTCCTTGCCACGTCTTGGGCTGGACAGAAATGATGCCGGGGTACTTGGTGGTGCGTCTTCCCCATCCATGGACCCCAGAAGTGACTCGGGCTGCAGGATTGCCCAGGAAGGGTCTCTGGCTGCAAGACCCAGGTAGGCCTCTGTGCCCTGCGAAAGCCTAGGATGGACCGGAAGACCCTTCTGATGCCTCGATTTTTCTTTGCAAGTCCTCCAGGCCTCCTGCCTGTCTTCCTCCCCCAGCTTAAAGTGGAGGGCCCAGTTAAAGAGGAGCTCCCTGTTAAGAAGGAGGCCATCTTTTCAAAGTCCCTTCCAGCAACATGGTCCCCATGGGCTGGGCAGGCTGGGGATGCAGAAGGGCTGCAGGGCACAGTCTCCCTTGGGCACGAAGGTCCTGCGCCTTCATAAGCCTGGCCCCCAGGAAGCCGCGCCTCTCACAATCCCCCACTTCCATGCCTGGCCCCCACAGAGGTGTCTCTGGAGCCTCCCGCAATGGGAGGGAAGGCGTCAGGGCGGCCCCATCCACCCCTCCCCGCCCGACAGGCTGTGCCCACTACCCCCCCCCACAGGCTGTGTCCCCCCCACCTCCCCATCATGCATGCGCATCGATGGGCGGGGCAGGGGGGCGCCGGAGGCCAGGTCCCCTCCCTGCCACCTGCCCCCCCCCCTCCTCTCCCCTCCTCAGGGTGGGCTTCTTCACAGCTCCTCCCACTCCGTCCCATTGCAGGGTCTCTATTTCCCTGCAGGGGCCTGTGTGTCCCTTTGGAATCTTGCCGCCAGGCTCTCTGGGGTGGGGGGGGCCCACCACCGCACACCACCCGGCGCAGAGCTGGCCCTCCGCGGAGCTTTGTGGAAGGAATAGGCAGGTGGATGGACTGTGGCTCTCCTGCGAGTCCTTCACACCCCTCCCACCCAAGTCTTAATCTCCTCACCCTTGAAATGACAGACGTCGCACTGGACAGTTTTTCCCAGATCACTGTGTCCTAATGGTTCATCCAGCAGCTCTCCTCGGAGGAGACTCCACAAAGCCAGAGGCCGGGGAGATGGAAACTCAGTCCCTGCCTCTGGCCAGGGAGCTCCCGTGCAGGGCGAGAAGCTCAGCTGGGGAGAGAGCTCCACTGTGCAGCGTGAGGGGTAGGCACTAGTTGGCCCATCATCTTGCGGACCAGCATCGCACACACCCAAACGGTGGAAGCAGGGCAGGGGATGCAGACGGGCGCGATTTGGACAAGGGCGGGGCCGCCACCTGGAAGCTATAAAACAGGGGATTCATCAAAGAAACCTACCCCCGTTAAAGTCTGCAGGGCACCTTAGCTGGGTTTTATTCCCTGCCTTCGATCAGAGCATTTCAAATTAGGGGGGAAATGGGAGTTAAAAATATACCCACCAGACCTTTAATAAGAGGTCAACCCTGCGCAGAAGAAAGAGAAAAAGGTCTCGAAACCTGACTCTAAGCCTCCAGAACATGACAGCACCTGGTCCTCCTGAAAGGCCACTGACCTGCAGCATGAGCCAGATGACTGCGGGGACGCAAATTTAATGACGTGTGTTTCCAGGACGCGCCACAGAAACACTTGAGTTCCATTAACCATTTCTAGAAGCTACAGAAAACCAGCGGTCAGCTTGCCAACTGCCGAGTCCCAATCACTCGTTCCCTCCTCTGGGGGGGAGAGAAAGGCTTTAACTGGCTGCCCCCGGTGAAGCTGTGGGTCTAGCTCCTTGTTTAAAACAACACAAAGGCCTCTGCGTTGGAGAGAAAGCCAGAACAAAGCAGAGAGCTAGGAAGTGGTTGTTTTTGGGTTTTTTTTTTTTTTAAAGAATGCTTTTTTCTGATAATACTAACTGCCTGTCCCCATGTTGACCCCCCCCCCCCCCCCCCGGCTCGCGGCCTTGTCTGTGTGTCCCTTGGCCAGAACACAGTCCTCCCGTGTCCCAAATATCTGTGAACCCTCCCACGCCCCTGCAGGCGGCCACATGGCAGACAGTGTGGACAAGGGGCCATCCGGTCTCTGCCACGACTCAGCTCTCCCCGTGTAGCAAGGAAGCAGCCACGGGCAGTGGGCAGGTGAGCGTGGCTTTATCCACACACGGGGGGGTTGGCTGTGGCCCAGGGGTCACGGCGTGCCGGTGTGGAGGAAGCCCTCAGAAGACGTCGGGCACCATCCTGAGTGACTTACGTTTCTTCTTCTGATCCCAAGCACCCGCTGAATCAGAGACACACACGGGCCAGCTCCCCAAGTAAGCGATACAGACTCCAGGAACCTCTGTCACTTTTAATTTGCAAACTGTGTTTTACTTGAAAGAACAGCGGCCACCGTCAACCCAGCTGCTGTCAGAAATGTCATGGCGTCTGCACTGGCACGTCCAACGGATGCGAGCTGGCTCCCCGTCTGGAGAGGGACAGACGACATGGCTGCTTGGGCCAGAGCTAGTAGGCAGACGGCAGGGTGATGACAGCCTGGCCACCCCACATCTGGGACAATTTGCGTGCCCCCTCAAATAAAATGTGAGGAGGGTGTGCTGAGGCTGTGTTGAATCAGAAAATCAGGTCAACAACCTTGTTTTTTTAATGTATCAACTCTTTGCCTATATGCCCAGGATTCTTGGCAACGCCAGAGAGCGACCCAGACAGCATCATGCAGGATCTCCTGGGGAGGAATGGCATCTCCGACCTGCTCCTGCCTCCCCCACCACAGCTTCCCATACTCCTTGGTTCCCATTCATCCTGTGCAACACTGCTTTTGCTTTGTCTGCAAAGCTCTGAGCTGCCTCCCGTCCCCGCCAGGTCCTCGGCTAAAAACCAAAGGCAGAGCCCCGTAGGCGCTTAAACACAGGGAATCAAGTACCAACTAGTGAGCCTCTTTTATCGAAGCCCATATGTGAAATGGGTCCAAGGCCCAGGGAAATATGTGTAGGGGACAGAGTCAAGGCCTTGGTCATTAGAAAAGTCTTCTGTTTGGCCTGGTTTACTCTGCACTGTTAGGGGTCACGTTTACGCTTTTCCCAGAGTGCCGCTGACTGCAGAACTCAAGATGGAAGAATGCATTTTCCTTCACTATTTAGTTCTTACTTCTTCTGAAGTTTCCAGGGTGTAGCCTGAAGCCTGAGAGAGAGAGAGAGAGAGAGAGAGAGAGAGGGAGGGAGCCTCCTCTGTTTATAAAAGCATTTATTTTCTATTGGATTTATTTAAACAGCAAACTCTCCAATAGATTTTTAATAGTGTATTCATTTATTATATTGGCTAGACAACACGTGCTCATAGTTAAAAAATAACTCAAAGGGTACAAAAGGGTGTACGGTGAAAATTAACTGACCTTCCCACCTCTATCTGCATCCCCATTATAGGCTTCTTCTGAATTCTTCCAGAGATATGCCCTGGATGCGTAAGCATGTGTGTCTATATATCTTTTCCTTAAACAAATGGTAGCACATTCTCCGAACGGTGTTCTGCACCTTGCTTGCTTCGCGTGGCACTCTATCTTGAAGCTGATTCCCTATCAGCGTGTAAGGAGCGGCCTCATTCTTTCTGGCGCCTGCAGAGCGCCACGCGCCCGAGACACACCGTCATTTGTTTAGCCAGGCCCGAGTGATGGGCGTTCATCCACTGCTGGAATTTTTTAAAGAACTAGATTAACACTCGAACGCACAGGAGCGGGACGGCTGAGCTGGTGCACCCCACGCGGGGCCGAGGCGCCCAGGAGAGAACCCCTTGCAGCAGGAATTTTAAAGAAGAGCCTCACACGTCTGCCAGGGGCTGCACGTCGGTTCCTGCGTGTTGCTGGGGGATACAGATCACAGGGCGCGGCGGGGGCAGTGCAGTGGGGGCTGGTGCTCAGAGTGCGTCACCATGGCAACTTGGTCCCAAGCATCATCAGCCGCCTCTGAAAACCTTCACCCCTTCATGCCATCCCGGGAGCTGACCCGGGGGTGGGGAGGGTGGGGAGCCCGGGCGGCCTCAGAAGGCGGTGTTTCTCCCCACGGTTGGTCCTCCCTCTACAGCAGGGCTCCTCTGGTGGGGGTCCCCACATGTCCAAGCACGTCCTTGCGGGGAGTGGGGGGCGGGCATGCCGCGCTGCTCCCGGGGGCGGCTTCCCTGCTCTCCAGGGACCCCTGGAAGCTCCCGGCACCCTCGCCTTTCTTTTTAGGGCTTTCACATCCTACCTTGGATCCGAACAAAGCTGAGGAAGAACCGCAAACAAACCACACGATGTTGACGAAAAGGAAGGTTTTACAACCCCTGGGGAATAAAAGAATCAATCCGTGGTAGTACACAAAATACTCTGTGTACTTTCTCATGTAACCTGTGAGGGGTTTGCACAGTGGGAGCTGAAAAACAGATTCGGGCCTTCAGAAGATCACGGTCTTGTGCTTCATTCTTCTTTGCAAGAAACCGAATGGCTTTGGCAGCGTACCCCCTTTATAAAGAAAGAATTCTGCGAAATATCCTAACGTATTAATGACTCAGTCTAAAAATTAGGAAACCTTGAAAAGCCAAGTTTCACAGCCAGCGTCTTAATTTAGAGTACAGAATGGTAAAAACTAAAACAAACAAACCCTCGGGCGCATAAAATATCCCGTGAGCAGACTGCTCTCACACTGTCGCCGCCGAAGGAGTCCCCAGCAAAAGCAAAGCACCAAGTCAACCAAGCACAGAGGCGCTTGTGCCCCCGGAGACAGCTGGTGGCAGCTGGTGGCGCTGGGAAGGGCCCTGCCCCGTCGGCCGGCAAAGACAAGCGTAGTCTCCCTTCCCCACCAAGTTCAGAAGAACCCCCACAAATGGATGACTCAGCAGACGGAAAGTAAATCTAATTCCCGTCCCCTGAGCTGAGCCTGTCCCTGAGTCTCTGAGCAGAATCTCCAAATGCGACCCCAGGGACAGCCGGACCCGTCACGTGTGCCCTTCGGCTTAACGGGAATATTCTGCAGATGGTCTTCAGACGGGCTTCTTTAGGGTAAGGACGCCAACGGGCATATGCCGGCAGGAAGGCATCGGGCCCAGAATGTGAGCAAACAGGGCCCGAATTACTCCCAGCCCACGTGGCACGGCCAGGAGCAGGTCGAGAAGCAGGCCCCTCTGTAGGTGCCACCTGGCAAAGACCCCTCAGCCCCTCTGTTGATAACCAAACGGGATTGACTGTGAGGGACCCAGGAGTGGCTCCTGTGGGCAGAGGGGGCACGGCTTTGGGCCCCAAGCGGTTCTTTGGTGGGCGGGTGCATGTGACGTGGGGGAGCCCAGCACTCTCGAGAAGCCATCTGGGACGTGTACTCCAGCTCAGACTCAGCCTCGCCGTGGAGATGGAGGGGGCGACTGTCTGGTGCAGTCCCGAGGTTGGGGTGAGGATCCCGCAGTGGTCTGGTAACAAAGTCTCCATGGGAGGGTTCCCTACTCCCTGGACTTAGGGCTCTGAAAGCCGCAGAACTGGCAGAGGCTCCTCCCCAGACCTGGGGGAGCCGAGGGCTTTGCAGAGGTGCTCAGAATGCACAGAACCAACTAGAAGGGCCCCTGACCTGCACGTTCGCGCTCAGGGGCCTGTCACAGGCAGCTCATTGGCGAACGCCGGCCCCAGCAGGTAACTGCTCTGCTTTCTCTGCGGGTTTCCACCTCATACCACGTCTGTTCCTGGTCCCCGAAAGTCATGAGTCCTGGCAGAACTAGAGCCTTTTAGCCCATCAGATGCAGGAGCCACCACCCCCCAGCTCCAGGGGCCCCAGTTGCTACTCCTCCTCACACAGCCCCAGAGCTGGGTTGAAAAATCCGGGAATGACTTGGACGTGCTCCGTGTCGTGTAGTGTAGTGATCAGGACCACCCCTGACTAAGAGGCTGTGGCCATCAGGAAAATCCTTCAGGATGCTTCTCCATGAGTTATGGTGTATCTGCAGTTCAGACACGCTCCCTGGTAGATGCACTGCAGTGATTATAGAAATGGGCGGGCCCCGGAGCCAGCCAGGCCGGGAGCGGCTGCCACCAGAAGGGCCAAGGGGAGGCTTGGAAGGAAAAGCTCCCTGTGCCGAATCATCTTTTCCAACAGAACTCTTTGCTGGCTGGAGCCCAGGCTCATTCTTACATGAGCGTCGAAGCAAGTTTTACGAGACACCAACGTGAAGTCAGGGGTCCGTGCCTTGAGCTAAGTCACCTGCAGAAAAGCAAAGCCAAGAGCTTGAGAAGTGTTCCACCCAGAGAGCCTGCAGCCCTGGGCTCAGGAGTTCTGTTTACTGAGCGAAGGGGTGGTACTGCAAATCCACATGTCCCCCCGCCCCGTGTCTCTCATACAGGCAACCTCTCTTTCTACCTGGGTGTCAGAACGGCTGGGTCATCTCAAGCGAGGTGCTGATGTGTCGAGTCGTGGGTCAGCCCGTGCAACCTCATTCATCAGTGCAAATGGCCCCCAGTGGTGGCTCTCCAGGCCTCCATGGTCTTGTCTCACTGTGGGATGCTCTGTGCTTGCCACCACGAGAGGCCTGCAAGCCCAGCCCCGGGCATGCTGAGCTCTGTGGTTCTCCAGGCCTCGTGCTAGAACGCCAGAAGGCAGAAGGCACGGGGGCCCACAGAGCCCAAGTGTCAGTGGGGGAAGGACCCAAGGTCACAGGGCCTCACCTCCCACCTGTTTGGCCCCCAGGGGCTGCTGAATCCAGACCCCCTGCTCCCTCTGCATCACTTAGTGCAGACTTTGTCGCCGCCCCTTCCCTCCCCTGCCCTGCTGCTGGGATGTACCAGCCAACCCTGTCTAAACGTGCGTCCTAAACGTAACTCGCTCTACTGGGGGTCAGGCACCGAGCTGAGCAACTGCAGGGATGGACACGTGTGCGGTGAGCTCCCCGCTGGGCCCAGCCTGGCTGGGGCTGGGAGTCAGTGTGAGGTGGGGGGGTGGGGGGGCAGCTGCCATCACGGGGACAGGCCCAGGAAGGCAGAGTAGTGGGGGGGGCTCGGGTACGGCGGTACAAGGCCACACAGGACAGGAAGAGAGAGACGGAGATGATCCTGCACACTGCCACCTTGCTGTCAAAGGTGACAATGAGCAAAACATGGCGGCGCAGATACAGGTCCCGTCCTCGGCCAGGAGACCCTGAAGAAGGAGCCTGGAGTGCCCACCAGGACATCATCTGGCCCTGTGCCAGAGTGGGGAGGGAGGAAAGAGTGAGGGAGCCCCCCCAGTTCTGGCTTTCTTGCCTCTCCCTGACTCCTCCCCAGCACCTGAAGACAGTGCCAAGGTCCTGGGGTGACCAGCCATAGTGGGCTTCTACCACGTTCCCTTCCAACAAGAGCCAGCATGGCCTGAGGTCGGACGTCTCTCACAGACAAGAGCAACAGGGGGCGCAGATGCTGAGAGAATTGGACCACGGGCATCTGAGGTCAGCTGGAGACCTCCTTGCCACCTCCCCAGTGGCTAGGAAGAAAGTGTATTCAGGGGTGGGACACCATGAAGGGTCAGAGGGCTTCGTCCAAAGACCCCTGCTCATCCCCGCCACCCAGGAGAAATCGCTCTTTTCAGGATGGGGCCCGTGGCCAGGGACTTCCAGATCCAAAGTCTTGAAGGACACAACCCGACAGCAGAAGAGCCCTTGCCTGATGCTGGGCAGCTCCCTGGATGAGGGGCTGGCCGCAGACCCTGCCCTGAGCCTCGGGGAGCAACCCGGGCCCCCTGGGACCACTACCTATGCGTCCTTTGAGAGCTACCAGTGGGGGCTGGGGGGGCAGTCCAGGACAAGGGCCCAGGGACTTTCTTCACTTTGCCCTAAGATTCTGGGATTCCCAGGAGGAACAGTTAACTTCAAAATATGCGCATAAATGTCCTTTGAAGCTCCTAGGGCAAGAGGCAGGCCATCCAGGGTCCTCACGACTCTCTCTCTTTCTCTCCTCTCACTTCACATTTTTTCTCGGCCTGTGCGGCAGCTGCTGCTCCAGGACCTGCTGCCGTAGCTGCAGCCGAAATAAAAATGCAGAGAGACTCTGCAGGGGAAAACAAGCGATAACTTCATTGCTTACCCGCAGCCTCCCTGGGATATGAATCACGAGTCTCCATCCTGTCCCTGAGGCCAGGAGTGGAGACAGGCTTCTGTTTCCTTCAGAGGCCCACGGGGTGTGAGCCGCAGAGCCCGGTGGAAGGGGGCATTGCTGGGGGTGGCTGGGGGGCGGCCAGGTCGCGGTGTGCACCTGGCTCACACCACTCGAGTCATGCCCACAGAGCTCACGAATGTCAGATTGGAGGGGTCACGCCGCCCATCCCCTCCCCATTTCGGAGGCAGGGAATTTGGAGCCCAGAGTGAAGATGAAGGTGCAGAGGTCCCCGGGGAGCTGGCGGCTCATCTGAGGCGGGGCCCCCAGGCCTGCGATGCCCCACCTGCCAGGCCTCCCTCCCTGCTCCACTGTACCAAGCCCGGTGCTGTGGTCTGGTCTGCAATGGAAAATCCCCAGGCCCCATCCCCACCCTGGAGCTCCGGCAGAGAAGTGACCCTACGCTGGCACCTAGGTGGGGACACGGCTGGGGTAGGGTTCGAGGTCCAGGTTGGTGGGGATTCAGTCCGGCACACTTGCAAACAGTTATTCAGGGCTAGGCGGCAGCCGTTTTGGACCATCCAGGTGACCCAGGCCCAGAGCAGTGGGACGATGCCCAGCCAGCTGGTGTGAGGGATGCTTCCCACCTGCAGAAAAGGCGACACAGAGGCCCATGCTCCTCTCATGGGCACAGCTTGGGGACCAAGCATTCCAGAGCCTTCTTAGGAGCATGTTTCCAAATCTAACTTCTCCCTCTGCCCCCCACCGGGAGCTCTCACCCCATCGTTAGGGCCACCAAGCAGGGCTTTCCCCCATGTGGCACACGCTGATCTGGTCCCTCTCTCAAATCCACTTTGGATTTAAGGCTTGGAGCCGTTGCATTCTGGCAACAGCCAGGGCTCCATTCTGAGCAGGGTAGCTGGGGACTTGGGGCTCCAGGACCTCAGATCTAAGGGTCCCAAGACGCTCCCATTCTCAAAGCCACCATTGGAAGCCACGCCCCAATGTGACAATTTGGAGGAAAATGCAGTCGCTGCACCCGGAGCCCGGAACATGCAGGTGGGCTCGGTCAGCACATTGAGGACTCGGCTCCACTGTGCACCTCCAAGCCGCCCGCCCTGGCCAGACGAGAGAAGCTGGCCAGCCTCGGCCCGCCACCCACCCACTCCTTCCCTTGGAACAAAACACACATCCTTCAAGTCTTGCCTGAGCCTGTCCTTGGGCCCAATGGCACCTGTTGCCAGGACTCTTGAGCCAACGTGGCAGCCATGAGGGGCAGTTCCTGGAACCTCCTAGAGAGTCTGGCAATTGGTAGGTTCCTGATAGATATTTCCAGAACAAATGAATGAGACAGAAGTCCCCACGACAAGAGCCCAGTGCAGCTTTAGGAAGTCCCTGTAAGTGGTCCATGGCATTCCCTCATGCAGGAGGCCATTATTAGGCGCCTTCTGTGTGCCTTGCCTGTGCTGAGTATCACAGGGACCCCTAAAGAGGCGGCAGGATCCGCTCTTCTTCCCTCCAAGGAGGTAACATGTGGTTGGACAGAGACAGTCCCCAGAAGACCCTGAGAACCAGATAACATGCGGGTGGTCCCGAGTGTGTCTGCGCTCTTCAGAATCCCGTGCCTCTTTCCCCACAGGAGGTGAGGACAGGCGATGGGGACGTAGACTGTCCTCACATCTGTGGGCCATCCCAAAGTGTCTGGAGACATTTTTGGCTGTCACTGGGGCAAGGCAGGGGGGGATGAATCTGGCGTCTAGTGGGGGGATCTGGAGATGCTGCTCAGCGTCCTGCAATGCACAGGACAGCCCCCAGCAACGAAGTATCTGGCCCCACATGTTGATGGAGCTGAGGTCCAGAAACCCCACTCTCCCACAGTAGTCAAGAGCGTGGATTTTAACACAGCCAGACGTGGTTCTAGGTGTGTGGCCGTTACTTAAGCGCTGTGACCCCATTTCCTCCTCAGCCGAATGATTGCAATGATAGTGCCTATTTAGGAAACTCACTTCATCTTTGGGAGAACGGGATGAGACGGTGGGTGTTCTGAAGGCTCCAGGGCAGAGCTTGGCTCATACATTTAAGTCATTGGTCTCACCACTATTAGGAACCTAAAAAATTGCCAAAATGGGACAGAAAGTCATGAGCTTTGCAGCCCCAACCCAGATTTTTCTTGCCCAAAGAACATTCCCTCAAGAGAATGTGGGCTGCACCTTGGCTTCTCTGGGGAGTGGCCTTGGTGCCCCGACGTGTGCCCATCTAAACTCTAAACCCTGCTGGCGTGGGTGACAGGTCCCGCCTTCTGGGGGGAGGGGGGTGTGCGCTGAGAAAGAGCTCCAATCTGACTGCCTCCCCGTCCCCCCCAGCCCTGGGAAGACATATGTCGGTTCCCTCCCGCTTCTACTGTTGGCTCAGGAATTAAGGGTTCTCAAGCTGCTCTGAGTCTAGGGGCTGGGGCGGTTTGGGGTTTGGGGGCCTTCATCAGGGCGCGTGGGTCTTGCCTGAGAAGGACGTATTCTTTCCCAGCACAAAGAAAGCAGGGGTGCTCAGGAGCAAGCTTTGCCCAAGGCGAATGTCCTGTCAGCTCCCACCCGAGAAGGGTACCTTGGGGGGCCTGGGAGGGGGCGCTGCTTGGGGGCCGCCTGGGTGGTGGTGCTCTGGCACCTGGCGGCAGGCCCTGAGACTGCAGAAGCCAGCAGGGAGGGCGGCCTTCGGTTAACTTTCCCGTGACGGCTTATATGAACCCCACGGAAACTCCGGGGAAGGTCGTGGAGTCAGAGTTGTGGTTTCTAAAACGCCTGTTTCGGACCCCGAGTCTTTTCTACATGTCTTCTCCTTCCCTTCCTCCCGGCACCCCGAGCTTGGCCTTACCCAGCGTGCGGCACTGGCCTCTTCACTGCCCTTTGCTGCCTCCAGCCTGGTCTTGCAGCCTCGTCGCTGTGCTTCTGGAAGAGGAATCCTAGGGTGTCTGCCTCCCACCACCAGCCAGCCCCACCAGCAGTGCCAAGAGCCATCGCAGGGGCCCCTCCTTCGTGGCGGTGCTGAAACTCCCTGACCGCGTCAGGGTCTCCCGCGTCCATCCGTCCAAGAGCCGGTGACGGGCTGCGCATGCGACAATGAACAAAAACACCCCCCGTGCCTGTACCCGTCCAGGAGAGGGACATTAGAGGGTCACACGCACAAATGTGAAATTCCAGCCGTGATCAGAGCCCCAACAAGAGGCGCGTGCCCCCGGGAAGGCCAGGCTCGGCCCCTGGGGCAGGGTGAGGACTGAGCTGAAGGACAGAACAGTGAGGCCTGACGGACTCGAGAGGGGACTAAAACTGAGCCTGAACAACCCTCTGGGGGTGGGGGGGAGGAGCCTGAGGGAGGAAACCAGGCGTGCGGCCCAGAACGCAAGGAGGAAGGTGGTCTGCTCTAAGACAGGAGAGGTCATCTGGGGCCCTCTGCCAAGTTGAGCATATTGGTCTTGATCCTGAGAGCAATGGGGAGCCATTGAAGGTTTTCAGCATACGGGGGCAGGGGGCAAGATTAGACTTACTGAGACGAGGCCAGCAGGGACAGGAGAATGTGGGCAGACCAGTGCGGGCCTTGCAGAGGTCCAGGGAAAGTGGGAAGAGGTGTGCACCGGGTGGAGGGGTGAAGAGGGAAATGGGGGATTCTGGATAAGTCAGGACAATGCAACAGCGTCCTTAGGTGCAAGAGGTATGGGTTGAGGGTGAGGGAGAGAACTTGCTTGCAAAACTTGGCGGGACAGAAATAGCATTCACCGAGACAGGACATTCAGGAAGAAGACCAGATCGGGGGATGACATCGTCTGGTTCGGGGCAGGGGAGGTCTGAGGGCCCCCGGCAGAGTCTAGCTCCGTTAAGCACTTTAGCCGATGTCCTTTTTCAATCTGAGGGCTACTTGTTTCGCACCAAAACGTACATACTTCGCCTGGGAGACTTCCCCAGCCAGGAGTGAGCTTCCCACGACTTCTACCTCCATGCTGGACAGACACAACCCGATCCTTCAAGCCCAGCTCTTTCTCCCAGCCAGCACCCAGCCTCCATCGGAAGCAGTGCATGAGACCCAGAGGTGGCCAGCTACAGCTGGACGTGCCTCCCCTCACCGCTTCCACGCCTCACCCCACAGGAGTGATTCACACACAGATCTTAGCGCCCTGGCTGGATGGTTAAGTTCCAGAGGACAGAGACCCAGCCTTGTAGTCTCTGTGGCCTCCACCACCCCACGCCCGGGGGCTTGCCTGGAGCTGTCACTCAACCCGAGTGTTAAAGACAGCCTCCCCTCGGGCGCCCGGGAGGTCCAGAGCCTCCGTACCCATCGGTATGTGCATTCCAAACAGGCTGGGGGGGGGGGGTGTGCTTGCTAAAACACCTTTCCATCTTGCGCTCAGGGCCGAGGTCAAGCAAATGGATCTGTGCAGAAAATGCTCTTTAAAATGCATTACGTGCAGGAGTTTAAAGAGACGGCCGCTGCTCGGTGAATTTCAAAAAGGAGCAAGCTGGTGATGAACGACCTCGGGTTGTTAGCAGCTAAGGAACAGGGGGCTCTGTCTGTCTGCCGGTAAATAAAGTGTGGTCATATGTCACCTTTGGGCTCTGCCGGAGGGAGGCTCCAGAACCGGTTGGACAGGAAAGTGCAGTTCCCAGTTCATCAGAGCATCATACAATAAGGTTCTGATTGGGGTGCCCTATGGAAGGAGTCACAGTGTGCGGGGAGGGGTCCCCACGCCCATCGCGGGGGTCAGTGTCTCAGCTTCCTGGCTCCTGGGCAGTGAGGAAACTCTGGGAGGCTGCCTCAAGGCATGCACGGGCACTGTTTGATTGGTTTTGGTTAACTATCCAGCAGATTCTGTTTTTGAACTTTTCCATCCTGGGCAACACTCTGAGACGGGTCGAAGGCTCTGCTAGCCTGGCTTCGTGCAGAAAGAAATTAGTCCGGTTCATCGATAGTGTATTAATTACATCCTTCCGTTTCCTCACCTCCTAGAGCCGTCAGTGAAATTAAAACCAGGGTCGGGGGGGAGCAGAGTTATTAAGCAGCCGATACAAAACACGCCCCGTGTCCAGAGCGCCCCGTTAGGCACGGTGGGGAGACAGCAGGGCCCACGAGGCCGCCCAGGCGCTCCGGGCCCTGCAAGCAGACACCGCTACGGTGGAGTCTCGCACCGCTGAGTCCAGAGTGACAGACTCGCCGCGGAGCAGATGCGCCCAGGAGAGCGCTCGGGCGGAGGAGGGACGGGCCGAGTGGGGACGTGTCCTGCGGCTCGCGCTCGCTTCAGAGAATGGAGCTGGCTGTTTGCAGATTTCCTTTCTGGTGTGTTCCAAATCCGTCCCAGGCTTCCTCTGGGCCTGGGCGCCCGGTGTGGTCACGGGCTCTGCACAGAAACAGATGCGAGATAAAGGATGGGCCCGTCCAAGGTGAGCGGGAATACAATCACCCTGGAGAGGCTGCTGTGGGCAATTATTCATACAGACTGTTTCTTCCAAGACGGACAGCTTCTCATCGGGGCTCGGGGAGCTGGGCTTGTGACCTCGGGCAAGTTGTGTGCTTCTGGGAGCTCTGCCTCCCGGTCCGCCCACTAGTCCCCGGCTCGTCTGTGAGCCCGCGCCGCGCCTGCCGCTCCAGGACTCCCACCCAGGCCCACTACGCGAGGCCTGGCGAGATGCGGGAGCCCCGGACGTGGCCGCACGCGGAGAGGCCGGCCCCCCGCGCAGCTCCCCCGGGCGAGCCACGTGCACTGATCAGTGCTGGCCACACGCACGGGGTGCCGCGGCACCGAGGTCTGAGTGCCGGGCTGCCCGCGGGCACCGTCTTGGTTTGCGGAGCTGGGGATTCTCCTGGTGGTGTGTTTGAACTCCATGCCGGCCCGCGTGGCCAAGCAGGCTTCCCGCCTCCCTCCTGCTGAGGAGACCGCAGGGCATGCTGTGAAGACAGAGCTCTCGGATCACACTGCCTAGGCCCGGATTTCAGTCTCACCACCTAACACGGGCATCCGCGGGGTGTGTGGTGCTCCTCTGTGTCCGGCTCCTCGTCTCTAGGATGCGGGTGACGGTAATGTAAAGCACTCGAAACGGCACCTGATGCAGAGGAAACCCCCAATAAATTAATTTCTGACTGTTGCTATTACTATTAGCATGGTGCCAGTCTGGAAAGGAAGTGTGTGCTTGCTGTGGTGTGTGCCCCCCCACCCCCCGCCCAGGTAATCTTGCTTGGTCCTCCTCGCTGCCTGAGATCCATGGCACAGAGTACAGCTCCGGGTCTTCCTCTTGGCGGGGGGACCCTGTGCGGAGCACCTCCACCTCTCCCCAGTTGTGGAGGAAAACGTGGCCTGCAAATCCCCAGCCACCGACAGAATCCCACCTGTGAACCTGCTCCTTACCCAAGACGCCCTCCATGGGAAGAGGCCACGGGGTGGAATATTCAAAACAGAGGCTTTCCCCCAAGAAATCCCGGCCTCTGAGGTCTCTGGACCATGGCGTGGGCATCCCTTCCCGAAATCACGATTCTGCTCGACCCTCTGGGGCAGGGAGTGCTCTCTGCTGTTGGGGTGGGGCCGGGAGCCACGTGTGGCTGTTTAGAACGAACACCCGAAACACGATGACTTCGACAGGTGAGCAATATGCAAAACGGTTGGGCTATCTTCCATCCTTTTCACCGTGGCAAGTCTTCAAAATCTGGTGTGTGTTTTGCTCTGATTGCACATTGCAATCTGGACTTTAAATCTCCATCAGGAGCACTCGACGTGTATTTAGAGCTCATCAAATGTACAGCCGAAAACACAGATCCACGCGCCCAAGTTGTTCCAAACAAACTTTAAGGTTTTCCAATAATCAAGTCACGCGTTTAGTTTTTGAATTTTCATTTTAATTAAGTAAAATGAGACATCTGTTCCTCAGTCACACAAGCCACATTTCACGTGCTCAAAAGCCACGTGTGGCCGGTGGCGGCTGATGGTATCGACAGAGAACGTGGCCTCCATCGTCACAGGAAGTTCTGCTTACTGGGCAGAGTGGCTCTAGGACAGTGTCTGGGGAGGGAGGATGCTGTGTAGATGCAGACCCCGGCCGTGAGACGGGGCTGGGGCTGCAGTGCAGAGTCCACGGCCAGGGCCCGGCTGCCAGCTCCGCAAACTGTGCTTGGGGCGGTGAAGCCCTAAAGAGCCGGGCAGAAGTTCAGAGCAGGGACTCTGGAGGCAGCCACGCACCCAGTTCTGGCCCCACCTCACGCTGGAGCCGTCCCCCCCCTTCACTTCCCCGGTGCTCTTGCCTCACTGATTGTCCAGGTGGGCAAACCTCCCAGTATTTCCGTGAGCGTGTCATAACGTTACGGGGCTTGCACAGGTGACGCTCAGTGTCTCCATCAGTGAACAGCTATAGGGTTTTTTTACGGTTCTCTTGCACAATAAACTGAAACTGGCCTCTTTGTACCTTATACCCTCCCACCTTCCTTCTGTTCCCTGGAGCTGAGCGGAGACAAGCTGATTGCCTTAGCCACACAATAGGCCTTCAAATATTCTAAAGCAACTCTCACATCTCCTTAATCTTCTCTTCCTGTACTCTAAACCATCACACCCACTCTGTTTAGTACCGTGGGAGGAGAAACCTAGTAATCAACTATCAGTCCTCCACACTTTAGTGAGAATTTGCTCATCAGCTTACTTTCCCCTGAAGGGGTGAGCAGGTAAACAAAGAGTTCCACCTCCCTGGAAACAACTGACCCCAGGCCGTGGGGCCCACAGTTACAGCAGGAGGACCAGTGGAGGGCAGGCCAGCAACGGAATTAGAAGGTTTACAATCTCTGGCCATTTGAGGGTGGAGGGGAGCTTCCAGAACTGTGTGGTTGGTCCTGATGAGCACGGTCATTCCCAGCAGCCTGCATGCAGAGAGCCAGCTGGGAAGTTGCAAGATGCTGCCATGTCCGTGCAAGACACCCCACGTCCATGTCTACAAGAGCAAGCTCCTACAAAAACCCTGGGCGTGGAGGTGTGGGGGAGCATCCCAGTGGGCACGGGTCCCCCCGGCTGGGAAGAAGCGGGCGCCGTCTGCGGCTCCAGCGGGGAGGACCACTGAGGCTCCCGTCTGGCGCTCTCCCGGCCCTGCCCCAGCGCCTCTGCCTCCTTCACGGGGGTAAACCGTGAGTGTGAGGAGGGAGCCTTGCTGAGTGCTGAGGGCACTTCTAGCAGATCATTGAGCTTGGAGCCCAAGCCCTTACTCGGGCAGCGACTTTGCACAGATTCACCGTCCATCGGGGCCTCTGTGTCCACATCGAACTGAGGAGGTGGACAGTCTCTCCAGTCCTCCCGGGGATATTTGCATTCAGGCTGCATGCATGTGCCCGACTTCGCGTGTATTTTTGCTAAAGGGATGGGTCCCCCGTGGTGGGTCCCCCGGCACCAGCGTGTGCAGCCCAGCAAGGGTCCCTCCCCGGCGCGACCTCTAAGGCCCCCGCCCCCGGGGGTGGACACTGCCAGCTTCGGAGGATCCCCACCGCGCCCCTCACCGCAGGCTCTGTGCCGGCCTCTCAGCAAGTTTTCTTGTGCTGACCTTGATCGAGGGGCTACTCCAGGCCCAGCCTCGCTCGGGAGCTGGGGCCACAGGGAAAGGGACAGAACTGCTGCCTGTTCTGTCTCAGGTTCCCTGAGGAACTCCTTGGGCTGTGGTCCCAGGGGCCCCCCGGCTTGTGTCTCAGCCCGGAGCTGACAGGGCCGCCGGGGAGTGGGAGGCCCACGACCCTCCTTGCATCCCCCCGGGCTGGGGCTGCGGGGAGGCAGGCAGCCAGGGCGCCCCCTCCCATACTCCCGAATCTCGCCTCTTGTCTAAGAAGGGCCGACGGCCGCCCTCCTGCCCCCGGAGCCGCGCCCTCGCCTGGCTAACATCCCCAAGCCTGAATTTCGTCCCCTACAGAGGGGGGCGCGGTGGGCGTCACGTCGCCGGATTGTTAGCATCATCGACACCATTATTACCGCCTGCGTGACTTAGATGACTGCTCGGATGGGAGCGCCAGGGCCCAGCGTGGGCTTGAGAGCGGAGACCCTGGAGTCTGCGTGTTCAGCTCCCAACTCCACCACTTAGAAGCCCCCCCAGCAGGGCTGCTGCGAGACGAAACGGGTGAATTTGTGTCGATTCGGTTGTGGTGTGCGGTGTGCACGGCGCTGCTGCCGAGCAGATGCGGCCGCGTCTGTCTTCTGCGTTGGGACGGTCACTCGCCGGCCCCTCTGCAGCCCCCCCGCCGACCTCCTCTAGACCTTTCCGTGCCTCGGCTGTTGGCCCGCTGCCCACCCCGGGGCCTCCACCCTGCGTCTCCGGAGCGCCTCGCCTGGGCCTGGCCATCCGGAGGCTTCTCCGTAAACGGGAGCTGGAGGGTCTGGGTTTACCCCGGCAGCCACCCACCCTCACTGCCCGGGTCCCCCGGATGCTGGAGGACCCCCTCCCAGACGGCGCCCACAGAAGAGGCCCAGCCTCTGAGGCAGCAGACGCTGAGCTTCCCCTGGAGGCCCCGGCGCCCTGCCTGGCCCTCGGCAGACCCACGGACACCGTCTGAACATAGGCTGGTGGACCCGAGCGTGGAGGCCTGGCGTGGACTCCGTGCCGGGTCCGCGTCAAGAGGGGCGGGAGGTGACAGGAGCTGGTGGAGGAGCATCCGCACCCTCCTTCCCCGAGCCTGTGGAGCTCACTGCGGACCCCAGTCAGCGCCCCCCGGGGCCAAGGAGGTGCTGCGGTGGGGGAGGGGCGAGGGGCCCAGGTGGCGGGGCAGGCGGGGTCCCGAGGACACAGAGGGGTCTGAGGTGGGGTCTGAGGAGCCAAGTCCCCACGCCAGTGAAGGAGGCCAGGGACGAGCATCGGAGACAGAAACAGCCGCAGAGATGTGCCCCTTAGAACCAACGGAAAAGGAAACCACTAGAAGAGCAGCGTGGGGGCCGGCGGGCAGGCAGGGGGAGGGCTTTTCCATCATAAGCGCTCAGAACTCCATGGCTTTAAAATTACGTACATGCATTACTTTGCTAAGAAAAGGGGAGAGCAATACGAGATCTCCTTAACTCATATAATGAGGTGGGAGGTTCTGGGGTGCGGAGTGGAGGACTGGTTTCCGTCCGGCTCCCCTGCGGGTCAAGCAGCCGTCAACGGAGTCGTGGTGACAGTTATGGGGAATGAGGCGACCGTTGGACGCTGGCGTGGAGAGCTGTCCACGCACCGCCGGACACAGAAGCTGGCACCGCAGGTGCGCCTGGAAGGACTCGGGCCTCAGCACCGCACGGAGGGCACGCGGGACAGTCGGCCCCGACAGTTTACGGGGGGCAGGTGGTGTCCAGCGGCGGGTCATGGGTACTTTGCCTTCATCTATAAGGATTTCATTTCTTATAACAAGCATGGATTTCTATTGTAATCGCAAAAGATCTTAGGCCATAAAAATATATAAAAGTCGATTTAGAGGGAATAAATGTAACTTCGTGTTCCTACTCGACCACTCCACGGCTCAAGAGGCCTTGGAGGGAGGGATCA
The DNA here is from genome assembly GCF_004348235.1 of Phoca vitulina. Lineage (NCBI taxonomy): Eukaryota > Metazoa > Chordata > Mammalia > Carnivora > Phocidae > Phoca > Phoca vitulina. Next base: position 4,334,543 of record NW_022589753.1, on the reverse strand, counting down.
GGAAGGATCAGAGGAGGGAAGGGGGGTCAGCTGGGGAGTAAGAGTGGGGCCATGGGGAGTCGACACTTAGGAGCTGGTCACGTCACTCTCCTGGTCAGGTTGCAGGTAAAATACAGTTACTTCGTGTGCCTGGGGGGCACATTTGGTTAAGCGTCTGCCTTCGGCTCAGGTCATGATCTCGGGGTCCTGGGATTGAGCCCTGCGTCGGGCTCCCTGCTCAGCAGGGAGTCTGCTTCTCCCTCTCCTCCCCCCTCGTGCTCTCTCTTACCATCTCTGTCGCTATCTCTGTCTCAAATAAATAAAATCTTTAAAAATAAAAAAAATTTTTTTTAAATGGTAATTTTTTAGTACAAGTCTGTCTGTCCCACAAAATATTTTTTTGGGGGGACAGACTTATACTAAAAACGTCTCCATGACAGGAGTCCATCAAAATCCTAAAGGAGAACACAGGCAGCAACCTCTTCGACCTCAGCCGCAGCAACTTCTTCCTAGAAATCGCCAAAGGCAAGGGAAGCAAGGGCAAAAATGAACTACTGGGACTTCATCAAGATAAAAAGCTTTTGCAAAGCAAAGGAAACAGTCAACAAAACCAAAAGACAACCGACAGAATGGGAGAAGATATTTGCAAATGACATATCAGATAAAGGGCTAGTATCCAAAATCTATAAAGAACTCATCAAACTCAACACCAAAAGAACAAAGAATCCAATCAAGAAATGGGCAGAAGACATGAACAGACATTTTTCCAAAGAAGACATCCAAATGGCCAACAGACACATGAAAAAGTGTTCAATATCACTCGGCATCAGGGAAATCCAAATCAAAACCTCAATGAGATACCACCTCACACCAGTCAGAATGGCTAAAATTAACAAGTCAGGAAATGACAGATGTTGGCGGGGATGCGGAGAAAGGGGAACCCTCCTACACTGTTGGTGGGAATGCAAGCTGGTGCAGCCACTCTGGAAAACAGTATGGAGGTTCCTCAAAAAGTTGAAAATAGAGCTACCCTATGACCCAGCAATTGCACTACTGGGTATTTACCCCAAAGATACAAAAGTAGGGACCCGAAAGGCTACGTGCACCCCGATGTTTATAGCAGCAATGTCCACAATAGCCAAACTGTGGAAAGAGCCAAGATGTCCATCGACAGATGAATGGATAAAGAAGATGTGGTATATATATACAATGGAATATTATGCAGCCATCAAAAGGAATAAGATCTTGCCATTTGCAACGACGTGGATGGAACTGGAGGGTATTATGCTGAGCGAAATAAGTCAAACAGAGAAAGACATGTATCATATGACCTCACTGATATGAGAAATTCTTAATCTCAGGAAACAAACTGAGGGTTGCTGGAGTGGGGGGTGGGGTAGGAGGGAAGGGGTGGCTGGGTGATGGACACTGGGGAGGGTATGTGTTCTGGTAAGCGCTGTGAATTGTGCAAGACTGTTGAATCTCAGATCTGTACCTCTGAAACAAATAATGCAATATATGTTAAGAAAGAAAAAAAGAAGAAGAAGAATGTAGCAGGAGGGGAAGAATGAAGGGGGGGAAATCGGAGGGGGAGAAGAACCATGAGAGACGATGGGCTCTGAAAAACAAACTGAGGGTTCTAGAGGGGAGGGGGTTGGGAGGATGGGTTAGCCTGGTGATGGGTATTGAGGAGGGCACGTTCTGCATGGAGCACTGGGTGTTATGCACAAACAATGAATCATGGAACACTATATCTAAAACTAATGATGTAATGTATGGGGATTAACATAACAATAAAAAAATTAAAAAATAAAAAATAAAAATAAAAACGTCTCCGTTGTTTATCTGAAATCCCACGTAACCCGGTAGGCTGTATTTGAGTTTGCGGAATGGCAGCTCTGTGTTGTGGCCCCCTGGACCCCTTCAGGAGCTTGATAGAAACCGTGGGCCTTTCTTCTGGAGAAGTGCCCAGGCCCCACTCTGCAAACAATTCCAGGGAATTCATGGAACCCTCTGGAAGTCCATCCATGGGTTTAGATCAGGGCTCAGCAAACCTTTTCTGCAAAGCCCCAGATGATAAATCTCTTTAGCCAAAGCAGCCAGTGCTGATACATACACACGGGCGTGGCCGTACGCCAACAAAACATCCTGGGAAATTCAAATTTCAGTTCCCATAAATAATTCCTGTGTGTCAAGAAAAATCTTCTTCTTTTGATTCTTTTCAAACCATTTAAAAATGTAAAAACTGTTCTCAGCTCGCAGGTTAGAATGTACCTAGCCCTGCTCTAGGGCCCCCAGCTGGCTCTCCTCCTCCTGCCCTTGGCTCCCTCTCCCCAGTGCTGCTGCAGCCCCCTTTAGAATGAGGCATGAACAGTTCAGGAGGTGGGTGTTTTTGTTTTTTGTTTTTTGTTTTAAGAAAAACAGTTGTCATGGAAGGAAGAAAGGCAGGTCCCCATGTGGTCTTTCTCTGATGACTGAATCACAGGCTCGCCCTCAGCCTTGGGCCCCCTGCCATCAAGGCTATAACAGAGAAAAGTAAAAGTGGGCTTCGAGGTTGAGTGGCCCGAGCAAAAGGCGGTCCACATGGCCCTTTGCAGCTGGTGGAAGAGGACCCCGGTGTGCCCCATGGCTCCTAGGACGTTCTTGGTGCTTCCCGGAGGAGGGAAGCAGGGTGGAGGATGGACGGTCAGGGGGGTCCAGCAGCATGGGAGGTCACAGGCAACTCTCCTTGTGATGACAGGCCCTGCCCTGGGCACTAGTTAGGTCCCCGGGGATGCGTCTCCAACAGGGTGGTAGCTTTCTCGAGGCGTTCAGGAGGAGAAATTAAGCGGGCCACCTCTTCTGTCTCTTTCCTATCAGATGTTTGCTGATTTGGAGCCCTTCTGGTAGAACGCCCCAGCCACTCGCTGTCCAGCCTGGCTCTGTCAGACCCAAGGGTGGGGTGGTGCTGGAGCCTCGAGGATGGGTGTGACTTCCCAATGCTGGGGGAAGCACAGGTTGGGTTGGCCTCTCTCAGGTTTGGGGCCCCTCCACAGGAAGATGAGCCAAACAGGGACAGCGAGGTTTTCATGAGGCTGGACATACTCGATTCTGGGGTAGTGCTTGCCCTGTCTCCCCGGGTGCCTAGAATGCTACGAGCCCAGAGGATGTGCTCGGCAAATGTTGGTTGAATGAATACATGATGTAATCAGCTCTGAGATTCAGTCCTTCCGGCTCAAGTTGCCCTTAGAAAGCCTAAATGCTCTCCCTTTCACGAGAACTCGCCTTAGAAGGTGGTTGCTTTTTAATGCCCTTTCTCGATGAAAGAAAAAGTGGCTATCTCCCCTCTAATTATTTTTATTTTTTTACCACTCTGTAAAATCTCAAAATCTGGGGCACAACCCATCAGTGTGTTAACTGACTGAAGAGGAGTGTCCCCTCGAGCACCTGAAAATAGTCCCTATGTGTCCACCTCCCCATATATACTACAAAAGATGCTTTGAGACAGGATGTTTCTGCCTTTCTCTGCCAGCTTTGTAAAACAAGGCGTTGCAAAGTATTTAATATTGATCTCTGGGAAGACGCCGAGGACACTCTGGCTCAAGCCAACACACATCAAAAGGCTAGTTTTTTCAAGGCTACCCAGTGGAATCTAGGAGCTCAGCACCTGCTTTTGTTCGCCTCCCCAAACCCACTGGAAGAGGCATTGCAGGTGGGGCTGGCCTACCCCTGCCGGAGCCCGCCAGAGGGATGGGGAAGAGTGGAATCCATTATACCTGAATAAAAGAGCTGAAGGAGGAATGAAAAGTGAGCTGGGTCTAAGGCACCTTGGGTAGCCAGGCAGGGGAATGAGTGGAGAACAGATGTGCTGAAATTTCATTAAGAGGGTCTTGAAAATCAACCTGTCAGGATTAGACGCTTGTTCTTTCCAAGTGGTTTCTGAATTTTCAGGGTTTTCTTTCTTTCTTTCTTTTTCTATTCTTCTTTTTTTTAAAGGAAATAAATAATTCTATAGATCCTTCTCCCCAATCAGTGGCCTGCCTTTGAAATTAACCATTTCTCTGGCTTTCCCTCTGATTGGGATCATGTTCCTCCTTGGTCTCTCTGAAGTGCTATTGTGCCCGGTGTTATTCGCTTAGCCACACACAATGTAACTTCGAAATGTGATGGAAAAAAAATTAGCATTTCCAGTGAACTGGAAAGAATGCATCTGATTTCGAAATGTGTACTTAAAAAAGAAAAAGTGCACCCAAATTGATTCTACCAACTCTAGGGCATATTCTGCCAAGCCAAACCTGAAATGCATTTCTGCAAAGGGACAACTTTTATTTATGATTCTTTAGAGGAAGGAAATACGAAGATCCAGGCACAGGGTAAAAAAAAGAAAAAGCATCTTGAGGATTTAATATAACTTGGATTAATCAAAGCGCCTGCTTTTAAGCTGTGTGCCCCCACAGAGGAGTGAATTAATGAGCGATCTATGCAATGAATATATTTTTTTCTTTAATTATCTAGGTATTTCAGACAAGCATGCTTCTTCTGACTTGAATTCTCCAGATACTTCTCTGAAATTTTAGCTTCACTTTGCATGGATAATTACTGCCTCCAGTTGTTCGGAGAAGTCTCGAGGAAGTGGAAACCTCTCTCCCCCCGACCCTCATGCAAATCAAGTGGGTTGCTCGCCACTCAACCTCAACTGTAGCCTGAAACCTTTTGAATGAAGAATCCATTTTGGTTTTATCCTTAGGCCAGTGTCTCCTAGGTTGGTTTGGGGGAGGCTTTTGTTTTTTTTTTTTTAAATAAGAATGCAGACCCTGGACCCCACCCCTGGAGACTCAGAACCAACAGGTCTGGGGTAGGGCCTGGGAGCTGGTATTTTTGGTATTTTTAAAGGACCCTGAGCAGAGTAGCCTAGCCCTCCGCTCCCCAACCCCCCACGCCCACACCCGAGGAGAAAGTGTTCAATTAGGCAAGTTAGCTTTATCTGCTGCCTTACAAGGGATCTGTAGACCCAAGGCTGAGCCCAAGGGCTGAAGTTATGTGAGCAGCGAGAAGATGGATTTTCCTTTCTCATGGCACAAGCTCAGCTGCAATTTAGACCCCCAAGATATGTGCGGGGGGACCCCTGGAGACAAGCTGAGCCTACGGTCCGAGTTGCCCCAGCGGCCCCTAACTACACTGGGTCTCGTTGTTAGGTTCCATGATTGTCCCAGCTTCCAGGAAATGGGGAGGGGACGGAGACACGGGGTGGGGTGGAATTCCCAGGCTAGGGCCTAGAGCACGTCAAGGTCAGTCTTATCTCCCCCTTGCAGCTTTACCAAAAAGGACAGTCAGGTTTTGAGAAACAATAGGTGGGCACGCCAAGAAGCCTGGAGCTATTGAAAGCTCTGGGCGGCAAATGTGGGTGGGAGGATGGCCCCTTCCTCTCGCCGAAAACAATCCTGGGTCTTACCTGAGTGCGGGGGCAGGGCAGCAGGACTCTGAGGCGGGGCCTCCTCCGAAGCCCTGGCCTCCAGGCCACCCAGCCGGCCACCCTGGTGTGGTTTCGGTTTCGGGGACTCTCCTGCTGACCAAGCCCTCTTCTGAGGCCAGAGGAGGGGGCTCGGGAAGGGGGTGGTGCTCAACCTGACAGGAAAGTGCTCGATCAGTGGAAAGACTGGACCCCTTCTTGGCCCTGCCCCCCTCTCAGCCAGTCCCTCCGGGTAGGAGTCAGGCGGCTCCGACCCAGATCCCACCTTGCCCCCCACTTCAGAGTAAAGGAGGGAGCCTGCTTCTGAGGCAGGCAGAGACGGGCCCACACTGGCATCTCATCTCCCCCACCAAGAACTTTCGGGAACCAGAAACCTCAAGTTCAGAAAAGGACAAGAGTGGCCTCTTCTTCCGGCTGGCCCTCCCCTTTGCCACATTTCCATTAGCACCAAAATCATAGCCTCCAGAGCCCTGGCGACTCCCCAGCTTAGATAATTATTTTCTTCGTATTTCCATTCACATTCGCCTGCAAACTTCATTAGACACTGGTGTATAAAATGGTCATCTTTTGGTACATAGGGCCAACTGAGTCCACAGTCCTGCAGGCGCATGCCTCCCAGCCCTCCACCCCATGCCCACTCTCTCCCGTGGGTACTGGGGCGAAGCCATCCTGACAAAGGGCCTGCAGAAGGTGGCCTCACCCCTACCCCGAAAATACTTGTCTGTTGCCTCCACGTCCCCCCTTAGACAGGCGTTGATCTGGGTTAAGGAGAGCCATCTTTGTTTTGTCTTTCCCAAGCAAAGGCACAAGGTGGGCCAGGAGGCTTAACGAGGCTTTCCAAGAGAGACCAGCCACCAGAAAGGTGTGCAAGGCCCACGCACAGGGTGATCACGCTGTCACCAACCCAAATGAGCAGGCACTCTGGGTATTTGAAGGCGAGCAGGAGAGCTAGGGACCCATGAAATCCTGTCTCCGTGTAGTGGTGACTATACATGGCCCTCAGCCCGCTCTGCTAGAATTCTCTTTGCCCCCATCAGGAGAAACCATCTTGCCCTTCTCCACTGGAGCCCCTCCCCGGTGTCTCTGAAATGTAATTTGGAGCTCCCTTGCATTTAAGTACCCCATAAAGCAATAACTCCTCCCCATCTGTTAACCAGTGTTTTGGACCCTGGATCTTCTGAGGGGAGTTTTGTCCCAGGACCCATTTCCGGCGCTATCTGTCTGCAATCCATCTGAGATGGACAGCAGGCAAGAGTTGATCCAGCCAAACCCTGGGGTTCGTTAGGCCTCCCTTATCAGCTTAAGATTTGTGGCCCTTAAGGCATAATTGACACGGGAGAATGAACAGTATGTTCTACAATGGAATGGGAAGTGAAGGTCATCATCTCTGTACAGAGGTGGACGGACCCAGCAGAGGAGCTCAGTGTGCGTTGGGGAGGCTTCCGCCACCCACCCACTTAAGGAACACCTGCATTTGCTGCTCCACTGAGTAATTGAAAGCTCACCGCAAATGCCTCTTTCTTCTCTTCTCTTGATCACGTTGAGTTAAGAGTCCAAGAGGCCAGGTCACTGAAAGTAAGATCACTTTGCTGGGGAGATGGGTGACGTGGCACGGAGCTGTGTGCCCCGAATTTCAGCCCGGCACGCTTCCGTATCTGTGGTTTTTGTGCATCTGCTGGCCTCGCTGCGCTGTTATTTACTTAACATTGTTTTGCTCTTGCATTATTTACATAAATTACTTGAAAGTGAACGTTTACACTACCACAGTGAATGGAAAAATCTATCACTTGACACAAATAGGAAATACACATAAAAACAAGTCCATGCTTATCCCCAAACGTAGTAATGGCAGCCCTCGCCGGGATCTAAGGGGACAAAGGTCCTGGCCTAAGGGGACTAAGGGGACAAGGGTCCTGGAATACGTTTTGGCCCACAACTAGAAGGTGTTGATGGCTGGGTTATAATGTGGAAGACACCAACGTATCACGGGATATTAGCAAAGCAAAAAATCCTTAGAGAACTAATGCGAAGTTTGGAAAAATTCTGAGGTCCAGGGAGGAACCTGGGTGTCCCGGAGGCGACACACTTACGTGCTTCCTAGGAATTCACCATCCCTTCTCTACGGTGTGTTTTTCATAACAAATTAGCATGGTGTGTGGTTGGTTTGTGCTTTTTTTTGTAAAGGAAATTTAATTTTATATATTTATTTCTGAGCACTTATTTCTGGTTCGAAAACCAAAACATACAAAAGGGTGTGCAGGGAGGCGTCCTGTGGCCTCTCTCTCTCTCTCTCTCTCTCTGGTCTCCCCGTCCCCCTCCTGGGAGCCAGCCAGCCTAGGGACACACTAGGTATATACAAGCCGATGCATACGTGTATATTTTTTCCTTTTCTTATAAACACAGATGGTAGCACACTATAAACATTGTTCCCCACCGTGGCTTCAACAATGTGATGACGCATCTCCTCTCACTATACAATGAGCCTCCGGGTTCTGTTTTTAGCGCTACATGGTAATTCCATCGCAAGGCAGGAATGGGGTTGACTTACCCAGCCCTCTATGGCAAGCATCTATGTTGTTGCCAGCCTGTTGCTGTTACCAACCACCTGGCAATGAATAAACCTGGGTATTCATCACCCCCGGCCTGGGCAGGGCATCGGAAGGATAAGTTCCTGGCAGTGCAATTACCATGAGTCTTAGAATGTTGTTCGCACGTGTTTGTGATGTTCCTGTCCCGTGGGATGGAGGGCTGGGCCGACGAGGTCAACGTCAGGGGACAGGAGCTCCAAAGAGCTGCTTTTTATTTCCTCCAATTTAAGAACAGGCCTCTCCCAGTCTCGATCTTTGGGAAAAAAACAAAAAAACAAAAAACAAAAAAACGGATAATTCAATAGAGCTGCACGCCCCCTGACTGGGTTCTCCATGAATTATGGATTTTTAAAAAGACAGGAAGGGAGGTGAGGTATTGAATTTCCAAACTGGTTTTATCTTACTTAATTTAAAGTTCATCTTCTGCTTCTGATTTCGGCGCTGGTGTGCAAAGTGGCCTCAGTAGGCCCTCCCAGGGCCTTCTCACGATTAGTAGGTGGGTTTACGCGCTCCCGAGAGACATGGGCTCCTTCTGTGCTTTCTGCTGGGGGGGCGGGGGGGGGGGCTCGAGCACAGCCTGCCTGCATGGTATTATTTGTAGGGAAGCTGGCGCCCCAGCCTCAGGCCTCCCCACGGCCTCGTGGGAGTGGGACTTGTCCCAAAGACTCAGGCGCCCCTGGACCTCCAGGGGTCCTGCCTTCGTGAGGGACTGTCCTGGACCAGGTAGGCACAAAGGGAAGACTTTTCAAGACAGAAAACGTGGGCAGTGCCTCGGAAATGCAGCCAATCAACGTCCTGATTCAGGGGCCTGAACCATCTCTGGGAGGGCCTCCCGTTAGAGCACGGAGCATGGCCACGCAGTGATTCTGTGCAGGCCCCGATCTTGGCACTCCCACATTGGACCGTTTGGCCTCCAATGGAGACATTTGGGGTTGTCATGACTTGGGGGAGAAGGGGAGCTATTAGCATGGAGGTCAGAGAGGCTGCTGAACGCCCTACGACGTCCAGGATGCCTCCCCACAGTGAAGAACTACCCCACCCCGATTGTTGATAGTGCCTTGGTTGAGAAAGCCAGGCTTAGCCCGGCCGTGAGACACCATCAGAATGATCTGGGGACTAAATGCTGTCTCTGAAGGATGGAAGCACCCAGTCCACTCACCTGAGGGCAGGAGGCTTGCTGGACCCCCCTCTGTTTCCCAGTCTCTGGCACTTAGAAGACCCTCACTGAGTCCCCCCTCTTCTAAATGTCTATGCTGCAAAAAATGCACACATCGGCTCAGAGGGGAAATATATGAGGGAAGCAATATCTCCATATTCTCAACAATTTTTCTCCTCTGAGCTCGGAGAGCTTTCCCAGGACAATGTTACTTTATATTCCTATAATATAATGCAAGAAGGGATTGCTCTTCTCACTTTCCAGATAGACATATTTCCCAGAGAGCTGTTCCTGACAGCTAGTTAGTGGGAGAACTGGATCAGAATCGATAAGTCCTGAATGCCTTTTTTTTTTATTTTTACAAAACGAAAACAGCTCTTTTTTTCTGATTATAAAAATGATACATGCACGTTGTTCCTTAAAAAATTCAAACAGTACAGAAAAACATAAGGAAGAAAAATAAAAAATTACCCAAATCCTTTCAGCAAGAGATAAACAAATGGAGACGTTTTGGTGCCTATCCTTCAGGCCCTTGCTCTCCCGTGTGTTACCCACAGCACCCCGCTGTCCACTTCGGGGTTTCTCCACCTGCCCCTGACCTTCTGGGCTGGAGTACTCTCTGCTGCGAGGCCGTCCTGGGCACTGTAGGGTGCTCAGCAGCACCCCTGGCCTCTACCCACTAGATGCTCAGAACATCTCCCCATCCCTGAACTGCGAGAACCCAAATGTCCCCAGACGTTGCCAAATGTCCCCCCGGGGTGGGGGGGGGGTGGTAAAACTGACCCAGTTGAGAACCCTGGAGATAAATGGAATCATGTACCTCCTGCTCAGTATATACCCAGTGTTTGGAAAGAGAGGAAAAAAGACGAGGGGTTATTATGACTTTTGTGTCCCTTGGTATTTAGCATCAGAGTGGCGGGGGGTCGGGGACCAGCTGTGATATTTACGAGGTCAGAGCTGCAGGTAGATTACTTGACGTCACCGAGCCTCACTTGCCCGGCTTCTCCAGAAACAGGGACATGGCGCTCGTGCCGGGAATGACCCCGCGGGCCCATCCGAAATTTTTGCTTGGGTGGCCTCACCGGGGACGTAGCTCTGTGCCTCCCGCGGCAGGGACCCCAGGACGGGAAGGAGGCTGGCCCCTTCCCAGGGAGGAGAGGCAGGCCGCAGGGTGATTTATTCCAGGCACCAAGGCGAGAAGAGCAGCAAGGGGGCTGGTGCAGGGCGTCGTGAGGTTCTGTTTGTGGGCTTTGTTTTTTAATTCAATTCTTTTGAAAAACAGATAAGCACACGTCTACTTCAATCTAGTGTGCTAGGTTTTTTCTTTTCGTGTAAACTTTGGTTTCTTTTGAGCTTTAGATATTAAAAAAAAAAAGACAAATGTATGAGATCAGTTGGAGGTTTAAGCAAATTGGTTTATTCCACTGCCGAGCAAATTGGGGTGGATGAGTCACAGTCCTCGGGTTGTCGGATTTTTACAAAGTAACGTATGGTTTCAATGCTGCTGCAAAGCCTCTGGGTCCTTGCTCTCCCCGCCCCCATTCACGCCCTCCCCCCACCTCTACATGCACTCCCCTCGTCCTCGAATTGCAGAGTCCAGGGCTGGCCCATTTGGGGCCACGTCTGCACGTGGCAGGGACCCTCCCTTTACCCATCCCAGTGGGACTGGTGGAGCCTCTGATTGCTTCCTAAAATGATCCCCACTCCTTAAAACGTCAGTGAGTACCCTGGCCTCAGGATAACAAGCGCAATTCTTTCCAGGGCCCACAAGCCCTGCTTGGACCCCCGTTTCCCCCCAGATCGCCTAGCCTTCCTTGGGTCCCTCCTGCTCCCGTGGTTCCCTGCCACAGGGCCTTTGCACATGCAGTCCTGCCCCTTTGCCTGGTAATGCCTTCCCGTCAATTGGATCTCAGTCCCACAGTGCATCTTCTGGGAACCGACCAGCCCCTCTGTTGTACATAGTCGTTGGTGGTAGTTTGACATGTGTTTCTGTGATTATCCAATTAATCCCATTGGGCCATAAGCACCCTGGCGGTGGAGGCCCTAATTTTGTTCACTATTGTATCGCCAATGTTTTACACAACGCTGAGCACAGTCGATGAATATCTGAAGGAAGGAAGGCAAGAGGAAGGGAAGGCTGGAGGGGAGACCCCCCGATCTTTAAAAGTGTGGTTTGTTTGTTTTAACCTTCAACATCCCAATCATCCATATTCAAGTGGTACAAGAATATCAGCGCTCCCTGCCTGCCCCCTCCTCCTCTCCTGCGGGCCCAGGTGAGCATCTCCCATTAGTGGATTGGGGAGACACATCCATTAAGCCACCTGCAACGGCGGTCCACTACCAGCCAGCGCGTGGGAGGAGGAATGACTCAGTGCCTCCCCGGCATGAGTGACCAAATGGCCCGCTCCAGCCTTCCCGAGGAGCCGTCCTCCGCCCGTAATGGAGAAATTATGTGAGGCATAATTTATAGTAAAAATCAAATGAACATTAATTCTGGTGAGTCACCCATGCAGAAAGGGCACCCGGCGGCTGTGGACGTGGGCTGTGCTTGAGGACAGCTAAATGTTTAATCAAAGAGAGAGGAGGGCGCACTGCACACTGTGGTTCCTGAAGTTTGGGGTGGCAGGTGGGCGCTGCTGTCCGAGCCCTTCTGGGCGGCCGCAGCCCCACGTCCACCGCATCTTGGGCTCCTGAGCTGGGAGAGCACATGGCCAACAGCCAGCTAAGCTCCCTTATTTTATAAAGGGGGACTCCAAGACCGGGGGAGATGCCAGCTTACCGCACGTCCTGCCCCAAGGGGCCCCTTCCCCAGCTGTGCCCATTCTGCGTCTCCGGGGCCCCCTCTGCACAGGGCTGGGGTGCCCAGCCTCCTGAGCTGCGTGCAGCTGGTACTCCTCTCTCCTCCCTCTGCCAGCTCCCCCAGCCCCGCTGAGGGGCTCGCATCTACTGAGGGGTGACTCCAACAGCCTCCCTACCCCCCACGTCTCCAGGCTTCTCCAGGGAACTTCTCCAAATGCAAACGGATTGTCACTTGTCGGAAATGCTTCAGTGGCTCATCCCTGCGCTCTCGGTAAAATCCAAGCTGGGGGCGGAGGCTGGGGGAGTCCTGAGGGTCCAGGCCTTCCCATGCATCCCCCCCACCCCCTCATGGGCACACACTTCCCTGCTGCCTAGCCACCTGGCTACTACCTCCTTCTCATTCCATGTACATGCCACCTCCTCCGGGGAGCCCTCCCTGCTTCTCCTGGCCATGCCCCTGTTATGCACATGGTCATAGGCTCTAAGCTCTACAAGGACAGGCCCGTGTCCATCTTGTCCTGCTCTGTGTCCCCGGGGCCCACGACAGGGCCTGGCATGCAGTACAAGTGTGCAGGGAGGGATGGGTGGTGGCTGGCCCCCGGGAACAGGTGATGGCAGTGGGGGCACCTCTGCTTCCCTTCCCGCCCCCCACCCCCTGCCGCTCCAGCCTCGGTCAGGCGGCAGGCACCCCCCCCCCACCCCGGCCACCGAGCCCTGGCCTGGACCGCAGACATCACAGCTCGTTGTGAAGGAACAGGCCACAGATGGCTCCCGTTCACAGGCAGGTGCCAATGCCCAGGACGCGGGCACATTTTCTTTCTGAGAAGATGGCATTGGTCCCAGTTCACCTCAGACAACGAGAACATTCTGCCTCTTGAGAGAGTGAAGAATGTCATCGGGGCAGTATGGGGAGATACTTTTGGGCAGACAGGGGCCTCCCCTGGATCTCCTTCTGCCAGGAGTGTGCTCTGGGTTTTCTCCAAGTTGTGCAAACCGCCATCAGCAGCCGGGAAGGCCAGGCCCCACAGGGACTCAGGGCCATGGGGACAGCGCCTGCCAGGCCCAAACGGGCCACGGAGGCTCAGGACCAGCGGTTCCAGCCCAAGGAGGCCTGGGCCTTTCCCAAGAGGTCCAAGCTGCACATGCTGGGAGCTCAAGCGCTTCCAGGGCACCCCAGCCACCCTCCCGTGCCCTACCTCAGACCCAGCACCACCCCTCGGACCTGCCCCCTGGCTGTCGGGTCCCAGCCGGAGCCCCAGGTGCCTCCTGGACCCCAACTCTCCCCCCTCGCCATGTATCCAGCCCAACTCCCTCCAGTCCTCACTGTGCAATGCTGGGGGTCGTGGCACAGAAAAAAGATCAGGATGGGGGTGAGGGGGCGGCCAGAACCCCACGTGGGTGTGGGGCAGGGTGCCATTTCGCTTGTCTTCGTTCTCCCTGTAGCGCCGATCGGCATCCAGGAAGGCCTGGTGCCGTGGTAGCTATTTCTCACAAGACTGGGACGCACATGCCTATATTTTAAGTAAACTTTTTATTTTAAAATAGTTTTAGATTTACAGAAGAGTTACAAGAGAGTAGTTTCCGAGTGCCTAGCACCCCGTGTTACTGTTGTTACGTTGCTGAGGTACTTTGCCACCATGCATGAACCAATACTGATCCATTATTAACTGAACGCCATGCTTGGTTTTCACCAAATACCTCTTTTCTATTCCAGGATCCCATCCAGGTCACATTACATTGAGTTGTCAGGTCTCCTCTTGGCTGTGAGTGTCTCAGACTTCTCTTGTTTTTGATGACCTTGACCATTTTGAGGAGGGCTGGTAGATCCTTGGTAGAATGTCCCCGATGTTTGGTTCATACTCGGATCAGGGTGATGGGTTCAGGAGGGAGCTCACAGACGTGAAGGTCTTCTCATCACGGCCTGTCTGGGTCCGCGCTCTCCCCGGACTCTCACTGGTGACGTGAACCTCGGCCCTGACTGGTGTGTGGCGTTCCCTTCCGCCCAGATTCCACACTGCGCTCTGGAAGCAAGCCCCCGAGCGGCACCCAGACTGAAGGGATGGGTAGTTACGGCCCTACTTCTTAAGCGGCTTTTACATGAATTTGTGAGGAGTGAGTTGGGACAGTCAGGGAGTCGGGGCCAGGGTCCCCAGCAAGGAAATATGGAGTCAGGACAGCTAAGATCAAACAGCACTGCCATCCTGTTCCTCAGCTTAGACAGGACTGCACTGACATTCTGCTTTGCAGCCCTTGCAGAAAAGACTTCTGCAAAACGTCCTAAAATAAGACAATGAACCACAAAAGCATTTGTCAATATCATGGGCAAGGGGCAGTTAGGACCTAAGCCCCCGGATGTCAGCAAAAAAAAAAAAAAAAAAAAAAGACCATCAGCACGTGGACATGAACCTAATACTTAGATACGTGACCAAAGCCCCGATCGGCACAACTCAGCACACCCTGATTGTTTAACACAGTTCCGCAAAAGAGCTCATAAAAACCCCTAAACTTAGAAACCCCGGGGACAACCCACTCCGGCCCCCCTCCCTTTCCGGGAGCTTTATGCTCTTGCTCAATCAACTTCGCTCTGCTGCCCACCACTCTTGGTGTGGTCTACCTCTTCATTCTTCGAAGCGGTGTGACCAAGAACCATGGGCGCTAAGGGGACACAAAATCCTGTAACAAATTCTTTGGAATTCTCCATGCAAGACATCTGTCTCTTGTACGCATTTCTCTATTTGTTCAGTTATTTACAATGGTGTAGACCCGGGGGTCAGAATCCAGTGCTCGCTTGTTAGTCAGATGGTTCCACTCTTGGTGGCTCCTGTGTCCCCTGCCATGGCCCCCATTTTGGTTTTGGAGCACTTCCTTATCTTCAGCCACAATGCCGTGTTCCTGGCTCATCTGCGGTCCTCACCTCGGCCCAGGAACACACTCTTTTAACAAGAAGCCTGGTTCCTTCTATTGGACAATGGCACCGGGGGCCAAAGTCTGAGGGTGGGGCATGCTTGCTGCTGTCGGCAGGGCCTCCCAGGGCCGAGTGCAGCTCAGAGATCCGTCTGTGCACTGTGCCCACGATGCACTGATCTAGAGCTACTTCTGCAACGTCGATCAGCCTCCAGGTTAACATCGGGACCCGTGGAAGGGCACAGACTTTCTTTACATCTCAGCTACCCGGGGGCAGTAGGATCGGGTCCAGGTCAGGTGATGTGTGAAATCTTTTTTTGTCCTTTTTTATTTCTTCCTATGAGGTCAAGGTAAACTTTGTGTAAGCTAACCATCGTCTTCCAGTGGGGCGTGGGTTTCCCCCCCGAGGACGCAGGGCGATATCTGCAGACATCTTTGGTTGTTACAACGGGCAGAGGGGTGGTTACCGGCCTCTGGTGGGTAGAGGCCAGGGACGCTGCCAGGTGCCCCACAGTCCAGCCCCAAGTAGCAACAGTGCCAACGGTGGAGAAGCCCGGGGCCTGGACACAGAGCGGAGGGAGCACGGGGGCCCGTTTCACTCTGCGGGCTGTCTTCCCGCTCCCCCCACCCGAGGGGGAGCACGAGTGCGCAGAAGTCACTTCTGACCTGCCACACGGTTCGGAGTTCTCCTTTACAGCTTTCCTCTCCCACTGGAAGGAAAGGCCTCTCGGAAGGGATTCCTGCCTCTCTTGTGTGCCCGTGGCTGAACGGGTGGTGAGGAGGAGGAGGCCAGAGTAGGCAGAAGCCACAAGAAGGAAGGTCGGCCTTGGCAAGGACGGTCACGTTGTTCTCCCGAGAGACAGGAGGAAAGACTACAGGCCAGAGAAGTGGGAGGCGGTCGGCATTACGACCGTGCTGGGGGTGGGGCGTGCTCAGAAGGGGAGAGGGCTAGGGGAGCCTGGCCACAGAATTGGACCAGGAGGCCATTATCTCCCACCCCCCTGACACGGTCTCCAGAGCCACCGACTCTGAGCCTTCCCTGCGGCATGTGCTGTCTGGTAGCCAAGGCCCCATTCTTCATTCCTCTCTCCCTCTCCCTCTCTCTCTCTCTCTCGGCCTCTCAGGGCCCTTGGCCTCCTCGTCCCACTTGCCAGGCCCTTTACTGCTGGTAGGTCGCCGGCAGGGACCACACACGCCTGGCTGGCAGAACTCTGGAACAGGCAGAGTGGCCAGTGGCCCGAGTGCGTCACTAGGAACCCCCCGCCCCCCCAGCACGAGGCCACTGCAGACCTGGCGCCTTCCCTG
Organism: Phoca vitulina; assembly: GCF_004348235.1. NCBI lineage: Eukaryota > Metazoa > Chordata > Mammalia > Carnivora > Phocidae > Phoca > Phoca vitulina. The sequence goes on along the minus strand of NW_022589753.1, from coordinate 4,318,363 downwards.
CAGAGCCGGGCACCAGAGGCCCCTCAGTCCCCCTTCCCCCGCCTGTGGAGCCAGGCCAGACCCTGCGGAGGTTCACGAATGGGCCCCAGGGCGGGGGGTGTCCTCAAGCCCAGAGAATCCCGCGTCCACTCTGCAGGATGCTGCTGTGACGGGGCAGGTTCACCAGCTTCGCAGGGGAACGTGTTCGAGAAAACCCGTCTCCCTGACAGCAAGGTGGCTCTGCCTGTGAGGCTGCTCTCAGTAGACTCGGGGACGCCCCTCACTCCCGTGCCGGCCCCGGGCCTGTCCCGTGCACTGTCGGGACGCCACTCTGCACTTGGGACACTCCTTCAGTTGCCCCTTTCATGCCTGTCTGAATCCTTCTGCGCTGTCCGTCCGTCCGTCCATCCAGCCGGCAATTCCGGGGCCTCACGGCCTGCTCTGTGGGGAGTGTGAGAGGGACAGCCCCTGCCGTGTGGGCTTCAGTCCGCTGGGGGAGCCAGGCGTTCAGCCAGTACGTTCCGTGTGATGGTAAGTGCCGTGAAGGCAAGCCCCCGCCGTAACCAGGGGAGAGGCCGGGGGGCACCCGGCTCGGCCTCGGGGGAGGCGCGGGGGCGTCCTGAGAAGCCCCGTGAGCAGCCGCTGGGAGCTCGAGGGAAATGGAGCGAAGGCAAGGGAGCCGCGGCCCCACGCCGGCCTCGGGACACGGGCGCGGGGCGGGCAGGGAGGGCTCTGCGGAGAATGAACAGAGAGAAAGACATTCACTCTACTCAAGCTCACACATTTATTAGGCACCGACTGCACACCACAGGAGAAGACCAAGCTGGAGAACATAATCCTCAGGGCAGCTCTGGCCCTCCTCCCGGGAGCCCAAGGACTAGAAGAGGTGGCAGCAAACGTTCCCAGCCCAGGGACCGAGGCGACGGGGGCCGCGGCGCCAGTGACAGCTGGGTGGCAGGGGGCTCCCTGCAGGTGGGAAGCCAAGGTGACAGTGAGGAAGACCCCCAGGAGAGGAAGAGCAGGCCCAGGGGCAGGGCTTCAGGTAGCTCTGGGCCAAACAGGGTCTGGGGCATTTGGGAGCAATGCAGGTGGTCGAGGCCAAGCCCAGAGGGTGGGCTGCACTCCAGGTGGCCACTGGAGGCCTGGAGCAGAAGAACAGTATGGTCAGTGGCCTCTGGCTACCACGTGGGGGGCTCGCCGGTGGAGTGGGGGCCTCTGTGGGGGGCAGGCGGACGACGTGGCCTTTCCCTTGTCAGGTTCCCTGTGTCCCGCCTCCTGACGGCACAGCCCGAGGGTACAGCGCTCCTCAGAGCCCTTCAGGAAAGCCTCCACCCAACCCTCTGAATCGAGCACAACAGGATTGGGGGGGGCCCTCCGGAAGAGCCCTTCATCATCACCCCCACACAAGGCTGTGCCTCACGCACCCCCCCACCCTCCCTGATTTCATAATGTGGCCCAGGGTCTCCTGTCACCCCTCCCAGCCCAGCCCCACCTGGGGACCTAGGGTGGCCGCAGGTGGACGGAGACGTCACACGACACCGATGGCCCCTCTCTGCACCCCAAGGGCTTAGGCCACCAGAAATCATGCACCTCCCCTGGTGGAGCCCGTTCAAACACGCACACTGAGACCTGCCTTCCGACCCCCGTCTCCCTTCCCAGTTCAAAGGCAGCGCTGTTTACTTTGAAGAAACGGCCTTTGAACGTGGGTTTGCTGGGGCCTTGGCGGCAGGCTCTGAGCGCCATGGAAAAGAACTTCATCACAGCTCTGTCACGGCCTCACGCGCTGACAGCCGGCCTCAACAGTTCATCTTCTGAAGGCTTCTCCCTGAAGGTTCTGTCGCTACCTTGATTTGAGTGGCGGGTGCGTGCTCACGATGTTGTTCTGAGCGGGGCCCCAGGAGAAGAGTCTACGAACAATTGCCTAACTCGAGTGTTGCAACGATGGAGAACCCCTGCCTCGTTCTGAACAAAAGCTGCAAATCAAAAAGGAGCTGTCAGCTCTCTCCTAAGCAAAGCAGGAGGCTGGTCCTTCATGGTGGGGGAGAACCATGGGGGCGCCGCCCGCCTTGCGTCCCCGTGTCCTCCTCCAGGGCTGACCGCCTTGGCGCGGGTCTGCACATCTGACTTTGGAGATTCTAGGCGGATGGCACTGGCGGATGAGGAATGTCTGCAGAAGCCTGGACGTTCTGCCTGGAACATTCGCTGTGGCGTAGAGAAGAGAGTGAGAAAATGATGAAAGCAACCAGGGCCGGGGCCCAGCGTCCAGCCTTCTCCCCAGGGGGCAGAAGGCCACAAACCTCACAGCCCGGCACCCCAGACAAGCAGGGACTGGGGAGACAAACCCGTGGCCGCCTCCACCGAGGTCACCGCATTCCACATTTATTATGCAGCAGTACAAAGTGTTTGCTCGGTGGATGTTCCGTTATTAATTTTTTTTTTTAACAACAGATGGTCTGGAGTTTCCCGCTTTCACCTGATGTGGCTTGGCAGTAAACTGGTACAGTAAATCCTCCCATTTCAGGTGGCGATGGGCGGTGGGGTTACCACCGTGAATTAATCAGGCCACCTTACAGAAGCCCGGTGGTGAACCCAAAGTAAGCTCCGACAAGGTGTTTGTAAGGGGCCACCGTGCTGGGCCTGCAGTCCAAGCTAAAACTGACTCATCTCCCAACCGACATTTGCAAAGAACGCAGCAAATAAGCCTTTAAGAACAAGGGAGTTCTGGCAGAAGGTGAAGATGAGTCTTTTCCTCCTAAGACCTTGTTTACACAAATCTACGTTTTTAGCAAACCTCTTCTCCAGGGAGCAAGGGTAAAGTCCCCCTGCAAAGAGGCTGAAGCATGAGGAGTCCAATCAGGCAGGTGCCATCAACGAGGCTCCGCGGGGCCACACATGGAGGTGCCAGCAGGGACGCCGCTGCTGGAGGCCCCAAGGACGCCTGAGAGCAGACCCGCCTGGGACAGAAAGAAAGAGGAAAAGGGGAGGGGCTGACAGGATACCCAAAGGCAGACAAGTGCGCACACACCACAACAACCCAAGGTCATGTTTGGGTGGCTCTTGTACTTGATCTTTTTCTCCCGACAGCCAGAAGAACCATCAGTGCAACTTGCATTTGTGGGCAATCTTTAGACTGTTGTCTGTTGTTGATTTCAGAGAGAAGGAGTGATGGTTCTGGAAATGTGGCCCCTTTTCTGATGAGACAGAATGGGCTGTTAATGAAACCTGCTGGGAGTCACAATCTCCAAGGCCTTCTTGTGCCCACAGCAGACTTCAGAGCCTCGGCCAGCCCAGAGCAGAGCACACGGAGACAAGCTCACAGAAACCTTCTCTGAATCTTTCTGGTTGGGAAAGGAGGAAGGAGACAGAACTATGGCGGTCCTGTTGATCGTGCAGAACAGGGACAGAGGCTAGGGAACACAGGAAGAAATGAGGCGGGTGAATTCGTGGTCTCGTTCACCACTGAATGACTGCGCCGATGGAAACCCATCATCTCTGTACCCAACTATCATCCCAGACAAGGAAACCCATGCAGGTGCCATCACTTACCCAGGACCACACACATGGCCAGGTCCAGAGCAGGTCCAAGAGGTGCCCCAGGCCAAGGGGACCAGAGGAACCCCCACCCCAGGGACTCTCCTGAGAAAGGGGGCATGGAGAGCACCAGCGACATCATTACTGCAGCTGCGCCATCTAGTGGTGAGGGACTGGGGCACTTTGTGCCTCGGTCCGAGCCCCCAAGAGCACCCAAAGAGAGGAAGACGAAGGGCAGGGCTCCAAGCGAACCTGGGGGTGTCCAGAAGACCTTTTCACGGTGTCCCCACAATGAGCAATGGCCACCCACACACCCCACCTAGCTGACCGTTTTCATCAGGGGTGTGAGGAGTGACTTCAGGCACTGACCTCTCAAGCTTCACTGTCCTCACCTATCAGAAAGTTAAATGGGAAGACTCAGGACACCGCATCTGCAGGTCTTACTGCTCCTTGCAGTAGTGCGGGTGAGAGGAAAGGCCCTGCTGGAAATCGTGTAAACGCTTACACACGGGTGTCTGCCCTCAGCCTGCCCTCTCTTGGCTGGTCTTCCCAACAGTCACATCCCACCCCGTCAGCTCTCCAAGGCCACCCTGCCCCGAGGCCACGTCTGCTCCAGGCTGGAAGGAACCAGCTCTGACCATAGGCTGACGAATATTCCGAAGCACCAGAACCCTCCTCTCTGCTGTCAAGAAAGAGGTCTCCGAGGGAAAGCCTCCCCCAAGACTCGGACCACCTCAGGGAGCAGACCCGCTCAGCAGACCCTGAGCAAATCAGAGTGACCTCTGACCTCTAGCACATCCACAGGCAAGTGCTGCGAGCCTCCCAAATGCATCTCAAACATACTCATCATCACCACTGACGCATCCAGCCGGTCTCCCAGCCGCTCCTCCTGCCTCTGGCAACCCCTCTTCCGCAGGGTAGCAGAGAGGTTAGCAGAGAGGGTGCTAGAGGTCGTGGGTTCAGACCATGGCTGAGACCCCTCAGTGCTTCCATGGCCCTAGTCCAGCCCCACTCCCCTCCCTCTCACTCCTGCAGCCAGGCTGGCCTCCCTCTGTCCCTAGAGCCCACAGCCAGCTCTTCCCACCCCAGGCCCTTCCCCCAGCTTGGGACGTGGTGGGCTCCTGACTCAGCCCAAGCATCACCTCTGACTCCTCCCCGGAGCCCGCCCCCACCCCCATCTCCAAGCAGCATTCACAGACAGCGGTTTAGAAGGTGGGCTCTGGAGTTCGAATCCAGACTCTACCACTGTCCAGCTGTATGGCCCTGCACAGGTTATTTGACCTGTGCGCCTCAGTTTCCCTGTAAAGTCGCTGTGAAGATTAAATGAATTAATGATTTCCCTAATGCCTAGGATATGCGAGACACCATGAGACATATCCAATAAAGGAGCAGACAAGTCAGGAAGAAGGGCGTCTCCGAGTTTGAGGCCGGTTGTGTGTAAACAGCCAACCCTACCGAGTGTTCCTCCCACAGAAGACTTAGTTCTTCAAAGGAGGAGGGGTCTCCCAAGCCCGCACACAGGTGGTCCTGAAGGCCCAGCTGCGTCGCTGCCGCCAAGCGTTCTTCCCAGGGGCCTGGACAAGCAAGAGGGATCAAGTCGAGGGCTGCCTGCCCCCAGCCGAGGGCCCCAAGAGCCCCCTGAGCAACCCCCCCCCACCCCTCCTGCCTTCCTTCCCCAGGCAGAGAAGCCGCATCCAGGACCCAGACCCGCCCGGGCCTCCCCGAGCCTCCCCGAGCTCCATCCTATGGCTCTATGGCTGAGAGGCCCGGCGCGCAGGGATGTTGGCATCGCCACAGAAAGTGCCCTCACCCTGCTGTGTTTCTACTCAGGTTACCGAGGGGCCACAGGGAGGGAAACGGGCAGCCAGGCGGCCTCCGGGGGCCTGACAGAGGCCCTCATGAAAGCTCGCTGCCCCCTTCCTTCACCTCCCCCTTCCCAGGCCAGGCCACTCGGTGCTCTTCCACGAGCCCAGGTCTCCCAAGACCAATGTCATGGCAAAGTCAAGGAGGCCCCAGCCAGCAATTCGGTGGCTAATTCTGACAGCCCTCGCCCCTTCTGAGATAATAATAGGTCCACTTCACTGCACAGAGAGCAAGTGCAAATGCCTACAGAGGCCAGGCCCTGCTCAGAGATGAGTGACGGGGCCAGATGGCAGCGGGTGCGGTGGTGGTCTGCAGCTCGCCGACAGGGGGCAGTCACCCCTCGGTGACGCCTGCCTGTGGACAGGCCCCGGACAGCTAGAGGCTTCGGAGCGTGGGCCTGGAGAAGTCAACTCTCCAACAAAACTTTTGGTAATATCTCCTAATATCTAAACACTGGGGGCTATCATAATTCAGACTTAAAAAAAACGATTCTGTGCGGTTGAAACACAACCTGTTTCTGGGTGGGATGAGCCTGGAGGGCAGTTTCCAGCTCTGCTCCATAATGGTGGTTTTCCACAGATTAGTTTTTGCTAGTCGTAACAGCGGCCACCGTTTTCGGGACTTGTTTCTGAGCGTCTGGAGCGGGTTGTCTAGTCTAATCCTCCAGGAGCCCAGGTCCCCTTCCTCGTAAGTCAGGAAACCAATTCAGCAGATAAATGAGTCGCCCCAAGGGTGTGGGGCAGACAGTGGGGTGCTGAGGTTGGTGCTCAGGTCTGTTTGATACCAAAACGGGGGACCTGAACCACCAGGTTTATTCCGCGGCCCGTTCCTGTGAGCGAGGGGGCTCGACCCTGCTGACCTCTCCACTCCAGACTTGTCCTTGGCGTTTCCACACATTTCCATCTGCCCCTGCCCCCGCCCGCTGGCGCCTACCGCTTACTCAAATGACCCTCCTGCTACCTCTTCACTGAACTTCACATGCTGGGCTTCTTCCCAGGCACTAATCCTACCCAGCTCTCCTGACCATATCTAGCCATGGTACTGCAGTGTCCTCCAAATCCCCCTGCCCCTCTAACCTGCTGCCAACTGAGCTTCCATTTGGCCTGTGACATTTAAAAATATCTGTCCGGCCTTGGCATATAGAACCCAATACCCCCAGCTGTTTAAATACCACTGCCTCATTCGGCCCGCACATGCCTCTGCTTCCGGTAAAAGCGTAAGCTGACCCAGAACACTGGGCCGCCCGAACCCTCTATTCCAATCACGCCAATCTTAATTTGGCTCCTTCGTCAAGTGTGCTGTCCACTTGAGCCCATTCTTGACCCTACAAGGAGAAGACAGGCGCAGGCTTGGGGGGCTTTGAGCGGCAGGGCAAGGTGTGGGCCATCTGTGTGCCCATGACACGGGAGCACATGCCTGGAGCATGGTGTGATGTCCGCCACAGCTGTCCCTCTCCTCTCCCTGGCTTCCGACCCCAATGGGCCCCATGGCCCTGCTATTAATATAGTGCAAAGAGGCCCAGCAGCTGGCCGTGGCAAAATCTTTCCACACGGACAGTGACGACCGACATCACACTGATTTGGGCTCTGTACGTTCCAAATGTGCATTCTTTTAGAAAGAGCATAGCTGAAATTTGCCTGGCCACTGAAAATGTCTCTACGTTGTTTTGGGAATTGGGAAAATCTCCAGCGGGCAATCTGGGGGCCTTAGAAAGGGGACCCAGGAGACGGGTGGTGGCTTTAGGAGACTCCTAGGGCTCACAGGGGTTAGAGTCTACTCCCCTAGCGAGGGTGCCCCAGATCTGTGCAGTGACTAAGTGTCTCACGGGGAGGAGGAGGGGAGGGCAGCATCAGTTACCTGACTTGCTCTCCTTGCGGGGAGGGGGTGGCTTCAACAGACACCCAAAAGAGCCCAGAAAGAGCAGCATGAAACAGTGTGATTTCTGGGACACGCCTTAAAAAAGACACTCGAAGAAGTAGGGGTAAAAGAGGGAGAAAGCACTGATGGGCTAGTACTGCTGTGCTGGGGGCCCGGGGTCGCGTCTCCGCCTCAGTACGCCGGGAAACTTCCACAACGTCAAGTTTAAACTTATGCATGTGAAAAAAGATTCAACAAAAATTCAACAAAACTTGAATTCAATATTCAAAAATACTCACAATATACATGTGAAAAAAAAATCAACAAATTGCTGAGAACCTAGCGTGTGCTAGGAACCCTTCTTGATTTGTTCAAAATAAAGACGGGTGAGCAGAGCCCTGGCGTCTGGTCAGCAACGGCCTGGCCTGAAAACCACCTCCTTTGGCCACAGCACAACGGGTCCCCTCCCCAGATGCCCTGGATTTGTTTCAACTGTCCCATTCCATTGACCCATGGAGACGGCCTCAACACATACTTTTTAAATTTAGCATTTAAAAATACACAACGAGCCAACCCAAGCAAGATGCAGCGGGTAACTTCATATACTCGAATGCCTCTCCCCCCGTCCTCACCCACCTTCTCCGCCAGAGTAACAGAGTAACAAATCCCTAGTTTATCGTATGCTTTCGGGGAATGTGTTCCTTCTATCATGTATGTATTGGCTTCGTTCTGCTGGCTTTTGACCTGAATGAAAAGCGTATCCCACCACACTTCTGAAGGTGTATTTTTAGGCACAGGCCCTTTTCTGGCATCCAATCAAGAACCAAGGGCATGATGGGAGAAAAGACCCACCTCCCCCCACCCAAATCCCCAGAAAAGCCCAGCGTGAGAGGAGAGGCCTCTGCTCAAAGGGGGGAGTGGGTGGGCCCTGCGAGCCGTGCCAGCAGGAAGTAGAAGGTGCCTGAGCTCACGCTCCTGTTGTTTGGGACAGAGCTCTGCCGAGGCCAAGGGCATGGGTTAAAGCCTCACTGATAAGCCTGTTTCTTGGCTGCGTCTGCAAACAAAAACATGTGAAGTGACGGCAAATGTCATGGTAAAGGCAGATCAAGACAACTACATCTGTCGATTTATTATTAGAAGGCAAATGTCATGGAAAGAAAATATGCCCCAAGTAATTTAGTCCTGTGCAAACTCACCAGGCTTCAGCTGGTTGGAACCAGAATCCTTCCCAGCACTCCTCAGCTAAGAGTTGCCTCACTAGATCCTGGGTTCAAAATCGAATTTGTCCCCCCTTGATGGTAAGTATCTGTTGTTGTGGGAGACAAGAATATGCTACACAGCACAGGAAGACCACCTGTCAGGACATCTTTTCTACGGTCCAGACGAGTACTCTCCTAGGGGGATGAACAGACTCGGCCCCTCGCCGTCTGTTGGGGAGAAGACAGTGCTGCACCCAACCAAGATGGTGCCCAAGACGATTCCAAGGGGCCAAGGGCCAACACTGTCCATTTTAAGAGTTATGCATTTATCTTCTTGTGTATTTAAAAAATTCTTAGCCAGAAGCCAGTGATAATGGTATAATTTTCCTTTAAAACTAAATTCATTTACATAAATACAGCAAGTTGATTTAAAGAAAACCGTGAAGTGCCACTATAGTGTGGGAATATGGCAAAAATCATCTAGCTAGTATGGAAATAATTGAAGTTTGAGCAAAAATCTCAATTCTTTCTAAGGAACTGTAAAATATTTTCTAATTTCTATAGTGCTTTTGAGCTCAGAAAGTTTTGACTACATTCTCTGCCTAAAAACGGCCATTCCATCCACACCCCAGGCCAGCCGCCTCCAACCTTCTCTGTTCCAGGCCGTGTGCTGTGGGGCATTTCCGATGGCTCTGCTGGAAGGGGTGCACTGGGCCCCCAGCATGGTGTGCATGAGAGGGGGAAGGAGGAGCCCAGAGTCCCCTCCACTGATGCTGAGCAAAGCCCCCAACAGCCGGTGGTCATGCACCTCAGCTCTCCGGTCAGGAACCCCCAGGAAAGGCCTCAGAGAAAGTTCCTGTTCTCTTTCTCCCAAGTTTGCTCTCTTCCTAAAGTTTCCACAATGACTTCAGAAACACTGATCAGCACATTTCCCTTTTCAGACAGATAGCTCACCCAATTTAACAAGTGCTCCTAATGGCGGACCTTTCTTCAGACAGAAGTCTATTTTAAAACTAGTCAGAGATGGGAAGTTACTCTTTTAAACATGCTAAAAATAATAGTAATGTTAATCATATTATTTCACTAATTTTATTTATATACAACTACAATGTTATAATTATATTATTAATAACAGATTAATATTACTCTTAAGGAAAAGCTAGTACGCCCATACAACCCAGTTTGCAGGAAAGCCCTACTTTACCCTGTCATCCCAGAAACCCCTCCAGTTAACGCAGCCTCTCACACTCAGAAATGTCCCAGCTGGATGACAAATTATACAGTAACCCTGCTTATACACCGTGACCATCTTGTCTATGCCTGCAAGGAGCGGGGGGGGAGAGGCGTGGAGGACAGGGTTCCCAGTCTCAAAGGTTGGACAGCATTCTTTCAATTGTGGCCATTCCCAATTTAAACTGTCTAGATAGGGGATTAGGAGAGGAGGTCTACCATGGGGGTTCAGAATAATCAAAAGATCAGAGCACTGCTCATAGTTCTCGAGGGGCCACCAGCAAGAGAGGTCTGCCAATGCTGTGTCTCGAAAGGCTCAGTGCCCTTCATGAGAACTTGAACAGCGCAGAGCCCGTGCGCTGGCCTCTGGTCTAGTTTCTCTCAGCGCGGTCTCCCCCCCCACCCCCCTTTGTGGCAAGTCTCAGAAATGTATTTCACTAAAGTTTAACTTTTCTTCCTGACCAGTCAGAGCCAAGGTCATGCCCCTTAGGAAAACAGCACCAGGGCCTGGCTCCCAACTCGCGGGGGTCTGGGCCCAACACTGGTGCCTCTGCTCTCTTGGCCGGAGCAACAGGGTGGTGTGAGAAGGTGGGGGACACACACACACCGCCGTGGGGACTGGTAGCCTTGTCCTGGAGGGCAACCGAGTCAAAGCACGTGTCTCCCTGTGACCTCACGTAAGACTGACCCCAGACAAACCGCTGTAAATGCATACACAGAAGTATGTGCCAGGACAGGGGACCAAGGAAAAGAGCCAGAATGTACACCAACAGGGAAAGGACTATTGATAGTCTTCTATTGGAACCATAGATGATGGGGTGACGACGGAAAAGAACAAAGGAGATCTTAGGTGAACCAACATACAAGGGTCTGCAAGATAACACTGCCAAGTGAAAAGGCTGCAAAGTGACATAAACACTACTTGTGTTAAAAAAAAAAAAAAAGACATTTTTTGGGGGGCGTGTGGGGGGTTCAGTTGTTTAAGCATCTGACTCTTGATCTCAGCTCAGGTCTTGATCTCAGGGCATGGATTCAAGCCCCTCACTGGGCTCCACCCTGGGCATGGAGCCAGGAAGGAAGGAAGGAAGGAAGAAAGGAAGGAAGGAAGGACGGGAGGAAGGAAGGAAGGGAGGAAGGGAGGAAGGAAGAGGAAGGGAGACATTTTTCTATGGAAACGGGTCATTCTGTGTGAAGTTGGTAGCCTCGGGGGAATGTGAGAGGTGCGCTATGGAGACTATGGCTGGTGGAGGGCCATTAAAGCAGACTTTTTTTTTTACTGACTTTTTATGTAATATATCCAATTCATGTATGCCACATATAATTAAACACTGCATTTTTTTAAATTAACATCTAGGAGAAGCTGCTGAGACATCACAGGTTTCACAGAGTAGGCATCTTGAAAAAGAGTCTTGAGAAAAACGGATTTGCCTTTCTTGTACCTAATCCCCATATTCTGGGGACCAGCTTTAAATAATGACTGGTGCTTTGGGCCTTGGCTGGATTTTTGAATAACCAGTAGAAAAAGAGTGTCACCAAATGCTCTTAGCTTTAACCTTGCCCAAGTCCTTCCCGGCTGCCGTGTGGACCCTGCCAGGCCTGAGTATTAAGGGCATGGTATAGTTCTATTTCCAGCTTCCAAACCACTTTCAGCCAGCTCTTGATTTGCTCTTTCTTTAATAAGGAGCCGGCAGAATGTCAGTTCTAAAGTGATCAAGAGAAGAATGTGAAGCTGTGAGCTGTCCGTTTGGATGCTGACAAAAAATAGATCTGATATCAAGAGGGTTGACATCTGAGCCCTCGGTTCGCGTTCCCTCTCTCCATGAAGACAGTCCACTCGGTGTGGGGCGAAGGGACTGAAGTAGGACTGAAGCCTCCCCTCCCCGAGGGCTTCGGCCCCAAACCAGCAGACCTGCCCTCGCAGAGCCTCAGGCTCCTCACCCGAACCACGGAGGGGCCACGACACCATCACCAGTCCCTTCCATCCACAGGGACTTTGGCTGGAAACTCAGTTTGGTGAGCCTCTCCGGTCCGGCCCTTCCAGGACTCTGCTGCCACCAGAGCCCCTTCGTCAGGCTCTAGACCCCCTCCCACTGCCCTTCTGCCTCATGGATCCCTTCTCACGGGTCGTGCAGGCGCTTCTAACTCAGCGAGTCAGGGACAGAACTGACCCCACTCCACACGGCAGAAGTCAAGGTCTGCCAGCCGCCCCTGCACCCTCTCCACCCCCACCCCTTCTGCAGCTCCGCAAAAGCTACTGACTTCCCTCCCTCACACGGCCCATTCCCCGATTCCATGTTGCCGCCAAGCCCTGCTTCGTCGACGGCCCAGATGACTCTCAAGGTCACTCTCACTACTACCAGTTTTATGTATTTCTAGAACGGGCTTCCTGAGACCCAACTACTCCCATCGTCTCTGGCTTCCCTTCAAATTCCAGCCCCTAGCCCATGGCCAGAGAGATTTGTGCAGCAGACAGCTTGGTGGCAGCACCTGCCGGCCACCAGGACAACGGCTGCCCACTGTCCTGAGGGTGTTCAAGACACACGACTGTATTTTGTCCCGACAGAGGCCCTACCTGGCAGCCCTGGGCCAGCCCTCTGACTCACTTCGCTCCGTACCTCAGGTTCTGCTGACCTTCTGCCAGTTCCCTTAATACATTCAGTCCCTTCCAGCAGAGGGCCCGCGAACATGCTATTCCTGCACCGGGACCCGCGCCACCCCCTGCCACCCACCACATGCCCATCCTTCAGTTCACAGCTCACGTGTGCACATATCACTTTCTCAGGCAAGGGTTCCCTGACATGCCCAAATCGAGGGCAGCTTCCTCTGCTGTACACTCGGAAAAAAGGTTCTTTTCCAGCGCCCCTGGCTCAGGTTGTAACGAGACTCCTTAATATGATGATTCGTTATTTCCAGAGCCCCCACGGAATGCACTGAGTGGAGAGACAGAGTCTGATTTAGCTCACCAACATATTCCTGGTGCCTAGCCCAGTGTGTGGCCATAGCGGGTGCTCAGTGCACTTCTGTGCATCAAACTATGGCTTCTAAGACCATCAGGAAGCCACTAAGAGAGAACTGGAAATGTATATAGACAAAACCCACCATTACCATCACCACCGTCATCACCACCACCACCATCATCATCACCACCATTACCATTATCATCATCACCACCACCGTCATCACCATCATCACCACCATCACCATCATCACCACCATCAACACCACCATCATCATCACCACCGTCACCGTCATCACCATTATCACCACCACCACCACCACCACCACCATCCCAACCACCACCATCATCACTACTACCTCCACCATCATCACCTACAGCTGCCATCAGTCAAACTACTGGTTCAGAGTTTGCCTGTTCTAGACCCTTGCTAGGCACTTTCTATTTCTTTCCTCGTTTGATCCTCTCCATAACCCTGGAAGGCAGAGTTTTTTTGGACCCTAGAAAGACCTTTTTTGCAACGGAGGAGACAGAAGTCCAGATAGGTAATGCCACTGGTCAGCTATGAAGCAGAGGGATGCAAGATGTACATCTAGGCCCATCTGGTTCCAACTCTGGCTTCTCAGTTCTCGCCCTTCTCAGCCTCTCCATTGAGTCCCTCTCATGAGATGCCATCTTGTTTCCTCTTGGAAGCCACCTAAATACTGTCAGAGAAAGGACATTAAGAGAAAATCTCTTAAAAAGAGAAACACAATGAAGATGCCCCCATTCCATCCCCTTGTTTAGTAAAGGAGTCAGGGCTCTTCTCTGCCATGACTGCCAGAGAGCACGGTGAGGCACAAGGGAGGGTGAGGAGACTAGAAAAAGATGAGAGAAGACATAAAACATCAATCTAATGAAATGACACGACTAACCAGAAGAACACAAAAGATTAACCGGAAGAAAACTAAAGAATAAACCAAACTTACTTTTAAATAAAAAGAAGCCCAGAATTACCAAATATCACAAACTGTACTGTCCAAGAGGACATGAGGTGGAAGTTCCTGATTTAGAGATTTCAGACAATGCTAACATTTCAAAAGAAAGGTGAGATGCCAACCTGGGGTTGCCAACTTACTTTTTTAATAGAAGTAAAATAATTTTTAAAAATGGAATAAAAACAAAAATTTTTAAAGCTCTAAAAAACTCTCTAAAATCTTAAAACAAAAAACTCAAATTACTATCTGTTGTGATTCAAAAAGAGCTGCTACTGACAGACTAACAGGAGGGAAGCTTCTGTAGGCTCCATGATCAAGAACAGTCCCTGGAGCGCCCAGCTGGCTCAGTTGGGGAGGGTACATACAACTCTTGATCTTGGGGTTGTTAAGTTTGAGCCTCATGTTGGGAGTAGAGATCACTTAAAAAAAAATCTTAAAAAATAATAATAATAAAAATAAAAGAATCGTCCCTTCGTCCCTTCTCTGAATAACTTGAGCCTGATGAAAAACCCATCACATCGTCTTTAACTTTTCTCATTTTACTGCGGATTGGCAACCACTGACTTAGTTTGCCTCTCTCCCTTATGCACGAATCCCTTCTACAAAATCCTCTGCAACCTTCACTGAGTGTTTGCTTGAGCAGGCTGCTGGTTGCCTCATAAACCAAGCAATTCTAAAAGTCGCAGAATATGAGAAAAATGCACAAAAATCAATACCATTCCTATAAACACATAATAAACAGCCTGCAAATATAATGAAAAAAGAGCCCATTCACAACAGCAACAAAAGTATCAAATACTTGTGAAATACAGGAGCTATTTTCACATATCAAACTCTACATATGATATACGAGAATTATATAAAGAAAACACAAATCCTTAATGGGAGAGATAGAAACTCAAGGAAATGAAGAGTGAGATCATACTGGGGCTTAAAGCTAAACGCAGAGAAGATGACAGTATTTCCCAACTTAATTTATAGATTGAATGCAATTCCAGTCAAAATATCACCAAGGTCATTATGGAACTTGATAAAAATGGTTCTTAAATTCTATAGGAAAATAAATGGGCAAAACTATCAGAGGGTTCTCAGATAATATCCAGTAAGAAGGCATTTGCCCCAGCAGATCTTAAAATACAGTATAAAATGATGATCATTAAGGTTGTAAACCCCAATCACGGTAAAACACTGGAGAAAGACGTTATGATTTAACAAACGGAGCAGGAATAAACTAGCTATCAATAAAAATATATATACACAAGCCACATTATGCCACAATAGTCTGGCTGGATGTTTTTCATAACCCTCTTATCTCAAATGTGGAAAAGAAGTTTTAGGTTTAACTAATTAAGCAACATCCGGAAATTTCAAAGTGACAAAGACGAAGATTTCTGACAGTCTAAAAAAACACCTTTCTGCCTCCTCTGTATTTTCCCACGGTCATCTCAAGCCCCACCACCTCCTTGCTGGGGTGCTTATTAATTAGATCCTCTTGTTCTTGGACTCTGAACACGAGTGTGGGTGAGGGAGATACGGGAGGTGCATGGGCAAGAATCTTCCATCTGGGCTCCCTGGCGAGGACCCTGCACCCAGTGTCCCCCAGCAGGCCCCATATGGCCGTGGTTACCCGCTGGTTGGCTTCCTAATGGCAAGGACTGGTCTCAAGGGCAATTATGATTAAAGTCTGCACTTGCCTCAAAGCAAAACAGCCCTCTGTGCTTTGGAAAAACATGAGTCTTTTCTTGCTCCATGAGTGAAGAGAGGGAAGTGATGGCTGTTTTGTGAGCATATTTCTAGACCAGCGAAGGGAAAAACCCCCAATTTACAATGATGTTTAGCCAAAACAATGAGTGGAAGAGGGAAAAGCCATGGCCAGCCAATGACGAGTTTTCATTTCTGATTTGGCTCATTTCTGTTGTGTTATTCTCCTAGTTTTATGATGTTTTCTTTAGCACGCACAGTTCGTGTCCAACTGTGGGCCCCACTGGAATCTGGATGGTCCTGGCACAGGGACGACCCTGTCGACCACCTGGCCCATGTCTCAGGATCCTTATGCACAAGGAGGGAAGGAGGGGGGAGAAAAAGATAGGCGAACCCAGAGCCGCCTCCACCAGAAGCAGAGGTGGTCAGCTGAATTGCAGATTACATACAGATCCACATCACTGTCCCCCACGTTCAACTGGTCAACAGTGTCCTGCCACCAAAGGGAGCCACACGCCCTAACACCTGTGTGGGGTGGGATGCAGCTTCACCAGACTGCCTTTTGGAAAAACAAAGCCCAGCTCAAAAAACAAATACCTAGAATCCTCTTTTAACTCAAAGAAGCGTTACAGCGCATGAGGCTGATTCCCCCGTTACCAGGACCGACTGATTACAGAGCCCAGAGCCATTTGCCTGAAGATAATTGCCCCAATTCCCCACTTCACTTTGCACATATAGAAACAGTCCCAATCTACCAGAGCCTCAGTGACTAGACATGTAAAATTGGTCTAATCATATTTTGAAGAGCTCGAGCTGAAAGGGTTTCTACGAGCGTGTGCCTGAACCATGACACCGCTAAGAGTTTCTCCCCTCCGGGCGCGTTGCTCGCTCGCTCACTCCCCCACCAAATCTGAAGAAGTGAGTCAGATTCTCAGCAGAGGGGAGAAAAACAACTTTGAGGCTCTCTGTCAGTGCTGGTGGCCGGAGGTAAAGGTGGGATGACCCGGAGAGCTGGACCAAAGCTAATCCGCATGCCGGAGGACGGTCCCGAAGGCTGAGTCCTCTGCGACCAGCAGCCCACCAGCTGCAGGAGGAAGCCAGTGTGCAGGGCGGCAGGACATCTGAGACTGAAATCACTGGGCTGTTGGCACCTTGGGACGCCGATTTTATCAGCTGGCCATGGGAAAGAACCAGGCAAGCTAAAGTGTAAGTTGGGGGCAGGCAGATGGACAGAACCCAGTCCCAATTTCTATAGGACAAGGCCAGGCCAACGGCCAGAGCCCAGAGTGCAAACCAGGGGCCATGTGAAAAGCTGACAGCGAGAGCCGAAGCAGAGAAAAGGAGGCACCATGCCCAACAAGGGCCCGTGTGCTTAAGCTCGGCCTGAGTGAGGGGGCTTCCAGACACTCCCTGTTGGATGAGGAGCCCAGAAAGTGCCCCACCTGTGGCAGAAGTGGGCAGGCAGGTCGGCAGCTGAGTGGGTGCTGGATCACTGGGCGAACCCTGGTAAAGCACAAATCCCAGGGAAAGAAAGGCCATTCCTGAGCAGACAACTCCTAACAGCTCTGTACACAGGAATCTGGTTCACTTCTGATCCTGTCTCCCTTTAAAAACAAAGGGCACAAATAGAGTATTATAATCCCAACGATGGCCTGGACAGAATCCAGCCGTGTCAAAAAGATGATTATTTCACCCTATCATTTGCTTTTAGCTCTGGATGGCATTCCCCCAAAATCACAAAATCAGGAGCTTGGGTTTGTCACTATTTCTACCGGTGAGAGCCAATCGGTATCAGTGCCGTCTGAGTAACAGCAAAATAGCGCCCCAGAGAAATGAGCCAAATGCTTTTGTACAGTACCCAGACCTATTTGGGGGGCGGGGGGGGCGGGGCAATGCCAAATTCCCAGTGGGGTCGAGCCCTTCTGGCTGATTGCCACAGTCAGGGGTGGGGGATACTTCAAACTCCCTGAATTCATTTCTACCCAAAAGAAAGTTTGAAAAGCTCTCCATCTCGAAAAAATAGTCCTTTCTAATGATTGTCCGAAAAATTCATTCAAGAGTGATTATACCCACTCACCTGAGAGGAGAACCAACCTCTTATCTCGCATCTCATCTTGGAAACTGTGTTGGTGTCTAGGGGACCCATGACAATAGCCTGTCAAGCCTTTTGAGAACTCATGTGACTCATCTCTGTCTCCCCCGGAGCGACCAGCACAGGTCATGTACACGGTAGGCACACTAGACACAGATGGGATTGAAAGTGATCCTCTCATGGACTTTTAAAAAAACAAGAAAATCTCAAAAGTCAGCACCAGGAAAAAACCCACCTTTTTCGAAACCCAGCAGCTGAACTTCCCCTCTGATTGTACAAGCAGTTCCTCAGCTGCCCTTGGCAGTTTATGTGTCTCATGTAGGGTTTATTATTCAGCACCTGTTGGCAGCCTGCTTTTTAGAATCTGGGGGCACGTCGCGCTGACATGCATGTTGGAGGGTGAGCTGTGGTGCATTCCAGTGACCGCCGTCCCCCCACAGTGCCCGCGACAGCAAGGGACTCGACTCCTGACTGCTAAACAGCCAAGTTCATTCCTAATTTCCGAGACAGCTCTGGGAGTGGAGGCAGAGGACCGACAGAATTAATAGACGGACCTGACGAATTCCTTTGCTCCAGCAAGAGCTGTGGAGCAAAGCGCCTCGGAGCCCGATTAGGAAAGCCGCACCGCAGCCCTGCTGGTTCTCTGCATACACCTGTTTGCTCATGTCCTGAAACTGCCACCCAAACATTCCTTCCTGTCACTGAGCCGCTTGCACTTTCAAATGCTTCTAAAATAGAAGCAGAGTCGGAAGGGCATGTCCATCAATAGAGCCCCCAGCCCCTCTCCCAAGGTCTCCAAATGCCTTTCACGGAATCAGAATCCGAGTTGAAAAGAATTTTGGCCCACATTGAGTTCCAACTCTGCCCGGCTCATGAGTCCCACGGAAAACATCTCCAATATGTGCTCATCTGTCCTTTGATTTAACACTGCTTCTGACAAAGAGCCAACCGCCTCCTGACAGCCATTCCATTTCAGAGCCCTAATTGTTAGAATATTCTTCCTTGGGTTGAGCTGAAATCTGCCTGTTGTAACGACTACCCATAGATTATAATTTTGCCCTCTGGAGTCACGTAAAATACATCTCAATGCCCGTTCCACAGGACAATCCTTGAAGGGGCTGAAGACAATATTCTTCACAATGCATCCCAATCAGAACCTTATTGTATGATGCTCTGATGAACTGGGAACTGCACTTTCCTGTCCAACAGGTTCCGGAGCCTCCCTCCGGCAGAGCCCGAAGGTGACATATGACCACACTTTATTTACCGGCAGACAGACAGAGCCCCTTGTTCCTTAGCTGCTAACAACCCGTGGTTGTTCATCACCCACTTGCTCCTTTTTGAAATTCACTCGGCAGCAAGCACTTTTTAAAGTCGTGCACGTAATGCATTTTAAACAGCATTTTCTGCACAGATCCATTTGCTCGACCTCGGCCCTAAGTGCGAGATGAAGCAATATTTCAGTGGGGTTCTGCTGCTCCTCCCGGAGCCTGTGTGGAATGTGCACCGAAATGTATTTGTAACTATACAGGACCAGGGCTCTAAAATGCAGTGTTTTGTTAAGTGTTCATTTGCTGATTAAAATGCATCTTGCAAAGAAAGTGCATTACTAATGCAGAATCTAGTCCAAAAATACGTATTATATAATGCACATTTGTTAATAGTGCAGGCAATCTTGGTGTATCTGTATTAGCGGATCAGCTCGGCGCTGCCATCTCCATTATAGGCATAAAGCACCCCCCGGAAAAACGAAGTACTTCCTTACGAACACTAAAGAATCATAATCCACCTCGTTGCTGATAGCTGGCATTCGTTTCCATTGAAAGGGCATTCACCAGCACCCACATATTCCTGATTTTCTTTTCCCAGTGTGCCTTGAAAAATCACTTCAACGATGTCTTTATGTTCCACGCACCGTCAGTGGGGCTGTGCTAATTGAAAGAAATAAAGCAGGTGGGTCAATGTGAGCAAAACCTCGTGGATGAGGGCTGAGAGATAAGGATTTGAGATATGCAGCTCCAAACAGCCCGTCCAGTGTCCCATACTAATATCCCCATGATGACTGGAACCAGACACTTGTGATAATAAAACCCTTCCAGTGTCTCTGCAAAGTGTTTGATTCGGGCAACACTAGAATACAGACACTTGTCCTTTTATGGGGTTTGCCAAATCAATTCTATTTTATTAGACCCATCAGTATTTTAATGCTACAAAGGAACTCAAAGAACACAAGACGAAAGATAGACACAGCCAAGAAGCCGAGTCAGGAACATTCAAGAACGTCCACAGCCAAGATGTAGAAACGAAAAAACCCCAACACAGCAAAGGTGGTTGCTAGAATCTGGCTAAGGTCTACACTCGGGATGTGACAGCTATACCTGGGCATGGTGTTGAAGGTGTGAGGACCAGTTTCACCATGCTGAGTGGCAGCTATAGGCACGTGACTCTTTAGCCACCAAGAAGGGAGTACCAGCAGGGAAAGCCTGGTGGACAATCTCAAAAGGGAAAGCGGAATTACGAGAGGTCGTGCCTTTCCAAATTTCCCCCCATACTGACTCAGACAAAAAAAACCCCATGAGTCCCAAGTGGAGCAACTTTGTTGACACGTCCAAGGATTCTAGGACGATGGTGTGGCTCTGAATTACACTACCTTTGGACTTGCCGCTATGACAAAAGGGGCACTCCATACTTTAACAGGGAAGGCATCATGCACAACCCAGAAGCAGCAGTTCTGCTACAGATGGAACTCAAGAGATTTCCAAGGGCCATGCTTTCCTGAGCAGAGATCACTCCAGGGATCCCCCTTCAGGAGCGCATGGAGCTCATTTGATTTTCCAGGGCTGAGAAAGAGATGTACTAATTTCCTCCAACCTTTTGGCCTCTGGGGTTCAACATGGTCTAGGGGTGTCTAGCTGAGTCATCTAACCCTAATGCTCTGATCGACCCAATAGTTTTCTCACGGAGAATTCAAGCCGGATTAAATATTGGTGGGCAAGGAGGAATTCTGAGTGGTTTAATGCTCTGATTAACAGCAGATTAGTCCTAAACAGGCTTTCCTTAATATAAGTTTTTTTTTTCCTTTTTTTCTTTTTTTTTCTTAACTTTACCTTCAGCACCTGGAACAGAGCTTGGCATGTGCTAGGCACTCAATAAATAGCCCCTGAATGAATTAGCTTTGTTGAAAACCTATCTATGTATTAAATGAAAGAGCTTTAAAGGGTACCCCGTGAGATTTCCTTGATAGCTGACCAGCCTGCAGCGCCCCACAGGGGCAGAGAACGGGGCTGTACCTACTGAGTATCAGCGCAGGCAAGACTTCCCTTAACTAGTGGTTCCAGTTAATTAGAGTCTGTCTTCCAGCACATGTTCTCAGCTCGAGCTCATGGCAGTCCACTGATGGGTCTGTGGACTTGCAAACCATCACCCTGTCTGTGGGGCCCTTCCTAGGAAAGATGCTTATTTGACCATGAGGTAATTAGCCAATTGAGACTACAAGGGGGGGGGGGTTCGGAAACGCTCTAATTACAGTCACTATAACAGATCTGCCAAAGGTGTTTTCATGATTAATGACTGCCTGAGGTTACCAACCTCAAACTATTAAGCCCTTGGAAATCACCCGGGGCTGATCATTAATACCCATGCACAGACCCCTCATTTCATTCCGCCGAATATCTGCAATTTTGCGGTCTGGTTTTTAGCTTCATTTTAGCGATAACCCTGGAGTTGGGGAGGGGTATGGACCCCATGGAGAAACCATGCCCAGCTGCCCAAGTACCCTAACCTGTGGCTAGCCGCTCACTTGTTTTGCTCCTTGGCACCCGCCAGACCCCCGCCCCTCGCTTTGCCCAAATCCTTTCAAACAAGGTTCCCTCCTGCCACCTGCCGGCCCACTAGGGTCTGCGCCACGGGCTCGGCGCCACCGCGCAGCTCGCGGGGAGTCGCCCCCGCCTCCTTACTGCACATGCCCGGCAGAAGTCCGGGCGCGCAACTTTGCAGAACCTCTCTGCCGCGTCCCTCCCCGCCTCAGTCTCCTCTTTCCTCTCCCAGGCGAGAGGACCAGCGGAGGCACCTCTCCAGAGTCTTAGACTGCAGAGTCTGAGACTTAGAGAGAGGAGCCCAGGAGGAGGGAGACTTTTTCTCCCCTTTTCCCCATCCCTTCTTCTTGCTCAGAGAGGCAAGCAGGGGCTCGGAGCTTTAGAAAGTTGAGTGCTCAAGAAGGTAGGTGCTTCCCTTTTTCCCCCTCACACCGAGGTGGGGCTGGGACCTCCGAACCCAGCTTCTCACCTCGTGGGGTGCACCTTTTTCGGCTCTAGCAGCCAATGCGCATCGGAGCCGCTCTCTGCAGAGCCAGAGGGCGGGTGGTCTTCTCGGTGTGCGCCTAAGAGAATGGATCGTAGGTCCCGGGCTCAGCAGTGGCGCAGAGCTCGCCACAACTACAACGATCTGTGCCCACCCATCGGCCGCCGGGCAGCCACCGCGCTCCTCTGGCTCTCCTGCTCCATCGCGCTCCTCCGCGCCCTTGCCACCTCCAACGCCCGCGCCCAGCAGCGCGCGGCAGCCCAGCAGCGCCGGAGCTTCCTTAACGCCCACCACCGCTCCGCCGCCCAGGTATTCCCCGAGCCCCCCGAATCTGACCACGAGCACGAGGAGGGAGAGCTCGAGCTGTCCCTCCCCGAGTGCCTAGAGTACGAGGAAGAGTTTGACTACGAATCGGAGACCGAGACCGAGACCGAGACCGAGTCTGAAATCGAATCCGAGACCGACTTCGAGACCGAGCCTGAGACCGCCCCCGCCACTGAGCCCGAGACCGAGCCAGAAGACGAGCGCGGCCCCGTGGTGCCCAAGCACACCACCTTCGGCCAATCTCTCACCGAGCGTCTGCACGCTCTGAGATTGCGGAGCCCCGACGCCTCCCCGAGTCGCGCGCAGCCCAGCACTCAGGAGCCCCAGAACCCCAGACAGGGGGAGGAGCCCAAGCCCGAGGACAAGGATCCAAGGGACCCCGAAGAGTCCGAGGAGCCAAAGGAGGAGAAGAAGCAGCAGCGCCGCTGCAAGCCGAAGAAGCCCACCCGCCGCGACCCCTCCCCGGAGTCTCCTTCCAAAAGGGGACCCATCCCCATCCGGCGTCACTAATGGAGGACGCCGTCCAGATTCTCCTTGTTTTCTTTGATTCAGGTTAGCTGCCCGCCGCCAAACCTGGGAACCTGGGGTCGGTGTGGGAGCCGCGGGAGGAAGGGAGGGAGAAGGAAAGGCAGGTTAGGAGGAAGGCGGGAAGACAGTGGGCTCAGCTAGCCTGCCGGGGGAGGCGGGAGAGCCAGGGTGAGCTGGGGAAGGCTCCCGAGGATGCCGGGAGGACGTCGGGAGCGCCCAGGTGGCTAAGGGCTTGTTGGACGGCGGGGCGCTCCGCGCGCCCCGCTGGAGCCAGCCTGAGGTCTCGGAGCCGGTGTCCAGGACGCGCGGCTGAACCCGCGGCGCGCCCCTGATCTCGAGCTGCACAACCAAAAGCCACGGGTAAGTCACTTGTTTTACACGCTTTTTTCCGCTCTTAAAGCCTAGACTCAAACCAGTTGGCTTTGGCAGGCGCCCGAAACGTGGCTCTAAGGTGCGCGCGCCAACTTTCCCCGTGCGAGAGCAGCCGCGCTGTAGCGACACTGTTGCAATGTGCGAAAAGTAACCACAACGGGATTGGGCGAGAACTCCGGAGGCTGCCGGCTCCCGCAGAAGTCGCGCGCGGCGCTTTAAAGCGCTCAGAGCCCGGAGCCCAGGTCCCAGCGCTGCCAGTTTGGAGCCGCGGGACCTCGGCGCCAGTGCTCCCCGCAGCTGTGCGCCAGTCCTGGCCGCCGCCACCCGCCTCCGGGCGCGCACGGGGCCAAGGCCGCTGCAAAGAGCGTGCGCACCTGCCCGCGCGCTCCAGAGCCGACCTCTCCAGGCCCGCCGGCGGTTCCCCACGAGTCACCCGTACTTGGAGGGCTGGCAGAGAAGGTACGGGAGTCTTAGGGGGTGCCTCTACAGGCTACCAGGGTTGGTGGCGCGGGCTTGGTCACGTCGGGGCATCGCTAACGTTTTGGCGCAGCTGATGAGGCGGCAGGGCTGGGTGCAGCTTTGCTGGCGAGGTCTGGGCTGTTTGCGTAAGGCCCTGGGGATGGAAGAGAGGGGCTAAGAGGCCCGCGAGGCGGTGCCGAGTGGAAAGGTAAAGCGGCACAAGAAACGGGGCTAGAGAGGGGATCGCGTCTTTCATCAGGATACCCTACAGTGCGTCCCCAAAGAGCGCGGCACCGCTGAGCTGGGGAAAGGTGTTGGATCCGACGCAAGTCCTTGGGTGATCGGTCGAGAGGGGGCAGGGGCTGGCGGCTTGGGCAGCCTCGGGGAGGGGAGGCGGCGCACCGGCCATTTTCAGCTTGGGTGGAGCTAAGTTTGGAATCTCTAACCTGGAGGTGAAACCGGCCTGTTGTCAGAGGACAAAAACGGCTGCAGTCTGGTAACGCATCTTCGGTGCATAAAGTGTGCCTTACTCGCCAACCCTGGAGGAAAAGACTGAGAAGTGAAATGTATTTTACAAAACCTCACCCAATATGGAAATTGAGCTTTTCTTGGTGCGCGCACGTCTTGGTTTGCGCCGGTTTGAGCTAGTCTGATGAGAATGATGGGGGTGGGGGAGTGAAGCGTTTTGAGGCTTGAAATGAAAAGACCGGTCGGGTTTATAGACTCTTAAGAAAAGGTGAAGCCCGAAGGAACACTTTCCGCGGTCTTCCTTCCAGGTCTCTTCCCTAGGAAGGGCGTCGCGCCGCCCCCGAACTTAGTTCTGCGGGCTGCGGCGCTGACTAAGGACTGTTGGATGCCTTCACGGTCTTAACTAGGAAGTACCGGGAAGGCACTTTGTGCACAGGGGGCTTCCTTGGGCAGCGGGCAAGTGTCAGAAGTCTGGAGGCTGCCGAGGACTTGCAGAAGGGCCAGGTGTGCCCTGCCTTTGGCTTAAACGTGTGAGATTGCCTAAGTGAGATGGCGCTCCCCAAAGTTGACGTTTCTACTCCACGTAAACAGAGATGCTGGGGTTCCTTTCTGTGGCATTAAGTGTTGTTTTTCCTCTGGTATCGTCTTAGCAGCCTGAGTTCACCAAGTAAAATGTGTCTAGTGAGTGTGCAACAGAAGCCAGGGTTTGGGTTGGCTTCTTTTGGTGTGCTTTTCAGTGTGGGAGCTCTCTTCCCAGATTGGGTAGTCTGGGGGCCCCATTTTCTGCAGAGCTAGGTTTTTCATTAGAGAAATTAGCATGCTGCCTTGTTGCAGGAAGAATAAACAAGTTTTTAAAGAAGCCCTCAGTGCCTGAGCACACACTGTTCACGCCAATCTTGGTCCGTTTTTAAACAGAAGCCTGCATATTGGGAAGCTTGCTTTCTTAACTGTGAGCAGTACACCAAGCTCATTATTGGGGAGGGGGTGGCCCCCATCTAAGAACACACAAATAGTTTGCCCTTTCAGACACACTTCCCTATAAACTACCTCTGACTGTGAAAGTCTGTTGCCCACCCCCCTACTCAGTTCCCTTCCCCCATCCTACAGCCCCCCACCCCCATTCCAGGGTGGAAAAGCCATTAGGGAGTATACAGAACAACTGAGGAAAATGCCAAACTCCTAGGAGGTGCCTGAGACCTGCCCCAGGAAGGGATTCCGCTGTATGGACACTTCAAACCCTCTTTCTACCTGAGACGCTGGTGCTCCACTGCCTACCCCCACCCCACCCCAGGCATTTCTGGCCAGTTCTCCCGAGCATTCCCAACTCACTAGTCTCCAAACTGGCCCTTTGTCTCACCCTGCTAAATTGGGGTTAGCATTTGAATGGGCTCCTTGCCCTTTCAATTTAGGTGGGGTGTGTCTGGTGAGGAAATTGGCTCAAAAAAACCAGACCTTCTAGTTGACCACAGAAGTAAATTACTAGCTGGTTGTAGTAAATCACATGGAGAGGGGGAGGAGGAGAATAAAGCTAGTTAAAGGTGATGGTATGCTCTGGCATTTAGGATTTTCCTTTACTACATTAATCATTTCCTTACTAGAAATTTGCTTTTTCTTGGACAAAGGCCCTCTTATAACTGAACTTTCTGAGTGGGAAAGTCATAGCGGTGTTCACGTATTGTGTGCTGTCAACCAGCTGGCGCAGGTTTACTTCTCAAGTTTGGCAAACAAAATTTTTATGTTTATCAGAATTCAAGAGCTGGGAATTTTAAAATTTGGAACTGTTTTAAGAGGATGTTTCTTTAATGCGCCACAGGCTTTTTCCCCCGCCTGGAACTGCTTACAGCCCTTTACTCTTTAGCCCTCACTTTTAGCAGCTGGGATAGAAGATTTCGTGAGGAAGCTGAAACTTCAGTGTGGGTAAGAAAGAGGTCTTTTCCTTTGTTTTAATAATCTGAATGGATTTTACTTAATTTACCTGTGTTATCACTGCTCCTTGTGCAGAGGGAAGCTATTGAGGGGAAACTGAGCAGAAACCATGGTGTTGGCGAAAGTATGTATCTTAACAGAAAGGTGACCTGTAACAAAAAACAAATTACTAAAATCAAATTAAGCTTCCAGAGGCGAGTGATGTCATACGCCAGCTCAGGTGCTGCCCTTCTCTTAGAAATTGCCCAGCAAAGGGGATGAGATCCTCAAATTACATCTTTAATCCCCATTTTCCAGAATGAGGGATGGAATTCCTCGTCTTGCTCTTCGGGGTTTTGACACTAATGACTCTTCCCTAAATCTGGATGCCCCAGGGATGGACAGCAAGACCTAAGAATCTTCTAGGCCTGGTCCCGCCCAGTGGCCCTGGGTCAGACCCAGCACCTCACTGCCCCTGTTTCTTCACATGCAGAATGAAGTATGTTCCTAGCATCCCCTTCAGCACCAAATGTGTGCAGGTTGTTAAGCCCAGGGTTGCCCAATTTGACTTTATCCATGATTTTAACACTAATGGGGCCAAAAACTGTGCAAGGTTGATCAAATAAAAACCACCAGTTGTGAAGAAATCTGTTTTTTGTTGCTCTGATTTTGATTTTATCCAGTCTGTTTCTGAATGGGTGGCAAAAAAAAAAAAAGGTTTAAAAAGGCAAGTTGGAGAATACAGAATCCCACCGTGTCTTTTTACTAGCTGTCCTTCAGAACAGATCTTTAGTGTGTGTCTTCTGTGTGCTTGTTTCCCCACCTGCTCTCCCTGATCGCGGTGTGTGGAAACAAGCTTTTCCGAGTGGGAGCAGGCAGCCGGAAGCCAGCCTTGCACCAAGTACTGCAGCCCGGAGATGCTCACTGCTCTGGGAGCGCGCAGTCTGACGGCCGTGGTTAACTGACCGCAAGTGTTGAATATATTATTTGGTAACACTTAGAAGGGTCTTGATTAGGCCAGACCCGCAAACACAGCTCAGAGGCTGCAGCTAGTTAGGATAAACCAGTCTCCTCAGCCTCTGTGTTTGTTTTTATTATCCTTCTCTCCCAGGAGCTTTTTCAGACTTTTTTTTTCTTAATTGCTCCTCTCCCATGAAATTTTAATACCACAGTTATACAGATGTATTGGATATTCTGTTTCTGTACTGCGAGACCTTGTAATAGCTAAGTTGTTGTGTTTTTTGTTTTTTGGGTTTTTTTTTTTCTTTCGCATTTCCCCCTAAACCAATCTTCCCCTGTGGCAAATGCCTGGGATAACAAAGCAAATGTTAATTAAAAAAAAAAAGTCAAATTAATGACTTGAGATCCGATTTTTGTTTTTTATTTTTGGTTTTTTGGCTACATGTTACAAGGCTATATATAAGGTAGATTTTACTGTTTGGTTTTCCCTTTTTTTTCAATCTCACCGCCCCCCCCAACCCCTGGCACCGATCCTGGTGCTAGTGCCCAGCTAATTCAGGGCAGGGGAGCCAGAGGGAACAGCCTAGTGACTTGACTTAGTTCTCCCCAAGGCCAAGAGTCTGCAGTGCAGGGCCACCGTCACCTGTTGACAGGGCTCAGCCAGTCACGGCAGGACACCCAAGAGGAGCCGGCGCCACAGCACCCCACACCGTCCCCCGCCCCCCCGCTTGCCGGCACAGTCCCTGTTGCATGGTAGAATTGGGGAGGCTACCTTCCTGGCTTTGCCTGTGGACGTGGCCTATTTTTATTCTATGAGCTTATTTTAGGGCGAGCCTGCTGTAAATTAACGGGGGGCCACGGCTGTCAGAAACGCCAGGGTATGACTAGGCTGCGTGCACAGGTGGGAGGGGTGTCCATAATGTGGGGGAAGATTTGGGGGGGAATCACAGAAAAAACTGGAAGACCAAGACAAGAACACTGGGGAAGGAACAGAAGATAAGATTTGGAGATAGGAAGTCACAGAGCCCATACATGCTAGGGCTATGAAGAGTTGTATGAAGAAATAAGGAGATTCGGGTAGAAAAATGTTTAGGGGAGACTTCACGGCCATCTGCAAAAATCTGGTGGCAGCAGAAGCAATGTCAGGAAGAACATTTCTAATAGCCACACCTGGCGGTGGAGGCATGCAGGTCATCATTTCCCTCAGAGGGTCTCTACAGACCTGGCCAGAAATTTCAATCTTCTAGGTGCGGTGGGGTTTTTGTACATGTGCCTCCATTGCCTCAACCAGATGGAAAGATTTAAAACCTAGGAAATCTTGTTTTAGAGTTCAAATGCTCGATCTTGGATTTCAGTTCAGGGAGAGGCCCCACGTCTCAAACTGGCCAAGGACTGCTGCCAGCTGAAGATGACCTGTTTCTCCTCCCCCTAGGCGAGAGCCGGTTCTGAGTGCCCTGGCTTATGTTGCTGTCTCCATTCCAGTTCAGGGAGGATGCACTCTGGGAAATTGAGGCCACGCGCAAACATGAAATATACCATTCCCCTTACGTTCAAATTACGGTGCCTGGAATAGCCACCATGATTACTGAAATTTTAAACAGAGCCTCCACTAAAGCCAAATTTATCCTCAGGGATTCCCTCTTGCCCTCCTAGCCCTCACTTTTACCCCTCTCTTAGCCCCCTTCCCAGGGCACCGTTCATCTTTTCTGGAATGGCCACTTCTCCCCTCCAGATTCTCTACTGCATCATCAGCTAGCCTGGAGGAGTCCACAGCCCAGTTCAAGTGACTGCCGAGAGCGTGTGGACCCACCGCACCGGCACGGGTGGTCAGAGGACAGTCGTGTGCCTGGCTGTAGCTGAAATGAGTAACCCTTCCAAGTTGAGGGCTGCTGAGTTTAGCTCGTGAGCTGAATGAAGGGGTCTGAATTCCTGATAGGAGACCCTTGGCCCCTGGGGCTCCAGCTCAGGGCTTTTTAATCTGAGCACATCAAGTATTTTCCTAAGTCTGGTTCCGACTGTCTTTAATATCAGCCCTGCACCTGCTCCTAACCTCCATTTGAGACATTTTCTCTGGAGCTGGCGTTTGCCCGAGACAGCCTGGTCACGCAGGCCCTTCTGCAGACAGCAGTAGGCTGCTGCTGCCTCCCCCGGCCAAGGCTGGAAGGGAGAAGGATGGGCACAGCACGTCTGGATTGAACAGTAATTAACTGAACAGCTTCAAAGTCTTACGGCTACTCAGCACGCAAAAAAACGTGTCACTGGGAGGCTGAGAAACGGAATAGTTGCCTCAGTTCTCTTCTCCAGGTTCACTCCTTTCTACTTTTGCTTTTTTCCTCACAACTGGTGAAAAGATTCTCCTTTTCCTCATTTGAAAGAAAGCCACTGACAACAGGGACGGAGGTGGTCTGCAGAGACTGCTCTTCTGCAAAAGCCTGTCCCCCCCCCCCCCGTCTCTGCCCCAAGCCATAGGCTAGGAGGAAATCCCACCGCCAAAAAAAAGCAAAAAAAGAGATCTTTTTCCTGGTTTCTGCTCCCTTCCCTCTCGACCACTCCCTTCCCTGTCTACTTTGCTTTCTTTCTCGGATACAGGGATGAACTAAGAAAGAAAGTTGACAGGCAGCTACTTAAAACTTGGATGTGCCTTGTGTTTTGGCAATGAGTAAGAATCCCCACATGTAAGTATCCTAACAGCCGTCTGCTGATTATAGTGTGTGCTCGCAGGGACGTGTCAATGCGGCAGCATGATTGAGTTTGGGAAGCCTAGGGCGCCACATGGGGTCGCCAAGGAAGGGGGCCATGTCCCTGCAGATGGCAATGGTGCTGCTCAGAGAGCCAACAGTGAAGAAATACGTTCTTTCCATTGGGGGTTGCTCGTTTCCAGAAGGCCACCCGATATTCCACCTGAGACACCCGGGCCATTTGGTGAACAGGCTGACTTGCCTCAGAAATACAGTTTAACTGAAACATGAGCAGTGTTTGCTGTTCCTTCCTTAATTCATCAGGTGTAGAAAATCTGTTCTTTTTAAGTAGCTGAGGACACACAACTTCCCAGAAACCTTTGCCTGGATTTTGACAGCCAATCCTTTCCTTCTCTGATGGACGCACCATCTCATCGCACTCCCTGTGGGAACAGGGCCCAGACCCCGGCATGCAGCTTCTGTCCTCCAGCCCAGCTCCCCGTTCTCTCTGGCACCCCGATGAGCCTCTCTTGCCTTCCTCTTTGTGATCTGTGTGAACTCACTCACTGACTTTCCTTCCTTGTCCCTGCTTATTCCTATCAAATACTGCTTTCCCTGAGAGAAATCCATCCAGAACTGGAAATCTGGCCTAACTGGCCATCTCCCTGCGGGGCGAGGCCACATTTCTGTCTTGAGCCAGAAAGCTCACCGGACAGCCCCACTAATCACAGCAGGCCCCAGTCAACCCCCCCGCTGTCGCCCCCAGCGCTTACCACACGGGGCTCTCCCCAGGTCCCTGTGGCCGGGCACACCAGCTGCCTTTCATGTCAGCCAGCTCCTCACACATCTGGCCGCACTTCTGAGGTGTCTCGGGTCCCACTCTATCCTGTGACAGTTTCAGCTTTGAACCCCTTCACAAAAGTGATGGGATTTTCAGACTCTGGCAGGCAATCCCTACAGGGAAAAAAAAAAAAAAGTAGACACAATGGGGAACACTGGAGTTAAATAGTGGGATTTTTTTCTTCCCAGTCCTAATTTACCTTTAAATTAAGGTGATTCCTACTCAAGTCTAAGGGTCTTTCTCAGCCTGCGGCAGTGGTTTCATCCGGGGGTGATTTTGCCCCCCAGAGGACATTTGGCAAAGTCTACAGACATTTTTGGTTGCTACAACTAAGGGGCTGCTACTGGCATCTAGTGGGTAGAGGCCAGGGATGCTGCTAACGCCCTACAGTGCCCAGGACAGTCCACAGCAGAGAGTCAGCTGGCCCCGATGTGAACAGCGCAGACGCTAAGAAGCCACAATCTCCATTAGATGCTCTGAGCGCCTCTTAGATTCTCCCCTCCGGCATACCCCCACCGGTCCCTTCCGAGCCCACTGCTCGCTCCCGAGACATCTTTCCTTTTCCTCTCCGGTGCTCCAAGTGTTCAAGATTCTCCAGATACATTCCTCCCCTCCAGGGTAGTCTCTGATCCAGTCATTTCATACCCTATAAGGACGGCTGTCACTTTGCACTTGGGGTCTTTACCTTCCTTCTAAACTTCAGACCCACCCTCTTAAATAATAGGCTGTGCGACACTCCTTCCCGACTGCCCATCCTTCCTTCACCTCCGCCAGGTCTAAAACCAAATTGGCTCTGCCACCACAGCTCCGCCCCAGATCCTCTGGACTTCCTGTGTCACTTGTGTCCTGTCATCCAAGTGCCAGACTTTGGCTTCTCCACCTTTTGTGCCCTTTGGGATCCCTCTTGAGTCCCTTCCTTCAGCCTTCCTGCTACCTTAGAGGTCATGACCGGCCACAGCTTCCGGTATTCTCTCCATCAGGACCATCCCCCCACACTGCCTCCATCCTTACCAAAACGAGGCTCAAACCCTACTTGAGGGGCAAAAAAACGTTCAACATCTGTTGTATTTCCTACCAAAACAACCTCAAAAGTGTTTGCCCTTTAGTTTCCAACTATCCCCAGACAGATCCTATCCAGTGTGTCCCGCTTCCGCTCTCACTGCCCCTCCTAAGACTCCGCACAGTGTCCCTTGCTTCCCCTTATTGGGTCTTGTTAAGGGTAGGCCCACATCTCCCATTCCCCCCATTCCCCCCATTGGTAAGCAAGGGCCCTACGCATCCATGCAGGCCCATCTGAAACGCTATTTTCCCCATTAAGACTCTCAGGGTCCCCCAGCCCAACCCCAGGAGGGGGTCTTTCTTTCATTTTTATGTTCCTTATCCTTTAGGATGGAGGACTGGTATCTACCCAGCCTTTATCCCCTCAGTAGTTGCGCTCTCCAGGCAAAGGACCAAGATACCAAAGAGTGTTGAACAAAGGGGTCCCACATGCCCATGAGGATGTCAAACAAAGAGACCTTGTACCCATTCCTTGATGGACAGTGCTTGGGGACAGAGTCCAAGCGTAGCAGGCAAACGTCCCTTTGGGGCTCCAGACCCCAATGTCTACTGACCTTCTAGCTCGGCAGGGCGCAGCATCCCTGGGGCCTCAACTCCTTAGCCGTCTGGGACTGCTCCTCTGCATCGGGGCAGTAAGCCCTCTCTCTCCTCGGGGTCCTGGCTCTCTACCTCCAGGCCCTAGACATTTTCTTCCTCCTCGCCTGGCCTCAGCGGCGGTCCCCTCGGTCCGGTGGGTTTGCCCACCGCCACCAGCGACACCTAGGGTTGAGCCCTGACAGCCCCCGACCTTCCCTTCCAGCCTTGGTGACTTCTGGCTTCAGGAAGAGTGACCCCACGGCGCCAGCGGGCCTCGTGGCGTCCAGGGCCTGGCCGCCATACGCCCGCCCACCAGCAGCTTCCAGCCACCCCAGCAGCACAACCTCTTAGGGCGTTCCAACGCGGCGCCCCCTATTGGACCTCCCATTCATATCCGGTTTCCGGTCCGACGCCCCCTGCTCATTCGCCAGGCAACCTTGATTGGCGTGACCCCAGCCCAATGGCTGACCCAGCCCTGGGGTCGGAGGGGAGTGAGTTGACGGTCGCGACCCAGTTGGCCCATTCAGTGGATGCTCAAAGGGTTGAGCCATTGCGCGTGGGGATAGTTGGACAAAGTTTGGGCCAAAGTTCAGTGTTGGCATTTCCAAGTGTGTAGACGCATGGACCTGACATGATACGCCTTTGGGGGACCCCACACGTTGCCCAGAGTCCGACTTTGTCCGCTTTCCTCTGCAGCATGGCCACGTGGATGGTGGATGCGGGGCAGTGATGCGCCGTGGCTGTGGTCCCATCGTTCTAAGAGGGATGCGTTAGACTTAACGAGATTGAACGGTGCGTGGTTCACCCGCCTGAGGCTCGTAGATACAGCGATCCAAGCGGTGCTCCCGCTCGCCGCAGCCCACCCCTTGTAGCACTTATCCTGCCACCTCTCTTACCCTCCGCCCACCAGGCGACCACCTGCCTCATGCCCGGATGCCTTGCACCTAAAGGTGGCTTACAGGTCCGTGTCACCCGCTGGCGAGACAGACCTCATGCCCATGTCCCGGGTCGTACGTGACCCGCAAGCAGCAATTTTTTCCCGCGGCTCAAATCCCTCCGCAGACACCAGACCCCAGACCCAGAGCAGTGCGCGTGCACGCACCAAGCCCACCCAGGCGGTGCGGGTATTTTCCGCAGCCGGCTCCAAGCCCCCACGAGCTTCTGTGACAGGAGCGCAGCCGGGCGACCGCTGGACTTGTGGCCGGGCTCAGTGCCGCCTCAGAGGGCTTTAGCAGTGGAAAAGTGAAGCGGCTGCCCTGGGATACCCATAGCGAAAGGAGAGGGGCTGGAAGGGGGCTGGTGGGGGGCTTGTGAGGAAGTGGGGCCGCTGACCGACCGACCATGCAGCCGGCACCCGAGGCAGATAAGCGGCACATTATCGGCGCTGCCGCCGGCGCGGCACGGTGTGTGTCTTTGGGTTCAGTGCGCACAGGCTTGTCCAGTCTCTGAGACCACGCTAAGCCGGCCATAAATCCCAACTGAAATCCCCTCAGCCCTTCCCCAGAACAGTAGGACCCCCGGAACTCTGAGGCCTGCACTGGATGGGGTCTCCGTGTGTGTCCCACGCCGCCCCCCCGTTCGGTGCCGCGGCAACTACTGCTTCGAGGGTCTCCGTGGAATGTGCCCAAGACCCTCTTATTTCCCCTGCATCATTATCCACATAAACGGGGGAAACACTTGCCCGCGCCACCCTCAGCTACTGCGAGGACCCCCCAGAGTGTGGTGGGGATGGGGGCCATTGAAGTGCTTTACGGGAGCCAGTCTCGGCAAGCCGGCAAACAAAAGCTGCAGAAGCGGCAGAAAGTGCCCCAAGGCATTTTAAAAAGAAATTATGTGCGCACACACGGCAGCCCCTCGCCCCTCGCCTCCTGTCCGCTCCGCCGGTGGGCTCACGACCACCTGTCGCATCCCCGCGCGCGCCCGCGCCCCCTTCCCACGCGCCCGAAGCCTTGCACTCCGGACTTAGGAGCTTAAGATGCCAGGCTGCCCAGGTCTGGGGGCTGAGGCTCAGGGGTTCAGGGGTATCCTGGGGTGATGAAACCCTCCTGCAGTTCCCCCCTCCCCCCCAGGAGAGTCATTTGGGTCTGGGAGGGAGGGTTTCAGCTCCTGCGCTCAAGCAGCCCGGGGCCCACGTCTTGCGTCACGTGTCTCACAACGCAGGAGAGCTCTCTCTCTCTCTCTCTCTGGCCAGGGGATAAGAGAGGAGAAAGACTCCAAATCAGTCAGGGAGAGGACTGGAAGGAGCCAAAACATCCCTGCGAGGCCTGAGCTCATCAGCCCCCTTACCCAAAGTCCGGGGCTGCCGGCGCCAGGATCCGGCTCCCGGAGCCGCCTCGGCACCGGGGCCGGCGTCCTCTGGTGGCAGAGAGCGAGCACTACGAGCGATTTTCGGACCGAATCGGCACGCTCCTCAGATCCAAGCAGGCGGGGCTGCCCTGGAGCACAGAGAGAGAGAGAGAGAGAGGAGGGGACAAGGGCAGGCCAAGGGGGGGGGGGGGGGGCGGGGGGCAGCCTGAGGGGATAAAAAGTGGCCAGGAAGGAGCCAAGACTCCGCCAGCAACAATAGAGTTGCTTCCGCCACGGTCTTGGGTTTGAGGCCCTGAACCCCCAGACCTCAAGAGGGTTGGAAAGTGAGGTTGGAGAACTTTCTAGCTGGTACTTTGAATTTTTTTGAAAAAATTTTTTTCACCCTAGTTCGGTTGGGTGCTCCGGCTTACGGGGCCCCAAGTTTATTTTAAGAGTCCGCCACCGTGTTATGGGCGTGCGCAACTGCCTCGACGGCAATAATATGTCAGGACAACGCGATATCCCCCTTGAACTCGGGGAACAGCCCGAGCAACCATCTTTGGAGGCCCCAGGGGCAGCTGCCCCCAGTCCTGGGCCTGGCGCAGCCGAAGAGATGGAGACCGAACCGCCTCACAGCGAGCCCGTCCCCATCGAGAGTGAAGGCGAGGCCTGTGGACCCCCAGAGGTCTCCAGGCCCAACTTGCAGGACCTGGGCCAGGATGTCGAGGAAGCCAGAGCCCATGGAGGCTACAGCCCACCTCCTGAGGAAGCCATGCCCTTCGAGGTCGAGCAGCCCAGCTCAGGAGGCTTCTGGCCTACCCCGGAGCAGCCTGGAGACACCACTGGGACCCGTGCAGGCCTTGAGGTCTTCAGCCAGGCGCTCATGGAGCCCGGAGCCTTCGGTGATGCCGGACCAGGCCTGGGAGGCTACAGCCCTCCACCTGAAGAAGCCATGCCCTTTGAGTTTGAGCAGCCTGCCCAGGGAGGTGGCAACCAGCCTGTCCTGCAGGTCTCAGACCTCCCTCCGGGAGGCCCAGGTGCGGGGGTCTTTAGCACTCCTTCCCAGGAGCCCCAAGCTCTCAGACCTGCAAACGCAGGCTTCAGAGGAGACCGCAGCCCTCCCCCTGAGGAGGCTATGCCATTTGAGTTTGATGGAGCAGCCTTCGGGGATGACAGCCCACCCCCTGGGCTCCCCCGAGCTATCCCACAAATCGACGGCGGCAGCGGCGGCCAGTCCGCGGCACCCGCGGTCCCGAGTGCGGTCCTCCTCGCTCCCGCCGCGAACGAGCCCCCCCTCTGGGTCCCAGGCGCCATCGGCAGCCCATCCCGAGAGGCTGTCAGATCTCCTCCACACTTCGCGGGCGACAGCCCCCCGATGGAGATCTCCGGACCCCCGCTCGAGACTGGCAGCGCCCCCGTTGGGGTCGACGACGCTCCCGTCAACATGGACAGCCCCCCAATCGCGCTTGACGGCCCGCCCATCGAGGTCTCCCGAGCCCCAGTTAAGAGAGAGCGAGCAGAGGGAGAGAGACCCCCAGTTGAGGGAGAAGCAGCCGAGATGGAAGGAGGCTCAGCCGCCGCTGCTGCGGAGGGAGGAAAAGTCCCCTCTCCGGGGGACCGAGCCCCTGACGCCGGGGCCAAGCCTGCTTCTCCAGCCGCCGGGGCAGCCGCTGCCGCCCCTGACGCTCCAGCCGCCGGGGCAGCCGCTGCCGCCCCTGACGCTCCAGCCGCCCCTGACGCTCCAGCCGCCGGGGCAGCCGCTCCAGCCGCCCGGGCAGCCCCTGCCGCCCCTGCGTCTGGAGCCCGACCCAAGCTCCGCTTCCTCAGACCCCCCAGCCCCGAGATCCAGGCTGCCGATCCGCCTACTCCGCAGCCTACTCGCGCATTTGCCTGGCGGGGCAGGTCTGGCCGCAGCCGCGACGACGATGAGGGGTCGGTCAGCAGCGACGACGACCACAGCAGCGATGAGTCCGACGATGGGACCTCCGGATGCCGCCGCTGGCTGCAGCCCCGGCGAAATCGCCGCCGCCGAAAGCCCCGGCGCAACTTGCTCCGCAACTTCCTCATGCAGGCCTTCGGGGGCTGCTTCGGCCGATCTGAGAGCCCCCAGCCCAAAGCCTCGCACAGCCCCAAGGTCAAGAAGATTCCTCTGGCGGAGAAGCGCAGACAGATGCGCAAGGAAGCCCTGGAGAAGCGCGCCCAGAAGCGCGCAGAGAAGAAACGCAGCAAGCTCATCGACAAACAACTCCAGGAGGAAAAGATGGGGTACATGTGTACGCACCGCCTGCTGCTTCTAGGTAATGCGGCGGACTCTGCCCGCGGGGAGCAGGGCCGCCGGGGGACCCCGGGAGGGGGTGGCAGGGCTGCCCGGTGGAGCTCAGGGCCTGGCAGCGGGAGGAGGGTGTCCAGGCCGAGGCGGGAAGAGACTGCTAGAAAGTTCCAGCCAGGGGCCCTAACTTTGCCCTGGGAGCGGGAGGGGGCCTCGGTTGGGCTTGGGTGGCCGAAGTATGTGCCCTCCAGGGAGAAAAGTGGTGCCGAGCAACACTGAGGGTCGTTTCCGGCTGGACAAGCCAGCGCCAGCGACCGTAAGATGCCCCCAAGTCCTGGGGTGGGGGCCGGCAAGAAAGGCGGGGGCTTCAGGTGAGCCAGGAACTGCCGGGGAGGGGCCGCGGGGTTCCCCAGGCTAGGCCGGTTGGGGCCGTGGTGGGCTGGGGTCGTTGGGGAAGGTGCGCCCCCGCCTCGCCTGGCACTGCTGCTTGGACTCAGACAGCTTGTCGTTGGTGTGTGTTGGTGTCCATATTGTGTCCGCCTGTGCATGGTATGCTCAAGTGTCCCCCAGTTCCCATCCCTGGCACCCCCAGATTACCCGCCGACTGTGTACTCGTACTGGGGAACGGGCTGTCTTGTGTTTTGCGCCATGGCGCGGGCAAAAACTTTCCGTGTCTGCACACTCTGGTGGTACCTGTACGCTGGCGCTCTGCAGCGGGCGGCGCGGAGAAGGCGTAGGAGAAGCTGGTGGGACATCTTGGGGAGTGTGTTGGGCCACTGGCGCGGGGGAGAGGGGGCCGCCTCTCGCTGGCCTCCATAACCTTTTTTCTGTATGTCTTTCTCTCTTTTTTCCCTTTGCGCTAAGCGTTTCCT
This sequence comes from Phoca vitulina, assembly GCF_004348235.1. Lineage (NCBI taxonomy): Eukaryota > Metazoa > Chordata > Mammalia > Carnivora > Phocidae > Phoca > Phoca vitulina. The sequence continues at coordinate 4,281,082 of NW_022589753.1, read as the reverse complement.
CACTTCTCATTCGTTCGCCAAACCCTCCCGCCTTTACGGTTGAAAAACCAGACACTCAGGTATCTGGGGCGTCGGGGCTGCACACGTAAAGTTCAGTATTCTGCACACACTCAGCTCACCTGGTGGGGGGATGGAGGGAGGAGGGGGAAAAAAAAAACCCCACTTAATCTGCTACAGGCAGGTCTGGATCTAAACCTACACGGGGCTGGGTCCAAGAGGGTGGGCGTGGCTGTGTTTTAAAAATATGAAATAATTTTTTTCCTAGGGAAGAGCCGAGGTAAGCCAATCATTTACGCTTTTACAAAGTACAGTAGGAGGGGCTTGGTTTAAAAAAGACTGTTGTGCGTTGGGAGTGGAATGCTGTCTTGTCTTCGAAATGCAATTAAAATAAAAAATTTTTAAAATGTTTCCAGTGTATTTTAAGTATATGGACGAAATGTGGTAAAACTGTGACTATGACTTGTGAAATATGTAAATGTTTGCATGTGAATCTTTTCAAGCAGCTTTAGCTGGGGGCAGAGAGGATCAAAGGTAAGATCCTCTGCGAATGGACTTGGGATACCAAGAAATTAAAAAGGTCTTGTGTTCATAACCACATCGGGTACGTTTGGCGGCCCTCCGCCTTCCCCTCCTTCTCTCTTCATCTTTCCCACCTTTGAGTGTCCCCTCGCCCCTCTAGGACTCTCCCACACACACACAACAAGTCCCTCCCCCCCATCTCCCCACCTCTGTGGCCCTTCCCACACCCCCCACTTCCCCTCCTCCAGCCTCGCCTTGGCTCCCAGCTGAGACGCTGGCTCCTTGTGCGACAGTCCATCAGAGCAGTTAGCAAGGGTCTGACTGTGGGGCTTGAATGAAAATTTCAAAAGTGAAGCTCCACAATCTTAATTTCTTTATTTTATTCTCTAAGACCTTTCAAGGGATTTAAAGATCACAATTTCTAAAGCTGGGCTACATTTGTTGGCGAAATATTTTATAATGTGTGATGCTTTTTAGTAATGACATTATGGACAATAACTATTGGCTTCTGTGACATGTGTGTCTTTCACAAATCACAGTTTTAAACATGGTGGTCATTTTAGTGCCACCCACCCAGGGAAATAATGACGTCATCATTTTCCCAATCACATATAGAAGGGATGCAGTTTTAAATTTGGGATGTCCCAACTGTACTAATAGCCAGAGCCTTAGATGACAACACACTGTTCTCCCGCAGACAACTGGTTTTGCTGTTACAGTCCCATTTCGATATTCTGAGCTTAGCTCTGGGAAGCTGGCCTCTGATGGGGAGGGGACACACGTGGGTACAGACAGGAAGCCAGGTGACAGTGTCCACTTGACCCCTAGCTGGCAGTGTCCCTTACTTGCTGGGTCCTCTATTCTGGGGGGGTTGGGGTGGAAAGCACAGTCCACTTAAATCAGGACTGGAGGCTTAAAACCATAGATTATGCCCACCCTGCAGCAAACTGTCAGTCCATGTCTGGGGCCAAGCCTTAAGAATATTAGAAGTTTACCTTGCTCACCCTTGTTTTGTATCCAGGGTGCAAAATTAACCTTAATAAAAGGAAATTTGCTGGGGTCATCCCACAGTGGTCCTGACTCTGCTCTCAGGGAGTCAACTGGCCAAGAAGACCAAACCCCAGGCCACATCAGACACGAGCCTGAACTAGGACAGCCGGTGTTACCTGCTGCCATAATGCGGTTTGTCGAAACCGCTCATTTTTGACCAGCCTTCATTTGGCCAAAGTGACAAGAGAGGTACCCCATCTGGGTCTGAGTTACTGATTGGGGGACGGGGGGCGGGAAGGAAGGATAAGGACTTATATTTAGGTAAAGACCTCTTACTAACAGTCTCATTCTAACATAAAACAAGACATCCATATATTCCTACCACTGAAAACGCAGGTCAAAAGAGCATCCTTTCATATGGTTATAAATTTGTGACATGCACTCATCTGTTGCTTTACAACTGTGTGTGTTTGTGTGTATATACTATTTCCATTTCTATTGCCCAAACAGTTTAACCATATCAGAGGGAATTTTTTTTAAAGGAGATAGATAATCAATAATGTGACTAAAATTCTAGAATATGTAAGAGATGAAGACTTTTTTTAATTTGACACTATTCAATAATAGACTATTTCCATGTTTTTGGAAACCCAATTTGGGTATGATTCCCCCATTTTTTTAAGACTTGAAGGGGCATGTGGATTAGAATTTTTTAGTATCTGCTACATTTTATTAAAAGTGTGCAGGCAAATGCTATAGATAATAATGGCCATCCTGTCATGACACTTTATTTATACAGTGAATCTCAATTAATTGTATGATAATTTATTTATGCCACCAGGTACAACAGTGATGCATTGCATCCCATCATGCAGAGGGCCTTTTTTTTTTCTTCTTCTTCTTTAGTACAGCCATTTTTCCTTATTCGGAATGCCTCCACTGAGCTTTTTGGTGCAGTGGGGAGGGCATAGCTTATCAGGCCACCAAATCTTTAGAATTAAGAGAGACTTTTGTGATTTTCCCTGTCTGTCTCCCCAGTAGTATTTTATGCCTCTCGAAGGCCAGAATTCTTTCCTGCCTTTTAAAATACAATTTCCCATAGATTTCTTTCAAAAAAGAAATGTTTTCTATACAAGTAGGTTCATTTTTATAATTTGCCCACATTATGTCTATCATGGGAAATTGGTATTAGGCAAAGAAAAGTGGGTCCCTGGGCTTTTTGCACACCCCCTCCTGACTTGAAAGGGATAGCCTCCCTGCCTTCAGGTATTAGTAACCAGTAATAGTAATGATCACGCATAACGATACCACATTCTTATTGTATTTTTAAAAGCCTTTCATCTAAGTCACATTTGTCCTTTGAAACAGCCTTGGGCAATAAAAATGTGGTAGGACCCCATGTCATAGGCAAATAAACCGAAAGCTCAGAGATTAAATGTCAGGGACTTTTGCTCAAAGACTGCAAGGTAAGTGAAGGAATCAAAAGTTTCTAATTCAGATAAGACAGTGCTTAACAAAAAATGTGGTAATAAGCGATGAAGCATTATTTAAATGTAAAGCATGATTGTGCGTGTGCTATGTGCTCTTCAAATCCCTTGTCAAATGACAGGTGTCTAGCAGTCTTCTGCTTTCTGAAAGATAGCCAAACCCAACAGATCTCCGGTTATAAATGTCCATTGAGTGTACATGACACGTGAGCTCCCCCATTTCTGAGATACCTGTCATCGCTACGGTGATATTTGGTTTCCACATTTGCTTTAACTCATCTGCCAACACTGCAGTCTTAGTTTGTTTATTGGACTTTGTTCTTTTTCAACTGCAGGTTTCCTTTAGGATCCTCTGTGGTTTTCTTTAGTGGGGTCTAAAGCTTTTCTTACTCAGAGTTCCACCAAAAAAAAAAAAAAAATAATAATAATAATAATAATAATTAACAATAATACTAAAAAGTGGGCTTCAATGCCTAGCTCCCTATATTTACAGTATTAGAGAAGCAGACTGCTTAAAATCCTGGCCTGGATCTAATAACCCTATTAAAATAACTCTTGTTTTAATATTCTTCATAGTGATTTTTTTTTTAAAGTATTCCTTACTTTTAGTTGGGGCTTAATTCCTACTTAGCAAAAGTTAGTGCATAGTCTTAGAAATCATGTTTGACTTTTATGCAGGAACATTGGTATTAAGCAAAAAAAAAAAAAAGTATATTTTTTAAGAGAAGGTAGCCTAATTGCCTAGATTTGAAATTCCTCATACTGTCATGCCTCTACTTCTTTTCAGAGTCCTTTTCCCCACCAAATAAAACTCACCCTCACCCCCAGCAAAATTGTGGCATTCCAATGCTTCTACATAAAGTAACTTTCAGGAGGCACAGAAATAGCCTTTCATTCAATAGAATTAAAATTGGTTTCTACACTTCTTGGTTTCTTTAACTGGTGGCAGAGGTGTTCTTTTCCAAAACCACCTTGTGCCTCCTGGGGTTCCTAGTGGAATGTGAAATTAACATGCCACTTGTCCATTTCAAAATCAAATTTCTCAGGAAGATTCACAGTTTTCAAAATAGGAAGGGCTGGGCCGATTGATAGGACAAGATTGCCCCCCACCAAGTGAAACAGTCAAGCACTGGTCAGTCTAATACTTAGCCCTCCCCAGCCCTCGTGTCCCCCAGTAACAGGGACTCTGAGACTATGGCTCTGTTGACACCCTCCTTAACAAATTTTCCTGAATTACACTGGAAAGGGGTTTTGTTGCATCAGGTTCCTATTCTGGCCTGTGGTTACCCTGGGCATGAGATCTTGCCTCTTCAGGGACGGAGGAGAATCAGCCTGAGTCTGTCTCTCCTTGAGAGCCCTGCTGAAGAATCAACAAATCCTCAGTGGCCTTTCTAAAAGGACGGGTGGGATGCCCCAGATACAAAGTACCATGGGGGTAGGCCAGGGAGCCTCTGAATGAGGAAGAGGAGGGGCATTTCCGGAAGAATCAGAGGTAGACATGTCATTTTTCCGTGACTCCTCTAAAAAGAGGGCCAGATACACGAAGTGAAGTTACCCTCTAGAAATCCTCAACCCTGTGCCTGACACAGGCAAGTGCCCAATAAATGGTAACCATTGTTTCTAGAAATTCTCTTAGACTTTTCTCTCCCTGCTCCAAGTAAGATTTTGGGGTTTTTGTTTGTCTGTTTTCTGTATTCACCATGAGACTGTTAACTTGTAAATTCTAAAAGTACTAGGCACCCATTCTTTTGCTACGTTTCAGAGTACACTCTTTGTACATGTTTTATAAATAAAGGTCAGCTCCAACAGGAGACAGATGACACCTTGCCAAATTTAGGGTTGTGTGAACTCACTCTCAGGTGAGTGACCTGACCAAGAGAAGATGAGGAGAGACCCTGTTTTTACTTGTCCTGAAAAAGTTCCCCCATCCCCCTTTCCTATCCCCCACCCCCCCACCTCCTTCTCTTTTTATTATTTATATTATCCTCCAATCTATAAACCAACTCCGTACTGTGGTTGAACCCAGGGACCTGAGCGCAGATTGTTGGATGTTTACTACACATACAAAAAAGAAGAAAAAAAAGATTGTTTTTAGTCTCCCTTCCGACAGCCAGATGATGAAGCAGGCCAGGTGGTGGGAACTGAAGATGAGACCTCCAAGAATGAGGTAAGAACAAGAAAAGCAATGCTTGACGTTTAATTATTGTTGATCATCACACGCTCATTTGGGACCCAGGATGCTCTGGTCTCTGACAAACAGCACACAGGTGCCCACCTTTCACGTTAGAATTACCAGCGCGTGGCTCGTGCAGGAACTGGGCGCTGTAACATGGGAAGAATGTTAGGAAACTGCTCTGTGACAGAGTCACGAAAATGAAGGGAGTGTGCCTCTGTTGTACTCGCTTACAGGGAAAATCCCAAATTGCACTGCAGAGTAATTTGTTAAACCTCAGGAGAATTCGGGAGCCTTTGACTCGTGGAGCTCTGCCCACAGAACTTGAACATTAGATCTTACTAAATGCTTCTTAATGATTCAGTTTGGGGCGAGGAGAGAGGTGTATAAATTGTTATCTGATCCCAGACTTATTATGAGTCAGTCAGCGTTTCCGACGTTGTCACACACATTTGGTGTGTGGGACAGGGTAAGTACCTTAAACTGCCTTTAATGAGCTGATACTGGGAAGGAAGATCTCTTGCACCCACTTCCTAAGGAGTGCCGTGATCCGGCTCCCCATCCCCGCTAGACCACGGTTGAGTCTAACCGGGAGGCCGGGGGCACCCAGAGGCAGCCCCTTGATTGACACAGCTCTCATCTCCCCCGGTCAACAGACCCTGTCACCTCCCTCCTCGTTTCTAATTATTAAATAGAACAGTTTTTCCTTTCATCAAACCAATGGCTAGTGTGCAGATGACTATGAAGGGATTTATTATTATTATTATTATTTTTATAGGGAGGCTGTATTCAGGTAAGTTTGCAGGATTTTTGAAAAGAAAGACTAATGCTCATCCTAATTAATGCCACCCTGAGTCCAGGGCCAGGAAGGCCTGTTTCACCGGCCTGGGTCCAACTGAAAATGACGAAAACCCCCAACCTGTCAGGAGTAGATGGTGTTACTTAGGAAGGGTCTGGGTACTTAAATGCTTGGGACCATGTGAATACATCCTTTTCAATCTTCTTGTCTATGGTAATTCCTAAGCATCTGAAGGACTTAAGCAAAAGCCTGTGAGGTCCTTGTTTATAAAAAGTGAAACCTTATTTGTCATCAGTCCCTTGAGGGTTTTTTTGGCCTTTTGGGCTTCTCAGATCGTAGAAAGTGTCCATCTTAATTCCTTACAGCCTCTGTCTATATGGGTCCGTTAGGCCTACGAGATGCGTAATTAACATATTAATAAAATCATATCATCCGTCATTCAGGGGTCCTTCCGCCCACTGCCCCCACAGGTGTGAATGTTTTGATGACTGACTTTAGTAGGGCCCAGAGATGGTGAAGGTGAGTTGATATTTCAGGTGGCCACTAGATGGTGAGACGGTGTAAGGCAGAAAAAAGGTGTCCCATCTATGATTAAATGAGAGGGAAGGGCACAGGGAGCAGGGGTGGATAGGGTCCTGCTCCACTTTCACCCCCACCCGCACCCCAGGACAAAGCCCACATCTCATAGGCCCCAAAGCTTTAGTCGAACCCAGCCTTTTGTTTGTAAGCTGTGACATCTCCCTGTTGGTTAGGCGGTGGGATTTTTGGAGCCTTTTAGGGGCCCTGTCTAACGCGAGGGTCCTCCGTAATAGTTCTGCTGTTTTGTGTGGAAGCTGTCCATTAGCACTCTATATAGATGACTAGCAGCATCCCTGACCTCTGCCTCCCGGATGCCCATCTCTCTCCCTCACACACACATCCCACCCCCCCCACCACTAGGTACACACACAGTGCGACAATCAGAACTGTGTCCCCTGGGGGACAGCAACATCCCCAGTTGATAACTTCCTGCCCTAACATTATCAATATCAAATTCTGGGGAAGATTGAGATCACACGTGTCATAACTTGAGCACCTTAAAAAGAAAAGATATCTTCAGAGAGAAAGGTTATTAACTCCAGTTACTAATAACCAGTCAGAGATGTTTGCCGCCGTGGAGGTGACCCTGCGTTCTTGGGTAGAAGTAATTTCCAAAAAATTGCAGAAAAGAAGGTGACTCAGATGACCCTAAATAGAATAGAAAAGGGAATTATTCCAGGGAAGTAAGTAATGAATTGGTCAAAGACTCTGATTAACGAAGTCAGTCCCATAGCTAATCAATGGGCCAGGATAAATCAAGGCTTAAATAGATTTTAACCCTTACATGATCATCTCTACCACTTAGAGGTTCTTTTGTAGCAGGCTGGGGATTCTCCCTCTGTCTGGTGTGTACTAAATTAATTCACTCTGCAGTGTAGAGAAGGATGCCAGGATAATCAGGACTGGTACTCAGATAACTGTTAATACAGCAGCACTGGGTTTGCGTGTGTCCCACAAAACATTAACGGAGCCTTTAATTGGTAGTGTGTGCACACACACAAGGATGTAGGCTCTTAGGTGGTCACCTTAGGCCCAGGTCCACAGGGGCCAGCCCAACTGCATGGAAGTGACCCATAACCTTTAGCAACTGATATTTCAAGGCAGAAAGTTACCTTGTGGGGTGGTGGGGTCCCACGGAAGGAATGCCTCTGAATGACTACCTGAGAAAGGTAAAATAAGATCTTTTAGAAGTAAAACATAGTCGTGTCAGAAGTCATAATCCAAGGACATTTCCTGATCAAGAGTCTTGCACTTGGTCTTGGATAAGGTGGTAAACGCCCCCTCCTCCATCTTAGGGCAGAATCTATAACCCGCATCTCTTGCAATAATCATAACAAGACTAAATCATGATTTTATTTTTAAACCAGGGCCTGACCTCCCCCCCTCCCCCAACCTTGCACCTAAACAGCCTCTCCCCCAGTTAATCGTTATAGAAGAAGACTTTATTGCTTCTTTATTGTATTTTGAGCTCAAGACATTTATATTCTTGCCCCCATCTGGTCTTTCGATAGAGCTGTTAGATCTTAGAGATTCATCAGATTGAATTTTTCTTAAGCAAAGTGGTTTTTTTTTTCCTTGAAGTGTTTGGAATTTGTGATCTTTGTTAATCACAAAGTCTAGAAGGAAAAAAAAAAGTAAGAGAATAACTACTTTCCACCCCCAGCCATCTATATGAATTTAAATACTTTTGCTTTTATTATTAGGATTACTTTAGGGTGAGGGGTAGAAAGTGATTGGTAGTTTGATACATTATATATCGGATATGTAAATTTAAAAATACCATTTTTTTATGTGTTTCGAGTTTAGCTAAGTGAAGTGCCCCTAACTAACACATCCTTATTGCAGAATCCTCGAAATTACCCAAGGCATGTTTTTTGAATGTTGATTTTGACATTTTGCCTGGGACCAAGTACAACATCTTTCCAAGGAAATACTTAGAAGACTCCGGGCAGAACCCAAAACAAATGCCAGACATTAGGGGAAAATTTTTAAAAGTTGGGTTGCCAGAAAACTAATAGCTATTTATAATTAAACATTTGTGTGTGATTTCATTTCTTCCTTTTTGCTGCTAAATGGGAAGCATATTAGATCATTTTGTTTTACAAATGACCAGGGCTGGTTTTAAGATGGACACTTGAAGGAAGGTTCCCCTTTCCAAGTGGGAGTCTTTGGAAATTTTCCTGATGGGATCCAGTCATTCTGGAGCACTCTTAGGAAATCATTTATCGTGGGGTGGTTTGGCATAGGGTGAGTGTATGGTGATTATTCCTTGCTGTCTTCCCGCATTGCCCTGATGGGGGAGAGAGTCTGATCTGATGGGAGAGGGGGTGGGCAGAGGATCCCCAACTTTTCTGGAGGGTTCTAGGAGAGTGGAAAGAGAGCATTGGCTTAGGCGTTAGGGGGGTTTCTCATTCCTGGGACGTTGGTGGTTTCTAGCGCTCTATTCAAGGATCCCATGAATTTGCCAAGTGACATCCAGAAAGGTGATTCTTTAAAGTGTTGACGAGCCTTCATTTTGTGATGATTCTGCAAGAGTAGTCCTGAGGTCCTGCCATGGTCAAGGGAGGGACTTAAATTTGATGGGTGATCCAAGAGAAAGCCAGGCTGTATCTCTGTGTCCACCTTGAGGTATAAAGAGGTAACGAGTGACCCAAGGTGGGGGGTGGGCGGGGCTTGAGAAAAGGATTCTGGGTAGAGTACATCAAAACCCTTGCAGAGGTCTTATCCAGAGACTCAAGTTGACAAGTGGCAGAGGGCTCATTTTTCTTTTTCTTTCTGATCTTAAAACCTTGATTCCCCAGAGGTGGTGGGGAGGGGTGTCCGACTTCAGATATGAAAGCAGGCTCAAAATTGGGAGTTGATCTTTCATCCTGCAGGAAGAAGGGGTCAAGGAGAAGACCATCGGGGCTTGTCCTGTCCCTGCAGAGGTCTGCCTAGCTCAGAAATGGGAGCAGAAATCAACCTTCTAGGGAATTCTTATTCCCTGCTTGCTTTCCTTTTCTTTCCCTTCTATTTTGAGATTTTTTTTAACAATTAGATTATTATTTTAGGGGGCCTCGGAGCAGGAAATAGCTTGTTTTTACGGAAAGAGGTGAGATTCCCCAACTGTTTGGGGCTGGGAAATAGAAACAGTAAAATAAAGCAAGGCTGTTCAGAGCTGGCTGGCAGATGGCGCTCGGCTTTTACTGTTGGGAGCCTGCCTTTTCAAAACTCACCGCGTGCTCCGCCTTAGGCAGGACTCTGCATCCCCCTCCCCTAATCCTCTTTCTCAGGGACACAGCCCCCACCCCCAAAGCCTAGGGGATAGTTTTAAAGATTTTTCAGTTGAACAATTGATTTCTGAGGACAAATCCTGTCGTTTTTAACTAGTGGCTCTAGAGACCTTAGCCGGTGCGGAAAAACACACTATCACAGTGACCTCCAAATTCCTAACCCACGTGTGTGCCATGGTTCTTGGGGGAAACAGCTCCGAGACCTTGGGCAAATCTAACTGGGTCCCAGTTTCCCTCATCTGAAAAATGGGAGGGATGTCCTCCTCACTTTAAAACTTTGGTTCTCTTGTAAAAAGTTTAACTAGCACAGGTATGCTACCCCCCCCCCCCATACACACACCCTGCCTTTAAAGAATCCTTTCCAAAATGGCAGACTATAGGAAATTTTAGGCCTATTTGTTGTCCTTTGGTAAATAATTAATAATTTCTGGGTATCCATTGCTGGGAGAGTCCTTACAGGAAGCAGAGGAGAGTGGTGCATCTTTCCCACCCCAGTTAAGGGCTAGAAAAGAGATTCAGAGGTGGGCGGAGGTCCCTCTTCTACCTGGGAAACCCAAGGAGCCTTCCTGGAGGAGTTAGCATTTGAGACAATATGGGAAGATAGAAGAAGATGAGGGAGTAGAATTTGGGATGGAAGCTCAGTGCTTTCTTACAAGAGAATGTACTGGCTGATGATGAATTCCTATTGTTGTTTTGTTTTTGTTTTTGTTTTTCACTTACGAGGGTGTCCTTGGGTTTTTCGGGGTCTCTGAGATTTCAGGGCTAGCTTTAGTTTTTTCCCCTATCAGCCCCCCGCTACTCTTCTGTGCCACAAACCCACAATGCACTGAGGACGTTCTTGTTGATGAAGAGCCTTCCCTGACTAAGGGTGGGATCCCCACCTTTCACCTCAGGATGTGGGGCAGGTCACCTCTGCCGTCTTTAGGCCAGGTTTCTGTGGAGGGGAGGCTAGCTCTGACAACGTCTGGGGCCAGGTTCCCTGGTTCTAAAAAGAACAGGCACCCTTTCGCCATTTCCTTCCACCCCGTTCCCTCCCTCCCTGTGGTGGCTGTAAGTCATGAGGTCATCCATCTGAGAAGGGCCACGTGGGCTTCTCATGCGAGGCCCTACTGAGCCCTGTAATGGGAATTCATTCCTTCCCAACAAAACTTCTCTTCCATACACCATTCCTAGATACGTTCCCCTCTTTTATAGTTGAAAAGTTAAAAGAACTGAATAAAATGCATTAATTTCAGGCAAAAGCTTCCCCCACCCCCTGCTATTAAAATTCTTTTAAGTTAACAAAGTTTATTCCAACATTCCTGTCTTAAGCCCATAATCTTCTGGGGCTTCTTTAAAGCCTTGCTTGCTCTTTTTTTCTCCCTGCACCTCCCAACTTATAGCCCTGAACCTTGGCCAAGGCAAGTGACCGTGGAAGCCCCCGGGGGTGTGACTCAGGATTTGGAGGGTACGGGGGAACGGGACAGGTGGGCTGCCCCTGTTTAGAGCACCTTTTGGGGGCCAGTAGAGCTCCTCTCCCACCAGAGGTCAGCAAAGAGCTCAGAATGGCTTTGCCCGCTTGCAGGAAGTGGGATCACTTAGAATTCTCTAGATGGAATGTAGGAAGCCCTAACGGAAAAAAGCCCCACCTTTCAGGGGTGTGTTAGGTTGGGGTCTCATTTTGTCCTGGGTCCCTAGGGGGGTTAGTTTTGACACCAGTCCTGCCGTTCTGTGCTTTGAGGGGGCCGGGGGCCTTCGGTCTGTTCCTTTGGTGGGTTTCTTTGCCATGCCCCCAGGCCCCCAGCATGTACGCCCACACAGACCCCCTTTCTCCTGACAGGGGACCTCGCCCTCTAGAGCTCAGAGCCTCCCAGATGTGACCAAACTGCCCATTTGGGTTGCCCACAGGACTGGGAATCTGCCCCTTTCCCTTTTTCTTCCAGAAGGTTGTATTTATTGTTAAAATGACATTATAGTATTACAGGAAATCCCCCTACCCCGCCCTTATCCTGCCATGATTTTACATCTCCTTATCTCCTGTTCTTCAGCTACATGTATGGATGTTTCTAAAGAGGGTATTAACCACGGTATACAAACCATTCTGTGCTTGTGCCCCCCCCCCCCCGCCACACACACACACACACTCTTCCTTAGAGGTTTTCCCACATTCGCCATTGTGCCTTCCACTTCTACTTGATGGGGTGGGAAAAGGGGAAAAGGAATCTGAATTCCCTTCCTTTGTTTTTCCTTCTCTGAACTTTTGAAATCCCAGAGTGCTTACTAACGACCCCCCCCCCCCCCCAACCCAAAGTTAAAAACCAACTCCCCTTAGCCAGGTCTTTATTGTTGAAAGAGAGAGAGAAGGAGAGAAGGTACAGAAGGAAGTGAAGACTTAAACACGGAGATCAAATGAAAGTCTTTAAAAGAGAGAGAAAATGGGCCTTGGCTAAATTTAGCTGTAAGCCGCAGACGGGATGCCTGCCCTCTAGGAACTTACAGTCCAGAAGGGAGGATCAGGTTGCAATTCAGGGCGGTGGCAACAGGCAGAGGATGGAGACCGGCCAGCCTCCTGGGAGCGGCCCGCACAGCTGAGGGCCAGACCGGGAGCAGGAGTGGGAGGCATCATCCTCCCCATCCCTCTGTGCGCCTAGGGTCTGATGTTGGTGCCCGGAGCCCACTGAGTGGGACAGGGACGGGGGGGCTGGGGGTGTGTGCCAGGGAAAGCCTGAGCTCCGACCACAGCCTTCTCTCTCACACAGTGGGCCCTTTCTGCCTCCCCAGATTCCTCTCCCCATCCTAAAATGATTGTTGGATTTCTGGAATCTTTTTTTTGAAATTAGGAATTAAGCCCCTTTCCAAGCCGTTTTCACATGCCTTGCCCCACTCAGTGGTTTGGTTTTGCTTTAAGAAATCTGGCACACAATGGACCTTTTTGTCCTTAAAAAAATCCAGTCTTCATGAGTTCTTTGATTCGATAATTACTCAAAGCAAAACAAAGCCAATCCTAAAGTTAAAAGCAAACACCCTGTACATTACATATACATCTCAGATGTTGAGGAAATCCTTAGAAGTTTACAGGTTGGTGTCCTCGAGAATTTGGCTCCAGCCAGACCCAGTATAGGCATTGTTTTCTTTTTTGTTCCTTCCTTCCTCCCTTCCTTCCTTTCTTCTCCCCCCCCCCCTTTGGAAAAACAAGTTTTATTCTCCTGGGTATGTTCATTAGAGAGGGGAGACATTCTATTCAGTACGGAAGAATGGGGGGAGGAAGAAGGGGGAGCAGGGTTCTGCAGGAGGAGACACAAGATTGATTGCTCTGTGCTGGGGGGTCGAGAGTGACCATCACACCCAGATGCAAATCTCTCAGGCTGTAACAAGGAACAACACAGCAGACCTTCAGCTTCCTGGAGTTCGTGGGGAAAATATTTCGTCAGCTGCCTTTCTGTCCTGCACTTTATTCATTAACTCAAGTGAAAAGAAAAAAAAATCCAAGTCTTGTCCTAATTTGTTGCGGTGGGACCCCAGTTCTCCCAAATTTTTGCCCTTTTTTGTTTGTTTGTTTAAAAAAGCACAGCGCACGGAGGCAGAAGGGGGTGTGCTGGGTAGAGTGCGCCTCAGTTTGCTCTCAAGGCTTAGCTTCTCTCCACCAGGAAGAGTTCACGCTCTTCCCAAGTGCCAAGAGTTAGAAATGTGTTACTAATTGATTTGACCTAAATTTGTATTGCTTTGAGACTTAGCAAATGGTCGATTAGGGGCCAGCGGGGGGGAAAACAACAATTGTTATCCCAATGGCCAAGAAAAGGGACTCGCCACAACGATGTTATAAAACGGGCCTTCTGTGACATTTAGGAATTGTTGCTGGGGTGGGGGCGGGGAACGGGGTCGTGGTTGTTCTTCAGAGAAAGAGAAAGGTTGCTGGGAAGTGTTTAATGGGAATTTAGCATAAAATGACACGCCTGGCCGAGGAAAATCACGGTTCCAAATGAAAACAGTTGTCACAAATTAATTTTTCAAATTCTTGACTATTGGCAGATCTGAGGTTTACCTCATATGCAGAATTATGTCCAACTTGGCAAAGAGCGTGGAATATTGCCGGGTTCTTGGTACATTCATACCCATTTTCCCTCACTGATAAGTTATTTCCTCATTGGGGGTTTCAGTTGAATGTCCAAATAGCTTTGTTTCCTTTTTGCCTTTCTAGTAGCATCTCTTAGCTCGCGGTAGCCGTGGGTGTGTCCGCCAAGCCTCTCAGAAGGACGAAATCCTTGCCGGGTCGGTGAGTCTGCCTTCACTTGGGCATTTTCATTCATTCATTCATTGACTTGTTCACTGTACACATACCGAATGCCTAATATGTGCCCTTCCCCGTGGGGAAGACAAAGGTGTAAGACTTGCGGCTACCTTTGATGGTCTTACAATCAGAAGGAACCCAGGAAGGCTCTGCTGGGGAATGAACTAGGGCAGAGAGAGAGAACAGTCCAGAGCAGATGGAAAGACGGTCAAAAAAAGACTGACTTCAGAAACCTTTCAACACTTCTTCAAGCTGGTGGGGAAACCAAATCAGTGCTTACATGAAATTATTGTGCCCTGATCATTAAACCGCAGAGAACCCGCCAGAGCTGCTTCGGTCAAAACAAACAATGGCATCTACATGTTGGGCAGGTACGACAGTGTGGATTTCCGTGTCAGCCTGAGGCTGGAACTTTGTGAGCCAGCCGGGATGGAGCCCTCTGCAGCGGGGTGCGAAGGCCTGCTCCCGGGGACTCCACGAGGCCTTTCTCCCGCAGTGTAACCCAGGGGCGACTGGCGAGCCGGGGTGGGGGGGTGGGGCACAGGTGTGCTTTCCTAGGGGGCTGCGGAGGCCTGGCCAGGGCTGGTGCAGACAACTGCCCTTAGTCAGCCCCTCTGTCTTTCCTGCTCTGTCTGGAGCCAGGTGGTGCCTCCCGGGATCTTCTAGGACTCAAAACTCTCTTAGGGGATGGGTCCAAATTCTTCTACCCAACCTTAGAATCTTCTTTGGGATTCCTGTTCTGAGGGTGGGGTGGGAAAGTGCTTGTAGTTTGCTGCCAGAGGTCCTGATGGACTGAGGAGTGCTTTTATCTTAGCTTCTAGGCTGCCCTTTATTTTAGCTGCGGGCGTCCATCTTGGCCCCAGGCCTCCATCTTGGCCCCAGGCCTCCGTCTTAGCTGCAGGCCTCCGTCTTAGCCCCTGAACTTTGGGCCTCTTTTTCCTGTTCTCTGATGCAAACAGAGAGATTCTGTATTCAAGTAGTATAATTAGTTCCCAGTCACTGTGGAAAGAAAACACACCTTAAATTCCAGAATTAATTTCCAACTTTCCTTTAACAGATACTTTTATCTGTGTGTTACTGTCGGAAGAGCATCTTACCCGTAGGCCTCCTGTAATGCTCAGCACCTACGTGATCTTTATATAAAAAACAGATTTTTAATGTGTGTCTACAGATAGAGATTCTTTGCTTTAGCTATAAGACCAGGGACATGCTTCTGCGTGCAGGACTGAACGACAGGAACTCTCAGATGACAGGGACTGGTTTTGTTCCCAGAGTGAAGTTCAGATTCACAGCGTTAAGTTTTGGCCCCCGTCGTTTGTAACATTGAACACTCTGCACCCGAGAAGCACCTGGAACCATCAGTGTGACTGAAAACTCGTTTCAGGACTTGCCTACTCAGAAAAATCAGTCGCCCAAGTTACTTTGAAAGCATCCTTTATGACAGGTCGCCAGCTCTGTAAACGCATTAGTTTACGGGCAGTCGGCCTACCGCATGACCAGGACACTAACGAAGCGTTGTCCACCCCAAGAGAAATGATGGGCAGAGATGAGGGCAACAAGGCTGTGAGAAAATCAGTGAGCAGGTCCCACAGCTGGGCCTCAGGCCCTGGCTTCAGGGTCCCCTTGTAAAGAGATCCGAAACAGGGATGCCTGTGTTTTGTGTTCTGGGCCCTCGGAGATGAGCCTCAGGCAAATTTGAGAAGTGGAGACTGGACCCCGGGCCTCCTTACCTCCCTGCAGGTGGCTGTGTTCGGTTCAGTTAATCCCATTAGCTGGCAAAGGCTTACAGGGCTACCCTTAAGGGAAATTTGCATTTTAATAAAGAGCTCTGTGAGGCCAAAAGAAAAAAAAAAAGGCAGGGAGTCACATTTTTAATGGTGGAGTCCTTAGAAGTAGAATTCTCACTGGAGGCATTGGGAAAGGATAGGGGAGGGGGCACTTGGGCAGTGGACTTCACTCCTCACTCCTTGTCCCAGGCTGCACCCCCATTCTCCCCATCCTGGCACACACACCCTCCCCCCAGTGCAGTGAATTCATTGAATTGGCTTTTTTCCCCTTGTGATGCTTCCTCCCCCGTCCCCCAGCTCTCCAGGTGCCATACCGGCTTCCGCTCGGCAGTGGGGGGTTGGGGGTGGGCATGCGAGTGGCAGAGTCGGGTCCAGATTGAAGCCTTCAGGTGCCTGACTCATTGCGGCTCGGGTCGATAATAACAAGCCCCATGTTTTCCTCCAGCATCCTCTGCTATGACACACAGAACAGTCAGGAAATAAAAGGCTCGAGTACTATATGGTTGCTTTGCTTTCTTTAAAAAAGAAAAAAAATAATCATGTCGGGGGTGGTGGGGAGAAGGAGCAAGGAGGTAGGAGGCCAGGCCGGCAAATAATCCAGCAGCAAAAAACAGTCTTGTTGCCCGGATGTTACATAAACAGCCCCCCCAACTGTCCTGCGTTACAGCCTCGGGAAAAACTGGTGCTTAGTGACACTTGGGTTGATTTCACACCTTAGCTTCCAGTTACTCAGAGGTGCATTAACAACTAATGATTCAGTTGAGGGAGGCCTGGATTGCCATTTTGACTTGCTAGATATTAGCATACCCTCATAGAAACCCGGAAGCCTGCCAATTAAGCTCCCCAGTGTAACTCAAAAGGGGCCTTTCCAAGATGTGTGATCTTTAGGAAAAGGAAATTAAGCTAATTTTGAAAGCTCCTGACATACGAGTTTCCTTAAAATGTAAGTAGTTGAAGGCTAGGATGAATATTATGATTTCCTCACATAATATGTATTTGAACACACGTCAGGGCTTCCAACGGCAGAGCTCAGAGGTACCAGGGCCGTGGGCTCTTTCTTTCTTCTTTCTTCCTTTCCTTCCCAGTTTTTTCCTCTTTTCTGTCCTTTGTTTTCTCAAACGTTGACACGCACCCCACCTGCAAGGCTCTTTGCAGAAAGTTCTGCAACGGTCAAGGGGATGAAAGTGATGTTTTCACCAAACGAGAGGAGACGCCATGGCCGGGCCGAGAGCCCGAACCGCTGCAGTGTCCCTGACGAGCAGGGGTGTCACCCAGTGGCTCGGGAGCACTCGGCTGGGAGGAGGAGGGCATTTAATTATGCGTGTAAGTTACAGCTTTATTTCAAACGCAAACACGCAGGCCGCCGCAGATATTAAATACACAGTCACGCTCTTCCCCGGGAGCGTGAAAGGCATTCGGATTTTATCTTCCCAGATCCAGAACCTATTGACTTCCTCCAAACAGCTTCCTCCTGCCTCTCTGCTAAGTCAACGGGGGAGAAGCAGCCTCCCCATGCGGCTGAATTGTGCACCCTGACAATGCCTGGTAATTAGGGCCGTGCGTGGAGCGGAGCCCAGAGGTAGCTGCCGGCCCCGCTGCTGCCCGTTAAGATGGCTTCGCCGGCACCTTGCCGCAGAGAGAGGCCGCTCGAAACATCGATTTCCGCCCCCCCAACCCTCCCAAGGTTAGGATTCTGCTTAGAACTCTCTGCTTCCAGCTAAAATTTCCATCCCCAAAGGGCCTGATTTCAGGCAGAGAAAGGACCACTTTAGCAAATGAGAGAAGAGGAACGAGAGGGTCATTTCAACTGCAGCAAAAATCAGCCATGCCATTTTCCCTGACAGCACTTTAATTATGATGAAAGAACAAGATGTTTTTTGGTTTTTACAGAGGAGGCTTGTGGCGGGGGAAGGGAAGGGACCTCTGGAAGAGATGTGAGCTGCAGAGCGGGAGTGCAGAGCGCCTGTCACCCGCGTGACGGAGACCCTGCGAGGGGGAGCGAAGCCCCCCGCCCGCCCGGGCCGCAGGAGCCCCGGGTCCCGGCCCCAGCTCGGTTGGGCGCGCCTTGCTGTTTGTCGCCAGGGGTGCAGTGTGACTAGGAAGGGCCCACAGGACAGAAGTCAGCCAGCTGCTGGGTGTTGGCCTCTCCCTTCCCTTCTGTGGTGGTGAGCTGGGACTTGCACCCCGAGGAGGAGGCCAGCCGCGTTCTGCTCCACCAGCTGCGAAGGCAGCACAGGGCTTTCAAGTGGTCACACAGCCCGTTGTTGAAAACGGTGTTTTTTTCCTCAAAGTCAGGTGCCTGAGCCAAACGGACATCCAGGGGCCTTGGAGCTGCAGGGAGAGCCAGGGACTGATGCTCTGATGGGCAGAGGCCATGTTTTAGAGTGGGAAGAGAGTTAGAAAGGCAGATGTTGATAGACCTCATTCAGCTCGGGGCAAGCATTGGGGGAAGAGTCCCCTTGTCCCCCTGCCACCCTCCCGGGCTTGTCTGTAATCCCTGCCCTGATTAGGCATTGGGCCCACGGGGAGCCCACGGAGTGGGTTGCCACAACCCCTGAGAGGGGCCCTGGGATTGCGGTCTGGCAGCGTTCAGAGAGAAATGGTAAAAGTGAATACTAGATGCGCTCTCAGCTGAAAAGAGCCTTAGCTGCTGTGAATGGGAATGTGAGCAAGAGAGGAGCAGAATGCATCCAGGTTAGCTGTGGGGTCTGCAGGGATGCAGGGAGCAGAGGGGAAACACACCAGACTTAAGAGGGTGCATATTCCCTGCTCCTTCTCACCTCCCTGCTCCGTTTAGGGCTCTTTCATGCCACGCACCGTACAGTGCTGGCTGTTTCCAAGCCTCCAGCACGGAATTACACAGAGCAGGAGACATGATTTGAACCTGCTCATCTCGGCTGCTTTTGTGTAACTGAATTACACAATGTCTCGTTAAAAGTGATGTCGCCGCCGCTGCCGAGCGCCCCGCGGCCTTGAATTAAACACCGATGGGCATTATTTCCCTCCAAGGAAGCACTCTCTGCGGCAACTTCCCCCAAACAATTTGTGATTTTCCAGGGCTCCTTATTCCCCTCGCTAAATTGGCGTGCTGCTAGAGACACTTCTAATTCTGATGATTATTAACGGGCAGCGGATAATGAAACAGCGGGGACTTAGGGCTTTGTGGTAGATGAATTATGGACATTTACGAGTAAAACCACTTTATTTCTCGAACTTAACAAGAGGATTAACAAGCAAAATGCCACATCTGTAGAATCTTAGAGGAGGGGGCTTGCGGTCGGGACTGCAGGCTGGGCTGAGATGCCTCGTTCCCTGGAACCACTGCAGTCTCCCCGTCTGAGCCAAGCCGAGATGCAAATTCTTGCTCCATCCAGATACGCGGCGATTCTGCCTGCGACCGAGATGGGGACACCATGATCGTGCTGATTTCAATGGACCAGTTGAGGGGAAGACATTAGAAAAATATGTCTAAACCCATTCGCCTCCCTTTTCGCTTGGAAAATAATATTAGGAGCCGGCAGTTCGGTCTGCAGGGAGAAACATTGGAGGACAACATCTTGACTTACAACCCTCGGGGTACTTCGATATTTTATTTTATAGTGATTTTATAGTTTGGAGGAACAACAACAACAACAAACCAGACAAATAAGATACAGAAGCTGGCAGAGTTGGGGCTGGGGGGCGAGGAGGTGGTGGTCAAGGCTAGCCCACTTTAGGAGATTATGCCTTTCCAATACCAGAATAAGGACAGAGTGAGGATTTCATCCCCTCTTTGAAAGAAATAGGCACTTCGGGGAAGGGAAAATATCCCGTTCTTTGAGAAACACGGTGAGGCGATCGGTTAATGTCAGGCGGTGGTGGTCATAATCCTGTCTGGAGAATTGGTCTCATTCTTCATGTCAGAATTAATATTGGTTGAGATTAGATGGCTTCTTAATTCAGACCATTTACATTTTATACAGTGCTAAAAAGGAGGGCTCAGGCCACTGTGTGGCAGCAACAACGCCAAATAAATAGGAACAATATAACCTTTAAAAACATCCATTCTTTCTGCTATGGCTTTGTTCTGGCAAATTTGGAGTCATTTAGCACAATCTGAAAACGCGGATTTTCATTGCTAGAAAAATGTAATGCTTTCCACTGTTCCTATCGCTTCTTCTTGCCCACAAATTTCCTGTTCTGGTGACCTTCTTGACTTGAGTTTTTTGTCTTCTTCCCACCAAAGCATCCAATCAATTTGGTCAAAAATGTAATCGTGAAAAAGCATCTGGTTGTTTTGTCTACAGACAGCCCGTTTGCCCGAATATCTCAGAGGAACAGCTCATCCAGCCACCTACCCTGAGATCACCCCAACACAGCCCAAATGCCGTAGATAAACTTATTTTTTGGAACCAGAGGGAAGAGACCTAGGAGCCAGGCTGCGCTCTGAGGGACGAGGAAGGGAGGGCATGAACAAGACATTGGAGTCTCTCGCTCTCTCTGCAGTGGCCATGGGAAGTCTGCCGAGGGACGGTGGGGATGAAGTAGGAAGCCGATGAAGGCAGGCGCCGGGAGGCAGAACGATGCCAGGAGACATCTTTACAGCTTGGCTCTCGGCAACATCATTATCAGGGTCAAGATTTGTCGGGTGCCTGAAGCCATCTTAGAATTTAGAGGAAGCTGAAGCCACCAGCCCTTGTTTTGTCTTAGGTTACAACCAGCTCAGTCCCACCAGTAAAAACTAAGGATGAGAAATTGTAGCTTTTATAGAAAAAGAAAAAATGTCCATGATTCAGTTTCTCAAAAAAAGCAGATACCCCCCCTTTATCTCAAAGTCACCCAAACTAGAACTAGATCATCACTCTTTTCTCTTTTTCTTTCTCATATGGATAGCCAATTTAGACTCTCAGGGCTGCATTTTCTCCGGCTCTTTCCATGCGGTCAGCAGCCAGGCAGGTGGAGGAGGAAGGGGATGAGGAGGAGAGGCAGGAGAAGGGTCTGGGCTCCCTTGGCACACCTCCCTCGTGCACTCCAGTCTCGTGCACTTCATGTCTATTTGCAAACAGCTCAGACCAAAGCAGAGCATTGATATTACCCCCAGATGCTGTCTCTAAACCGGTCTTACTTTCCCTCCGGGGCGCAGGCAGGGCAGCCTTGATCCCTTATTTTTATGTTACAGTTACGGAACCTTGAAAATGTGTTTTCAGCAGTTTACCCCATACCGAGAATTTCAGGAGAGAAAGGTCAAGAATTGATGACTTAGATTTATTAGTAGCCCCATTAGGCAGACCTCAGAATTCTAATAATGGGTCTTTGCCAGACAAATCAGTGTCACGTTCCTAAAAGGAAGAGAGTGACAGCTGGGTGATTTCACAGAATTAACCAGGTATTGGGAGGAAGGTTAAGCAAGGGTTCCATTATGATAAATTAGAGTGGTTTTTTGTTTGTTTGTTTCCCTGGGGTCTGCGTGCCGCGAGTAGCTTTTTAAAAATTTTTCATTTGCAAGACGTGCTGCTTTGCTCTGCACGTTTTAGAAATGACGTGTATATTTTTCTCCCCAAATCTCTTGCCTTTGGCGTCCATTTTAGAAACTAGGTGTTTGTTGGAGAATTCTTTCCTTCAGTTCTAGTCCTGTCCTCCTCCTCCTTTTTCTGGACTTCCCCTCCCTGCTCTCTATACCCTCAGTAAATCTAGCAGATAAGTAGCTATGCCAGGTTGAGGAAAACACATTTATTTAACACATTTAAAGATGTGCAAGGAAAATGAAATATCAAGGTATTTTATATTGAAGATTCAAGCGTTAAGTGTCCTTGGGGATCACACTAGTTAGTCAACAGTTCGGTTTTTTTCACATTTTGCATTCAGCCAACTCGTGGCAGCTCATTGAAATGATATATTTAGAGTACTTACTGACTTAATTAAGAGGAAACCATCTAAGAAACTCACTTTTAAGGCTGAGAGTGATTTTAAATTACCCTGCTCTGGGGCGCCCCCCTGAGGCATGGGTTAATAACAACATGGTAGGAATTTGGGATCAGTTAGGTTTTTCTAGACTTGGGGATGGTTTTAATGGCGGTGAGTAAATGGAGTATCCATTTAACTTGCAGATTAGGTGTCTTTGGGTCCCAACTAAGTTTTATATCAACTTCCTTTGAAAGGTTCTTCAACAGCTATGCTTTTGGAAGCAGCTCTGGGGATCCAATTACTAAAGAAATCCTGGTACTCAGAAGGCAGAAATTACCTTTTAAGAATAAGAAGCAAAAAAATCTAACACGGCTTTAAGTTGGTCGACACCTTCAGCCATCATCTTAGTGAGAAGCACTTACTGGAACTTACTGGAACCAGTCTCCAAAGTGGGAGATTTGGCAGCATCTGGAGCTGGTCCTCTATCCATCAGCTGTCTGGCATGATCTTGCCAGAAGATAGGGACCTGGGGCCTTTGCAGTCAGTGGGACGGACCAAGGAACGCCTTGTCTAGGATCCGTCTTGCCTTGACAAGACACACTTCCTTCTCTCTGTAGACCAGGACACCCTGTGGGAGTCATCCAGTTCGCCTGGGCCAGACTGACATTTCAGAGTTGCCCTCTTCCCAGCGTGCTGACATCACCCCCAGAACTCCCAAGGTTTGGTCTAAAGCCTCACTTGGCTTCTTTCACTGCTTCCAAGTTCCCACGAAAATCAGCTGCCTTCATGGGTGACTGCTGATTTCTCACCCCAGAGAGGACCAAGGGACCCAGTGAAGCCATTCCCCCGTGACCCTCACCCCCAAGGTGTTCATGTCTTACATATGCGGAGGGCTAGTTTTCTCGAGATCTTATATCTTGGTGTTAGGTCACTGTAACCCTGGGACAAAAATAGCTATAATTAGTATGTTACAGATTAGACTCTGCGTTTCTAGCTTTGTACCACTTCCTCTAATAATACCAATTTTGGTGACACATTTCCTAGAATCCCGGGCTCGCTTCAATTGCTGAAATCCTCCAAGAGGCGATTATAGGACAGACAGACCTGTTGCTTCAAAACCTGGAAGGGTTTGGTCCCGGATCAGTTCTCTCCGCTCCCACCTTTGTCTCTCCCCCACCTTCCTGGGTCTCTCTGGATTTTCTCATTTTATGTTCAGGGAGCTATGCCTCCCTCCATTCTCCCCCGAGGCTGGTGTTTTTGTTGACGGCTGAGCACACATGGTCTTCTCTGTCTGTGGCAAAAGGCGCTTGCTTTCCTGGCCGGCTCCAGAGTCCCCACCAATTAACTGGGTGGGGGGGCGGGCGGGATTTGAGTGGGGCATCACAACTTCAGCCAAGCTGGGCATACATCAAGTACACCTGTCACTCGAGCCGGTGTCCAAAATTCAGCCCTACGGGTCACAGCTGTGGCATTATTTCAGCATGAGCAATTCAGTATTTAATGTTCCTTAGAAAAATAAATCACTCCAAGCTGCTACTGCTCACCTATTAACCCTTAGAAGATTTCAGAGAAGGAGAGGTGGGTCATCCATAGTTTGCCTGGCTTGCAGGGGTGGCTCGTCCTTCCCGGGCTTGGCTCTCCGGGAGACGGCTTCTTACTTCGTGGAGAGCAGGGGCCGCAGAAGCCGAATGCTCGGCTCTGCTCGGCTCTGCGGCAGCTACAGCCCTCCGGGGGGGAAGTTGGGCTTGCGTTTCATGTCTGTCTTTACCTGCATAGTAAAGGGCTGTGGCTTTGGTCTCTGCCCTCATCCCTGGCAAGTCATAATTTACAACTAAGTGCTGGGACGGGGTGGGGAGGGGGGAAGCTCATCATTAATCAGATCTTCTCATTTTATACACATGGCCCCCAAAAGCAACACAGATTTTTAATTTGTCCTCCCAGTCGCTGGGCCCTTCTGTCACCTGGGTCTTAATAAATGAATTGGCCATCTGCAATTAATCCATGTATTGCGGATCGTTTGAAAGCTGAGTTGTCTGCCTTCTGAAAGAAATTGGCTATATTTAGGCTTTAAGGCAACCCTGCTTTGTGTTCTTTGTAAAGTCAGCGACATTCTTTCCATTTTTTCAGTGTAATTAGCACAAAAGGAGCCGTAATCTGAGAAGGTAGTAGAGACTAAGGCAACCGAGAGGCAGGAATGTTCAAGAAAGGGGCAGAGGCAGCTTTCCCAGTCCTGGGCGGCGTGCAGAGACCCCGAGACGCGGCTGTGGCTAGGGCTGAGGTCTGGAGCTCATGGAAACATCTCCTTCTCATCTGATCCCCAGACTGGTGGCAAAATGCTTGATGCTTTGGCTGAATGATTTTCTCCTCCTAACTTCCAGAGGTCGGCAAAGACCTCAGGAAGCCACAGCACCAGCGGGGTTCTGCTGCTGTTGAGTGGGCTCCTGACAGGCGGGTCAGGGTCGTGCACGCTGCTGACCCCGTAACCTTGGGGAGGGGGAGTGTGGGGGGGGTGCAGCCTCGGGGCTCCCAGCAAACCCTGAGTTTCACCAAATGGTGGCTGAATGGAGTTTGTAGGGCGGGGTAGGGGGCAGCCAGGAGGAGAGCCCGGGCTTCTGTGGAGCCTCAGTGGAAAGGAGGAGGCTGCCCTCCCCATCTGGGGGCCATGCTGTTTGTGCCCCCGATGGTTTGCTCCCCCTGAAAACAAAAACCCAGGGAAATAGGTGGAGCCCCACTGTAATTACACATTTTTCTATTTCAGTCTAAACGTGTGTGGGCAAACACAAAAAGATGAAAAGGTAGATCCATGTCTAGATGAAGTAGGCATGTGACTAATTATGTCACATGAATTGCTTCATTCAGGGTTTACCAACAGCAGATAGAAATGGGACCAGGGAGGGGGCTCCAGCCGGGAAGGCAGATGACACCCCAGCCTGGCGGGAATCTGGGGGGTGGGAGACAGAGGCTAGTAACTAACTGCAAGGCTATTTGAAAATGATCACCCACATTGGGTTAGTGGGTAAATAGAGTAAAACCCAAGACATAAAACTTGTATCTAGAAGCTGTTGCATTTGTATATGTGTGTACACAAAGCAGCATTTAGGGAAAGGAAATTTATTACCTGATTAATCCAGAGTGTTTAACTCTCTAAACTCTTAATTATAGGGGGCTGAATTTGAAGAATTGAATGCAACGGGGAAAGAACTAAAATCTTTAAAATCAGAGCAATTAAAGGGCCTCTTTGATCTGAGGAGGTCTTATTAGGACTTCAGCGCTCTATTGATTGCACCAACTTGCTTTTTGGTTTTTTTCCTGTTGATACTTGTTTAGTAAGAAGTCGGATCAAAATGTCATTTAAATAAGGCACCCTGTAAATGAAAATAGAAGTTAGCTGGCCCTCCCTCCACCACTCCCCATCCTGGATGAGTTTCCATCCTCAAGGCCAACTTAAAACTTCTAAGCAACGGGTTTTGCCATTACCTTAGCCCTCATGAAAAAATTCTCCCCCAAGGGGAGTTAAAGATATTTTAAGTTTAGGAAAATTAATTTTCCTGCTATAGGGCAGTAACACTTGTATAGCTTTTTTTTTTTTCTCCTCAAACCCAGTTATGATCTCCAGTAAGTGGGTCCATGGGTCTGTGTTTGATGTCATTGTGCCCCTAATCCAAAGTGTTTGTCCATCTGGAATCTTAAATCAAGGCTAATGTGTGTATCATATTATTTAGGTTTAAGTTTTAAAAGGAACAGAGTAAAGCACATAGTCTCTTTTTGATTGTTTCCCCCTTTTAAGGTAGATGGTGGCTTTGTTAAAAGTCTACTCCCACCCACTCTGGGGCTCTTGGGGATGTGGTAAGGAAGGGAAGGCACTCAGGGCCCTGGAAACTGGGCCTCTAAGAGACCAGAAAACTTCCCTCATAAATGGAGCCCACTCATCAGGGTCAAGAAAGATCAGTAAAGGGGCAACAGGTCCCAGTTGCCTTCACATTGTGCACCACTGTTTCAAGTCGATGCTTGAATGGCATCTCAAAGCACTAGCTCAAGAAATTGGGTCCAAACACATGGGCCAGTGTGGTCCCACATTCCTTTTGAATCAGCTATGCTTTGAATTTGAAACAAATTGTTTTGAAATTAGTTGATGGCAATTAAATAGGGAAATTTCATATGGCATGTAGTTAATTCCTTGACTTCAAATCTTCTGAAATGAAGTTTTCCTAACTTAAACATTGTGTTTAGTTTAGAATGCAAGTTTAGAAGTACTTTGTGATTGAAGTTACTAACTAGGGAATATGACAAGAAAAAAAAAATGCCCTGGGTAATCACTGCATTAGATTTTAAGAACTTTATGGCCCCAAGTAATAGGATCTCTTTACCAGGGATATACTGGGTCTTAATTCTTGGTCTCATCATCTACATAGCACATGTTTCAGGTCACATTCATTTGCAATGATTTCAGTCATTCTACGTAAATAAAATACAGAATGTGCTTTAAAGACCGAAAACACCATGAAAGCACTAAATACTATTAAAATCTTATAGCTGAGGTTTCTGTTTCAGTGGAAACCTATTTATTGTTTCCTAGGCTATTAAAATATTATTATATTTTCTCTGGGCTCTTTCCATGACCCCAATGGTTGAAAGGCCAAGAAGAACACCCTTGTCCAAAAACTGAATTACATCATTAAGTGTAATAATATTTTCAAGATTGCAAGCTATAGCTTGGAAGGCATTAGACAAGGCATTCTTACTCAGACAGGAAGGTGCAAAAGAGCCAAGGAACACATCCCTCCATAAATACGAAGCTTACAAGACCACACAATTCAAACCCGGACATGTGAATTCATTGTTGTAAAATGTCGTGTTGGAAAGAACTGTTGCTAGGCCATCCCTCTGGGTAGCGTGTGACACTATCTGTTTGACCAAGCTGTATCGTTAGAGAACCTAGTATTTTAGGTGAAGGGTGTGTTATCCCAACTTGCTGGCTTTGGCATGAAGCAGGTCACCTGAGCCAGGGACCTGTGCCCTCCCTAGACATTTTATACCCAGGACATTCTGGCCCTTTGCCCTATTCTGGAGCCTGAAGTTTCCACGACTTACATCTCTCCCTGAGCCAAATAAGAGGCCCCTTCCATTAAAAAACTCTAGTTGGACTGTTCCAAGAATCATGCTAATGGATTTCTGTCCTTTCAGAGCGTAAGCCAGGTACTTAAAACGGCAGCGACCTATTAGAATAAATTACTGATTCATATGAAAAGGTCACGCATGGTGGCCTCCAAATGTGAAAGCCTTTTTTAAAAATTAAAACTTTTAAGGCCTGGGCAGGTCAAATGCTAGACCGAAAACTAGACGGTGTCGGCTCGCCACACCAATTAAGTAAAATCTCGTCTTTCAGTTTGTGTCGGGTGAAAACAGAAAGCCGAACAGACCACAAACGAGCTTGTGTTCCAGAGTGCTCCGTGTCATTTGCTTACCTGTAAACCCTTGATTCCACCTACTGTCATTTATTTACAAAGTAAATGCTTTGTTTGTCCATCAGTGGTCATAATGACATATAGGTGAAACTTACACTAAAACAAAACAAAATCCTCTGGAGGACGGCCTGCTAGGTTAGAAGCTGTAATGACTGAAGTCTGACCTTGCTCGATACATTTCCGGGACAATAGTCCCAGTTGCGCCTTGCCTGGAATATGTATGTGTCTGTGTGTGACCTGGGACAGCGTCACCCCTTTCAAAGTTTAGGTGTGATATTTATCCAAAAGGGGGGAGATGGTAACCCACCTCAGGATTTCCAAATAAGGAGATGGGGCATTATAGTCACTGTAGTGATGTGTAGTTACTGGCCTAAGTCAAGGTTGTATTGGTTACTATTTACCTTGTTCCCCTTAAATACAGTGTATTTGTGTTTTGCCACATTAGAAGCAGGAAGGAAGATGCTTTTGAACAAATGGAGCATAACAGAAATTTCTGGCCTGTTCCTCCTCCTTATAAGTCTTTGCCAGTTTTTAAAAATGACAATCAGTGCATCAAATTCAACCAAGAAGTTTTTATTTCATATAGGAAGATATAAAACTTGGGCCTTGTCTTCAACTAGTTTCTAATCTAGCTGGTGAACGATGGTGAGTCATGATCTCTGCAAAGAGCCACAGAATCGTTGCTCCGAAGGCCTGGATGCCGAGGTGGCTTACGGGCCCCCTTTGGGTCGATGAGCTCACTATTTTTATCCGCTCTGGTTTAGGTAAAAAGTGTCAACCCTGGAACAGTGGTTCTTTTGAGCTCTTTTCAAAAGAAGGTGTATTTTTGTGGGGAAGAGAGGCCAGAATCCGAAGTGTGATAAAGACCTGGCTAAGTTTGTGCAGCAGCGGGCCAGCGGTGGAGGTCGGAGGCCCCGGGTGAGGTAGCCGCTGCAGGTTATGAGGGTCTGGCCAGCGGCTTCTGCTTCCTGTTCTTCATTCCAAGTGTTCTTTAGTGACTTTGAATTGCCCTCTGTTGTCTTTCAGATCCATAGAAAAGAGGCCTTGTAGAACAGGGATAGAAGTGTACCTGATGCGGCCAGGAAAAATAGTATGTGACATCTCCATCTGTCACACCTTTTCTTACTTTTGGGAAAGGGGATTTCAGTCCTTCTGTTGAATGGTTACCAGTATCTGTTTTCAAAGAAGACTTAGAACTGTACACGACAGTTTGCTCCAGGCCTGTCAAAGTATCAATCACCTCATACCCCTAGGTATGTTAGGTGTGTTTCCACTTATAGGTAGGCTTCCTTCTCTCTTTTCCCCTAGGCATCGAAAGTTTGCCCGACTGTTGAGAAGTCAAATAAGGTCAAAGGTGGGAGAGAGTTCATGACTACTTTGACCACCTGGGTTTACTGGCAGGTAGGCCTGCCACCCACCAAAGGCAGTCGCCATGTCTTAGCCTGATCACCTGGGCTACTACTCTGGCTCACCTGGGCACAAGGTGGGCCGCATGGACCACATGTATTGAATGAATGAATGAATGAACTGCACCCAAGCGGACACCCGTGGGGCAGCAAGTGGCTCATCCAGGGTCCCAGGAAGAGTGAGCCGCTGCGGTGTTTGAGAACTTTAGCGTCACTACTCTCAACCCAGTGCGCTCTACCACGTCCTAGTGTGGGGACACTTTTATAATAGAGTTATTAAACAACTCTCAAACAAATTCGTGTTCAATAAACTACTTCTCCTTCTGTTCCAGAGGCCCCCGCGGTGCCCAGGCCGGGCCACGGATAACCAGGACAGCCCGGGCCCGGCACCTCTCCCGCCTGGAAAGACGCCGCGCGCACGACTCCGCAGCCTCGGCCACCGCGGCTTGGCTCTCGCGTCGCCGGCGCGCTGCCTGCCTCCAGCTTCTTGTCGCAATGCTCGCTTTGCGCTCACGTAGCGCCTCTCACCACAAGATCTGAAACCCTTTCCAGGCGTCGCGATTAATTAGTCTTGCCGACACCTACCTCCACGAGCACGCGCCGCCGGGGAAGGGAGGGGTGGGTGGCGGTCCCCGCGTGCGCTAACCGGGAAGCTGGAGGTAAGGAGGCGCGCGGCCGGGGTAAGCGCCGCCGTCGCACACTTTGCACGCCGCCCAGGGCTACACCACTCGCCGAAAATTGGGAGGCAGGTCTAGGAGGCGGGGTCCGGCGCCCACCGCCTTGGGCGCCCCCGCGCCCGGCGCCGCTGCGCCCCCCGCGCCCCCTACCCACTCCCGCACCACCCGCACCATGGCCCGCACCCCCTGGGTGCGCAGCGGCCCGTTTGGGTGCGTCCTCGGCGGGCCGATTTTTCGGCTTCCCCTTCGGTTTATAGGGGCCGCCGCTGTGGGTCCGTCCTCTGAAGAGGCTGGGGCGTCATCGGGCTGGTTAGGAGCGCCGTCTTCGGCGGGGACACTCAGTCGCGTCGGCACCGCGGAGCGGGCTGCGTCAGGTGGCTGGCCCGGCGCGGCGCTCGCTCCCTCGCTCGCTGGCTCTCCGGCTCGGGGCTGCGGCGCCGGCTGGAGCGAACCCCTGTCCCGGCGCGGGGCGGCGGCGGCGGCGGGCGGCCCGCAGGCAGGCAGGCAGGCACTGCCTTGCGTGTGAGTGCACCTCACTCACATGTAAGTCCGGGTGCACCGTGGCCTCCCGCGGAAGTGCGAGTCGCCCGGCGCGGGCAAGAGCCACCGGGGCCGGGACAGGGCAGGGGCGCCCCGGTGCTGCCGCCCTGCCCCGTGCCTCCCGGGCACCCCCCAATTCTCTCTTTTCTCTTTTCTCCTCTCCATTGGCGTGCCCAAGAGCCAAACCGAGGAGCGCCTGAGGGTAACAGCAAACTCGTGCCATCGCGCCTCTGCACTTTTCTTTTTTGAGTTGTTTGACATTTCTCGGTGCTTTTTGGTTTCTCGCTGTTGTTGGGTGCTTTTTGGTTTGTTCTCACCCCTTTTTTCGTTTGCTCATCCTTTTTGGCGCTAACTCTTAGGCAGCCAGCCCAGCAGCCCGAAGCCTGGGCAGCCGCGCTCCGCGGCCCCGGGGCAGCGCAGCGGGGATCGCAGCCGACTCCCCCCCCCCGACACGGGGCGCACGGGGTCCGGCCAGGCCGAGGCCGGGGGCAAGCAGGGCGCCCGGGCCAGGCGAGAGCCGGGCACCCCGAAGTGGCCGAGCCACCATGCTGAAGATGGCCATGAAGATCAAAGCCCGAGCGGCGGAGAGCGAGAAGAAGACGGCGGCGGCTGCGGCCGAGGTGGCTGCCGAAGCTGCGGCGGCGGCTGCAGCGCTGGCCGAGCCGAGAGAGCCGCTCGCGCCACGGAAGAGCGGGGACGCCGAGAAGACCCCGAAGACGGCGCGGGAGGCGCCCCCCGAGAAGTTCCTGACCGAAAAGGAGCGGAGGAAGATGGAGAAGAAGCTGCTGGAGCAGAGAAGAAAAGAGGAGAAGAAGAAGGAGAAGGAGAGGAAGAAGTTGGAGAAGATGCAGAAGAAGAAGAAGAAGGCGCCCGAAGCCCGGGAGGAGGAGGCCCGAGGCCCGGAGGCCGCCGCCGCTGCCGCCGCCGCCGCCGACGAGGGCGCCGCGGAGGGCGCCGGCGGGGGCGGCGAGGGCGCCGGCGGCGGGGGCACGAGTAGGGCCTGGGCCGCGTGGGACACGGACTCGGGCGATGAGGACGACGCCTACTACACGGCGCCGCGCGTGGGGGGCGTCGTGTGGCGGCCCGGGCCGCTGAAGGCTGGCGCGCTGAGCGCCCACCTGCCGCTCGTGGTCTTCCTGGTCTTCTCGGTCCGCAGCCCCTCGTGGGTGCTCAACTTCCTGCTGCAGAAGCGCACGGAGCAGGGCCGCGGCTGCGGCTTCGTGTTCGGGGCGACCTGCTGCTTCCGAGTGTTCCTGGGCTGCGCCTTCTTCTCCTACTTGGGCGGCCGCGCCAAGCGCAGAGGCCGCGGGCGCTCCGGGGCCAGCGGTGCCTTCGGCTCGGGCCATGGCGCCCGGCGCCGGGGGCGCGACGAGCGGCTCATCTAGTCAGACCCCCGCCCCCCGCCCCCCGCCACCGCCACCACCACCAGACACCACCATCGCTGTGTAGTGTGGATTTTTATTGAGTATTTGTGTGTGTTTGGACACATTTTCCTTTTCGGTTGCTCTGTCCTTTGGTTCGTGCTCGCCTCGCTTTTTCCACACTCTCCCTGCTCTCTGGCTCTCTCTGTGTCTCTCTCTTCTTTTCGAAAATTTTCCGAAGTCCGGGCTCGGGCTCGCGCTCCCTCCCCTTCCGCCCACCCCGGCCCCTCGGCGGCGCCCGCGGGAGGAGGGGGGGGGCTCGGCCTCGGGGGCCGCAGGGCTACGCGGCCCGGGGGGTGGAGCGTTGGCGTCGTGCGAGGGGTCGTCACTGGCTCGGGGCCGCCCCCTCTCCCCCCGCGGCCGGGCCCGAGTGGGGCCCGAGTCAGGGGGGCGAGGGGGCGGCTCCCCGTCCCGTCCCGGGCCGGGCGCGGGCGGAGGGACCCCCCCTTCCCGGGCACCCGGGGGGGCGCCTCCCTCCGCCAGCTCCCGCCCTCCCCGCCGCCGCGGCCGCTGCCGCGGCTGCTCCTCATCCCTCCTCCTCCTCCTCCTCCTCCTCCTTCCACCCCCCTCGCCGCCGCCGCCTCCTCCTCCCCCCGCCTCCCCCCGCCCGCTGCAAAGCTTTGGGTCGGGGCGGCGGCGGGCCCGGGCCGAGGCAATAAGAGCGGCGGCGGCGGCAGCGGCGGCAGCAGCTCCCGCAGCTCCTGCTCTGGTCCGCCTCGGCCCGGCGGCGGCCATCAGCCCCCTCGGCCTCGGCTCGAGGGGCGGGGAGCTACGCGCTCCCCTCGGTCCGACCGCCAACCTCCCTTCCCCGCGCGCCTCGCGGCCCGCAGTCCGCCCCGCGCGCTCCTCCCGGAGGAGCCGAGCCCGCGCCCGGCTCGCCCGCCCGGCGCTGCCCCGGCCCGCCCGGCCCGCGTGAGGCCGCCCGCGCCCGGCCCCGCCGCCGCCGC